>NC_138971.1:128375000-129582500 GCF_055761805.1 Camellia sinensis
TTTCGTATTTGGTAAATTTTTCTTAAAAAAAAATTCACAAAGATTATACTTTTTTAATATATCTAGATTAGGTGTATTTAGAAAACAAAAACAAAAAATTACGTAAAGTATAAAAAAAATTCCCTAAAAAAACACATAATTGGGCCATAAAAAGAGAGTTAAAAAAAAGGGGGGCCGAATAGAATTTGACTAACAACTAATACATACATACATATATATATATATATTATTTTATTTTTTTCAATTTGGCTAACAATTAACACTTGAAAATATTTTTCAATTGTGCCTTTTATCAATTGGGCCAAACAGAATAGTTGTAACCCTTTAAACTGGCCTATATTAATAAAATAGAATTGAATCATTTTGAATTTTTAATATAATACATGACTAATAAATTTGGGAGCCTTTTCTGAGCCTAATTTTTTGGATCCTAGGCACATGTCTTATTAGTCTTTGTCGAGGGCCGACCTGACTACATATCATTTAATTATAATAATGGTCCTGAGAATATGCTATATATGTTATATTTTATTTTTCTACTTGTGTCTCCAAAATATACAATTTGTTATACTTTAATTGTTGAAATTAGTGATGTTCAAAATTAATAACGGGAGTAAGGGTAATTTCAAAGTTTTATATATATTATATATATATGAAATCTCAACAAAATCTGAATGACCAAATACTTTCATGGTCCTCTAAGTGTGAATTTTGTTGCATTGTGATCCCTTCAATATATGATTTCTTTTATTTTGGTCTCCAAAGTAAACACTTTGTTGCATTTTGATCCTTTTTTTTATATAAAAAATAAAAATAAAAATTTAAGTGCATATTTTTTTGTTGTTGTTGTAAAGTTTAGAAAATACCCTTAATGCCATATTGATTTTGAATAGCTGATGCTAGGGACCAAAGTGTAATAGATCATATATTTTGGGGGCCAAAATAAAAATAAAAAATTACAATATTTGAGATTCAAGTGTAATAGATTATATACTTTGAGTACCAAAATGAAAAATAAAAAGATTGGGAATAAAGTTCAATAGGTAGCAAAAATTAGGGACCGTGAGTGTAATTAACCTAAGTGTATACATACCCTATATATATAGTTATTCTACTATATAAAATACACAACTCAAAATATTTTTAAATTTTTGTTAACTTTTTTCTTTTTTAAGGATACCCATATTATTAACTGTTAATAACTGCCACCAGTTTTCAAACGCAACTCATTTTGCTTCATTCGTCAAATTGCCAATAGTTTACATTTAAAATAGCAAGGACACCATATTTGCACCAAGAACTAGTATACATATAACCAACTAAGCCTAGCTTAGTTGGCCACCATGACTTTCCTAAGAGTATGGAGGAGGTCATGAATTCAACCCTCCCTAAGTGAAGTTGAATTAAAAGGCAAGTACTTTTCGTGTTTTGTAAAGGTGGAGAGGCGAACTTTTATTGGTGCTAATCTAATAATTAACAATTGAGTTTGGCAGATTAAAAAAAAAAAAACTAATATATATACACACACCTTCCTACATAATCAGTTTCTTGTTAGAATTTGTCCTAAATCACATTCTGAAATCTTAATTTGTGGAAGGCAGCAACCAAGCCTAAATGTCGTCATTGAGCTTATCATAGGCTTCATGTATCCGGGGAAGCCACCTGCCAATGTTACCTTCAAAACCTATGGTTACATAAGCATGACCCAAGCAATCATGTTTCTCTCAGATTTCAAGCTAGCCCATTACATGAAAATCCCTCCAAAATCCATGTTTGTTGTTCAGGTAATAACCACAAACCCCTCCATTCTCACTCATTCTCATTGCAACCTATGCTATGCTTGAAAACAGTTCTGAAAACGAAACTAAATAGAGCGATTAATAATTATCTATGGTTGTTAATGAAGTTAGTGGGAACGGTAGTTGCATTCTCTATTTACTTTGGCACATCTTAGTGGCTCCTCAACACGGTGGAAAACATGTGTGATCCAACAAAATTGCCTAGTGGAAGCCTGTGGATGTGCCCTGGAGACAGTGTTTTCTATAACGCGTCGATTATATGGGGCCTTGTTGGTCCACTTCGCATGTTTGGAAGTCGAGGCTTATATCAGAAGATGAACTATTTCTTTGTCATTGGACTTCTTGCACTGGTGCCTGTTTGCATATTCTCGCGCATTTTTCCTGAGAAAAAGTGGATCCAGCTCATAAATGCGCCGATTCTGTTAGGTACTAGGGGGAATATGCCGCTTGCCAGGGCAGTGAACTATGTGTGTTGGTTGTCGGTGGGCATTTTCTTCAACTTTGTTGTATACCGGAGGTTCAAAGCGTGGTGGGCGAGGCACAACTACATTCTGTCTGCTGGGCTTGACGCGGGGGTTGCGTTCATGGCAATTTTATGCTATTTCACATTGAAAGTTAGAGACATCAATGGTATTAAGTGGTGGGGATTGGATTTGGATGATCATTGCCCTCTGGCAAGTTGCCCTACTGCCCCCGGGATAGAGGTCAAAGGGTGTCCTATTTTCTATTGAGATGTTGGCGTCGACATCAATTAGTTTCGTTCTGTATGCAATGTTATAGCTTTGATAGATTGAAAATGGAATATGAGATGATTCATAACTCAATAATGTAGTAGGAATGACTACAACAAACAAGAACAAATCATGCTACGGAAAACAAAAATAAAGTAAATTCTAATCTCCCTGTTGGTAAAGCTTGCAACTTGCATCGATACCGCCACCGTGATTGGGCCGAGCTATTAAACTTTGAACCGACCTATCAGTACAGTGGAATGAGGAAAACCAGAGTCACCGACTTCCTTTTGGAACCTTCCCTTGAGCCAGACCCCACACTTCCCCAAATCAACCCAATTCCACTCACAAAAGAACAAGAAATGGCCAAAAAGAGGGCCGTGCGAGCACTCATCACCGAGCAGACCTCCAGTGAAGTGCCAATTGGGCTAGAGTCATCTGGTCAACAACGTGAAACCGTGGTCACCCTTCCAACTGTTAGGGCCACCACATCTCGGCCGAACAAGTGTGCATGCACCTCATCGACCGAACCGTAATGCTTGATCGATGAGGAGGACACCGTGCTTCCTAAAGCTACGCTGCCAAGCCCAGAGCCCAAGCACTCCAACCGAGCAAGCCCTTCAGAATGGGCACCATCAATAACTTACAAGAATCGTGCTATAACCACCACGGATTCAGTGGCTGCTGACAAGGACCACACGCTTGCCTTCAACCTCCCCAAAAGTGTTTGTTTGCCACCAGACATGGAGCACCATGACCACTCAACCGAGCTAAAGGCCATCCGCTCGGCAACCAAGTTGATGATACTTGTAAGTTCTCCCCTCTATCTGTTTCCATTTTTCACCGTCTGTTTGCTCGGTTTTAACAAAATCACTACCTCTTCTATTTGTAGGCGTTGAAAAAAAAAAAAACCATGTTGCCCAAAAGCGCGTGCTGGAGCTTCGCAAGACAGCGCGATCGGCCGTGGTAGATGCGAGCGCTAAGCTGGCTGAGCTAAATGAGGCCAAGCAAAGAATGGCCGAGCTCGAATCCGAAAACGCACGGCTCACCGAGCTGGTCAACACGGCGGAAGCTGACAAGTAAAAGGCACTGGCTGAAAGGAAAGACCGCCACCTGCGCGAACTAGCCAAGCTGAAAAGAAGAAAGATACTGAGCTCACTAAGCTGAAAAAGAAAATGGAAGATGTCGAAGACCGAGGCTACAAAGAAGGGGAGGCCACCTATGTCTTGCAGTGTGAAGTTGCTAAAGACATCTTCTTCAAATGCGGATGGAAGGCAGCTGTTGTCAAGCTCAATCAAGGTCAAGGCACCGAGATCTTCCAGAACCCTCCCCCTCACTTAATTCCAAGTTATATGGCAGACTACGCCAATGCCATTCAACAGAAGCTTCTCCAAGAAGGGGAGGAGGAGGAAGAATCCCCTTATCCAAACAACACCCCCCCTGAAAACAGTGATCACGGTCTCTAGACTCTTCAGACAGCCCAAGTGGAGCCACGCAGCCAACCGGTGCAAAGTACGGTCGATGGGGCGCCTCTGACTGACCTACCCCAAGGAGAACCCGTTGAAACCGGCCTACCGAGTGGCGAAGCTCGTGTAGATCATGATGCTGATTAGGACAATCTCTTTGCCTAATTTTTTTTTTTTTTTTTGATTTATGCTTTCAACAAAGATGTAACTAGGCTATGAGCCCCTTCTCTTGTACTGAATGTTTCAAAAATGAAATGAAATTTCTTATTTTGCCCAAACTTTTTGTTCGGTTAATATACTCTTTCTTAATTGTGCCAACTTTCTACAAGCCTAGCCGGCCTAAATTAGCCCGCCTTTCCCTTATCCTGCCCACCTTGTTTGGGCGAGATAAATATCTTGGCCAGACAACAAATTTAGGTATTTAGGTCAGTGTTGGTCAAACCTACCAACTTTTTTCAGCCTGGATCCCTATCTCGACTGAAGAAGGAAACTGAATGTTGGTCAAACCTGCCAACCTTCTTCAGCTTGGATTCTTATCTCAGTTGAAGAAGAGGATTAAATGTTGGTCAAACCTACCAACCTTCTTCAGCTTGGATCCTTATCTCGGCTGAAGAAGAGAACTGAATGTTGGTCAAACCTGCCAACCTTCCTTCAGCCTAGATCATTATCTCGGCTGAAGAAGAGAACTAAATGTTGGTCAAACCTGCCAACCTTCTTCAGCCTGGATCCTTATCTCAACTGAAGAAGAGAACTAAATATTGGTCAAACCTACCAACCTTGTTCATTGCCCCTAGCTGGCAAAAACAACTTTTACAATAGAAAGAATTGTACTCGAAAAAACTACTTGCTTTATTTGAAAAAAGAAAACTTACAAGTATTTTAAGGAAAAGCAAAAAATTAAATAGTTTGAGATTGGTGGTGTTCCATGGCTTGGGAATAGCTTTGTTGTCTATATCTTCCAAGTGATATGCCCCTTTTCCTACTAAACCAATCACTTTATATGGTCATTCCCAGTTAGGTCCTAACTTGCCGTCTCCAGGTACCAAAGTGTTGCCCATTACTTTGCGCAGTACCCAATCTCCAATCTTGCATTACCTTGGATGCACTATTTTGTTGTATTTCCTATACAACTCTTGTTGATATGAGATGATGTGCACCAATGCCCTTTCTCTTCTTTCTTCTCCGAGGTCGACTTCCAAGGTTATGGCTTCACCATTTAGGTTTGGATCAAAATTTTCGCTTCTCATAGTGGGGAGGCCTACTTCTAGTGGGATTACTGCCTCCATGCCATAGGCCAAGGAAAAAGGTTTTTCTCAAGTTGATCGCCGATGTGTGGTACAGTAAGCCCATAAAACATGAGGAAGCTCCTCAGCCCACTTGTCTTTTGCTCTTTCTAGCCTCTTCTTCAAACTCTCTAAGATGACTTTGTTGGAAGCTTCAGCTGGCCATTCGCTTGAGGGTATGCCGGTGTAGAATTGTAGAATTCTATCTTGTATTATTCGCAAAAGCCCCTGAAGATTTTGCCATCAAATTGAGTGCCTTTGTTGGATATTAGAGCCTTGGGTATGCTGAATCGAGTTATGATGTTTTGCCAGACGAACTTCTTAATGTTTTTCACTTTTATAGATACGAGTGCTTCCGCCTCCACCCACTTTGTGAAATAGTCTGTTGTTGTGAGAAAGAACTTTCTATTGCCGGGCGCAGTTAGGAGTGGTTCCACTATGTCCATGCCCCACATTGCAAAGGGCCACGGGCTGGTCAATGATAGAAGCTTTTTGGTTGGTTAATGTATTTGGTGTGCGAACTTCTGACATTTCTCGTACTTCTTGACATATTTCTCTGAATCTGCTTGCATGTATGGCCACCAATATCCTTGTGAAGTTGCTCTGTAGGCCAATGATCTTCCCCCTTGGTGGCTTCCGTAGACGGCTTCATGTATTTCGAACAAAAATGCCTCGACTTTACTAGGATGGACACACTTCAAGTAAGGTCCTGTGAAGGATTTTTTGTACAATGCTAGTGATGGAGAGAGCCAAAATCGCTGTGATTTTGCTCTAATTTTGTTGGCTTCTTTCTTTTCTTCAGGCAAGATGCCATCTTTTAAAAATACTATGATGGGGTCCATCTAGGAAGGGCCTAGTTCAGCACAACATGCCTCGGCTGCTTCGGGTTCTTCAATACTTGGTCTGGGTAGGAAGTCGATCAGCAATGGGTGTGGGATAGATGTATCTGCCATTGATGCAAAACCGGCCAGCTCATTTGCTCTACTATTTTCCTCTCGGCCGATTTGCTCTATCCGGACTACTTCGAACTTCATGATCTCCTTTCTGACCAACTCTCGGTACTTAGCCATCATATCATCCTTTGCCTTGTAATCGCCTGAAATCTAGTTGACTACCAGCTGGGAGTCATTGTACACTATCAACTCGGTGGCCTTCATGTGAAGTGTTGATTTTAAGCTTGCTAGCAATGCTTCATACTCCGCCTCGTTGTTGGATGTTGGGAAGCCAAGGTTGACCGCCTATTCAATTGTTAGGCTATCCAGTGAGATGATGACTATGCCAAGTCCTGCATCGTGCCTGTTGGATGCTCCATCCATGAAGAGTTTCTACATCTCTCCGACGTATAGCTTAAAGCAAGTAGAGGGATCGGGGGTATTGCTGATGTTTTCTTCCAGGTCGATGTTTGCTGTCAGGCTTTGGTCTTCACTGTCTAATTACCTCAAGTCTTTACTTTTTGGTGAGTCCCTACTGAGAATATCATGGTCTGCTCCTTCTTCCCTATCCTCAAACCTGTATGGCTTGCTATGCAGCTGGGTGTCCTGCTTTGGGGGCTACGCAATTCCTGTGGCACTTTCTTTCATTCTTTCGGTTGCACCGGTCAAATCGATTGGGCAGACATGATGACTTTCTGGCGTGAACTCGGCCACAAAGTCTACCAAAGCTTGGGCTTTTATTGTGGTTCTTGGTTGAAACTTAATATCGAACTGCCCCAACTCCACTGTCCATTTCAAGATTCGTCAAGAAAAATTCGCCCTCTCCAACAAGGCTTTTAAGGGGAAAGCCGTTAGGACAATCCCGGTGTGGGCATAGAAATAGTGTGACAACTTTCTTGACGCTATCATCAAAGCTAAGCCCAGCTTTTCCAATGGTAGGTATCTTATTTCAGTGCCCAGCAAGGTCTTGCTAACATAAAAGATAGGTAGGTGTTGTATTCTTTCTGTTCTGACTAACACTGCGCTGACTACATGCTGTGAAACTGCTAAGTACAAAAAGAGCTCTTCTCCTGGTACTAAGGTTACTAACAACAGAGGATAGGTCATGTAGTATTTCAAGCTTTCTAGGGCACGGTCACACTCATCATCCCACTCAAATTTGGCCTTCAACGCCTGGAAGAATGGTCAACACCTGTCTGACGACCGACTTTATGAACCGAATGAGGGCGGCTGCTTGGCCAGGGAGATGTTATACTTCTTTGACTATGTTGGGCCTCTCAAGATCTTAGATGGCTTTGATTTGAGAGGGATCAGCTTCTATATCTCGGTTGGTCACTAGAAAGCCTAGGAATTTGCTTGACCCTACACCGAATGCGCACTTAGATGCGTTTAGATACAACTTATGGGACTTCAAAATTTGAAACATTTTATCTAGGTCCCTGAGATGGACCTTCTCATCTCTACTTTTGACCACCATGTCATCTATGTAAGCCTCCATTGTTCTTCCTAACAATGGTTCAAACATTTTGGTGAGCATCTGTTGGAATGTAGCCCCTGCGTTCTTTAGGCTAAAGGGCATGACCTTGTAACAGTATAGTCCTTTGGGTGTTGTAAATGACGTGACCTCCTGGTCCGATTTGCACATAGCGATCTGATGGTAACCCCGATACGCATCAACGAAGCTAAGTCGGTTATGCCCTACTATCAAGTCCACCAGTTGGTCTATCCGTGGTAGGGGAAAACTGTCTTTTGGGCATGCTTTGTTAACTATTTTGTAGTCTACGCAAATGCGCCATTTGCCATTCTTTTTTGGCCCTATTACAGTGTTGGAGATCCACCTAGGATAGTGTACTTCTCTGATTGCTCCTGCCTTCAGCAAGTTTCGCACTTCCTCCGCCACTATCTCAGCGTGGTGGAGTGCCAATTGGTGAGTTCGCTGTATAATTGGTTTGATAGTTGGATGAACATTAAGTTGATGGCAGATGAAATTAGGGTCAATGCCAGGCATGTCGTACGGTGTCCAGGCAAACACTTCGATGTTAGAGGTTAAAAATTCCATGACCTCTATTCTCTCAGTGTTGGACAGAGATGAGCCGAGCAAAAAGAAATTTTCTAGGTTCTTTTCATCTATTCTTACCTCTACCAAGTCTTCCCCCACCTTCTGCTCGGCTGCTTTGTCGACATCTACAAACAGTTCATAGCTTTCTGGCTCCTCCACCATTTGCACAAACCCTTTCGCAGCCCGACTACCGTTTACTGTGACGAAGCACTGTTTTGACATGATTTGGTCTCCTAAGACTTCTTCAATCACTTCGGTTTCGTTAGGGAACCACAATGCCTGATGGTAGGTTGATGCCACCGAACGCATGGCGTGCAACCATGCTCTTCCCAAGATTATGTTGTAGGTGGAAGGGACCTTCAAAACCCAAAATTCCACATGTTTCGTCATTGTTCTTACTTTGACTGACAGAATTATCTTGCCAACTGGCCATTCTGGCATTGAGTTGAAACTGACGAGGGGAGATGTTGTAGGTGCCAAGTCTTTGTCCTTCAATTTTAGTTGCTTGAAGATCTCATAATACATTATCTCGCACGAGCTTCCTTGGTCAATCAGGATCTGCTTGATGTCGAAATTCTTGACACGCAAAGTGACCACCAGCGCGTCATTGTGAGGGCAATGTAGCCTTATTAGATCCCTATCAGAGAAGGAAATGACGTTCTTTGCCTCCGTTTTTCCCCTTTTGACGGTGGGTTGTGCATTTAGTACCTCTCTCAAGTGCTCAGCCTTTTTCATCATCCCTCTAAGCTCACATACCCGCTCAGGTTCGACGATCCCATGTATAACGTTGATTATGCCTTGGGATGGACCATCTACCGGCATCCCGCTTGGCCTGCTGTGGTCCTGGGGGGCTGGCTGTGTTTCCCCTTCTATATATTGGTCCAGGTGGCCAGCGGCCACTAACTCCTCCAAATGTTGCCTCAATGGTGTACAATTTTCAGTTCGGTGCCCCTTTTCATCATGGAAGGTGCAACGGTACCTCTCATCATAACCTCTCTGTGCTTCTCCCAACTTGGCTGGCCGCCGAACGAAAGGTTCATCCCGTATCTCACTAAGAATCTGGTAGATAGGTTTTTTGAATAATGTGGTAATGGCAGTGTGGACTCTTAACTTCCTTGTTTGCGGGTCCTCTCTGTTGGCTCGTCTACCTCGCCCATTTTTTCTTGGTTATTCTACCGTGTTGACTTTAGCTGTAATCTTTTCATCTGGCAATGCTGTTGTGCTAGATTTTGCTTTAGCACGGGCGCTATCTTCCTCTACCCTGATATGTTGATGCACTCTCTCCATTAGGGCCTCCATCATGAGGGGTGCCATCATCGTCATCGAATCCCTCAACTTGTTATCGACCGATAAACCTAGTTTGTACAGTGCGATGGCGAGGTTTGTGGGTGTAATCCCCAATCTGGTTGAAAGTCTCCCAATAGCGACTGTTGTAAGACCTCAATGTTTCCTTCTCGCTCATGTCAATGAAGAGTAGCTAGTCAATCTCCACTGGTGTCTTGGTATTAGTTCTGAATCTAGTCAAAAATGCCTCTGCCAACTGCGCCCATGAGGCTATGCTGCCTTCTGGCAGCCTTTCGAACTATGTTACACCCAGGTCACCAAGGCTGGAAGGAAACAAGATACACATTAGAGCCTCGTTTCGCTGATATACTGCCATAACCTGGCGAAAGTGGCTTAAGTGCATGTAGGGGTCTGACTTCCCCTAATAAGTAATGAATTTGGGTTGGTAGAAGCCTGAGGGTAATGATGCATTCTCTATCGCCGGAATGAACGGCGAACTCTGCAACCTTGCTAGCACCTTGTTAGTTGGTTCATAGGCAAGGTGTGGCTCTGGCTTTCCAACCTGTAGACACCCCATTTTTGACCGTCCTCAAGACTTGGGCGTCACCGTTTGAACACTCGGTGATCATCCATGTTTGTGTTTGTTTGGAGATTCCGGAGGTCTCGGCTACGCGCCTTGCCTCAGGATCTCCGAACTCGACCGTTTAGTGTCTGGTTTTGCACCAAACACTTGTGTTTTGCCTTGGAAGGGCAGGGAATGCCTTGTGAGGCATCCCCACACACCACCGGCCATGGACAGAGGCCACCGGCTGGTTTTTGCTGCCACCGGCAATGTATATTGCCGGTCGGCACTATTTATTGCCGGTCGGCACTCCTTTTTGCCAAAATGGCATCTTTGGCCGGCCGACTACTGTGCATCTGCTTTTGCAGATATTTTATCACAGCTGTCTTGCATTTGGCTCCCCTCCATACACGTGTATGGAGGGATCTCCCTCTTTAGAAGCTTGTCTTATAAGCTTTACAAGACAAGGAGCTCTATAAGAGGAGCCCCTCTCTCCCTTGTTTAGGGTTGGACTTTTTAGAAAGTTTAGACAGCCATATTAGGGTTTTGAGCTCTAGGGTTAGAATCCATACACATTCTAACTCTATACCTCTATCTTTTTACCCTTGTGTGTGTTTAATTGTGTTTTAGTTCATACTATTGCACACAAACACCTAGTGTTTCACCTTCCTTTGGCTACTAAGGTTCTAAGGGGCTGGTTTTGGTGTTTTGGAGCTGGATTCAAGCCAAAGAGGACTATTGGAGCATCATTGTTGAAGAGGTCTTCAAGGGTAAGAATCTTACCCCTTTTTACCCCATTTTTGCATCTTGTTTTTGCCTATCTTAGAACTATTTTTGTGCTTAGTGTATAACATAAAAAAGTTCTTTTTTTAGGACCTCTAAATAGTTTGTTTAGAGTGTTTTGCGGTTTGGAGGTGTTTGACCCCTTTTAGGCCTTGAAAGGCCCCATTTTGTGCTATTTTGAGTGAGCTCCGAGACCTTGATGTTTGGGCCTCCTCACCACTGAAATTTTGAGGGATTTCAGAGGTGAGGATGGTGCCTTGAGGTCCCAAGAAGGAGAGGGCCACCCCCTTTCCTTATTGTCCTTGAAATGGACCATTTTTGGCCTCTTGAGGGAGCATCTAGCTAAGCTTCATGTTGATCATGTCTTGGCTGTTTTCCATGCTTATTATGCCATGATATAACCTTGTTGTATGTTGGTTTTGGTACACCATGCATGCTTAGCATACCTACCATGTAATGCCTTGTTATTGCCTTAATATGCCTTAGGTTGTTAGCCTTTGTTCGAGCATGTTTTAGGCTTAGTCTTGTGAAACTTTTGTGCATATTTTGCCATGTTTAAGGTCTGTCCTAGGTTGTTTGGGTCGGATTTCGCATGCTTAGTATAGCCCCTTTGCATTCTGGCTTGTTGGCCTTAAGTGTGTGAATGTATAGCATGACATTTTTGCATTGATTTGGTGATTTGGAACCATCCACCATGTCATTTCAGTCCCCTTTGTATGCCTATATGTTTGCCTTGGATGCCTCTTTAATGCTTTGAAAGCTTGTGTAGTATGCTCCATGTTTTGGCCATCGCACATGCCTTTGAATTTGAGCCACTTAGATGCCATCTAAGAGTCCCCTTTGCATGGTCTAGGTCTGTCTTGAACCTATTTTAAGTCCTCTTAGCCTTGTGAGGCTTGGTTGACTTAGTCATGGTTCAAGTCCCTTTGACTTGCTTCAAGTACTTGGGCCATTTATTGCATGCTTAGTCTTTTTTTTTTACTTGGTTTGGCGCCATCTTAACATGATTTTCAATGTTTATGTTGCATGCTAATTAGTCCATGTTATGCCCCTTTCAAGTGTGCTTGAGAGTTGTCCAATTTGTGCCTAAGTGTTGGCCCTTAATCATATGTATGTATGCATGTATATTTGGTCCCGTATTTTGGTCATTTTGGCCACTGTTTTGGGCCTTATTAGAGCTGCCCAAACCATGCTCAAGTTCACCCTTTTACTTGTTTGCATGTTTGCATCGTATACTAGCTTGCATACTTGTTCATTGCTTGATTGCTTGCCATGCCATGTTGTATCCTTAGCTTGCATGCCTAGGTTGCATTGCATCTTGCATGCATGCCTTGTTCCTTGACTTGGTGATAGGAATTGGGCCTTGGTTTGTTTGATTGGTTTGCATTGCATTTAACATGAAAGTTGCACACTTGATTCTTTGGGCCATCATGCATGGAAATACGTGATTGGTGGTCCGAGAATCGAGACACATGTCCTTTTGAGTCACAAACATGATATGGAACATGATTGGTGCATACATTGCTTGAATTGTATTGCCATGTGTAGACGGCGCCCGCGTGGGACCTCGTGCTACAGTTCGGACTCGATTTGTGTCACGGTTCTTAATCTGAACCAAAGAGTCCAAATCTGGCAAATCGTTTTGAGAAACAGATTTTTGAAAAAGTAGTGCCAAACATGGACTGCTTTGCCAGATACAGAGTCGCCACCTAAATATTTTAAAATGGGGGAATTTAGGAAACCCTGACTCGGTGCCGAAGGCCACATGTCCGTCATCACCGGAGTTGTCTCGGCTCGGGAGCTTGGGTACGATCGGGGAAGGTCAGCTATGAGCACCCCCTTTCGCCCGGTCCGAAGACCGGCCTCTACTAACCGTGATATCCGTTTTTGAAAACTTTATGTGTTCTTATTCCATTTATTAGCCTAGAATTACTATGTTATGCGCGCCAGCAAACAAGTATAGACTAGATTGCCTAATTTGGAAATAAACATTGCATATCCGTTTGTTTTGAAAAGTGTTTTGGATTTGCTACTCGCAAGTAGGCCAAAACATGGATTTCAATGAGTTCTTCCAACTCAAACAATCCAACCTTCACCCACAGGCATTCAAAACAGTTTAACACATAAGCATCTAGCCGCATGGCAAGCATACTGTCATGTTAACATTCACACACATGCGAGATGCTAAAGCGGAAATACTTACATCGTACTCCATGCCAAAATAATAAACTAGTTAGCAAAAATGTGCGTGTCCTAGTTCATGTTAAATTGCCTAATGCAACGCATACAAAATGTCGCTAAGATAGGCTCGGCTAATCCTAGACATGTCATGTGAAAATGCACAATTATCACATATTCAATTTGGAATTGAAGTACTGATGCAGTTAGCATGATGTACCGAGCCTAATGCATGCAATACAAATGCATGGATGCACACATGCATAGCATAAGGTATGCTAAATTAGACGTGCCCTATTACTAACCATCAAAGCAGGTAAATAAAAGGGAAGAAAGACGTGAGGTTGGAAGACATACACACACTCACGCACACTTATTACAGATTTGCCCTCGCTCGGAGGGACCAAATAAATATTACAAATTAATTAACTACGCAAGCTAATTAAATATTACAAATTAACTAATTAACAAATTAACTAATTAATTAAAGCAGAAAAACGTCTCGGGAAGCGTGCCACCATGCGCAAGCTGCCTCTGTTTTCCTTCCTTTCCTCCTCTGGAGGCTGTCAAAGCCTCAGGAATGCATCCTTGGACAGAGGGGATCATCACCGGCTGAATGAAACTTCCACCGGCAGTGTAGTATGGCCATCGGCACAAAATAGGGCCTGTCGGCAGAGAAAATTGTGCCGGTCGGCACATTACACTGCCGGTCGGCAGAGTATTCCTGCAGAACCTGCAACTCACAGCAACAGAGGGCAAAACAAGGCATGACAGCATATTTCAAGACATGTATGCACTAACCATGTCTCTTATCATTGTGATGACTCAAAGGGACATGTGCCTCGGTTCTCGGACCACCAATCACGCATTTCCATGCATGATGGCCCAAAGAACCAAGTATGCAACTTTGGTTTCAAATGCATGCAAATCAATCAAACAAATTAGGCCCAATTCCCATCACCAATTCAAGGAACAAGGCATGCATGCAAAATGCAATGCAACCTAGGCATACAAGCTAGGAATGCAACATGACATGGCAATGCACTTATGCAATCATGCAAGCATACATAGGGCAATGCAAATGGATGGCAAGATGGACTTATACATGAATTAGGCAGCTCTAATAAGGCCTAAAACAGTGGCCATAATGACCAAAACAAGAAGCCAAAACACATGCACACATACACATGATGGAGGGCCTACACTTGGGCACAATTTAAACAACCCTCAAGCACACTTAAAAGGGACAAACGAGAGCAACTAGCATGCAACCTAAGCATTGAAATCATGTCATAAAATGATGCCAAATCATATTAAGCAAGACAAGCAAATGCATGTAAGCATGGTCTAAGCACTTGAAGCAAGTCATGAAGCTTTGAAGCATGTTTATCACAACAAACATGGCATGCATTGAACAACCTAAAACAGGCTTTTAGCTCATAACATGAGGCCCAAAAGACCACTTAGATGGCGTCTAGATGGCTCAAAGACAAAGGCATGCAAAGGCACCAAAACATGGAGCATTGCAACATATGCTTTCAAAGCATTAAAGAGGCATGCAAGGCAATCCAACAAGCATGGAAATGGGACTGAAATAGCATGTAGGATGATTCCAAATCATCAAAACAATGCAAAGATGGCATGCTACACATGCACATACTCAAGGCCAACAAGCCCAAATACAAAGGAGCTATATAATGCATGCAAAAATCAACCCAAATACCTATGGACAGATCTAAAACATGGCAAAATAAGCACATAATCTTCACAAATGCAAGCCTAAAACATGCTCCAACAAAGGCTAACAACCTAGAACATGTTAAGGCACAAATAAGGCATTACATGGCAACTATGCTAAACATGCATGAAGTTCCAAAACCAACTTGAAATCATGTTATATCATGGATATATAAGCATGAAAAACATACCAAACATGCTCAACACACACTCAAGCATAGGCTTCTTTAAGAGGCCAAAATGTGCCCTTTTCAAGGACAACAAGGAGAGGGGGTGGCCCTCTCCTTCTTGGGACTTCAAAGCATCATCTTCACCACTGAAATCCCTCAAGATTTCAGTGGTGAAGAGACCTCATCACCAAAATCCCGGAGCTAGCACAAAATGGCTCAAAATGAGGCCTTTTGAGGCCTAAGGGTGGTCAACAACCCTCAAACAACAAAACACTCTTAATAAACAATAAAGAGGGCTTAAAAATAGAACTTTTTTATGTTATACAATAATCACAAAAACAGCTCTAAGATAGATGAAAAATCAATGCAAAAAAGGGGGAAAAAGGGACTAGTTTCTCACCCTTGTAGCCTTCTTCAACAAAGATGCTCCAATGGCCTCCTTGAGCTTGAATCCAAGACAAAAACTTCAAAACACACTCTTTAGAACCTCAGCTCCTAGAGGAAGGTGAAACACTAGGTGTTTGTGTGCAATAGTAAGGCACAAAACACCTAGTGAACAAAATGAGAGGGAAAGAGAGATAGATGTGTGTATGTCTAACCCTAACCCTAGAAAACCAGAGCTCTCCTCTGTCTTTTCTCTCTCAAAAATGTCTAAAGCCCCCTCTTCTTGCCTTAGAGAGAGTTCCTCTCTATAAGCCTCTTGTAAAGCTTACAAGACAAGCTTTGCAAGAGGGAGATCCCTCCACACACGTGTATGGAGGGGAGCAAAAGCTATACAGCTGTCCAAAAATATCTGCAAAAGCAGATGAACAGCAATCGGCCGGCAAAAAATGCCATCTTGGCCAAACAAAGTGCCGACCGGCACAAAAAAGTGCTGACCGGCAACAAATAGTGCCGACCGGCAAACTATATTGCCGGTGGCAGCAAAAACCAGCCGGTGGCATCTAGCCACTGCCGGTGATGGGTGGGGATGGTCTACAAGCCCCACCCTGCCTCTCAAAGGCAAGATGCAAGTGTTTGGTGCAAAACCAGACACTAAACGGTCAAGTTCGGAGATCCTGAGACAAGGCGCGCGAGCCGAGGCCTCCGGGAACTCCAAACGAACACAAACATGGATAATCACCGAGTGTTCAAACGGTGACGTCCAAGTCTTGAGGACGGTCAAAAATGGGGTGTCTACACCATGCAAGTTCTGTCCTCTGCTGTTGTGAGTTGCAGGTTCTGCAGGCATTCTTTGCCGACCGGCAGTATATATTGTCGACCGGCAGTAAATCACCAGCCGATGGATTCATTTTGTGCCGGTGACCACAATTCACTGCCGGTGGTGATTCTACCCAGCCGGTGGTGATTCCCAGAATCCAGAGAGGCATCCTTGAGACTTTGACAGTCTTCAGAGAGGCAAAGCAGGGAAAACAGAGGCAGACTATGCATGGCAGTGCACTTCCGGGCAGGACCTGAGCATGCGCTACATTTGGCTCCCTTCCCGAGGCGGTTTACTGCTTTTCCTAGTTTAAGTTAGTTTGTTAACTGATTAGGCAATTTGTAATATTTAATTAGCTTGCGTAGTTAATTAATTTGTATTATTTATTTGGTCCCTCCGAGTGAGGGCAAATCTGTAATAAGTGTGCGTGAGTGGTGTGTATGTCTTCCAATCCCCACTTCTTTCTTCCCTTTTATTTACCTGCTTTGATGGTTAGTATTAGGGCACGTTTAAATTAGCATACCTTATGCTATGCATGCGTGCATCCATACATTTTTCTTGCATGCACCGGGCTCGGTACATCATGCTAACTGCATTCATACTTCAAATTCCGAATTTGAATACATGCATTAACTGACTGCATTTCACATGCCATCCTTAGATCAGCCGAGCCCATCCTAGTAACATTTTGTATGCGACGCATTAGGCACTTAACATGGACTTGGATCATGCACTGATTGCTAACATGTTCCTGTTTTTTAGCTCGAAGTACGATGTAAGTGGTTATGCTTTATCATCTCGCATGCGTGTGAATGTTAAAATGATAGCATGATTACCATGTGGCAAAGTGCTTATATGAGATAAACTGTTTGAATGCCTGTGGGTGAAGGTTGGATTGTTTGAGTTGGAAAAACTCGTTGAAATCCGTATTTTAACCTACTTGCGAGTAGCAAATTCCAAAACATTTTTCCAAGATAAACGGACACGCAATGTTTTGTTCCAAATTAGGCAATCTAGTCTATACTTGTTTGCTGCGCGCATGACATAGTAATTCTAGGCTAATAATTGGTTTAAGAACACATAACGTTTTCAAAAACGGATATCACAGTTAGTAGAGGCCGATCTTCGGATCGGGCGAGAGGGGGTGCTCATAGCTGACCTTCCCCAATCGTACCCAAGCTCCCAAGCCGAGGCAACTTTCGCAATGACGGACACGTGGCCTTTGGCACCGAGTCAGGGTTTCCTAAATTTCCCCATAAAAAAATATTTAGGTGGCGACTCTGTATCTAGCAAAGCAGTCCATGTTTGGCACTTCTTTCAAAAAATCTGTTTTTCTCAAAACGATTTGCCGGATTTGGACTCTTTGGTTCAGATTAAGAACCGCAACAAATCGAGTCCGAACTGTAGCGAGGTCGCTCGCGGACTTGTCACAGTTTCTGGCGACTCTGCTGGGGAATTAGAGAGCTTGACTCGAACTCGTGATATCCTGTTTTGATTTCATTTATGTGTCTCTTTGCATTGCATGTGCATTGGTGCACCTAGGACACCGTGTTTGCCATCTGCCATTCCTGAACGGTTTGCCAGAGGCTTGTCTTGTCAAGGCATGACCATAAGGCTGACCGGTTATGGGCTCTGACAGTATGGGAACACAAACCCCGGTTTTACTGGGGCACCCTTTTTGACCATTCGACCTAGTGCATATTCGGATCCATAGTGACCATCCCAAGCTAGGACAGGTTACTTACCCGATATTAGGTTGTTTGAAAACCACTGCGTGCGTAGTTAAACCCTAGCTCCTGACAAAATAGAACAGGGAAACCCTACCCCAACATAGGGGTGTTTTGTCTCTCTTTACTTGTTATGTGCTTTTAGAGTGTATCTCTACAGGGAACGTACATATCAGTTTGCAAAATTGAGTATCGGGCCTAAGGGCACCAGAATCAGTGTTGTTGAGAATCAGTTATCTGCGGGCATCAGGGTTCAGTTTTGGGGACAGTGATTCCGGGGAACAGTGATCAGTAGTAGAGTACAGTTGTTTGGCTACGCCCGTGTTTGATCAGTTTGGGCTAAAATGCTATCTGTTTTTCCTTTCAGTTCAGAGAGTCGGAGAGTTGATACAGAATAGCCAGTGTTCCCCCTTGCTGAGGCAGGACCTATGACGACGCAGAATTCAGAAGAGTTCGTGGTTATGACGACTGCATTAGATCAAGGGATCACTCTGCAAAGTGAGACCAACATTGATATGCCACATCCACCCAGGTCGCCTGTTGTGCACCCAGTCTGGGCCCCCCAGTTGTATCAGGCTCATGAGCCCACCACCTTTGAACTAATGGGGATGATAGGTGATCTCCAGAGGTCTGTGGTGGATCTCGCCTACGGAATGTCAGCTTCACCTCCAGCCGTACCATATGCCGGGAGTTTTGTACCCCAGGAGCCCCCGCTGTTGGGGCGGATTGTGATTGAACTTAGCCAATCGGAGATGGCCTCCAGCTATGGCAATGACATATCAACACCGACCCAGACCCTCGATCAGGCTGAGGCTAGAGGAAAAGACAAAGCAAAGGTAGACGCCGATCCCATCGAACAACTGCTGTGGGCAGTCGAGGCTTTGAAAGCCGGGGGGATGAACAGGCAACAGATAACCGCGGTTGTGGCAAAAACTGTGGAGGATGCTTTCCCCACTCCGCCTGAGGGTAGTTCAAGTCAGTCAGAAAATCGGGATGGGCCCCGTCATGCCAGAACAGTTCCTCCTATTCCCAGCCCTGCACCCGGGAAAGATCAGAAAGCCAAGGTGGCGCCTGCCGACCCTGTTGCTTGTGCATACGGTAAGAGCGCTCAGATTCCAAAGTACCTACCCCGGGGGCGCAGGACCTTTCATGCTCTCTACATGCCTCTGTCCAAGGCACTTCAGATCCTTGCCGAGAAGGGGCACCTTAAACCCTTGGAGCCTCGTCCTCTCCCGAAGAATCTCCCCGCTACGCATGATGCCGCTCAGTACTGCGCGTACCACCAGCAGATAGGCCATGCCACCGACAATTGCTTCTGCCTCCGTCATGAGGTGCAAGATTTGATTGACAACGAGGTTATCCTCCCGCCCACCTCAGCCAAGTCCGTTACCACCCAGTTGTTGGATTTTGAGGACCCAGATACTGCAAGTATGTAAAGTGAACCACCTGCGGGCAGCATTCGGCATATTTTGGATGTAGCGTCTGGCACGCATTTTTGAGCATCGGTGAAGCCGAGTTTTGTAAATTCTGGCTTGGGTGTCGAGTCAGTCTTTTGTTTTGAGTCTGTCTCCTTGTCTTGAGTCAGTCTTCTTTTTTTTTTTTTTTTTTTTTTTTGCTTAGGGGTCTGTCTTGTTATGCCGAGTCAGTCCCCTTGTATAGAATACCAGGTGATTCTGGGGTTGTTGTCCCGAACACCGTTTTGTCTTGTAATTACCTGTTTTTGTTTTTGAGTCTGTTTCTGCCGAGGGGCCAGTTATACCAACAAATCTGAATGAAACAGCTGTTGCTATCTCACTTTCGTGCTTGCCTCCAGTGTAAGTTAGTTGTGCCAGAGGACTTGAATGGGCTGACAGTATATCTCGCCTGCTCTCCTGCGTGCCAAGCTCATTGCATTAGCCTAAGCTTTTCAAAAACCCCTTTTGAACATTGCGGTGATAAAAACGAAGAGGAAGGAATTCCTCGGGTTTTGCAAATTTTGATCATTTTGAGAAAAAGAGAAGCATGCTAAGCCTTTTTAATGAATGAAACCATGCTTGTCAGCGTGAGTACTGGGAAGGACCCTGGCTTGATCCAGATTGGTTCCACACTACCTTCGGCGCGAGTGATTCGTCGCTTTCTTAAAAACTTTCAAAAACAATTGTTTTACACGGCCCTGTGAAGACCTGTGTGGAACCGCTCTTGAGATTGTGCAGCCTAGGATCGCTCTCAGCCTCAAGATTCAATCCGTCCGTTTCGAACCTTGAACCCGTTCAGCAAGTTCAACGGTCGAACGTCATGCAAGGTCTGTATGGCCAGATCAGAAGCAACCCTCGAGCAGGAGGCACCAAAGCCGAATCAGAAAGATTAGACCTCACCAGAAGAAGCTCGTGGAGCAACCGGGATGGATTCTTCTGCAAATCATTGCAACAGCCGTTCTCCTAGATACAGAGAGGCTTCAACTTTAGAAACCATTTGACATGGACTTGTTACACTTTTACCCTTTGAGAGGCTCGCTGGGTTGAAAACCTGGAAGGGCGACCCAGGCAAAAGTTAGAGCAAGAAAAAAATACAAAAAAAAAACAAAAAATACAAAAAGAAAGAAAAAAATGCGAAAAAGAAAAGACAAAGAAAAGATACAAAAAAGAAAATGAAAAGAAGCTCGCAAGGTCGAAAACCCGCATCGGGCACCTTGGCAAAAGTTAGAGCCTGAAAAGTGAAGGTTAAAATACCCGAGTGTACCTTAACCCGAACTACGTAAAGCTTGATTCCCATGTTTGGGATACGTAGGCAACTTCATCATGAAGTCCAGCCCCCAACGCTTTCATAGCGTCTCAGTCCATGCAATGGTTCCGATTTCATCCCAAAGTCTGGTCGCCAACACCTTCCAAGGTGATTGTGTCCATATATCTATTATAACCGTCTTCGTCATCTCTGTGTCCAAGAGTTCGACCACCACCAATGAAGACTGTCTGCGGACTGCTGCAACACCATCCAAACAAGGGGCAACTTTCCGTTGCCACGAGTCGTCGTGAGCCGCCGTTCAAACCAGGGGCAACTTTCCGTTGCCATGCGGCGTTCTTCAAGCCAGGGGCAATTTTTCATTGCCTCTGATCCGAGGTTGCGCATCTCAAAGGGTAAGTTCCATGCTCGTTGAGCATCAGCCGTTTGCAAAAATAGTTTTTGAAAATTTTTACTGAGGTTGACTATTTTCTCGAAAACTATTCCATTTTCCAAAACTGGACCATTTTCTTGGACCCAAAAAGGAAAATTTTCAGTGCTTACAGCCTGATTTGCATGGTTTTCAAACCAAAAATCGAACAAGTACGTTAATCCGACTCTCCTTTTGATCAAAACTGTTTTAGTAGAAAACCAAAACAAAAAAATGGTCAAAATGATGAACTAGGGGCACAGTTGAGTCAGGTGTTCTGTCTTTCCCCTGTCGTCAACGTACTCGCCAGGAGGGCACTCTACCCACCAGAAGAAATAGCTGTGAGCTAACGGCATCGGACATGAACCCGCAACTTCTTATTCATTCATTAATCACCTTGGGAAGGGACGAAAAATGAGAGAATAAAGAACAGAGAGGTGTAAGTTGAGAAAAAAAAGTGAGCCAAAGGGTTTTGAGAAAAAAAACCGAGCCTGAGGGCCGAGTGATGTGAGAATCACAATATCAGAAAAGTGTGGGAAGCAATACCCAGAGAAACTGGCCCCTCGTGATCTGAGGTCCCCCGTCTTCGTTAACGCGCCTGCGTGGCGTATCTTTTGTTTTGTCTACCTCAACCTTTGTTTTAGGTTTCTTCCAAGCGTGTCTCGTTGTGTTTAGGTCGTGTACCTTCGTTGAGTTCTCTCCGCTATGCCCAGTTGTAGGCTCGATACCCCGGTTGAAAGCCCTTATCTAAGTTCAAAAATTGTTTATGCTCAGAATGCTGTGCCATTCTCTACATCTGGGCGAACCAAAAGAAGGAAGAGAAAAGTCGGGGCATTTGAGCATGTTTCAACCCTAGCCGGTCTCACCTTTGAAGGCCGTCCTGTCGGATTAGGCTGTTTTGTTTAAAGTTTGTCGTGTGCAGAATAAACCGAGTGTTGGGTTATGGGCTGTATGCAGATTAATCCTCAGCAGAGTGTGGACCGTGTGTTCAGGTTAGGCAGTGGGTTGCTTGGGTTATTTTGCTGTTGGCTGTTTAGTTATCTTGTTATTACAGTGCAAGTGTTCAATTTTCAGACAACCAATCAATTTCATTTACATTGAGGTGTAATATGGTGTGATGCGATGCAAAGTATGAAATGTAAAGATATACGAATGTAAACACTTTTTCAGATAAAAAGCCTGTTTCATTTCATCATCTTTTCAAACATACAAGTTTTGGAAACAAAAACCTACCTGCGGCAGTACAAAGCATCTAACTACCAACAAAAGAGAAAAGTACAAGAAAGAAAAAATAACAAAAATCTGTATCCATGACGAGCACTCCGGGGGCTATCGGTCTGTCCTAGTCCTCTTCCTGGACGAAGGTCCAGGGACATCATCAGCATCGTCATCAGAGCCCGAGCTAGTGCTGCCTCCGGTCTCCTCCGCCTCCGACTCTGCCTCCGCCTCTGACTCCTCGTCATCATCATCATCAGAGACTGGAGCTCGCGAGCTACTCCCGATATGAGTGCGCCCCGCCTTGGTGCGGGGAAATGCTCTTCCCTCCTCATCTCTCCCTCGGGCAGGGGCGGAAGGTCCAGCTGGAGCACCTCCTGCCATAGGAATCTGGAAAGGAGGCTGAAAAGGCACATAAAAGACAAATGCATCAGTATGTTGTGAACAATCTATCAGTGCAGAATGCAGTGTCTGAGTACAATGTATGTATGCTGTGAACAGTTTATCAGTGCAGAAGGCAGTGTTTGAGTATAGTGTGTGAATAATGTGAGCAGTTTATCAGTGCAAAATGCAGTGTATGAGTACAGTGTGCGAATGCCGTGAGCAGTTTATCAGTGCAGAGTACAGTGCAGAATGCAGTATATGCAGTGTATCAGATACTGTGAGATCAGTGTATCAGGTGTTGTGCCATGCATCAGATTACGTGAATCAGCTTGTGAGTGATTTGAGGCCGTGATCAAAAGAACATACCGGAATGCTGTAGAGGGCCAGGAGGTCAAAAGTCCGCTGAAGCATCCCCATCATGGAGGCATTCATCTCCAATGACTGCCGGGTATACTCAGAAGAAGCCTGCAAAAGTATCAGATACATTAATATTCTATGGAATATCAAATAAACTGAAATGAAATGACTGTACAAAAATGCAGTAATACATACCGGAGGCAAGTCGGGGACACCGACAAACTCGTGATCAGCCGGCGGAGGGGCGAAGGGGATCTGATAGGTCGCCTCACCCTGCCCTTGGAAAGTCAGTGCAGCGGGCAGGGCGGGCCAGCCGGTCCCCCGTCCTCCCTGGACTTCGCCCCTGCCACGGACTCGGGCCCTCCTCGAAGCTCCCGCTCCTGCCCCAACTGCTGGCACCACGGGCCTGGCTCCCTCCGCTCGACGGCCGCCGCTCAGAGGTCGCATAAGGTACGTCTGCACGTACTCTCTGTAGTCACCGATGCCTCTAAAGCGGGTCGCCTCCCAGCCGATAGTGTAATCGGCCATCTGCTCGGTGGTGAGCCTCTCGATCTCCCTCATGTCCGCAGGAGGGTGAACCGGGACTATCTGCTCCGGTAACCCCAGGGTCTGGCGTAGGAAACGCTCACCTAGGTACCAAGCCCGACAGACCGGGCCCTCCAGTAAGATCCGGAAACGTGAGGTCTCCTCAGCACCGGCAAATTGGTCCCGCATCGTCGCCAGCAATGGAGCCCAAGGCTGCCACGTGATCTGAAAGTGACATACAGTTTGTTACCTATCGCTATTGAAATATGCGGTGGAAAGGCGAAGCTTAAGTAAACTGCAAGTAAAACATACCTCGGCAGGGGTAATGGTGTCAAAGTAGCGGCGGAAAAAGCCAAATGTCTCTCGCGGCCTCCGGGTGCATCTCCCGTCAAAGCGCCGCGAGAAAGGGACGACCAGAGGAGTCTCCGTCTGTGGTACGAGAGCGAGCCTAGGAAAGTAGGCGTAAATCCACAACTGCAAGGTAAATACCAGTGCATTTATCAGATAAAGCAGAATATAGAGTAGAAGCAGTGTATTGTGCAGAGCCATGTGTTGTGCGGTGTATTGTACAGACTGTGCAGTGTGAGCAATGTACAGCCAGTGTAAAGCAGAATGTATGTGTGTGCCGTGTCTACAGTATACAGCAAGTATAAAGAAGACTACGGTGTGTGCAGTGTACAGAGTACAGAAAATATAAAGCAGAAATGTAAAGAGGGAAGAAGACATACCTCCCAGATACGCCAATAGCCCCCGAGCAGCTGTCCACTGCCGCGGGAGGCTGAGCTCATGTATCCGTAGAGAGTGGCCAGAGCGGCGCCACCCCAGTCGTAGTGAAAGATGTCCCTGACGTCCACCAGTGCGCTGAGTAGGCAGAGAGGCACGGTGTTCGCTCGGTCGGCGAAGATGGTCGTCCCGAACAAGAACATGAGGAAGCCGCGTGCATACCTCTCCACGTCCTCCAGAGTCATCGGGGTTGCATCAACAAGGGTGGGCTGGACCCTGAACTGCACCTCGAACCAGGAATATCGGACAAAGCCTGGACGAGCGAGAGGTGGGGCCTCACCCAGCAGATGGACCTGAGCGGCAGTCCACTCATCCATGTCAACATCAAAGGGGATCGGATCACCCCCTACCCCGATGCCTGTGAGCATCGAGAAATCGTAAAGGGTCATCGTCATGTCCCCTGCCGCGGACAAATGGAATGAATCGGTGGTGTCCCACCACCTCTCCACTAAAGCGGCGAGGAGAGGTCTGCATGTAGTGAGCCTGGAGAGTCCTCTGCAGAAAGCGCCGAAACCCGCCTGGTCCACTATGCGACGGACCGCATCAGGAAGCTCGGCGTACCACTCCCGGACGCCGGTGTTCCCATACCCGCGGATGGTATGGGAATCCCCCTGTAAACAGAAAATAACGATTGCAAGGCAATATTCAAAATGCAGTTCTAAGAAGCATACAGATGTAGCATGTGTGCAAGTTTAACAGATCTAAACAAATACCGGGTGTCGGTGTGCTTACAGTGAAATACGTGTGATGCGTCAGCATGTCCGGGTGGTTCAGTACAGATGTAGCATGCGTGCAAGTTTAACAGATCTAAACAAATACAGGGTGCCGGTGTGCTTATAGTGAACTACAGCGTGTGATGCGTCAGCGTGTTCGGGTGGTTCAGTACAGTATAGCATGTGTGCAAGTTTGACAAATCTAAACAAATACCGGGTGCCGGTGTGCTTACAGTGAAATACGTGTGATGCGTCAGCATGTCCGGGTGGTTCAGTACAGATGTAGCATGTGTGCAAGTTTAACAGATCTAAACAAATACAAGGTGCCGGTGTGCTTATAGTGAACTACAGCGTGTGATGCGTTAGCGTGTTCGGGTGGTTCAGTACAGTATAACATGTGTGCAAGTTTGACAGATCTAAAAAAATACCGGGTGCCGGTGTGCTTACAGTGAAATACGTGTGATGCGTCAGCATGTTCGGGTGGTTCAGTACAGTATAGCATGTGTGCATAGTTTGACAGATTCAAGCAAATGCTGGGCACCAGTGTGTATGCAGTGAAACACAGTGTGTTTGGGTGATTCAGGGCTAGTGCAGTGTGCGTGCATGTGTCAGTTTCAAGCAGATATCAGTTGTATGTATGTTTACGATCAACTACGGTATACAAGGTATCTGAGCTAAAGCAGTTAAAGAGCACATATAGCTACGACAGTTTTGGGTCCTACATTGCGGAAAGTAAAGCAAAGAAAAGAGAGTTACCTCGGAAGCGCCGAAGGACAGGTGGGAGGTAGGCTCGGGCAGTAATAGCTCGGGTGGCACGTGCCTCTCGAAGCTCCGAAACTAGCAGAGTCCGTCAGGGGGCAGAACATGAATCGCCGGCCGGTAGGTCGCCGGGTCGAACGGGCGCTCGCTCAAAGGTAGGAGCTCGACCCCGGGATCCATCTCATGATCCGGGGGAGTCCCGCCGCGTGGAATGTCGTCCGCCATGTCGAGAATGATGAGAAATTAGCCGGAGGAAGGAAAACTGAGCTAGAATATGGAAAGTCAACCGAAAAGTCAACCCCCGAGAAGGTCGAAAATGGCCGGAAAGGCCGGGATGTGAAAATGGTACGAAAATCGAGAGGAAAGCGAGGGGAACAAACCCCAAAAAGGTGGGAACGGCAAACGAGGCACCGAAACAAAGATTTGTTCGGTTGAAAATGTCCGAAACGCGAAGAAAATCGCGAATCCGACGACGAAACAGGCGTAGAACGCAAAGAAACGGGCAAAAGAGGAGAGGAAAACGCTCTAGAGAGAGAGTGTGTGAGATTTCGGCGGAAGAGGAAGTAAGAAATAGGGTTTGGAAACCCTATTTTAAAACACCCATGGTGAAAAGTCGAATCTGCCCCGACTCAGGAACTTTTTGCCGGTCGGCAACATTTTGTGCCGGCCGGCAGAATATTGTGCCGATGGAATTATTTTGCAGCCGGTGGCTTCCCCTCCCAGCCGGTGGTGTTTCCACCACCTTGTTTAGGCCATATGAGTAGCTTTTGGTCTTCATAGCTCAAGAAAGTGCAAGAAAGTATATCTCCGATGCTCAACCGGCCTCCGTTTTGACCTCGGACCGCGTCTTCCATGCATAGCACTCCAACTCATACAATGTTGTATCCTTTGGTATCCTTTTTGCCTTTTACAAGATCCAAAAGTTACCCTGTATGCGTTGCACGCGTTCATCGCACTATTTCGGTGCATTACATCGCGCTGTCATGCGCCTCACAGTTGCATTGTTATGCACATACTACATGCGTTGTAACACGCACCCCTTGCATTGTCATGCACATCTCTCATGCATTGTCATTGCATTTTTATTACAAGCATTGTAATGTATTCCAAATACATACGTCGCCTCGCGCATCGTTCGCATTGTCATGCATTCTCCTCCCTTACATTGTCATGCATTCTGAAACACGTGCGTTGTTACGCATTTAAGTCCATTTACATTTTTCATCCCGTGTGGCATGCGTGTCACACTTAGCATCATTTTGCATCTTATGAGGCATGCGTGTCTCGTTTGTATCATTTTGCATCTTATGAGGCACGCGTGTCTCATTGGCCTCATTCTCATTGGCAAGTGTGCCTCATTCTCATCGGCACGTGTGCCTCATTCTCATCGGCACGTGTGCCTCATTCTCATCGGCACGTTTGCCTCATCCTCATTGGCACGTGTGCCTCATTCTCATCGGCACGTGTGCCCCATTCTCATCGGCACGTGTGCCCCATTTGCATCGGCGCATGTGCCTCACTTGCATCGGCGCGTGTGCCTCACATGCATCGGCACGTGTGCCTCACTTGCATCGGCACGTGTGCCTCACTTGCATCGGCACGTGTGCCCCATTTTCATCGGCACGTGTGCCCCATTTGCATTGGCACGTATGCCTCATTCTCATTGGCACGTGTGCCTCATTCTCATTCACACGTGTGCTTCATTTTCATTGGCACGCGTGCCTCATTTGCATTGGCATGCGTGCCTTATTTGCATTGTTTATACATTGTTTTGTATAGATTGCATAACATTTTGCATCCACTTTTGCATTATCATGCATGCTAATTACATTACCTGCGTAGACCACATGTTTGTAATCCATTTCATTACTTGCGTAGACCGCATGTTAATTACATTACCTGCGTAGACAGCATGTTTGTAATCCATTTCATTACTTGCGTAGACCGCATGTTAATTACATTACCTGCGTAGACCGCATGTTTGTAATCCATTTCATTACTTGCGTAGACTGCATGTTAATTACATTACCTGCGTAGACCGCATGTTTGTAATCAATTTTAATATCATTACTTGCGTAGACCGCATGTTAATTACATTACCTGCGTAGACCGCATGTTTGTAATCCATTTCATTACTTGCGTAGACCGCATGTTAATTACATTACCTACGTAGACCGCATGTTTGTAATCAATTTCATTACTTGCGTAGACCGCATGTTAATATCATTACTTGCGTAGACCGCATGTTAATTACATTACCTGCGTAGACCGCATGTTTGTAATCCATTTCATTACTTGCGTAGACCGCATGTTAATTACATTACCTGCGTAGACCTCATGTTTGTAATCAATTTCATTACTTGCGTAGACCGCATGTTAATATCATTACTTGCGTAGACCGCATGTTAATTACATTACCTGCGTAGACTGCATGTTTGTAATCCATTTCATTACTTACGTAGACCGCATGTTAATTACATTACCTGCGTAGACCGCATGTTTGTAAGCAATTTTATTACTTGCGTAGACCGCATGTTAATATCATTACTTGCGTAGACCGCATAATTGTTCAATTTCATTACCTGTATAGACCGCATGTATTGCTTGCGTAGACCGCATAATTGTTCAATTTCATTACCTGCGTAGACCGCATGTATTGCTTGCGTAGACCGCATAATTGTTCAATTTCATTACCTGCGTAGACGTATTGCTTGCGTAGACCGTATAATTGTTCAAATTCATTACCTGCGTAGACCGCATGTATTGCTTGCGTAGACCGCATAATTGTTCAATTTCATTACCTGCGTAGACCGCATGTATTGCTTGCGTAGACCGCATAATTGTTCGAATTCATTACCTACGTAGACCGCATGTATTGCTTGCGTAGACCGCATAATTGTTCAATTTCATTACCTGCGTAGACCGCATGTTTTGATTGCGTAGGCCGCATGTTTGTTCAATTTCGTTACTTGCGTGGACCGCTTGTTTTGATTGCGTAGACTGCATATTTGTTAATTTCATTACCTGCGTAGACCGCATGCTTATGATCAATTTCGTTGCCTGCGTAGACCGCGTGCTCCACTTACACATCTGTACCTTCACAGCATTGTTATGCTCCCCACTTGCTTTGCGCTGTCATGCATTTCGAGTACACTACTATGCGTGTTGTTAACAATATTGTACCTGTTAAGTTTGTTTTCTTTGTAGGCACGATATTGTATGTACGGTTCATTTGAGGTTGGTGCAACCAGACGAACCGCACAGGTATTATATCCTCCGAGTGAGAAGTATCGAGAAATGCATAATTCTCTTACATCCTTTCTGCATTGTAGTGTAGTTTGGTATCTGCTAGCTTAAAATTGTCGCATGTTATGCTTCGTTACAGCTTTCTCTGCATGATCATAAGTTATGCTCGGCTTCGTGCACTGTCTTGCATCTTGCCCCAGCCTTCGGGCGCATACCTTGTTTGTCTTGCATGTTTGTCTAAGTCTTCGGCCTTGTCAAAAATGGGTCGTCTCTGGGCTTTGACATTCACTCCCGTCATTGTTATGACTTTCGAGTTCTGTCAAAGAGGGGCAACTGTAGACACCCCATTTTTGACCGTCCTCAAGACTTGGACGTCACCGTTTGAACACTCGGTGATCATCCATGTTTGTGTTCGTTTGGAGTTTTCGGAGGTCTCGGCTACGCGCCTTGCCTCAGGATCTCCGAACTCGACCGTTTAGTGTCTGGTTTTGCACCAAACACTTGTGTTTTGCCTTGGAAGGGCAGGGAATGCCTTGTGAGGCATCCCCACACACCACCGGCCATGGACAGAGGCCACCGGCTGGTTTTTGCTGCCACCGGCAATGTATATTGCCGGTCGGCACTATTTATTGCCGTCGGCACTCCCTTTTGCCAAAATGGCATCTTTGGCCGGCCGACTACTGTGCATCGGCTTTTGCAGATATTTTATCACAGCTGTCTTGCATTTGGCTCCCCTCCATACACGTGTATGGAGGGATCTCCCTCTTTAGAAGCTTGTCTTGTAAGCTTTACAAGACAAGGAGCTCTATAAGAGGAGCCCCTCTCTCCCTTGTTTAGGGTTGGACTTTTTAGAAAGTTTAGACAGCCATATTAGGGTTTTGAGCTCTAGGGTTAGAATCCATACACATTCTATCTCTATACCTCTATCTTTTTACCTTTGTGTGTGTTTAATTGTGTTTTAGTCCATACTATTGCACACAAACACCTAGTGTTTCACCTTTCTTTGGCTACTGAGGTTCTAAGGGGCTGGTTTTGGTGTTTTGGAGCTGGATTCAAGCCAAAGAGGGCTATTGGAGCATCATTGTTGAAGAGGTCTTCAAGGGTAAGAATCTTACCCCTTTTTACCCCATTTTTGCATCTTGTTTTTGCCTATCTTAGAACTATTTTTGTACTTATTGTATAACATACAAAAGTTCTGTTTTTAGGCCCTCTAAATAGTTTGTTTAGAGTGTTTTACAGTTTGGAGGTGTTTGACCCCTTTTAGGCCTTGAAAGGCCCCATTTTATGCTATTTTGAGTGAGCTCCGAGACCTTGATGTTTGGGCCTCCTCACCACTGAAATTTTGAGGGATTTCAGAGGTGAGGATGGTGCCTTGAGGTCCCAAGAAGGAGAGGGCCACCCCCTCTCCTTATTGTCCTTGAAATGGACCATTTTTGGCCTCTTGAGGGAGCATCTAGCTAAGCTTCATGTTGATCATGTCTTGGCTGTTTTCCATGCTTATTATGCCATGATATAACCTTGTTGTATGTTGGTTTTGGTACACCATGCATGCTTAGCATACCTACCATGTAATGCCTTGTTATTGCCTTAGTATGCCTTAGGTTGTTAGCCTTTGTTCGAGCATGTTTTAGGCTTAGTCTTGTGAAGCTTTTGTGCATATTTTGCCATGTTTAAGGTCTGTCCTAGGTTGTTTGGGTCGGATTTGGCATGCTTAGTATAGCCCCTTTGCATTCCGGCTTGTTGGCCTTAATTGTGTGAATGTATAGCATGACATTTTTGCATTGATTTGGTGATTTGGAACCATCCACCATGTCATTTTAGTCCCCTTTGTATGCCTATATGTTTGCCTTGGATGCCTCTTTAATGCTTTGAAAGCTTGTGTAGTATGCTCCATGTTTTGGCCATCGCACATGCCTTTGAATTTGAGCCACTTAGATGCCATCTAAGAGTCCCCTTTGCATGGTCTAGGTCTGTCTTGAACCTATTTTAAGTCATCTTAGCCTTGTGAGGCTTGGTTGACTTAGTCATGGTTCAAGTCCCTTTGATTTGCTTCAAGTACTTGGGCCATTTATTGCATGCTTAGTCTTTTTTTTTTACTTGGTTTGGCGCCATCTTAACATGATTTTCAATGTTTATGTTGCATGCTAATTAGTCCATGTTATGCCCCTTTCAAGTGTGCTTGAGAGTTGTCCAATTTGTGCCTAAGTGTTGGCCCTTAATCATATGTATGTATGCATGTATATTTGGTCCCGTATTTTGGTCATTTTGGCCACTGTTTTGGGCCTTATTAGAGCTGCCCAAACCATGCTCAAGTTCACCCTTTTACTTGTTTGCATGTTTGCCTCGTATACTAGCTTGCATACTTGTTCATTGCTTGATTGCTTGCCATGCCATGTTGTATCCTTAGCTTGCATGCCTAGGTTGCATTGCATCTTGCATGCATGCCTTGTTCCTTGACTTGGTGATAGGAATTGGGCCTTGGTTTGTTTGATTGGTTTGCATTGCATTTAACATGAAAGTTGCACACTTGATTCTTTGGGCCATCATGCCTGGAAATGCGTGATTGGTGGTCCGAGAATCGAGACACATGTCCTTTTGAGTCACAAACATGATATGGGACATGATTGGTGCATACATTGCTTGAATTGTATTGCCATGCAAGTTCTATCCTCTGCTACTGTGAGTTGCAGGTTCTGCAGGCATTCTTTGCCGACCGGCAGTATATATTGTCAACCGGCAGTAAATCACCAGCCGATGGATTCATTTTGTGCCGGTGACCACAATTCACTGCCGGTGGTGATTCTACCCAGCCGGTGGTGATTCCCAGAATCCAGAGAGGCATCCTTGAGACTTTGACAGTCTTCAGAGAGGCAGAGCAGGGAAAACAGAGGCAGACTATGCATGGCGGTGCACTTCCGGGCAGGACCTGAGCATGCGCTGCATCTGGCTCCCTTCCCGAGGCGGTTTACTGCTTTTCCTAGTTTAAGTTAGTTTGTTAACTGATTAGGCAATTTGTAATATTTAATTAGCTTGCGTAGTTAATTAATTTGTATTATTTATTTGGTCCCTCCGAGTGAGGGAAAATCTGTAATAAGTGTGCGTGAGTGGTGTGTATGTCTTCCAATCCCCACTTCTTTCTTCCCTTTTATTTACCTGCTTTGATGGTTAGTATAAGGGCACGTTTAAATTAGCATACCTTATGTTATGCATGCGTGCATCCATACATTTGTCTTGCATGCACCGGGCTCAGTACATCATGCTAACTGCATTCGTACTTCAAATTCTAAATTTGAATACATGCATTAACTGACTGCATTTCACATGCCATCCTCAGATCAGTCGAGCCCATCCTAGTAACATTTTGTATGCGACGCATTTGACACTTAACATGGACTTGGATCATGCACTGATTGCTAACATGTTCCTGTTTTTTAGCTCGGAGTACGATGTAAGTAGTTATGCTTTAGCATCTCGCATGCGTGTGAATGTTAAAATGATAGCATGATTACCATGTGGCAAAGTGCTTATATGAGATAAACTGTTTGAATGCCTGTGGGTGAAGGTTGGATTGTTTGAGTTGGAAAAACTCGTTGAAATCCGTATTTTAGCCTACTTGCAAGTAGCAAATTCCAAAACATTTTTCCAAGATAAACGGACATGCAATGTTTTGTTCCAAATTAGGCAATCTAGTCTATACTTGTTTGCTGCGCGCATGACATAGTAATTCTAGGCTAATAATTGGTTTAAGAACACATAACGTTTTCAAAAACGGATATCACGGTTAGTAGAGGCCGATCTTCGGATCGGGCGAGAGGGGGTGCTCATAGCTGACCTTCCCCAATCGTACCCAAGCTCCCAAGCCGAGGCAACTTTGGCAATGACGGACACGTGGCCTTTGGCACCGAGTCAGGGTTTCCTAAATTTCCCCATAAAAAAATATTTAGGTGGCGACTCTGTATCTGGCAAAGCAGTCCATGTTTGGCACTTCTTTCAAAAAATCTATTTTTCACAAAACAATTTGCCAGATTTGGACTCTTTGGTTCAGATTAAGAACCGCAACAAATCGAGTCCGAACTGTAGCGAGGTCCCTCGCAGACTTGTCACACAACCTCAACACGCCCATGCGTCCTAGGTGTCAATCGTTGTAGTGCAGAGACTCTGCAGGAGTCGCGCGCTCGAGTGTCTTCTCTCATTCGAGCCCTTTCCTCAAGCACTGTCCTTACGTCCGCCGACCTTGGCAGCTCCGTGTGCCTAGACGTCGTTTGGTGTGATTGCGAGGGCCTTTAATTGCTTCATTCCTTGTAAGACCTTTCAGTCCTCGTTCTCACAGACCTGGAGTAATAAGTCCTGGAAGTCCTTGATTGAGTGTCGCATGTTCTGAGGCTTCTACTTTCAACTTATGATAGTGTGACTTGTCTGTCATGATCTTCCGAGTGGTAAGAGAGCGTGTTGCCTTTGTGCCCCTCTTCCGTCACCACGCCTTTGCCCTTTATCTGGCGTTTCATCATCTCCATGTCCGCCGCCATCCTTCTTATTAATTCGTCTTGCTTCCTCACGCGAACCTCCAGAACCTGAGGATCCAACCTTCGCCTCTGCCTTTTAGGACTTTGAGAGCGACGAGGACTGGAGCCTCGTCTCTCCCGTGTGTCCCTCCGGGAGTTCCGTCGCTGGGGGACTAACTCTGCCATGGGTGGGATAAAAGGTAAGCCTTCACGTCTCCCGTCCCCCTCTGAGGTTTGTCCGTCAATAGCAGATTGCGATAAATCTTCATTGTGTGCCATTGATTTTAACTAAAGAGGAAAACTTCGATCAAAAGGTTTTGTTCTTCGTGTCTTCCTACAGACGGCGCCAATTGTACGAGCACGAAACAATCTTCTTGTATAATCCTGTTGATCAAGTTTGCACTCTTCCAAACGTTATAGCTTTACTACCTGAAAACACAAATGTGAGCTAGCCGGCGGGTGTGTGCCAGAAACCTCTCTGATGTCCAAGCCTGCAAATAGACAATAGACACAAAAACTCTGTGTATTTGAGAGTAAAAATTGCAATACCTGTACATAGGTCATGTCATGAGCTTTTATAGATTCTGCCTGGCACAATCCTAATAGGACTCCAATTCTCCTTATAAGAGTCTCCCTAGAAATCACACTCCCAAGGATAATACCCATCCTAATAACACCCTACTCACTGCTTAGCCAAGTGAGATGGCTTAAAACCTCCTTACCTCGATTTAGTAACAGATCAACCAAGCTAGCATGGTCGCGGCCTATGCCAGACCATGCTTACATAGCTCGGCGCTACTGTAGGTTACTTCACAAGTCTTTACTGTTTAGACGACGTCTAGTAGAGCTATCATATACCTCAGTCCTCCCGCCAACAATACCCCGATTGATGACGGCCAGACCAGGCCACTGGTAGCCTGCCTCTGACTGAACTGTCGGGATAAAGGACCGACCTTTTTTACCTCGGCCCGTAGTACAACCCAACATCCAGGGGGTCGTACCTAGCTTGGTCCTTTTCAATAGTTGTACTTAGCCCGGCCCTTTTCAACAGTTGTACTTAGCTCGGCCCAATTTTCACATAAATTACCCTATCACTCTCATTTATATAAGCAAAATGAGATTTTTGATAAGAAGCCTTATGATTAATATCTCATACTAATATTTTTTATTTTCTTAATTTTAAACAATTAAAAAATTTCGATTGGCTAGCTTTTATTTTAACTTTTATTTTACATAATATAAAAAAATTAAATATAATTATCATATTTTTATTAAATATTTTATTAGTTTATCCCGTGCATAGCACGGATGACAAGCTAGTGTACTTTGAAAGAAAAGTAAAATTTTATTATGTTGTTGCATAGTTGTCTATAGCTGTGCTGAGCCTGTGCTTTCAGAGTAAAATTTTACTTTTTTTAGAGTAAAACATTACTTTCATTCACATAAAAGTACAACTTTACTGCATTTCAGAGTCAAAATTACTATCTTTTAGAAAAATTTACTCTGAAATGAAACTAAAATTTTAGTATGTTGTTGAATGGTTGTTTATGGTTGTGCTGAGCTTGATAGAGTAAAATTTTACTGTTAGACAGGATGTGAGTCCCATTGAAAAACATATGCAACTTGCACCAAAATTTACCACAATACACAAACTCTCTGATGCCCATCATGCAATCTTTGTGTAAAAATAATCTAACTCCTCAACTACATATATTATCAAGATACACAAGTATAACTTGTATCATTGTATTCTATCCATAACAACGTTCGTTCCTAATCAAAACAATATCCTTCTATAATAATGTATTAATCACCAAATCACAGTAAAATTTACTAGAATGATAGACATAGCATGTATTATCTATTATTCTTTTAGCATTCTTTCACTTACAATTACTCTTTTAGCATTCGTTCATTTACAAAAAGTAAAATTACATACATCATTCATAGATACAAAAAATTAATTCTCAAAAGTTATCCACATCGCCGTCCTCGAGGTCTTATCTCTTGGCTATTTTTCTTTTGAGGTTAAATTATTCATCACTCCACACTTTTAGAGAATCATTCAAAAATTGATGCACTATTGATACTTGAAAATTGTTAATTTCATCATCTTCCATGGACTTTGGAATAGGCTCATCTCTTATGATTTGACGCATGATATAACATACAATAATTTCGCAATCAACACTGTTAATACAAATCAAGATCTTGTTAGATTTACTCAAATTTGAATACTACCAATTCAAGTATGCAGTAGTAGCGTGAAATACTTACAATGTTGGGCGTCGTTGTGGATTATCTTTCACTGAAACCAAGTTTGCAAACTTTCTTGTACCTCTCTTCATTTTGTTGCCTAACTTGTTCTCCACATATGTTATCTAATCATTTCATAATTGTTTGGTCACGATTAAATACAAGAATAAAACATAGTAAGAAGGGTTTCGATGGCACCGTCGCTCACAGCGGTGGTGGAATAAGGGTTTCGAATGCTTACGGCAGTGGTGGAATGAGGATTTCGGATGCTATGGTAGTGGTGGAAGGAGGGTTTCGAGTGCTCACGACGGTAGTGGAAGGAGGATTTCTGATGCTACGGCAGTGATGGAAGAAGGGCTTCGGATGCTAGGGTTTTTGAATGACGGTTTTTGGAGGAGGGTTTTCAAGTGATGAAATAGAGTGAGAGGACAGAAACGGTTCAATCGTTTCATATTTGCCCATTTATATGGAAGGGTATTTCAGTCTTTTCATCATATTTTTTTAATTTGAGAGACTTTTGGGACCATTATTTTATTTTGTGGGCTTCACACAAAAAAGGTCCAATGAGAACGATTTTTCACCAAAAATCCTCCTTTAAAACCACAATCAACGACTTTAGTGGAAGCGTTCGGCCCATTGAAGCCCAGTAAAGCCCAATTTCAAGACACGGCTCCAAGTCCTGCTGTCAATCCATAGTGTGAAAATTAAGGCTGTGTTTGGAACGTTTTTATAGCGATCCCGGTTGTCCCTTTACTGTTCTGTTGTATTCCGGACTCGGTTCCGTGGAGTTGGTAGTTGTATCTATCTTGTTGTCGTCCTTTAATTCCATTTGTGTGAATTTTAGGATGTGTTGGGCATGTTTCGAACAGGTGGGTTCAACCTTGGTCTAAAATCTTGTTGCCAGGTTTTTGGTCGTTCCGCTCGAGCAGGCCTTCTTACGCTCGAGCGGAGATTGCACACTCCCAGTACTTCGTGTCCCTGCAAAACTTCTGCAGGTGTGATTTTTACGCTCGAGCGGGTTTCTTTACGCTCGAGCGATCGCGCTCGAGCGGGTACTCTGGCGCTCGAGCGGGTAATACTTATTGGTGTAAGTTCTGGGAGGGGGAAATCTACGCTCGAGCGGACTGGTTTTCGCGCTCGAGCGGGTGTACTTTATTCTTGTGTCTTGGTGCTCGAGCGGGCCTTCTTGCGCTCGAGCGTACCTAGTTTTTTGTTCTTGACGCTCGAGCGTTGTGTTCTCCGCTCGAGCGGGAATGTCGTATATCAGTTGGCAGCTGGGCATTTTAAAATCACTTTTTACATTCTCTCTCTCTCTCTTACTTTCTAAAAAGACATTTTGAGAGTTCCTCTCTCTGGAAACTCCCTTCTCTCTAGGGTTTGATCTAGTTAGAGTGTCTCCCCATCCTCCGGCCTTTGTAAAAGAGTGTTGATCGTCGAGGGCTCCATTTTGATCCGTGGATCTTTGAGTTTGGAGCATTTTGGTTTTCTTCAACTTCCCCGTTTGAGCTCTAACTTCGAGGTAGGGATATCCTACTCCTTCTCATGAGTTTTGTCTTTGAATTTTAGTATTTTGATGAGTTGGGGGTTGTTGGGTAATTTTGAGAAAGTTTGGGCCTTTGTGTAATTTTACAAAAGTTGGGGCTTTGTTTATATAAACTTATATGCATGTTTGGCATAGAGAAATGAGATCAATATTGGTTTATTGGTGAAAATAGAACCTTAGGGTTGTGATGTTAATTATGGGAAATGCTCTAATTACATTGATAAATTAATTGGTATAATTAATTTGAAGAAAAGAAGAATTAAATTGAGAATGTTGGAATTGGATGTGTATGGGATTAAAGGGTGTAGTTTGATTTGTTCATCGCTCACCTAGTTGAAATGTTGATTATATATCCATTTGGTGCATTTATTTTCAGTATAGAAATAACTGCTTTGGGCTATCGGTGGAGGATAGTCTTGATTGTTGTAGACACTGCATGATGATTAGGCAAACTAAAACTAATCGATTGAGTATGCTATTGAATGTAGCAACTGGAATAATACATTAATTCTTTGTATTGATTGATTGTACATGATCTATGTTTATGTACATGATCTATGTTTATATACATGTGTTGTGTGGGAGGAGATGGGAGATTTACTCCACGGTTTAGGGGAAGATAGGGGATGGGCCTCTAAACCGGATTTTGTGTGACATTGATACAGCACTACAATGTGTATCAAGTGTTGATTATGGAAGTGTTTGAATTGATTTGATATAGCACTAAAATGTATATCGTTATCAATTGTAAAGTATAGAAGTGATTCTATGTTATGTTGATACAGCACCGAAATGTGTATCTTTCGCAAAGTGCGGGAATGGTTTATGTGTCATTGATACAGCATTAAAATGTGTATCCCTCATGAATTTTTAAAGTGTTTTAAAGATGAGTCTAAATCTCATTAAGTTATTTGGCTAGGTGTTGAGCCTTGTTTTCAAACTCAAAGTTGGAAAAGACATGGGAAATGAAATGTAACATGGACTTAATGTCATGAAATCGAAATGTGATATATGTGGATGTATCTGTATTGACCATCTATCAACTGCTAATCTTTTAGTCATTGTTCATGGCTGGTTTAGTGTATTTCTACTGGGCTGTGGCTCACCCTTTATGGGACATCATTTTCAGGTACAAGTAGCATGCCACCTCCAAGGACATAGCTTGGGAGGCTATGTAACGCCCTCAAAATAATAACATTAAACCCATTAAATACGACATGCATTTACATATAAACTAACCACATTCCTTTATCTCATTGAGTTTCATTACATAAGTATTACATGTTAACATCAAAACAAAATGCCCTACGGGCTTACAGCTTTCCAAGTTAACACTTGTTACAACAAAAGAGTACTAACTCGTTTACACATTAAGCCCTTGGCTTGAAGCTACATGTAATACATCAAAAGTAAAACAACTACGCTATGTCCGCCTTTAGCCTCCCAAGCTATGTCCTTGGAGGTGGCATGCTTCCTGTACCTGAAAATGATATTCCCATATAGGGTGAGCCACAACCCAGTAGAAATACACTAAACCAACCATGGACAATGACTAAAACATTAGCAATTGATAGTTGGTCAACACTAATACAATCACATAAATTACATATTTATGTCAACGACTTACAAGTCCCAATTACTTTTCATTTTCCCTTTTTCAACAGATAAGCATGCTAGCTCTATCATCATTTCCACAGATATGTATAAAAACTATATCTCACATTCAGATAAGCATAAAAGCTATATCCACATTCTCAACAGATATGTATATCAACAATATCCACAGATAAGCATACAAGCTGTATCCACACTTCACAAAGATAAGCATATGAGCTCTATCTTCACTTCTCTAGACAAGCATATGAGCTCTGTCTACGGAGTTCATCCCCTATCTCCTCCCAATACCTATCCGGTTTAGAGGTACATCCCCTATCTTCCCCTAAACCGCGGAGTACATCCCCTATCTCCTCCTCTACACATAACGTATATAAACACATTGGTTCTATATACAATCACACAATACACACAATTAATGTATTCTATCAACCGTCAAGTTCCATGACACATTCCATTGATTAGTTTCCGTTTACCTAATCATCATGCATTGTCTACAACAATCTCGACTATCCTCCACCGATAGCCCAAAGCAGTTATTTCTAAAACAGAAAATAAATGCACAAATGGATATTCAATCAACATTTCATTTTCTCATTTCTCACCAATTAATTATCCCAATTAATTAAACAATGTAATTAGGCCATTTTCCATAATTACTATTTCAACCCTTAGGTCCCATTTTCATCAATGATTCAACAATCATTCCATTTTTTTCTATGCCAAACATGCATCTAGGTTTATTATGAATAAAACCCCAACTTTTGTAAAATTACACAAAAGCCCCAAACTTTCACAAATTACCAAACCAAGCCCAACATCTCAAAATACCAAAATTTAAAGACAAAACCCATAGAGAGGAGTAGGATATCCCTACCTTGAAGTTTTAGCCCAAAAGGAGATGAAGACTCCAAGATCAACTTGCTCCAAATCCAAACTTTTTCAGATTAAATCGAAGCTCTCAACACCCTCTACCTTTTTAACAAAGGCCCTAGGCTAGATTCACACCCTAGGGAGATCAAACCTTAGAGAGAGTGCAAGTTTAGAGAGAGAGAGTGTCGGATTAAGGGTTTGCTCAAAAAAAAGAAGTGAAAAAGTCATGTTTTAGACGCTGTTGTGCGCTGATATAAAACACGCTCGCTCGAGCGAAGGATTGGTCGCTCGAGCGACCAGACACAGAAAACTCTCGCTCGAGCCAAGAAGTTCTCGATCGAGCGAAGAAAAACCCAGACCGCTCGAGCCACGAAAAGCTCGCTCGAGCCAAGAAAGACAGTTCTCAAGTCCAGAACCGGTGCAACACAACTCTCGCTCGAGTGACAAACTCCTCGCTCGAGCGAAGGACCAAAAATCTGGGCAGCAACACTAGGCTCCCAAACGCAACCAACCTGTAACAAACCTGCCCAACGCATCTTATAACTCAATATACCAAGTAAAGAGGATGCAAACTAGAAAATAAACAACTACCAACATCCACGGACACATGTCCGGATCACTGTACATCAAGGGTAAACCCGGGGTCGCTATAGGCTAGAGGCAGACAGACTGCTTTGTTATTTGCTTTCTTTTGATGTATTACATGTAAATCCAAGCCAAGGGCTTAATATGTATTGAGTTAGTACTCTTCTTTTTGTAACCAAGTGTTAACTTGGAAAGCTGTAAGCCCGTAGGGCATTTGCTTTTGTTGTTAACATGTAATACTTTTGTAAGAACTACTCAAATTTATGGAAAGATGGTTGGTTTCTTTGTATCAATGCATATATATAGAGATGGGTTTTATGTATTTTTTTGAGGGCGTTACAGTTTTTCAAACTATAATTCTACCCCTTTATTTGCGTTTGACGTTTGTTTACGGTTTTCCGAAGTTAATTCCACATTCAATTTTGAAAACTCTATCTTAGGTGGAAAAATTTGGGCTAACCAGACGTCCCGCCGGTCGTCTGGCCGGTTGACCGGAACAGTAAATTTTTTTATTTTTTTAATTTTTTTTTTTGCAATTGACACATTAATTTTTATATATTCGAAAAAAAGAATTTTGAATTTTTTATGAGCTTTAATAGAATTTTGAGTTGTGTGTTTGGTTATGAGTTATAAGTTTTTGTATCAAATATCATATGTCACATCAAAAATTCCCCACTCAATTCAAAACTCTTTTCAAAACTCTTTCACTAAACAAATTTTCTACACTCAAATCATAATTTCAAAACTCATAAACTCAAAATACAACTCCTACTCTCAAACTATATTTAAAATGTTTTACCAAGTGCAACCTAAATTTTTTTGGAACACCATGAAAATGAAGTTAAACCAAATCTTTAAATAGGGTGGGCATAACACAAGCCTTCAATATAATTTGGTAGAGACAAGGTTTGATTCCTCATTCAATTGACCTTTCTTTTGTCCTAATGCTATCAAAATAGATGGTCCAATGTTGAATGCTCAGCAGGCATTTTTTTCTGTCAAATATAACCAAATGGGAACCAACAATCCAAAATAGTTACACGTGCTCATGACATCTCCTTGATAATGTGGTTGAACTAGAGTCATTATTTTTACCACCGAGGGTGGTGGCCCAGTGGTGAAGGCATTGCCTTCCCACAGCCATGAGTCAAGTTCGACTCTTGGGGGTGCAAAAAATCCTGAATTTTTCAGTGGCTCTCTTTAGAGACCTCGCGCTGTATTCCGATCGAAACTTGGCCGTGGCTGGGGCGGTTGATGAGCTCCACTGGTGTCTCCGTAGTGGGTCCCTTCCTATGGGATGGGTTAAATCAAACTGGCAATCAGCTACCCCAGGGCTTGAGCCTACGAATGTAGAGATGACACCTCAGAATATCCTTTTTTTCTAGTTAAAAAAAAAAAAAAACAAAAAAAACAAAAAAAACTAGAGTCATTATTTTTAAAAAATATTAAAATAACTCTTTGTTTTAAAAATATCTCCGTTATGTTGTTCTGAATGTATTTTCTATATAATTTTTTTTTATAGACTTTTCTTGAAGTCCTTAAATACACTCGAGTGGTATTGATTGTTAATGTCTAACTTGCGTTACCACATTTTATGATTGTGGTCAGTGGCGGAGCCACGTAAACCAAAGGGGTCACATGCCCCTTGGATTTTGTGATTTTTTTTTTTATAACAAAGATAAAGAAAATGTTTTAAATAAAAAGAATTACAGAAATATTATTAGAGTGAAATGTCAATGGCATTTTAAAAATTATGAAAATAATAATGATTATATTGAAAATGAAGAGACTACTATAAACCATATTATCTATGAAAATTTTAAATGTAACAGTGATGTCATTATTATTGACATGCAAGTATAAGTAATCTCACTATAAAGATAAGAAATTTATTGGATTGTTAGTTATATTTGACATGTGAGGTTCACTCTCTATGTGTTTATTTACTATTAGTTGGTGATATCGTATACTAATGATGACGTGATATTACCATTATATTGAATTTTTAATCAAATTTTGTATAAAAAAATAATTTATCATTATGTAATTTATTTTAAGGTTTATATCCATATTTTTTTTTATATTATCCATGATACACTAATTATAAATAACATTATTTTTTTGATATTTCTCGAAATCAATTGTAAAAACTTGCGTGAAATATTTTTATAAAAATTTTCGATATTGTAATTAATAAATGCCCTTCTAATTTAACTTTCTGGCTCCGTCACTGATTGTGGTTGTAGATTATTTAACTCGAATACCCATCTCCCTCTTTTATAAATTAATATTATTAAGACGATTTTTTTTTTATTATCTAATATGTCACACTAATGTTTTATTTATACATGATGATCCTCGTGGAATGCTCCAAAAATGAGCAGAGCCTTTTTCTGCCCTGTGTTGAAATGGGAAGCAAGGATCCAAAATAGCTACTCACACATCCACATGACATCTAGTAATACTATATATGGAAAAATTATACAAAAATGATGTAATTAAATTAGTGCCATGGATATGAAAATAAAACAATCATAAAGATGATCCTTAATTTTAAAGATACCGTCATTACATCACGCTTATTTATATTTTTTTTTAAAGAATAAAATTTTCCATAATACATAGTGATATATTAGGAGTCCTTGAATATGCTCTGAGTGTCTAACTTGTGTGAGTAGCCCTTTCAATCACACTTCAACAAGTTGGAGCATAATTACAGAAGATTAGTCCAAGGAAAGCACCATGTGATGCGCCTACATCATTTCATTTCGTTAAGCCTCTGTTCTTAGAGCATGTCTTAGATCACCCAATAACTTCTCTTTAATTAATGTCATTTTAGGTTGGGTGGACACTAACAATTAACAACAAATATATAAATTAAATTAATTAAAGCATGGGTCTTGCTAATAAGTGCCCTTAATTCACAAGAAATTGACAAAAGATATGTCAATCCCGATAGATTTATTATTAAATTCAATATACATTTTATAGATTTCAAAATACTATATAATCTTTTTACGCTTTTTCTCACCTTCCCAATATTAACAAGTGCCATACTATTTGGCTTAGAGCATCTGCATCAGGATCATTAAAATAACAAAAAGCTAAAATATAACTAATAAATTATCAAATTCTGCTATCAAATTTATTTCTCTTCGTTCATTTAGTTTAATTTCCTTAATTCCTGCATCATTCAATATGTAGTTATTCTGTCAAATTGGTTTCTCAAAACTTTACTTAATCATTTCTAACAATGTATTCCAATTTTTCAATCCTACATTTTGTTATAAATATGTACAAAATATAATTAGCCCTGTTAAAAAAATTTGACAAATGTTTTGTTTTGATTTTTCAAAAATTATTTTAAACTAGTTTTCGTTTGTCTTTAGTGATTTTTATTTTTTCCATATTTTAATAATTTTTTTTAAATGCACCTAAATCAGGATACATCTAAAAAAATATAATTAAGATATATAAAAATAAAAATAAAAGTTCACGAAAACACACAAAAAATTATGTGCATTTTTATTTAAATTTTTGTTTATTTTTAATGATTTTCTTTTATATTTATTTTTTAATTTTTTATATACATTTAAATGTATCTATAAAGTAAAAATAATATTTAAAATATTTTAAAAATAACTATAAGTAAATAAAAATTCATGTAAAAATAATTTTTAAAAAAGCAAATTCATTTTGTATTTGGCAACAATCATTTTCGGATCATAAAGGCTTCGTTTGGGAAGTGGGTTGACTTTTTGATTTTTTTGATTATTTTAACTTGGGGCTAAAAAGCCTAATTTGGGAAGGATTTTTAATTTTTTTGACTTTTTAAACTTTTTTGTGAAAGAAAAAATGTAATGATTATAGATTGGACTAGTGTGTGCCCGTTCCTAAAGGCACATTGTATATAATATTGAGATCAAAATGTAATTGTAATTTGTACGTATCATATTAAAATTTGTAGAGTCTGTAGCACCTGATAAAAGATCAAGTCAGCACTCTTACCATTAGTTTGTGGCTAACACTTGATACACTGGTGAGTGTCGTAGTATCCTAAACCACAAATATCTGATTGAAATAACATAATACAGACAACATAAATATCATAACCTGACAAATAATAGTCTTTAGAAATTGTTTACATATTAAGATACAGAAATCAAATATCGAAAAATAATTTTCCAATCAATCTGAAGAAAACATTGACACCTCTCTACATCGCGGAGGGATCTGCAACAAAAAATAGACAATCTATATAACAAAATGCACAAATCGTCATCTTAAAATAGTGAATTTTGCAATCAACTGTAAATTGAAAAACTAAATGCATCATATTATCAAGAAGAAATCAACTCTATACCATAGCATCCCAACAATATAGCAATACATTTTTCATAAAACTGCTTATGAGAAACCACTTAAATGGTGAAATTTAGTTTTGTTAAAAAAAATAATTCTTGTAACTCATCTGGTTTGTCAAATTAATGTGAAAATCGTCAATTACATCAACTATAGACAATTATAGAATAGAAATTGTTGCTTTACAAAATAGTCAAATTAAAAAGATTTTAAAGTCATCCAATAACCATCAAGTATTGCTAGTATCAATACCTAAAAGAAAATATATAATAAGAAGAGTAAATTAAATGATAGGTGATAACTTCACAAAATATTTAAAAACTCATTGATTTGTAATTTTTCCAATGAAATAAGAATATGAGTAAAGAAAGCCCATATTACAGTTTGGTGCAAATCTCCACCGTCCTATGAAAATAAAAGAGAACATAATGTTATTAGAAGATATTTAGAGGGGGGAAAACTGTATTTAAAAAGGGGGGGAAAAAATAGACAATTGACATGTCCAAAGTAGTGACAATTTACATATCCAAACAAATAAATCAACTTAAATGTTCAAAGTAATAAATCAATTGAATTCAAAAGAAAGACAATTTTATTTGATACCACGTGGAGAACTCAATTGTAATAAACTGATTCAAAATAAAAGATCAAGTCGGCACTCTTACCATTAGTTTGTGGCTAATACCTGATACATTAGTGAGTGCCACAGTACCTCGAACTACAAATATCTTATTGAAATAACATAAAACAGACAACATGAATTAGGCCAAATGCAATGTATAACCTGACAAATAGTAGTCTATAGAAATTGTTTACAAACAGAAATTGTTTACGGAAATCGAATCTCAAAGAATAATTCTCCAATCACTTTGAAGAAAGCAGTGACACCTCTCTACATCGTGGAGGGAGCCCCAATATTGAATTTTCTACAACAAAAAATAGACAATCTATATAACAAAACACACAAATCGTCACCTTAAAACAGTGAATTTTGCAGTCAACTGTAAATTGAAAAACTAAATGCATCATATCATCAAGAAGAAATCAACTCTATGCCATAGCATCCCAACAATGTAGCAATACATTTTTCATAAAACCGCTTATGAAAAACTGCTTAAACAGTGAAATTTAATTTTGTAAAAAAGATAATTCCTGCAACTAATCTAGTGTGTCAAATTAATATGAAAATCATCCATTAAATCAACTATAGACAACTTTAGAATAGAAATTGTTGCTTTAAAAAGTAGCCAAATTAAAAAGATTTAAAGTCATCCAATAGCCATCAACTATTGCTAGTATCAATACCTTAAATGAAAATGATCTTAACATGTTTTCCTTCTCTAGTTTTGACATAGTCCAACTCCCCTCATCTTAACATGTTTTCCTCCTCTAATCTTAACATAGTCTAGCTTCCATGATCTTAGCATGTTCCCCTCCTCTAGTTTTACTACCTTTTTCGAAGCACTTGACAAAAAATGAGCACACATGTTTCCCTTGCCAACTGAACCATATTTTTTAAATAATCAACTCCCAAGTAGAAAGAACAATAAGATAACAAAGGCAATATACTATAATTATGTTGTGTTTTCTTTTGCTTGATAAAATAAAAGAAACACATCCTAATAAAACGTCAATTTCCAGTTCATGTTATATCAATTCATGTAACCAAGTCATCATGTTATATCAAATCCATTTAATCAAGACGACAATATTCAAGACACATGTCAAAACATAGAGTTGTAATTGAATATACCAATCAAGTAAAGGGTTGTACACATGACTTTCAGGTGTAATTAATGCATGATCTCTTTCATAAACATTGCGAGTAAACCCAAACAAATTTGTCCCAAAAAAATAAAAACAAAAAGTAAACTAACCAAAAACAGAGCTCCCATATTAAACTTAAAAAATAAATTCAAAAAAAAATTCAAAAATGGAAGTAATAAATGGGCGAAGCAACCATATGGCATATTGCAGTGCATCCTAAACAAATGTTATGCGATAGGAAATGACAATATTAAATCTTAGAAATGACAATATTAAATCTTTAAAAATTTCATGAACTGAAAAAAAAACCTTACACAATTTCATTCCCAATGGAAGCCCATTACTCTATTAAAGAATTATGATACATGTAATGGGTTAACATGGTGTAATGAAATGCTACAGACAAATATTGCAACAAAAACAAAAAACAGTTTGAATAAACATCAAATAGCTCCAACTATTAATAGATACCAAATATATTGCTCAAATCCACCATAGCACAATCGATAAATTGTGGATTTATAAGTACAAAAGGTATGGAGTTTCAAAAGCATACTAATATCAAACAATACTAAATTTTCAAAAGGAGCATGAGAAGCAGCTGACCTTAGATACATTTCATTGGTACAAAGGAGCATGAAACTTGTTATAGGAAAGAAACATGTTCTAGATGAGAAATCAACAATTATGCATGAAAGCAAACACACCTAAAAACAACCATACAAAGATGTCCCAAACACCCATACAGAGATGTCCTAAAAACACCCAGACAAAAATAAAGACATCAAATTAACTGGAGGTAAAAAAATAAAATAAGATTTGCCACTACATAATCCAAACAAACATTATATTAATACATTTAAGCCAAACTTAGCTATACTGGAAATGCAAAAATATTGGGGAATAAAAGGCTTTACAAAAATATTGGAAATGCAACAAAGTCCACATCGGTGGAAAGTTTTACAAAAAGTGGGCCATAGCTATCGTCTGCTTTACAAAATGTGTATACTTTACAAAAATTCTCACGAATGCCTCATCAATTTCCCCAAAATATGTTCTTTCCCAAAATTCTCACGAATGCCACATCAATTTTCGAAAGGTCTTTAAATCAACTTGTATGTATATCCCCAATAAGGCTGAAGCACGGCAATCTAGTAATTTACAAAAATGATAAAATTTATTAGTATAATTTACGAAAGTAATTTACAAAAATATTGGAAATTAATCTCAGTTCAGAAATCTATTGCCACCTAAGACACATGTCTTGTCAGGATTTAAAAAAAGAGCTGTCTTATCAGGATTGACAAAAAGTGCTTTCAAATTTATTAAATAATAATTTGAATCAGAATACATAAAGATATCCAATTAAACTAATCTAGAACAATGAAACTCTCAACAACTAATCAGAGAATTCTATAATTCCACAAAGACTTTTGGTAATGAAATTTTGAACAACCAATCAGAGAACAATGAAAATACAAAGACTTTTGCTAATGAGACTAATTAAAGCTTGAACAGTATATAATACCACAAATTCAAACTAAAGTATGAATTTAAGAAATCAAACAGTATGATACCATAATATGAATATAAAAATCAACTAATTTAAAAAATCAACTCATGCATTCTATAAGGGCCTATTCGTTTAGATTTCATTGAGACAAAACGTTTAAATATATATATATATATATATATATATCTATATATATAATAAACCCAAACAATGATAATTGTTAAGACTTATAAATTTCCTACACGACCAACCAAAGAAATAATCACAGAATAATAATGATCAAATCAAAGCCCAATTTTCCATACTTGCCATATCTCTACCTTGTTTTGATATGAAAGGTCTTAAGGAAGTCCATAATGCTTCAGACACAATGTTTCAATCACAAACTGTAAACATCAATAAAGCAATAAAATTAGACAAACCTGTTGTCAATATTATTGAAACAAAAGATTTCGAAGATTATTAAAGGTTATTGAAATTAAAGATTATTGAAGCATGCTGGAAATTAAAGATTAAAGTAAAGATATCCAAAAATTAGAGTAAAGATTATTGAAACATTATTTGCTCACCTGAACAGTAAACATTATTTGATTGGTTGGTTGTGTATATTGAGAATGACATTTAATAGCATTCCAAATGAAATTATCATGCATTATTTTCAAAATACGAAAAATCGTAGAGGTTATTTGCAAATCATATTCGAATGTTATCAAAATCTTATACAAACTAATAAATCTTAACAATTTTTTTATGAATGGGTGTTTTATGCAATAAATAAAACTCAAAATCTGAAATAGTACCACTTTAATAACGTAATAAGGCCTTGCTTGATTAACAGGATTAATACTAAAATGAATTAGTGAAGGATTCGTCATCCAATCAAATTCGTGACATAACCATTTTATTATGTATCCATTTATGATCTCTAACCCCTCTCAATATTCGCTAATTTCGTTAGATTGAATCCAGTTAATGAAATTTGCAATCAAATATAGGATTGTGAGTCCATGAACTAACAATTCCAATCCTATGCTATACTAAAATACTACTAATCAAACACGCACTGAGTGTGACATCAATAAGTAAAAAAAATTGTAAGGTTGTTAGTTTGTATAGCATTACGGTATCAACCTATTAATTCAAGGAGAAAATAAAAATATATATATATAGATTAATTTGTTTGCTAATAGAAAAATTAGCTAAAAAGCCAAAAAAATGTTTGTATTGCATTACTGTATCAACCTATTATATAACTGTTTTCGTAAATAATTAAAAACGCACAAAAAATAATATCATCAAAATAAAATTTTATAAGTGTAAGTGTTTTTATTTTATTTTTTTCTATATCTAAAGGAGCAATTTTGCTATTATGTAAAATAGTAATCTGTTGTTTTATTTTCTCTCCAAAATTCAAAATGAGGGTTTTAGAATAAACCAATGTCTCCCCTATTCGCTAATCCAAACAGATGATATGAACTAAGAGAAACACTTTTCTTTTGTTTCTAATCCATTGATCCATCCCTATATATCCATAATCATATATATATATATATATATATTGGGATCAAAATGCATATATATATTTGATTGGCCAAAAACACAAAATATTGGTCTGATGGCCAAAAAATGTCTAACCCAAATATTTGTTTGATTTATTGATTAATCCCCAAAATATTTGATTTCTTGATTAATCCAACAGTCCAGAAACTAAGATGAGAGAAAACAACAACAAATTAAGATGAACAAAGAAAATAAAATATGACGAACAAACTAAGATGAACAAAAAATATGACAATAAACTGAGGGTTTAAACAGAAGAAGAAAAAAAAAATCTATTTAGATCAAACAGAGCCCTTTATTGGCAAACACTGCCCTTGGAAACAGAAATAAAAAAAAAAAAAAAAAAAAAACTGTCCGATTGGCCAGACAGCATAGAAGATTTATTGGCAAACACAGCCCTTAGAAATACAAACACAACCCGTTAGATCAATGATCTGATTTTGACAAATATACGTTGAGAATATCAAACAAAACAAATTTAAGTTGAGGGAAAAAAATCAATTTAACAGGATAAAGGATTAATCCCCACTCTCGGTTGTTTCAACAAATCCGACATATATATTGGTTGTTGTTAAATGTAACTACATTTTTGTTAATTGTTTTTTTTTTTTTTTTTGTTATTATATTGGTTTAGAAACACAAACACGGCCCAATTGGTAGTTATTATATTGATTCTTTTTTTGTTAAATGTAACTACATTTTTTAACTTCATTGCATTCTAATGGCTTAATATTATTTTCATTCCTTTAAATCTGGGATCAATGCATGTTTTTTGACAACTGAAGTGAGCCAACAATGTATTGTAGGATCTAAACCTAATGGTGCTAAGCCAAATATGGGAAAGAACTTGAGTGTTATAATCTTAAAGAATCGAAATGAGATGGACTTCAAGAGTGTTATAATCCAAATAAGCCAAATGAGATGGACTTCAAGAGTGTTATAATCACTAAAGATGAGTATAACATTTCAAAAATGTCGCCAATGATAAATATTTCCAATGCAAAATCTAAAGAATCGAAAGGAAAGGGCAGTCCTGAAAATTTGGAGAATTAGTTCACTATATTGAAAATAACTCCTGCTCCAATGCAAATTGATTCTAAATGCAAGTTAAAAAAAACAAAAGAAGAGAAGAGTAGCATCATTGGCATTTCAGAATCTTCTTCATATCTTTCTCAAAATTGTCCCAATATATATACATATAATAATCATATATAATACATACAAATATATACATATTGGCTTGAGAGAGAGAGAGAGAGAGCGGGGGTAACCTTTTCGACTCCCATCTCCAAATCTCTCTAAACCCTTGTTCCCCTTTTGCAATGCCTCCATCCGATGGAGGGAGGGAGAGGGAGAGGGAGAGGGAGAGGGAGAGAGAGAGAGAGAGAGAGAGAGAGAGAGAGAGTTCAAAATTTGAAAACAGAAAGAAATGAGAGAAGTGTGTGAGAGAGAAGTTAGTGTGTGGGAAAGATATGAGAGTGATTTGTTTTCAGCCCTTAGATTAAATTAATCTAATGGTCCAAATTTTGACAAAAGGACAAAAGTACCATCAGGATTCAAAAATAGAGCTTCCTTGTTATATAGATATACATATTGGCTTGAGAGAGAGAGAGAGAGAGATCAAAATTTGACTCCCATCTCCAAATCTCTCTGAACCTTTTCGACTCCCATCTCCAAATCTCTCTGAACCCTTGTTTCCCTTTTGCAGTGGCTCCATCTGATGGAGGGAGGGAGAGAGAGAGAGAGAGAGATCAAAATTTGAAAACAGAAAGAGATAAGAGAAGTGTGTGAGAGAGAAGTAAGTGTGTGGGAAAGATATGAGAGTGATATGTTTTCAGCCCTTAGATTAAATTAATCTAACGGTCCAAATTTTGACAAAGGGACAAAAGTCCCATCAGGATTCAAAAATGGAGCTTCCTTGTTATATAGATGTGATATTTTATTTTATTAGATTAAAAAAATATTTTATTTGTTGTAACTATTTTAACTAAAAAATCCTCAAACCCAACTACCCAAACATTAGGCAAAGTGGTAGAGCACATGGACGAGTGAGGCACACATCCCCATTACAAGAGGCTCATTACGAAATAGGACTAGAGATGGCAATCGGAACCCGGCCCAACGGGGACCGGATCCCTCGACCCCGAATTGAGCGATTATTTCCCGAAAAATACCCCCGACGGGCCAGGAATGGTATTAAAAATTAAATCCCTGATGGTATTCAGACCGGGGATGGGGATACATATTTCATCCGCGACCCCAGCCCCGATCCCCTGCCAGGTTACCCCTCGACGTGAAATTACTATTTTACCCCTGCTTATATATAACATATGTGTGTGTAGGGTTTTGGCTGAACACTCACACACACAACAAAAACACAGAGCCGTCTCTGCTCTGCTCTATCTCTCTAGGGTTTTGCCTTCCTCTCTCTCTCTTTCACACAACGACGGCACCGATCCTTCCTTACCGCCGATCCTTCCTTACCGCCGCTCGTACCTCATTGTCGATCATCCTCCATCACTGCTGTTGCTGGTTAGAACTTAGAGTTTCGCCTTCCTCTCTCTCTCTCTCACATACGACGGTTGCTCGCCCCTTACTGCCACTCCTCCCTCACCGGCGATCCTCCCTCAACGCCGATTTTCAAAGGGTATCTCTCTCTCTCTCTCTCTCTCTCTCTCTCTCTCTCGAGATTCCGATATAGGGGTTTACATACATACATATATATATACATACATATATATATATATATATACATCTGTGTGTATATATAGTATCTCTGTGTCAAGGGATTTCGACCTCTGTTTTTTTTTTTTTCTTGATCTATTATTGATCTCGATCTAATCACTTGAGTTCTGGATCTATTATATATATATATATATATATGATATGGTTTTTATTGTTAAAATATGTTATCTCAATTTATGTCATGGATTTCAAAGTTATGGTACTTGATAATATTACCTACACATAGAAATTGAAGATAATATTATCTACACACAGAAGATAATAGAACTTGCTATTCTGTGTTTAGATGACAAAATATTATCTTCCATCAAAGTTATGGGACTTGTTATTCTGTGTGTAGATAATGGAAGATAATATTTCAAAGTTATCTGATTTTAGTTGTCATCTAATCACTACTGACATTTGGTTTGCTATTCTGTGTATAGAAAGAAACACAACTAAAATTGGCTACACAATTTGCTCATCCCGGTATTTTCTCTTTATTGATTGTGGCTTCTGGGTGCATTTTACTACTTCTGGTGTGTTCTAAAGTCGAAATTATGTGAAGATTTGTTTTTTTTTAGAAAAGAGTTCTCGACCTGCATCATTCTATTGAGAGAGAGACTTATTTTGACCTGAATTGGAAAAATTCACAAATATTCATTGGTAGTTGAATCTTGCACATATCTGTTTGTATTTTTTTAATTGTGACCTGAGGCTGAATATAATTGTGAATTTGTTTGTTTGAAATTATGTCTAATGTCTGTTTGTAATTATGTCTGTTTGGCTGAATATAATTGTGAATATGTCTTATATTTTTAAAGTCTGTTTGGCTGAATATAATTGTATTCAGCCTCAGGTCCTAATGTCTAGTTGAATATAATTGTCTGTTTGGCTGAATATAATTGTAATTATGTCTATCTTGCACACATATGTCTTATGTCTAATGTCTGGCTGAATATAATTATGAATTCACAAACAAATTAGTTGAAATTATGTCTGTTTGTTTTAGCTTAGTTATTAATTGTTTCTTTGATATTTTCAAATGTTTAGTTAATTTGTTTCTCAGCTCCATTAATTCAATCCATTAGCTTAGTTATTATTAATTTGTTTCTCAATTCCAGTAATCTAATGTTATGTTGTCTCTGTTAACATTAATTCAATCCATATTATTTTTATAAAGGTTAAAAATGTCAGATGTTAACTCTCAAGCACCAGTTAACTCTCAAGTACCATTTGAGAGTGACGCGTCACAACATTTATCGCCAGCTACCAACTCACCTACGAACTCACCGTCTCCCCTCTCTAATCAAAATGTTATTTATTTATAAGAAGAGTCTAATACTTGTGGAGGAACTAAAAGAAAACCTAGTATTGTGTGGGAACATTTTAAGAAACAACAAGTCAATGGTGTGTGGAAGGAAATATGTAATTATTGTAATAAGCATCTTGAAGGTGATTCAAAAAATAGAACTAGGCATTTGCATGATCACCATAAGAGTTGTACTAGGAAAAAAGTGATGGACATAAGGCAAAAAGTTTTAACTAACAACTTTAGTAGAGACAATCCAAAAATGAATTCTTATATTTTTTGAGAGGGTAATTTTTGGGAAAGAATTGGGCCGAGCTGTGAGTTGGGCCCTGCGGCCCAAAGTGTGAAGGAATCGATAAAAAGCCGTAGTGTTACTTCGGCCCAAAGAGGTGAGATTACTCCGGCTCAAAGTAGAAAAAGTTACTTCGGCCTAAGGAAGAATAAAGCTACTCCGGTCGGAGGCAACTTGGAGTTAGGCCGGTCTCAGAATTAGTCCGGTCGCGATATGTACAGGGAAGGCCGGTTTCGGGATTAGTCCGGTCGTCACATACTATGGTTAGGTCGGTCAGAACTTGTTACTGGGAAGGTTGACCTAAGCACACCAAGGTTGAACAATGGCAGCCGAAGTAATGAGTTAGAGGAGAAGACCGAGCTAAGGATAGTTCGGCCTTCTATGTGGCTCAGCATAGCCAGTGTTATTTCGGTCATGTTGTAGTTCGGCCGTGAAGAAAACCATCCCACTTGGTTTAAGCAGTGGGGAGGGTGTAAAAGGATAAGCATTATCCTTAGGAGAATGAATCCTAGGAGGACTCTGCATGGAGAAGTACAAGTCCTACTAGGATTGTGCCACGAGAAACTTATAAAAGCCTACAAACATCACCTTGGAGGAGGTAATTGAACACAATCTTTCTAAGAACTTAGAGCTTTGTCTATTTGTCAAGTTTTCTGACTTAGGCATCGGAGAGGTTTCCGGCACACACCCGCCGGCTAGCTCACGTTTGTGTTTGCAGGTGACAAAGCGACATCGTACGGAGAAGCGTGGACTTGGTCAACAGGATTATACGAGGAGAATTATTTCCTCCCCGTACAATTGGCGCCGGCTGTGGGAATAACAGACAAGAACAAAAACCTCTTGACTAAGCTTCTCCTTTTCACATTCAATGGCACACATTGAAGACTTGCCGCAGTCCGCCGTCGACGGACTAACTCCAGAAGGGGGCGCAAGGCGTGAGGGATTACCTGCTGTCCCTCCCATGGCGGACTTGGAGCCCCAACAACATAATTCCAGGAGGAGCGGCAGGGGAAGGCGGAATGGCAGCCCTCGTCACTCTCAAAGTCCCGACAGGCAAAGGAGGAGGATTGATCCTCAAGCCTTGGAAGATCGCGTAAAGGAACAGGATGAACTGATTCGGAGGATGGCGGCGGACATGGAGGCCTTGAAACGCCAGATGAAGACCAAGGATGTGGCGACAGGAGAGGGGCGCAAGCACAAGACGCCCCCTCGCCACTCAGAAAGTCGTAGTAGGAATACTACACCCTCTCAAGGAGAGAGCAGAAGCCTCAGGACAGGCGACACTCACTCCTTATCTTCAAGGACTCGTCACTCCAGGTCTGAGAGGACGAGATCCGAAAGATCATACACTGAAGGAAGCACGTATTGGCCTTCACATTCACACCAAACCAGATCCAGATAAACCGAGCTACCCAGGTCATCCGACTTACGAACCGTGCTAGAAGAAAAAGCACGATGCAAGGAAGATGCCAGGGCAAGGGATCCACACCGAGTTTCGGCCTTACAGCGGTTGGCTCCTCGGACGCACGGAAGCGTCGAGGTTGGAATGCCAATACCGCGACCGGCTTACGAACCAACGGACAAGGCATTGGCAAGACTACAGACCTCGCCGTTTGTCCCAGCGATCGAAAACGCACCCCTACCATCAGGCTTCCTTCAGCCGAAGTTCAATACATATGAAGGGAAGACGGACCCGTATTCACACTTGAGCCACTTTCGCCAAGTTATGGCCGTGTACAGGCGAAACGAGGCCTTAATGTGCATACTTTTCCCATCAAGTCTGGGCGACCTGGGCTTGACTTGGTTCGAAAAGCTCCCAGAGGGTAGCATAGCCTCCTGGGCCCAATTGGCAGAAGCGTTCGTAACAAGGTTTCGGACAAATACTAAGACACCGGTGGAGATAGACCAGTTACTCTCCATCGACATGGGTGAAAAAGAGACCCTCAGATCCTACAACAGTCGCTGCTGGGAGACATTCAACCAGATTGGAGACTGCCCCACCAATCTAGCCATTGCGCAATATAAAAGAGGCCTACCAGTAGGAAATCGATTAAGGGACTCGATCACCATGACGCCACCCCTCACCATGGAGGCCCTGATGGAAAGAGTGCATCAGCACATCAGGGTAGAAGAGGATGGCGCGCGTGCTAAAGCAAGATCAAGCACGACCGCAGCACCGGAAAAGAAAACCCCTGCCAAGGTCAACACGGTTGACCGAAGTAACAAGAACGGACGTGGCAGACGAGATAACGGAGAAGACCCAGACAAAAGATGGTTAAGAATCCGCACTGCCATAACAACGGTGTTCAAAAAACCAATATATCGGATTCTGAGCGAAATCAAAGACAAGCCTTTTGTCAAGTGGCCAGCCAAGCTTGGGGAAGCTCAGAAGAATTACGACGACAGATCACGGTGCACCTTCCACAAAGAAAAGGGGCACCGAACTGAGAATTGCACGCCACTAAGACAGCACTTAGAAGAATTGGTGGCAGCAGGCCACTTGGACGAATACATTGAAGGAGGAGCGCAACCGGCCCCCCAAGATCATAATGACCAACCCAACAGAATGCCAAACGATGCGCCACCACAAGGCATTATCGATGTAATTCATGGAGTTTTTGAACCTGAGCGCGTATGCGAGCTTAGAGGTTCAATCAAGAAGGCTGAACACTTTAGGGAAATATTAAGTGCCCAACCCGCCATCAAGAAGGGGAGGACAGAGGCAACAAACGTCATGTCCTTTTCGGATAAGGACTTGGAACGAATTTACTGCCCCCATAATGATGCCCTGGTTGTCACTCTCCGAGTCAAGGATTTTGACGTCAAGCGGATTCTGATTGACCAGGGTAGTTCATGTGAGATCATGTATTACGACACATTCAAACAACTAAAGCTGCAAGACAAAGACTTGGCACCTGCAGTTTCTCCCCTGATTGGATTCAACTCCATGCCAGAGTGGCCTGTCGGCAAAATAATCCTTCCAGTCAGAGCAGGAAGTGTATCAAAACAGGTGGAGTTCTGGGTATTGAAGGTCCCCTCCACCTACAACATCATCCTGGGCAGAACATGGCTGCATGCCATGCGTTCGGTAGCGTCATCATACCATCAGGTAATGCGGTTCCCCAATGACGCCGGTATAATTGAAGAAGTCTATGGCGATCAGATCATGTCAAAACAGTGCTTCGCCACAGCAAATGGAAGCCGAGCCGCCAAAGGATACGTTCATTCGGTGGAAGAACCAGAGAGTAATGAACTATTCGCGGACGTCGGCAAAGAGGCTGATCAGAAAGCGGTGGAAGACTTGGTGGAGGTAAAAATAGATGAGAAGAACCCGGATAAGTTCTTCTTGCTTGGCTCATCATTATCCAGCGCTGAGAGATTAGAGGTCTTGGAATTCTTGACCTCTAATATCGAAGTGTTTGCCTGGACACCCTACGACATGCCAGGCATTGATCCAAACTTCATCAGTCACCAACTCAATGTCCACCCATCCGCCAGACCAGTCATTCAACGCACACGCAGATCGGCACTCCACCACGCCGAAATAGTGGCAGAAGAGGTAGGCAACCTGCTGGAGGCAGGAGCGATAAGGGAAGTGCACTACCCAAAATGGATCTCCAACACCGTCGTAGTGCCAAAAAAGAATGGTAAATGGCGTGTCTGCGTCGACTACAAAACAGTCAACAAAGCGTGCCCAAAAGATAGCTTCCCTCTACCAAGGATAGATCAACTGGTGGACTTAACAGCAGGACATAACCGACTTAGCTTTTTGGATGCATACAGAGGCTACCACCAGATCGCCATGCATGAACCAGACCAGGAGGTCACATCCTTCACAACACCTAGGGGGTTATATTGCTACAAGGTCATGCCCTTTGGCCTAAAGAACGCAGGGGCGACATTCCAAAGGATGGTCACCAAGATGTTTGAACCATTGTTAGGCAGAACAATGGAGGCTTACATCGACGACATGGTGGTCAAAAGCAAGGATAAGAATGACCATCTGAAAGATTTGGGCGAGATGTTCCAGATCCTGAAGAAACACAAGTTGCGCCTCAACGCATCCAAATGCGCATTCGGAGTTGGATCTGGCAAATTCTTGGGCTTCCTAGTGACCAACCGAGGTATAGAAGCAGACCCCTCTCAGATCAAAGCAATCCAGGAGTTGGAGAGACCAAACTCAGTCAAAGAAGTGCAGCATCTCACTGGTATGGCGGCTGCGCTAAACCGGTTCATAAGCAGGTCGTCAGACAGACTACGACCATTCTTCCAAGCTTTAAAAGCCAAGTTTGAGTGGGATGAAGAATGCGACCGAGCTCTGGAAAGCTTGAAGGAGTACATGTCTTCCCCACCACTACTTGTAACTCCAGTTCCTGGTGAAGAACTCTTTTTATACCTGGCAGTTTCTCAGCACGCAGTTAGCGCAGTGTTGGTTCGTGCAGAAGGAATACAACACCTGCCCATCTTTTATGTAAGCAAGACATTGTTGGGAGCCGAAACAAGGTACTTGCCCTTAGAGAAGCTAGCATTAGCGTTAATGATGGCATCCAGAAAGTTGGCGCATTACTTTCACGCCCACACCATAGTCGTCCTCACAGCCTTTCCATTAAAAGCTCTGTTTGAAAGGGCGAACTTCAGTGGGCGAATTTTGAAATGGGCAGTAGAGTTGGGACAATTCGACATCAAGTTCCAACCCAAGACCGCAATAAAAGCTCAATCTTTGGCAGACTTCGTCGCAAAGTTCACTCCTGGAAGTCATCATATCTGTCCAGTCGACCTGACTGACTCAACCGAACTAGGGACGGAAGTTGACGCCGGAATAGCGCAACCCCTAGCGGAAGGTAGTCCATCAACCGAACTAGGGACGGAAGTTGACGCCGGAATAGCGCAACCCCTAGTGGAAGGTAGTCCATCAAGCACAAAGGCAGACCATACTAAGGACAACAAGGAGGAGCCAAACAAAGGCTCACCAGCAGTTCAAACAGAGGACGAAGGATAGACAGCCAACCTGGACTTTGAAGAAAACACCCTTCTTGACCTCACGACATCATCTGATCCTTCCACTTGCTGGAAACTATTCGTTGGAGAGATGTGGAAGCTCTTTGTGGATGGAGCATCCAACCGACATGGTGCAGGGCTTGGCGTAGTCCTCATCTCTCCAGACGGCCTGGTTATAGAGCAGGCAATCAACCTTGGCTTCCCAGCATCCAACAACGAAGCAGAGTATGAGGCGCTTCTCGCAGGACTCAAGTCGGCACACTTCATGAAAGCAACCGAACTAATGGTGTACAGTGATTCACTGCTGGTGGTAAACCAAATTTCTGGCGAATACGAAGCAAAGGATGACAGAATGGCCAAGTACCAAGAGCTAGTCAGAACGGAGATCAAGAAGTTTGATGTGGTAAGGATAGAACAAATTGGCAGGGAGGAAAACAGCCGAGCGGACGAGCTAGCAGGCCTGGCCTCAATGGCAGATACATCGATCCCTCATCCATTACTCATCGACTTCTTACCAAGACCAAGTATAGAAGACCCCGAAGCAGAAGAAGTATATTGCACTGAATTAGGCCCTTCATGGATGGATCCCATCATCCTGTTCCTAAAAGACGGCATCCTACCAGCAGAAAAAAAAAGAAGCCAACAAAATAAGGGCAAAGTCGCAGCGATTTTGGCTATCTCCATCTTTGGCATTATACAAGAAGTCATTCTCTGGGCCTTACCTCAAGTGCGTTCATCCCAGCAAAGTAGAAGCCTTCCTATTCGAAATACATGAAGGGGTATGTGGAAGTCATCAAGGGGGAAGGTCGCTCGCCTACAGGGCTATTTCGCAAGGACATTGGTGGCCATATATGCAAGCAGACTCAGAAAAATATGTGAAGAAGTGTGAAAAATGCCAGAAATTCGCGCACCAAATACATCAACCAGCAAGAGAACTCCTACCCTTAACTAGCCCATGGCCTTTCGCAATGTGGGGCTTGGACATAGTAGGACCACTTCCAACAGCGCCCGGTGGCAGAAAATTCTTTCTCGCAGCAACAGACTACTTCACAAAATGGGTGGAAGCAGAAGCATTGGCATCAATCAAAGAAAAAGATGTGAAGAAGTTCGTTTGGCAAAATATTATCACTCGGTTTGGCATACCAAAAGCACTGATCTCAGACAATGGAACTCAGTTCGACGGCAGAATCTTCAGAAGCTTTTGTAAAGAATACAAGATAGAGTTCTACAATTCCACACCAGCGTATCCTCAAGCAAATGGGCAAGCAGAAGCATCAAATAAAGTCGTCTTGGATGGACTAAAGAAAAGGCTAGAAAAGGCAAAAGGCAAATGGGCAGATGAACTTCCTCACGTCTTATGGGCTTACCGCACCACGCCTCGGCGATCAACAGGAGAAACGCCATTCTCCTTAACCTATGGAATAGAAGCAGTAATCCCACTAGAAATTGGCCTCCCCACAATCCGAAGCGAAAATTTTGATCCAGACTTAAATGGAGAAGCCATAGCCTTAGAACTCGACCTTGTAGAAGAAAGAAGAGAAAAAGCAATGGTTCACATCGCCGCCTACCAACGAGAGTTAATCAGAAAATACAGCAAAAAGGTTCATCCAAGACAGTTCAAGATTGGGGATTGGGTACTACGCAAAGTAATGGGGAACACCTTAATCCCAGGAGACGGCAAGTTAGGCCCAAATTGGGAAGGTCCTTACAAGGTGGTTGGGTTAGCAGGCAAAGGGGCATACCACCTAGAAGACAAGGATGGCAAGGCAATCCCTAGGCCATGGAATACGGCCAATCTCAAGTTATTTTACTTTTAGCTTTTCTCTTTTTGAACATTTGTAATTTTTTTTTCCTTCAATAAAATGAGCAAATCTTTTTAGCACAAGATATTCTTTGTAAAAGTTAGTTTTAGAAACTATGTTTATTGCAAGCATTCTATAGTTAGCTGGAAAAATGAACTCGGGGGTTGGCTGGATTAAACCAACATCCTTCCTAAGCACAGGATAAGGATCCAAGCTGCAGGACATTTGGTCGGAATAACCAAATACTATAAGTTAGCTGGAAAAACTAACTTCAATAGTTGGCTGGATTAAACCAACACTTGTTACTCTTCAGCCGAAGTAAGGGTATGGCTGAAGAATGGTTGGCTGGATTAAACCAACACTTGTTACTCTTCAGCCGAAGTAAGTGTATGGCTGAAGAGTGGTTGGCTGGATTAAACCAACACTTGTTACTCTTCAGCCGAAGTAAGGGTATGGCTGAAGAGTGGTTGGCTGGATTAAACCAACACTTGTTACTCTTCAGCCGAAGTAAGTGTATGGCTGAAGAGTGGTTGGCTGGAATAAACCAACTCTTGTTACTCTTCAGCCGAAGTAAGTACAAGGCTGAAGAGTGGTTGGCTGGAATAAACCAACTCTTGTTACTCTTCAGCCGAAGTAAGTGCAAGGCTGAAGAGTGGTTGGCTGGAATAAACCAACTCTTGTTACTCTTCAGCCGAAGTAAGTGCAAGGCTGAAGAGTGGTTGGCTGGAATAAACCAACTCTTGTTACCCTTCAGCCGAAGTAAGTGTATGGCTGAAGTGTGGTTGGCTGGAATAAACCAACACTTGTTTCTCTTCAGCCGAAGTAAGTGTATGGCTGAAGAGTGGTTGGCTGAAATGAACCAACACTGTGTACTCCTCAGCCGAAGTAATTATTTCGGTTAAGGAGTGGTTGGCTGGCAAGTATAGTTGAAACCACCTAAAACCGAAACAAAAGTAGGTGAAGGCATTATAAACTACAAGTATACATATCACAACCAGAATAAGAGTTGCAGTAAAATTTTCATTCAAAAAGAAGTCATTACAAGGGGGCTTAGTTCGGTTACAGAGAAAAGAGTACAAATTTAAGAGAAAAGTTCATCTATCTCGGCATCAAAGGCCGCATCAGTGTCAGCTGGAAGACCGGTCTCCGGCGGCAGGACTCCTTCAGTCACAATAGTGGCATCGACCGGAGCCACAGTTTCATTTGGCTGTTCAATAGTCAGATCTTCAACTCTAGACTCCGGCCGTCTATCTGATCCACGTTTTCAACCGGAGTATCCTCAGAAGCAGAATCTTCGTCAGTATCTGAACCCTCAAGGAATTGCTGCTGCATGGCATCCGCAAACCCCGCAAGGGACTTCGGTATAAAGTACTCTGGAGGGTTGAAGACCTCGGTCTGTTGATCATAACCGAGCTTCTCCACAGCCGCCCTCCAGCCGCACTTGAAGAAAAGCTCCTTGGCGGCATCGCATTGCTTGACGTAGGCCACTTCTGCCTCCTTGAAACCTCGCTTGTACCCCCCCTTGTCGACCGCTTCCATGTTCTCTTTTAGTTCGCTTATTTCGGCGTCCTTCCTCTTCTCAAGCTTCAACAACTCACGCAAGTACTTGTCCTTCAGCACAATGGCAGTCTTTTGTTTCTCGGCCTCGGCCGAACTAACCATTCCGGTCAAACGACCGACCTCTCCTCGTAGTTCGGCCATTTCCTTTCTGGCTTCTTCGAGTTCGGCCGATTTCGCCTCTGCTTCGGCCGCTGCTTGCCTAGTCACTTTCCTCAGCTCCAGTACCTTCCTGTGGGTGATCTGGTTTTTCTGAATAGCCTGCCAAAGCAAACAACTTTCCTTTAAACCGAAGAAAGAGTTTAAAAGAAAAAGAAACATAAACAGAAAAGCAATCGAAATCACTAACCAGAATCATGGATTTAGTAGCAGACCGGATGGACTTCAGCTCGGTGGTTAACTGTTTTTGATGATGTTCCATGTCTTTGGGCAGACACACGCTCTTGGCCAGGTTGATGGCCAACAGGTGGTCTTTCTCAGCAACGACCGAGTCTGTGTCTAGAATGTCTCGGTCGTTGAAGGTTAATTTCGGTGCCCAGCAGCCGATGGTTCGGTCGGAAGACTCCGGTTGGGGGCTCGGTGGTAAGCTCGGCTGAATAGGAGTTTCTTCATCAATCAAAACCCGTTCGGGTTCGGAAGTTCGGGCACGCTTGGTTCGGCGGGAAGAGGATGGCTGTTGGGAAGGAAGGGCGACAACAGCAGGCTGCGGTTGGCTGGGAGGCGCCACTTCGGGCCTAGCTGTTTCGGTGAGAAGGGCCCTGACTCTGCTCCTTTTCGCCATCTCTTCTTCTGCGGTTAGAGGGACAAGTCTTATCTCGGGCAGAGTTGGGTCCGGCTCCGGTGCCTCTTCAAGAAGGAAGTCAGTCACCCTTGCTTTTCGGCGACCGCTGTAGCGATAGGTCGGCTCAAAATTTAGTAGCTTGGCCCAATCTCTTTCTTTAATCCGGAATGCAGCTCGCAAAACTCCGAGGTTGGGATAGCTATACAGGGAATGGAGATGGGCGAAATCTGTAAAAAAGAGAAGTGTTAGTTCGGCTAGTAGACTAAACAACCGAGATAACTTACAAAGCAGAAGACCGAAGTAAAATTACCAGGCTCTCCCATTTTCCAATTTATAGGTCGGCCAGGAATTTGAGCTTGAAAATCCTCAAAGTTCCCAGAGACCCAAAAGAAATCATCATCGTTAAGATCTTTGTCCGGAGTGTGCTTGATTATCTTCTCTCGGCGACGGCGAATTCTAAGGTAGTAGACCCACCCAGCATTCTTGGAGCCGATAGAGTATTGATGAAAGATCTCGGCTAGACCAAGATTCAGTCCGGTTTGGTGGTTTAATGCGGCTATCCCCATTATAATACGGTATGTATTAGTGGATAGTTGGGTGGGACATAGCCTAGTCTGTCTAAGAAATTCGCAGATTAGCGGTTGGACAGGAAACCGTAGACCGGTTTCTATTATGGATTGAAGGGTAAAGGGCACGAAGCCTTCATTGTTCCAGGGGGTAGCATCTTTTTCGGCCAACGCCAGATGGACATCATCAGGAATCTGGTAATCTTGCCTAAATTCGGCCAGGCCACCAGGGGTTTCGACTAAATATCTATACTTACCCATTTATTGTATAATTTATGAATAAATTATTTCGGTACAAAAACTAGGCTCAGTAGCTCGGTTGAGCACACGCAGGAGTGCCTGGGCAACCTAAGTCTGCAAAGTAGAAAACAAAGGGGTTAAGCACAGATCGTTGGACCGCGCTACAAATTATAAGCAAGATATACAAATCCTACTTCGGTTTAGTAGGCTGGTTCTACCTCGGCTCGTCAGAAGGTTTCTTAGCTCGGTTTTGAGCAGTTTAGACCGGTTTAACGTCTGGGGGCAGCTTTCTGAGTTCGGTCTAAAAAACTAAGAAAGCTGGTTTAGTCCCAAGGCCTAAATCGGTTGCGGTGTGAGGAAAGTTGCTCCGGCTGAGCCCCTAGGGGCGGCTTTCTGAGTTCGGTTTCAGAACTAAGAAAGCCGGCTTGGCCCCCAAGGTCTTACCTCGGTTTGAGACCGAAGTACCTAGTTCGGTATGTGCAAGCTTATTCGGTAATCTTATCTTGGCTAGAGTGATTCAGGATAAACTACTGGCATTCCTACAAGTTCTAGCTCGGTTATTGACTACAGAAATCTACATATTAGGGGCAAACAGAATCCTAGTTCGGTCGCAATGTGATTTTGGATCTAAGGCTTGTTTTTCTACATAACAGTTCATACACATACAAGTTCTACTGGTTTCTTCATAGAAAGTACTAAAGTAAATTAGAGCTAGAAGAAAAATGTTTTGCAAAAGCAAGCAGAGCATGGAAAACGAAATATGAAAGCAAAACAAAGGAAAGGAAAAAGGATTGCTTACCAGGAAAAGATGAAACAGAGGACAGGAGCAACGGAACCAACGAAGAACACAGATTCAGGAGGCTCAGAGGCTGGAGAAGCAGAGGCACAGAGAGAGAAGAAGATGAAAACAATAGAGTAAATGATTCCAGAATCGAAAGGGCTGTTTTGTGTAAAAGGGAGAGAGAAAAAGGCGGCAAAAAGAAGCGGGAACAGTACAAAAATTCTGAAGGACGGCGTGACAGTTGGCCACAGCTTATCAGAGCTAGCCACGTGTCACTGGAATTGGAAGCGTTACAGTCGCTGTGATTGAAGAGACGTTTTGACCGGACATAGTGATACCCGAGGTAAACTTAGCTCGGCTGGAAAGGCTAAAGGGTTTTTAGCTCGGCTGGAAAGGCTTAAGGGTTTTTTAGTTCGGCTAGAAAGGCTAAAAGGGTTTTTTAGCTCGGCTGAGAAAGCGTAACAAACTCTAGCTCGGCCAAAAGGCTGGTAATCCCAATCATGTTGCACAGATGGAATTAAGGGGCAATTGAGAGGGTAATTTTTGGGAAAAATTGGGCCGAGCTGAGAGTTGGGCATTGAGGCCCAAAACGCGAAGGACTACGTAAAAAGGCCGTACTGAATACTCCGGCCTAGAGGGCAAGGTTACTCCGGCCCTGGGGAGACAAAGTTACTTCGGCCCAAGGAGGTGAGTTTATTCCGGCTCAAGTAGAGATAGTTGCTTCGGCCCAAGAAAGAGTAAGGCTACTCCGGTCCAGAGACAACTCGGAGTAAGACCGGTTTCAGAGTTAGTCCGGTCGCAGTCGGAATTAGTCCGGTCGTGACTTACAATGGTTAGGTCGATCAGAACTTGTTATTTGGAAGTTTGATCTAAGCACACCAAGGTTGAACAGGGGCAGCCGAAGTAATGAGTTAAAAGGAGAAGACCGAGCTAAGGATAGTTCGGCCTTCTCTGTGGCTCAGCATAGCCAGTGTTATTTCGGCCGTGTGGTAGTTCGGCTATGGAGAAAACCATCCCACTTGGTTTAAGCAGTGGGGGAGGGTGTGAAAGGATAAGCATTATCCTTAAGAATATGAATCCTAGGAGGACTCTAATGGAGAAATACAAGTCCTACTAGGATTGTGCCATATGAAACTTATAAAAGCTCACAAGCATCACCTTGGAGGAGGTAATTGAACACAATCTTTCTGAGAACTTAGAGCTTTGTCTATTTGTCAAGTTTTCTGACTTAGGCATCGGAGAGGTTTCCGGCACACACCCGCCGGCTAGCTCACGTTTGTGTTTTCAGGTGACAAAGCGACGTCATACGGAGGAGCGTGGACTTGGTCAACAGGATTATACGAGGAGAATTATTTCCTAGGAAAAAAGTGATGGACATAAGGCAAAAAGTTTTAACTAACAACTTTAGTAGAGACAATCCAAAAATGAATTCTTATATTTTTTATCAAGATTTTGCTAGGAAAGAGTTATCACATGCCATAATCTTGCATGAATATCCTCTCTCTATCGTAGACCATATTGATTTTAAACGATATTCAGCAACACTTCAACCATTGTTTAAAGTGCTTTCTCGAAATATGATAAAGAGTGATATTTTAAAGATTTATGATTGTGAGAGGGTGAAGACATTGAGTTTGGTGGAGCATAATAAAAGTAGGGTGGCAATCACAACTGATATGTGGACTACTAGCAATAAATAAATAAAAAAAGGATTCATGGCTGTCACCGCACACTTTATTGATGATTCATGGACATTGCAAAGTCGCATTTTGAGGTATATATTTGTAAATTTGCAAATCATTTAAAAGTTCTATCTGATTCAGTTCAATTTGCATGTTATTAATACTTGTTTATGAATATCATATTTTAGGTTTATTTATGTTCCATGTCCACACACAAAAGAAGTTCTTTGTGATACTTTGCTTGAGTGTATGATGGACTGGAATATTGATAGAAAAATCTCTACTGTTACTGTTGATAATTACTCCACAAATGATGCCATGATTACCATGTTGATGGATAAGTTGAGTAATACATCGGTTTTGTTGGGTGGTACTTTGTTTCATATGCGTGTTTGTGCGCATATTTTGAATTTGATAGTGAAAGATGGATTGGATGTCATACAAGTGGGTGTGGAGAAAATTTGAGAGAGTGTAGCTTATTTGGACAGCAACACCAAAAAGACAAAAAAAATTTGAAGAAACAGTTAACCAATTGCGTATTCCACATACTAAGAAATTAGGACTTGATTGTGCAATTAGATGGAATTCAACCTACTTGATGTTTCAAACTGCCTTATTGTATAAGGATGTCTTTTCTCGGTTGAAAATTAGAGAGCCTCAATATAAGACTGTGCTAAGTGAGCAAAAATGGGAGTTTGCTAGAGAGATTAGAGGGAGGTTTAAGATTTTTTTTTCTATCACAGAGTTATTTTCTAGTACTAAGTATCCCATAGCCAATGTTTGTTTCCTAGTTTTATGTGAGATTAGGATGACACTGTCTCAATGGCTCTCTTGTGAAATTGAAGTGATTAGAACAATGGCATCAAAAATGGTGGAAAAATTTGATAAATATTGGTTAGTGATACATGGTGTTATTGGAGTTGTTGTTGTAGTTGATCCTAGGTATAAGATGAGTGTATTGGAGTTTTATTTTGAAAAACTTTATGGAGACAAAGCTAAAGATGAAGTTGATAGGGTTCGTCAGATTTGTTATGATTTGTTGCAAGAGTATCAGCACCGAGTTGGTATGGAGACCGATGTTGTTGATGACTCTTCTACTCATTCAGAAATTGTTACAGAGACCCTTTCAAAATTTGATTTGTTTATTAGTAGAAAGAGAAGTAAAAAAATGAAGAATGTAAGATCAGAGTTGGACCATTATCTAGAAGATGATGTTTTTCCAAGAACTTCAGGTTTTGATGTTTTGAATTGGTGGAAAGCTAATGGACCAAAGTATCAGACCTTACAGGCAATAGATAGGGACATTTTAGCTATTCATGTATCCACTGTTGCTTCTGAGTCAGCATTTAGTATTAGTGGAAGGTTGGTGAGTCCACATCGTAGTAGACTTCATCCAAACACATTAAAAGCATTAATATGTGCACAAAGTTGGTTGTGGGGTGCGGAGATGAAAGGTCTCATCCAATCTACATATTATTATTTCACTTTTATATTACCATGGAATAATTTCAATACTGAATTTATATTTTTTACTTTTTAGGAAATTCAACATTGGAATCGGTGGGTTATGCGACTATATATGATGATGATGATGAGATCGACTCGGATGAGTCGTGGGCCACTTTTGTGTTAGTTGTCATCTTTTTCTTTTTCTTTTTTAATTGTTAACATTTTTTTTATTAGTATTGATTAATTGTTAACATTTTTTAATTGATTATATATTCATTATTAGTATTGATTATTTATTTTTTTTCCTTTTGTTATTTAACAGGAATTCAAGTTGAAGGAGATGATGAAAATTGTGATGTGGTTGTATGAGTATTTGGACAAACAATCTTGGTTTTTTATCTTTTTTTTTTATGATGGATTTGGTTTGATATATTATACTGGATTTGTTTTTTTTTTTTTAATTTTATTTTTTGGGTAATCTATCTCTTGCGGGCTGTGCTTGGGACTAATTATTCTCTGTGCTTGTGATGTGGTTGCTGAATTTTCTTTTTTGTGGGCTGTGCATGGGACTATTTTGTTGTTTACAGATGCTATGTGGACAAATGTTATTTTATTGAACAGTCTCAATATTATTTTGTTGCTTACAGATTTTTTGAACAGCCCCAATATATTGAACAGTCCCAATATTATTGACCAGTCCCAATATTATTTTGTTGTTTACAGATTTTTTATTTTGAAAACATGTTGACAGATTTTTTAATAGAATGTTGACAAATTTATTATTTTGAAAACATGTTGAAAACATGTTGACAGATTTATTTTGAAAACATATTGACATATTGAGCAGTCCCAATATTATGTTTGGATAGAATGCTTACAGATTTTTTAATTTGAAATTATGTTGACAAATATGTTTAAATAGGTTGTTTACAGATTTTTTAATTTGGAAAAATGTTGACAAATTGAATAGGATGTTTCAGATCAAAAAGAACAAAAAAAAAATGTGAAATGTTACAATAATCAGGAGATTTTTCGGGGTCGGGGATCTCCGACCCCCGATCGGGGGCGGGGGCGGGCAATGGGTTCCGTCGGAGATCGGGGATGGGGAAATTGTCACTTTCGGGGATTGGGGACGGGAAGTGTAGTCCCCGCCCCCGCCCCGCCCCGCCCCATTGCCATCTCTAAGTGGGACGCCACTTTTCACACCAATAACTGGGCACTCATTGTACCAATTGACTAAGTCGTGGTGTGACTATCACTTTGGAATAAAAAAACATAATGACAAAATAGGCTAAAAAATTAATAAGACAAAATATCATATCTAATTTATAATTACTATATTTTTTTTGCACAAAAGTCAAAAAAATTAAAAAATCCAAACCAAACAAGACTAGAAAAGTCTGGCTAAAAAATTCTCAATATAAAAAGGTTAACTATATCAGCCAATGTCAAACGAAACTTAAATTCAACATAGGTTACATAAATGGGGAATTATACACAAATAAATAAATAAAATTTAACAAATTTGGTAAGAAAATTATTAAATACTTCTAATGTAATCATGTAACATAGTTTATATGATATTCTTATTAAATTAAATATCACAATATATGTTAAATGAGTCATTTTTTATTTCTCAATTACTAAACTAATGTGAGTTAATCTATAAAAAATTTTGCTACATGATTAGTTTGTAATTCCACATAAAGAATACTAAGGCACTATTTGACATCCTAAAAAAATATACTTTCTATTTTTTTATAATATTTTTTGAGTCAGATCACCTTTTTATTTTTTTGTATATCTTTTTATAAAAAGTTAAAAAATATACTTATTTAGATCATTCCAAGCAATCTCTAATATACTCTATGGTTGTTCTGGGATTGCAGAATAATTACTCTGTCTAGCGAATCTAATTTTCTGTAAAAAATAAAAAATAAAAAAACTTATTTATTCATATATATATTTTGTATCTAATATAATCATTTTATATGTTTGAAGGCTTATACACAAGCCATTGATCCTTAAATAAATTCTGTAGTGTTTGCAAGAAGTACGTATACCAATTAAAATGCTTTCCACCTCGTACTTCTCTAAATAAATTCTCTCCTAAATTATTGATGAGTAAGTACTAGGACTTCAATGTTCAATTCTCACCCTTTAAATTGATCATGGTGTACTTCATTGTCATGTCTTGTATTATCAATTAGATGGTAGGATATTATTCTATTTTGTTTTTGTTTTTTCTTCTAATTAATTTTCCCTCCAACACCACTAATAAATACAACTTTTTTATTTTATAATCGGGTGTCTAGACCAATTTACACCTAGCTTGACTAATTTTGAAGAACCAATCACATTGCTTGCTTGCAAGAGCACCATTTAAAATTAGAGCAAACGTTTTGTATAGACTGGCCCGAAAAAAATTATTGAACCCAGTAAGTATTGAATCTAAGACCTAGATAGAGTACATCCGTAGGCCCCAAGTTATGCCCACTAGACCAACCTTAAAGTTCTTAACAATTAAAGTGTTGTTTATAGATGGTTTTTACAGAGGTGAAATTGAAGACAATTTGCAACTTTTGGCCTTCTCTTTGGTAGGTTTTTTATTTTTACTTATTATCAAAAGATAAATATTTTTGTCCATTGGTATGAGGTAATTCAAAAATATCATGAGATTTACGTGGACTGAACATTTAATTATATTATTATTAAAAGATAATACATCTTTTTTTAGGAGAGTTGAATTAGGACATGTCAAGAAAGTTGTGTCCGTAATAATAGTACTTACTCTTTTTTATATATTTTTACTTCTAATTCATTATTTTATTAGTTGTGTTCCTTTCTTCTTCTTCTTTTTTTTTTATTTTCTTTTGTCTCCTAGTTTGCCAAACAGACCGTTGCATTGTGTTGAAAGTTTTGAGAATAAGATTAAGATAGCTAGCATTAATTTACATATTCACATTGTACTCCAATATCTATATTTGTACGAGCACAGCACAATTTTTATTTGTTTATTTAATTTTTGTCATAATTTAGTATTTAACAATTTCGGAACAAATGACCTTTTTTTTTTTTTTTTCTTTCATTTGAGTTCTCGTAAAATTATTTAGTGCAATTGGTGATACTAACGTGACAATATCACAAACAATTTTTTATTTTTACGTTGTGGACGGCTATGACAATCTGCGAAGAGAAAAGAAGATTAGGTGGCTGGATCCCTGTGCTGCATCAAAGAAGAAAGCAGATAAACCAGAACTCGTGGTCAGATGGTAGAAGAGTCAGCTTGTATACACTCTTTGTGGACAACTTGCCGGCGTCTATGAACCCAAAAAACCTATATGATTTGTTCACAAAGTTTGGTGTGGTTAAGGATGTTTTCATCCCCCAAAAGAGAAGGCGAGTAACAAACTCAAGATTTGGGTTTGTTCGGTATGATTGTTCCATTGCAGCCACTGTCGCAGAACAAAAAGCCAACGGGTTATGGATCGATGACAAATCTCTGTCAGTCAAAGTTGCAGAGAACGATAAGCACACGGAGTCAAGGCAGAGACCGAGATCCACAGGATCAAGACAACATTCGACAAGGCTCATACCAGCCATGGCAAACATCAACACAAGGACCCACGACACTGATGGCAGGTCTTTCGCGGAAGTCATCAAAGGGGACCAACCCAGACCTACATCAAGAATAACCATCAAAGTAACAGAGACTGGTAATGGTTGGCTGTACGAGAGCCTAATTATGCGCCTCAAAATGGGTCATTCTATTCAACAGGTAAAAAACGAACTCACTAACAGAGGTGAACAAAATGTGATGGTCAGGGAAGGAGGAGGGCGGGATGTGCTGCTATCATTCCCCAACAAGGATGAACTGCAGAATAAAAAACCTCTGTTTCTAGACTGGTTTCGTGAATGGTCTGAATACATCACCGAATGGAGATCGGGTATGCATCTTCAACAAGAGAGACACGTCTGGATCAACTGCTACGGGATCCCTCCTAGCCTTTGGAGCTCCAATACTTTCAAAGAGATAGCACGATTATGGGGGGAGTTGGTCTCCATTGACGGCCATATGGGCATACCCAAGTCTTTTCGCTGTGGCAGATTTAGCATCATTACAAATGTTATGGATCCGATCACTACAAGCATTAACCTAGAATGCAACGGGAGAATTTACCCCATTAGAGTCTTTGAAGAGCAGTCCTCTGAGGATACCAACTCAAGCTCCAAAGAAACAGCTTCCAAGGATCCACTCGAAGCCGCAGGATCCAAAATTAATGGTGCACTGCACAACATCCAGCATAACCCCACAGAAGGAGAAGATGATGACAAGGCTGCCAAAGTGGCAGGTGATGTGGCAGGAGAGCCTGATTTAACAAATGGAGTAGTGACATCTCGGTTGAAGGGCAAGGGTGAACTGGTTGCCGAGGGCAGCTGGAGCAACACCTCAGCAGTAGCAGAGACCGTCTTTTGTGCGGGAAATTCAAATGAAGTGGGTACATGTGCTGCAGAATCATCATTACAAGCAGTATGCCTACAGCAACGGTGCAATCAGAGTGCTCAAAAAGGTGATGGAAATCAGCTAGATACAGCTATAGGTTCTCTGCAACAGAGTGTAGAGTGTAATCCTATTCCTCCTAAAGGAACCCCTATAGCCTATTTAGCCCCTACCATTGATGGGCATCTTTTTAACCCAGCCATAGATGGGCAATTGCTTACCCCAGGTTTTATAAAAAGCCTCAGTGACCCATCTAAGGAAAAGCCTGGTATATGCCTTGAGGTAAACTTGGGCAACGGCATGAGTGGATTGCAGCCCACTAAGTTAGCCCAAGTAAATATTCAGCCCATGGAGCCATTAAGTTGTAGCTCTCCAACAGCAGAGGAGGCACCCCAGTCAAAGACCAATACCACAACCAGCCCATCACTCCCAAGCCTCAGCAAAAACCGACCAAAGAAATGGAAAAGAAAAGGCAGCAGATGCGATAAGATTAAACATCAATTACTTACATGCAGATTCTCTGGGTTTACTAGGAGAATGGGGCATAAAGGTGCAAGCACTAGTAAAGGCATCACCAAAGGAGCCAAACCGAGATCTTCAGCCGAACCAATTTCCTCCATCTCAGTCTCTGCAATGGATATCCTCCAAGAAGCACATGCAACACTGCAAGTAGGGGAAAGCTTAGGCTTTGATTTTAAGGGCCAAGAAGCTGAGGTCATACAGAAACTCACACATATGGAGGAGCAGGATAAAGAAAGAGTAGGTAGAGGGACTGGCATGGTGGAATAGCTAACACCTACTGGAGGATTCTGAGAGCTAAATTGTTTCCAATGAAGTTGCTGAGCTGGAATATCAGAGGAATTGGGAAGCCTACAAAGAGAAGGAAAATAAGGAAGCTTCTTCTTGATAAAGCAATAGATATGGCCTTAATTCAAGAAACAAAACAATCAAGCACTAATATTCAATGGGTGAAGAGTATTTGGCCTAGAGACAAGTTTGAATTTATGGCTGTGGATGCTGAAGGCCTAGCAGGTGGTTTGATTTGCATCTGGGACCCGGATTTTTTCCACCTTTCAGACTGTTGTTGCAACAGGAACTTCATCCTTCTGTCAGGTAAAATTCAAAACTCTCTTGATTGTGTAATTATCAACACCTATGCTCCAAATGATGTAGTAAGGAGGAAGGAATTATGGGTGACCCTACTAAACCTAAAGCATTCTTTCTCAAAACCATGGTGCCTTGGGGGGGACTTAATGAGATCAGAACTGTTGGGGAAAGGATAGGGGTCTCATGCAGGGACAGGGGCATGAGGGAATTCAATCAATTCATAGATAATTGTGAGGTGGTGGATGTACCAATGATAGGTAGAAAATTCACTTGGTGTAATGCACTGGATGGGAATAAATGGAGTAGAATTGACAGGTTTCTCATTAGCCCTGAATGGTTGATGAGGTTCAAGCTCAAACTCTGGGGCCTTCCCAGAACTGTCTCTGACCACTGCCCACTTGTGCTTATGGAGGATGAAAGGGACTGGGGGCCTAAACCATACAAGTTTCTGAATGCTTGGCTCTTACACCCAAACCTAGCTTCTATAGTGGAGACCACATGGAGGGAAACACAGTTGCAGGGGTCTGCTGGACTCCTCCTCAAAAAGAAACTGCAGGCTCTGAAAATGGCATTAAAAAAGTGGAGTATAGAAGATTATGGCAATGTTGCGAACAAGCTAAAAGACACAGAATCTGTCCTTCATGAACTTGATCTAATAGCCGAAACAAGACCCTTGGTAGAGGCTGAGTTGAAAATACTAAGAGAGAGAAGAAATGAAAAGTGGTCACTAAGCAGGAAGCTGGAATGGGAGTGGCTCCAAAAGTCGAGGATGGATTGGACACTAAAAGGCGACAGGAACACTAAATTTTTCCATGCAATGGCAAGTAGTAGGCAAGCTAGAAACACCATCCATTCCATTACAGTAGGGGATGCGTCTTTTGAGGAGCCCAATATTGTCAAGCATGAGGTATGGAATCATTTCTCAAATCTATTCACAGATGATTGGAAGATCAGACCCGTCTTATCTGGGGATTTCAAGAGTGTTAGAACCAGTACTTCTTTTCACTTGCTAGAAGCTGAATTTTCTGAAGAAGAAATTTGGGCAGCAATCAAACACTGCAATGGGAACAAAGCCCCAGGTCCAGATGGTTTCAACTTGTTGTTCTATCAGAAATTTTGGAAGCTACTCAAAGATGATATTCTTAACTTTATGAAAGACTTCTATGCTAATGGCAAACTGGCTCCGGGTTTAAGCAGTTCCTTTATTACTCTCATCCCAAAAAAGGAGAAAGTTGTGTCATTAAATGAATACAGACCCATCTGTTTGATTGGCTCTGTTTACAAAATCCTCTCAAAAGTACTCACAGCTAGGCTTCAACAAGTCATGCCTACGGTAGTCGGGGACTCACAATCAGCTTTTCTGGGGGGTAGAAGCATTCTTGATGGAGTCTTGATCGCAAATGAAGTCGTGGATGGCTGGAATAAATCCAAGAAAGCAGGGTTGCTATTTAAATTAGACTTTGAAAAGGCGTTTGATTCCATCAATTGGAATTTTCTATTCTCAATGCTTACAAATTTTGGGTTTGGACAAAAATGGATCTCATGGATGCGGGAATGTGTCTCCACTGCGTGAATCTCAGTTCTTATCAATGGCTCTCCAACTAAGGAGTTTAGCCCCCAAAAAGGTCTTCGGCAAGGCGATCCCTTATCACCACTCCTATTCAACTTGGTTGTTGAGGCACTAAACATACTATTTCAGAGAGCTGCGGAGTTGAATTTGCAAAAAGGGGTATCTATTGGTTTCAACGAAGTGCGACTCTCCCACCTACAATTCGCAGATGATTCACTACTATTTTGCGAAGCTGAGCTGTCAGAAGTCCTTGCTTTGAAAAGAATACTCAGATGCTTTGAAGTGGCTTCAGGCCTCAAAATCAATTACCACAAAAGCGTGGTTTGTGGTATTGGTATTTCACTCTCTGAACTTGCTGTTTTTGCATCCCTATTGAATTGTAAGACCCAAACCCTTCCACTCAAGTATTTAGGATTGCCTTTGGGAGCGAATCCAAGGAGAAAGAAAACATGGCAACCTGTTATTGATAAGTTTAAGTTGAGACTTGCTGGTTGGAAAAGGAGACTCCTCTCTTTCGCAGGCCGATTAATATTGGTGAAAGCAGTACTATCAAGCTTACCTGTATACTTCTTGTCTCTTTATAGATTGCCTGAAGGAGTTGCTAAGGAGCTAGACAAAATTCAAGCCTCATTCTTATGGGGAGGCTCAGATTCAAGGCGAAAAATCCACCTAGTGAAATGGTCAGAGGTTACCAAGAGTATAAAGCAGGGTGGGTTGGGCATTAGAAGAGTTAAGGATGCAAATGTGTGCTTACTCCTGAAGTGGTGGTGGAGGTTTGCATCTCAAAATGACTCATTATGGAAGAAAATCATCTGTAGCAAATACAAATTCCTTGGTGGGAGATGGTTCCCAAACCTCAGGCCAACTATCAAGTTATCAAACATCTGGAATGGTATTGTATCAGCTGTGGAGCTGAACGAGTCCCTCTTTCAATACTATACCAATAACCTAAAATTAAAGGTGGGTAATGGTTGTAGAATCAGGTTTTGGAATGATAATTGGTGTGGAAATATTTGTCTAAAAGATGAGTTTCCTCGGATCTACAGGCTGTCACTCAACAAGGATGGGTCACTCAAGGACTTTGTGGATGTCTCTGGCCCTACTCAACATTGGGTTTTCACATTTAGGAGGCCCCTCTTTGACTGGGAGAAAAGTGAACTACTTAGACTCACCACCACCCTATATCCAACTCCCATACTTAATTTGGAAGCCCAAGACAGTGCAGTATGGTCAGAAGCTATTGCAGGGCAGTCTCTTGTCTCGGTCTTTTACAATCATACCAGCATTGCCCATGGAGCATGTAATTATCCTATTCGTCTGGTGTGGAACAAGCAACTCCCGCCCAAAGTGCAATTTTTCAGTTGGCTCGCATGGAAATACAAGCTAAAAACCTCTGTCTTCCTTCAGCGCATTGGTATCTTAGATGGGTCTGCCTCCACCCTATGCATATTTTGTCAAGCACAGCAGGAAACAGCAGAACATGTTCTAATCTCTTGTCCTCAGGTGTGGAAAGTTTGGACTGGGCTGTTAAAGTGGTGGGGGACTACTTGGGTTGCCCCAAATTCTGTCCCAAACTTGCTACTATGGTGGTCAGGTTATGATTGCAGAAAGTCTGAACGTCGAATATGGAATGCTATTCCTCTAGTAACTCTATGGTCCATCTGGAAACACAGGAATGAATGTCTTTTCCAAGCATCTTCGCCAAATCTGCAGGAGTTGCAAGAGCTCATTGTTACCAGGATTGCCATTTGGTTGAAAGCTACGTCTACGAAGCTCCACTTTTCGATCAATGATTTTCTGTACAACATCTCAGCTGTTAGGCACTGTATCAATTAAGGGTAAGAAAGGGTGCTGATTTGTTTCAACTTGATGGTATGTTGATCTGCTCAGTTCTGCTCAGTTCTGTGCTGATCTGCTCAATTCCCATCGGCTGTTCTGTTGATTCTGCTATGTTCTCTTCTGGTGATCTGATCTGGAAAAGCAGTGGTTGGTGATCTGCTGGTGTTCAGTCCAAGGGTGATCTGTTTTGCTGATATGTTCCAAGGGTGATCTGCTGATATGTCCAAGCTGCTAGTGTTCAGTCCAAGGGTGATCTGCTGATTTGTTCCTTTGTTTTGATAGCTGGTGATCTGTTTGCTAGTGTGGCCAGTCCCCTACGTTGGTTCCTCACCAACTTTGGGCTCCTCTTTTCTCTTTATTGGTGTAATTTGTTTGTACCTTGTACTACATTTTCATCAATGAAGTCTCTTGCTTTGCCGTTCAAAAAAAAAAAAAAAAAAACGTGACAATATCACAAACACATCTTCGTCCTTAGTTTAGTTTTGTGGGATTCACATAAAATCCACATAGGACCCAGACAAAGCAAGATGTGTTTATGTTATTACCATAAGCGACAAATTATTACAATTTTTGTAATAGAAGACATAATTAGTGTTCTTATTTAAAACAAAAACAGCCAATATGCCAATGAGCAAGAAGGGTTGCTTGATCTCTATGAGGAAACTAAAAACCACAACACATTGTTTGTAAGAAAACTAAAAGATCAAACTTTATCGGCGAACAGTTTCATACAAGGCCATCAAGCACTTCAACAAAGACAAGAAACACAAATTTCTATTATAATATCTGGTAAAATAGACACAAAGATGACTGTTGAAACATTCTGGGTCACTCACTGCCCTATTTGTATCCATCCAAGTGTACATATTTAAATCAGTAATCATTTCCCTGAATTTGACCACATTAGTTATATTAGTTATGTTGTCAAAGCACTTCAAAAGCCAACTGAACATCACCTAACAAGAATCCCGGTATGTTCAGAGAATGTTTGGCTGTCCAGAATCCGAGAAACACACATTCTCCACCATGCCATCTCTCATGAGCTCTTCAACCCCTCTCTTGAGTCTCTTTGCAGCAACATTGCATTATGATTCTGTCAACATTCCATAGGTGATCCGGATACACCCACTTATGCCGCACGCAGATCCTGGAAGCAGCAGCACACCATGTCTCTGGGCAAACCAGCAAACAACTTCAAAATCATTTGGGTACTTGTCAGGCGGGTTTGCCCATAGGTAAATCGCGCCTTGTCCGCCTTTAACTGCTTTGTCTCCAAGAGGTGAAAGGGCCTCACCAAGGAGTTCTTTGTTTATGGCAAGGCTTTTTAACTTGGCTTCTAACCCATTCACGCCCCGCTTCTAAGCAATTGAGAGCCATGTGTTGTGAAATCATCGAAGTGCAAATAGCAACGTTATCTTGAACCTTGAGAAGCTATGATAGAAGGCCCTCTTTGCCAGACGAGTAAGCTATCTGTGTGAAACAAAGCAGAACTATTTAACAACTTTTCTTCTAAAAATGTACTTGAGTGTGATATTCGTTATGTGAAGTTCAAAGACAATTTTTTAACTGAAAGTACAGGTCCCAAACAAACATACAAAAAGGAAATAAAAGGAGGACAAAATTAGGAGTTGCAGTTTGAATTGAGAGAGAACACATCTTCTGTTACATGAGAAAAAAACAAAAAAATGGGGACAATTTTTAGCGAGCAGCAGCGCTATGAACACAGAAGATTTTTACATAATAGGATCTACCCATGTTTCACATCTGGGTCCTATTCTGTAAAAATCATCTGTGCACTTAGATTCTCTTTAACAAGTGATATATATCTATCGAATAATGTTAGGAACGATAGCCAGAAAGAGCATTCAATGGTTGAGATACATTTCAAAGCTGGATTCTATTATACAATATTGAATCTACCCAATCCACTGTCATTCTGGGTAAATTTCCTGAACTATTTTTCTGGATCCAAAAACTTAATTTTTTTTTTTATCTAACGTAATTTTTTTGTAAATTTTGTTGATTTATGAAAGGGATTTTAGCAGGGACAATATCATCCATTAATTTATATTTTGGTGATATCAGCTAACAATTCTTAATGTTTATTTAACGGTAGAAGTTAAATTGTTATGCGAATATAAATCTCAAAAGACGAGATATAATTTTTAAAACTTCAGAAATAATTTATAATTTAATTAAGTGCTTGTTTAACAATGACTTTTTTAGTTGATTTTTTGACTTTTTTGAATTTTTTAGCTTGAGACTTTTTTGGTCGTTTGGTATTCTTGTTTGACTTTTTGGCTTTGGAATGGCAAAATTTTTTGTCTTTTTGTGATTTTTGTCCTTTTGTGATTTTTTGACTTTTTTTTTATCCTTTTGTAATTTTTTAGCCCAACTCAAAAACTAAATGACCCCTGAACCTCATAAGTGTAGGTAATTTATCCTTAAATATAATATTAGAGTAAATTAGGGGTGCAACTCGAGCGGGTTCGGTCGGGTTTGGAGGCTGTCCAAGCCCAGCTGAAGTTGTGCTGAGATATGTCCAAGCTCGCCCAAGCCCGAATTGTAACCCGACGTTACTGTCCAAGCCCAACCCGAGTTAAACCCAAATTGCCCGAATTGTATTTTTTTTTTTTGCAGCTACATTATTAAATTATTAAAATTTGACTCTATTTACATTTTTTTTTTATATTTAGAAAATCGTTAATACCATCAAAACAAATAATATATATAATGTAAGAGAGATACAGCTATCGTAGTCTTTATAATTTATGAGTAAAAGTTTAAAAAAATAAGATTTTATGTTATTTGTATATATAATATATATTCAATATGATTTAATAATCTAAATTACTTTGATATCATATAATGACTAATAATTTATATATATGTTTAATATTTTTATATATTTATATATGTATAATTCAGATTTCAGGTTGCTCGAATTGTTTGATGTCTTTGCCTAAGTCCGTTCAAATTTAATTCGGATTTTTGAATTTTTACCCAAGTCCATACCAAATTTAAAATATCTTATCCAAATCTTAAAAAAAATTCAAATTGAGTTCGAATTACTCAAATTAAGTCCACCCAAATTGCACCCTTAAAATAAATAATAAATCCTATGTTTAAACTGAGGGGCAGAGGAAAGATCAGGAGGTCAGGACTTTTCAATTTTGTTTTATTTTTTTATTTTTTTTCTCTCTCTTCTTCTGTTCTTAAACTGACACATACAATTACGTAGCCTTACACAAGAACGAGGGGTCATGACTTTTCAAATTTTATTTTTATTTATTTATTTATTTTTTTTTTCAATTCTTAAACTGACACACACAATTATCTAGCCTTGCACAGTCACACTCACAGCACTAATTTCAACCAAACACAACAACAAAGAATAAAGCTTCATACCTCTAATTAGAGGTGTCATTAGTGATGTGCCAGTGTGTCTTACTCACTATCACAGCGTGTGTTGTATCTTATTATTATTATTATTATTATTATTATTATATCTATTTTCACTTCACTAGTGGTGAATTTAGAACTCTAAATCATTACTACAACAACCAAACACACTGACACATAACTCACCTCACCCACATTGTTGTTGTTGTTATTTTTTTTTTTTTTAATTGCAAATCTCGACCAACCACTGACGTACATAATTTTTCAACTTCAATTACGGAAACAATTTAAAAATTTGCTATACAATCTAACGCCTCGTTTATTTTGGGGTGTAATAGATTGGAGGGGATTAGGATGGAGGTGGAATTATTTAGTGTTGTGTTTATTTGTAAAGTTCGAGAATGAATTAGGATGGAGGAGGGGATTAAGATGGAGGTTGGAAGGGGGATTGGGATGGAGGAAGTGAAGGTGGTATTAGAAAAATAATGAGGGAACTAGAAATTTTTTAATTTTTTTTTAATTTTTTACATATTGAGAATTTTTTTTTAAACATTCATGTTTAATTTTTTATATTTGTTTTATTATTTTATATAAAAATAATTTAACAATTTATACACTAACAACTATCATCAAAACAAATACAATTTTACTTGATTCCCTCACTATTAATCCCCTTCATTCTACCTCTGAAAACAAACGGGGCCTAAAAAAAAAACAACAATGATAAAGAGTTCTAATTTTAGAATTCTAAAGAGAGCTCCAAAGATGTGATAAAAAAAAAAAAAAAAAAAAAAAAAAAAAAAAAAAAAACATTGTAACGCCCTCAAAATAATACATAAAATCCATCTCTTTAGACATGCATTGATACAAAGAAACCAACCATCTTTCCATTAATCAGAGTAGTTCTTACAAAAGTATTACATGTTAACAACAAAAGCAAATGCCCTACGGGCTTACAGCTTTCTAAGTTAACACTTGGTTACAAAGAGAAGAGTGCTAACTCAATACATATTAAGCCCTTGGCTTGAATTTACATGTAATACATCAAAAGAAAGCAAACAACAAAAGCAGTCTGTCTGCCTCTAGCCTCCCAGGCTATGTCCTTGGAGGTGGCAGGCTACCTGTACCTGAAAATGATGTCACATAAAGGGTGAGCCACAGCCCAGCAGAAGTACGCTAAACCAGCTATGAACAATGACTAAAATATTAGCAGTTGATAGATGGTCAACACTGATACACTCACTTATATCACATTCTGGTTTCATGACATTTAAGTCCATGTTACATTTCATTTCTCATTTCTTTTTCAACTTTGAGTTTGAAAACAAGGCTCAAAACATAGCCAAATGACTCGATGAGAATAAGACTCATCTTTTAAAACACTTTCAAAATTCATGATGGATACACATTTTGATGTTGTATCAATAACACATAACCCACTTCCATACTATACGAACGATACACATTTTGGTGCTGTATCAACATAACATAGAAACACTTCTATACTTCACAATTGATAACGATATACATTTTAGTGCTATATCACATCAATTTAAACACTTCCATAATCAACACTTGATACACATTGTAGTGCTGTATCAATGTCACACGAAATCCGGTTTAGAGGTCCATCCCCCATCTTCCAATAAACCGTGGAGTACATCCCCCATCTCCTCCCACACAATACAATGTATAGAAACAATTATCATATACGAATTCAATCAATCAATACACATTTTAGTGTTGTATTGTACTGACCACCATATTCAATGGCTTATTTAATTGATTAGTTTTAGTTTTCCTAATCACTATGCATTGTCTACAGCAATTAAGACTATCCTCCACCGATAGCCCAAAGCAGTTATTTCTAAACCGAAAATTAAATGCACCAAATGGATATATTATCAACATTCAACCTGGGTGAGCGATTAAATGAATCCAACCACACCCGTTAATCCCATAATCTTTTCGATTTGAATACTCTCAATTCAATTCTTCATTTCTCAAAATTAATTATACAAATTAATTTAACCAACTAATTAGGGCATTTTCCCATAATTAACATAACAACCCTAAGGTTCCACTTTCATCCATAGCTCATCATCAATATCATTTCTCTATGCCAAGCATGCATATAGGTTTAATTATAAATAAAACCCCATCTTTTGTAAAATTACACAAAGACCCAAACTTTCTCAAAATTACCCAACAACCCCCAACATGTCAAAATGCTAAAATTTAAAGACAAAGCTCATAAAGAGGAGTAGGGTATCCCTACCTCGAAGTTAGAGCTCAAACGGGAAAGTTAAAGAAAGTGAAAATGCTCCAAACACCACGATTCTCAGATCAAAACGAAGCCCTCGACGATCAACACACTTTTTATGAAGGCCGGAGGATAGGGAGACACTCTAACTAGATCAAACCCTAGAGACAAGGGAGATCCTAGAGAGAGAAGCTCTTAAAAGTGTTTTTAGAAAAGTAAGAGAGAGAGAGGAAGTGTAGAGAATGATTCAAAAATGCCCAGCTGCCCTCTGTTATACGACATTCCCGCTCGAGCGGAAAACACAACGCTCGAGCGTCAAGAACGAAAAACTAGATTTGATCGAGCGCAAGAATTCCAGCTCGAGCGCCAAGACACAAAGACAAAACACACCCGCTCGAGCGCGAAAGACCAGTCCGCTTGAGCGTAGATTTTCATCTCCCAGAACTTTCACTAACGAGGTACTACTCGCTTGAGCGCCAAAAATCCCGCTCAAGCTCAACCCGCTCGAGCGCAAGAAACCCGCTCGAGCGTAGAAAACACACCTGCAGAAGTTTTGCAGGGACTCGAAATGCTGGAAGGGTGTAAACCCCGCTCGAGCGTAAAATTACCCGCTCAATTGGACTACTCAAAAACTGGGCAACAGCAATGGGAGCCAAGGCTCTACCAACCTGTAACAACCAAGCCTAACACATCCTAAAATTCAAACAAATGGATTTAAAAGATGACAACATGGTATACAACCACCAACATCACGGAACCAAAGTCTGGAAAACAACAGATACGAAAAAGGAAAACCGGGATCGCTATAACCTTCCCCCCTTAAAGAATTTCGTCCCCGAAATTAAATACAAGTTTATCAAAAACAAGTTTCCTCCATTCCCAACAATATTACAACATAATGTTAAACAATCCGACCCGTTACTGGTCAATCCCATCCCTTTTCAAGAAGCACATCACATTATACATAACACCCTGCATTATCAACATGCATTCCTTTAAAATTTACCAGTTTCAACTCATTTTCCACAATTCCATAATACATGCAACATTAACATCATGCTTGCATTTCCACAATACATTTAACACATACAAGATATTAAAACAAACTTCCAGTTTTAAGGCAAGTTCTACAACATTTCCATAACCCAAAACATCACTATGTTTTACAACTTAAGACATATACAATGCTCTTAAGGCCCAATAATATTACAAAATATCAATACATAATTATACATCAACAAACAAGTCCGGATAATTCTCACGGACATCCGCCTCACGTTCCCAAGTGGCTTCCTCCACTCCGTGATGTTTCCACAAAACCTTTACCAAGGGAATGGTCTTGCCTCGCAAGACTTGATCCCTCCTATCCAAGACCCGACCCGGTCTCTCCTCATACGAGGCATCCTCATCAACCTCTAAGTCGGTCCAAACCAATACATGGGATGGGTCCGGCTCATACTTCCGAAGCATACTCACATGAAACACGTCATGAACTCCGAACAACTGCAGCGACAAAGCTAAGCGATAGGCAACCTCGCCAATCCTCTCAAGGATCTCAAAAGGGCCAATAAACCGAGGGGACAACTTCCCACTCTTCCCAAACCTCATCAATCGCCGCCTAGGTGATATCTTCAGAAAGACATGATCACCCACCTCGAATACCAAAGGTCGCCTCCTACGGTCGGCATAAGATTTCTGACGACTCTGGGCTGTAACAAGCCTCCTACGGATAAGCTCAACTTTCTCCGTCGTTTCCCTCACCAACTCCAAACCCAACAAAGGTGCATCACCCACCTCGGCCCAACAAACTGGAGACCTACACAGTCGGCCATACAAGGCCTCAAACGGTGCCATACCGATTCTAGACTGAAAACTGTTGTTGTAGGCAAACTCCACCAAGGGCAAGTGTCTCTCCCACGTCCCACTAAAGTCAAGGACACAACCTCGAAGCATATCCTCAAGGATCTGAATAGTACGCTCGGACTGCCCGTCAATTTGAGGATGATAAGCCGTACTAAAGGTCAACTTAGTGCCCAAGGCACTCTGCAAACTCTGCCACAACCTAGCAGTAAAACGAGGATCTCTATCTAAGACGATCGTCACTGGGACCCCGTGCAATCTCACTATGTCCCGAATATACAAGTCGGCGAGATGATCTACCGAATCTCTCATGCGCATGGGATGAAGTGCGCTGTAGACACCCCATTTTTGACCGTCCTCAAGACTTGGACGTCACCGTTTGAACACTCGGTGATCATCCATGTTTGTGTTCGTTTGGAGTTCCCGGAGGTCCTGGCTACGCGCCTTGTCTCAGGATCTCCGAACTCGACCGTTTAGTGTCTGGTTTTACACCAAGCACTTATGTTTTGCCTTTGAGAGGCAGGGTAGGGCTTGTGGACCATCCCCACCCACCACCGGCAGTGGCTAGAAGCCACCGGCTGGTTTTTGCTGCCACCGGCAATGAATATTGCTGGCCGGCACATTTTGTTGCCGGTCAGCACTTTTTAGTGCCGGTCGGCACTCTTTTTGGCCAAGATGGCATTTTTGGCCGGCCGGTTACTGTGCAGTTGCTTTTTGAGATATTTTTAGGCAGCTGTATTGCAAGGACTTTCCCTCCATACACGTGTATGGAGGGATGGCCCTCTAGTTTGGCTTAACTTGTAAGTTTTACAAATTTGATTGCTTATATAGAGAGAGGCTCTCTCTTGTTACAAAGGGGTTGGAGAGTTTAGATATTTTGAGAGCTTAGACAGCCATTGTTAAGCTCTGGTTTTAGGGTTAGAGTTAGATACACATCCTATCTCTCTTTCCCTCTCTTTTGTGCTCTAGGTGTTTTGTGTCTTACTATTGCACACAAACACCTAGTGTTTCACCTTCCTTTGATTTCTGAGGTTCTAAGGGACTGATTTTGAAGTTTTGGTGTTGGATTCAAGCCAAAGGAGGCCATTGGAGCACCATTTGTGAAGGGATCTTCAAGGGTAAGAAACTAACACCTTTATTCCCCATTTTTGCATTGATTTTCTACCTATCTTAGAGCTGTTTTCGTACTTATTGTATAACACAAAAAAGTTCTGTTTTTAAGCCCTCTTGGTTGTTTGTTAAGAGTGTTTTGTGGTTTGGAGGTGTTTGATCCCTCTTAGGCCTTGAAAGGCCTCATTTTGTGCTATTTTGTGCTAGTTTCGAGACTTTGGTGTTTGGGCCTCTTCACCACTGAAATCTTGAGGGATTTCAGTGGGGAAGATGGTGCCTTGAAGTCTCTAGAAGGAGAGGGCCACCCCCTCTAAAGGGAGCCTATGCTTGAGTGTGTGTTGAGCATGGTTAGGCTGTTTTTCATGCTTATATATCCATAATATAACATGATTTTAAATTGGTTTTGGTACTCCATGCATGCTTAGCATAGTTGCCTTGTAATGCCATGTTTATGCCTTAACATGCCTTAGGTTGTTAGCCTTTGTTGGAGCATGTTTTAGGCTTACATTTGTGAAGATTTTGTGCTTATATTGACATGTTTTAGGTCTGTCCATAAGTGTTTGGGTTGATTTTAGCATGCTTAGTATAGCTCCTTTGTATTCGGGCTTGTTGGCCTCAAGTATGTGGATGTGTAGTATGCGTTGCTTGCATCATTTTGGTGATTTGGGGTCACCCTACATGTTATTTCAGTCCTATTTCCATGCTTGTTTGATTGCCTTGCATGCCTCTTTAATGCTTTGGAAGCATGTGTTGCATGCTCCATGTTTGACCATTGTGTATGCCTTTGTACTTGAGCCTCTTAGATGCCATCTAAGTAGTCCTTTAGCCTTGTTTTAACATGCTAAAAATCTGTTTTTAGTTGTTTAATGCATGCCATGGTGTTGTGCTAAGTGTGCTTCAAAGCTTCATGACTTGTCTCAAGTACTTGGACCATTTTGCATGTTAAATGTTAGCTTATCTTGTTGCTTGGTTTGGCACCCTCCTAACATGACTTTCAATGCTCATGTTGCATGCTAATCGCCCATGAAATCTCTTGTCAAGTGTGCTTGAATGTTGCTTGCTTAATGCTTAAGGTTTGGACCATAACATGTGTATGTGTGCATGTGTGTTTAGCCTCCATTTTTGGGCATTTTGGCTACTGTTTTGGGCCTTATTAGAGCTGCCCAAACCATGCCTTATAACACATTTTCATTTGGCTAGCATTGCCTCATGTTTGCTTGTATGCTCGCATAAGTTTGTTGCCATGTCATGTTGCACCCTTAGCTTGTATGCCTAGGTTGCATTGCACCTTGCATGCATGCCTTGTTCCTTGACTTGATGATAGGAATTGGGCCTTAATTTGTTTGATTGGTTTGCATTTCATTTGACATGAAAGTTGCATACTTGGTTCCTTGGGCCATCATGCATGAAAATGCGTGATTGGTGGTCCGAGAATCGAGGCACATGCCCCTTTGAGTCATTACCATGATAAGGGACATGAGTGGTGCATACATGCCTTGGTTTGTGCTGCCATGCTTTGCCTTGCCCTCTGTTGCTGTCATTTGCAGATTTTGCAGGAACATTCTGCCGACCGGCAGTGTAAGGTGCCGGCCGGCAATCAATTCTCTGCCGACAGCTTAATTTTGTGCCGACGGCCACATACCACTGCCGGTGGAAATTCCACTCAGCTGGTGGCACTTCCCAGCACCCAAGGATGTAGTCCTGAGGTTTTGGCAGCCTCTACAGAAATGAAGGAAGGAAAACAGAGGCAGCCTATGCATGGCGGCGCGTTTCCCGAGGCGGTTTACTGTTTTCTTAGATTAGTTAATTTGTTGATTAATTAATTAATTTGTAATATTATTTAGCTTGCGTAGTTAATTGATTTGTAATATTTATTTGGTCCCTCCGAGTGAGGGCAAATCTGTAATAAGTGTGTGTGCGTGGTGTGCATGTCTTCCAACCTCACGTCTTTCTTCCCTTTTATTTACCTACTTATGATGGTAGATTAGGGCACGTTTAATTTAGCATACCTTATGTTATGCATGCGTGCATTCATGCATTAGTATTGCATGCATTAGGCTCGGTACATCACGCTAACTGCATTTGTATTTCAATTCAAAAATTGAATACGTGATAGTTGATCGCATTTCATATGCCATGCTTAGGTTAGCCGAGCCTGCTTCGATTGCATCCTGTATTAGACATTTAAACATGGACTTGGATCATGCATTGATTACTAACGAGTTTATTGTTTTGGCACGGAGTACGATGTAAGTATTTTCGTTTTAGCATATCACATGAGTGTGAATGTTGCCATGATAGCATGCTTAACATGTGGCTAGATGCTTATGTGTTAAACTGTTTGAATGCCCGTGGGTGAAGGTTGGATTGCTTGAGTTGGAAAAACTCATTGAAATTCGTGTTTTAAGCCTACTTGCGAGTAGCAAAATCCAAAACGCTTTTCAAAACAAACGGATATGCAATGCTTATTTCCAAGTTAGGCAATCTAGTCTATACTTGTTTGCTGTGCGCATAACATAGTAATTCTAGGCTAATAAATGGAATAAGATCACATAACGTTTTCAAAAACGGATATCACGGTTAGTAGAGGCCGGTCTTTGGACCGGGCGAAAGGGGGTGCTCATAGCTGACCTTCCCCGATCGTACCCAAGCTCCCGAGCCGAGACAACTCCGGTGATGACGGACACGTGGCCTTCGGCACCGAGTCAGGGTTTCCTAAATTCTCCCATAATAAAATATTTAGGTGGCGACTCTGTATCTGGCAAAGCAGTCCATGTTTGGCACTACTTTTTCAAAAATCTGTTTCTCAAAACGATTTGCCGGATTTGGACTCTTTGGTTCAGATTAAGAACCGTGACACAAATTGAGTCCGAACTGTATAGCGAGGCCCCCACGGGCGCTGTTACATGCGCCGACTTAGTTAACCGGTCTACAACCACCCAAATGGCATCACTACCCCGCTGAGTCCGTGGAAGACCTACAACGAAGTCCATACTGACATGCTCCCACTTCCACTCGGCAATAGGCAAGGGTTGCAACAAACCCGCTGGCCTCTGATGCTCGGCCTTCACTTGCTGGCAAGTAAGGCACTTCGATACGAAAACAGCCACATCTCTCTTTATACCCCGCCACCAAAACTGGCAACCCAAATCCCGATACATCTTAGTGCCTCCCGGGTAAACCGCAAGGCGCAAATGATGGAACTCTCGGAGTACTTCCTCTCGGCAAGACTCCGGCACAAACAAACGGTCTTGGTATCTCACACTCAGGTCGGGATACACCGTCAAACCTTTCTCAACCTTCCCACTGGAGATCTTCTCTCGGAGGGACTCTACCTCAAGGTCACCTCTCTGTGCCTCTAACACTCAGGTCACAAGTGTAGGCTGCGCAACAACAGAAGACAAGGCCACAGCCTCAACAGATTCGCCCAGAAGCAAATCAAACTCGCCAAGTGCACCCAACATCTCCCATTCCCGGATGGCTATACAAGCTGCATCACTAATAGGTTTCCTACTAAGGGCATCGGCCACAACATTGTCCTTTCCCGGGTGATAGTGCAACTCAAAATCATAGTCCTCAATGAATTCCATCCACCTCCTCTGCCTCAAATTCAAGTCTCTCTGTGTAAACAGATACTTCAAACTCTTGTGGTCCGAGAACACCTCGAATCTCTCACCATAAAGGTAGTGCCTCCAAATCTTCAAGGCGAAGATCACTGCTGCTAACTCTAGGTCGTGTGTAGGGTAATTCTTCTTGTGTATTTTCAACTGACGTGAGCCATAAGCTACCACTATCCCCTCTTGCATCAACACACAACCCAAACCCTCTCGTGAGGCATCACAATAAACTGCATAACCCAACCCTCTCTCCGGAATAATCAAAACCGGAGCGGTGGTCAATCTAACCTTCAACTCCTGGAACGACTTTTCGCAAGTCTCACTCCACACAAACTTGGCCCCTTTCCGTGTCAATCTAGTCAACAGCGAAGCTAGTCTGGAGAAATCTTTCACAAACCTACGGTAATACCCAGCTAATCCCAGAAAACTGCGGGTCTCAAACACACTCTTAGGCTGTGCCCAATCTTGCACTGCCTCTACCTTAGATGTATCAACAAACACCCCTTCCTCGGACACCACATGGCCTAAGAATTTGACCTCTCCTAGCCAGAACTCACACTTCCCAAACTTGGCATACGGCCTATGGGCTCTAAGTAATTCAAGCACCACTCTCAAGTGTTTCTCGTGCTCCTCCTCAGAAGGCGAATAGATAAGAATGTCGTCCACGAAAACGACCACAAATCGATCTAAGAATTCCCGGAAGATTCGGTTCATCAAGTCCATAAAGACTGCCGATGCATTGGTAAGCCCGAATGGCATCACCAGAAACTCATAATGGCCATACCGCGTACGGAATGCCGTCTTAGGAATATCCTCCTCCCTGACCCTCAACTGGTGGTAACCCGATCTCAAGTCTATCTTAGAGAAACAACGGGAACCCTTCAACTAGTCAAACAAATCATCTATACGGGGCATAGGGTATTTATTCTTAACCGTAGCCCGATTCAACTTTCGGTAGTCGATACACAATCTCAAGGCACCATCTTTCTTTTTAACAAAGAGGGCCGGTGCTCCCCACGGCGAAACACTAGGGCGGACAAAACCCTTATCTAGCAATTCCTGGAGCTGAATCTTCAACTCACTCAACTCGGCTGGCGCAAAACGATAAGGTGCCATAGAAATCGGCGCTGTGCCGGGCACTAGATCAATAGAGAACTCTATCTCTCGATGAGGTGGCAAACTAACGAGATCCTCGGGAAAAACTTCTGAATACTCACAAACCACCCTCGGCAATACAACCCGGGTCTTATCACACTCACCACTCAAAAAGCCAGCAAGTAGACCACTAAGCTTATTCCGCCCTCGCGGATCATACACCGGTGGCAACACACTACCAACCCGATCCCCCAAGAAATGGAAACACTCCCCGCTCAAGGTACATACTGTGACCCTCTGGCGGTAGCAATCAATAACAGCCCGGTATGACGATAGCCAGTCCATACCCAAAATAACATCAAAACCCTTCATGGGCATGACCACAAAAGGAAAAGGAAGCCTATGGTCGGCGACCTCTATATCACAACCTCTAACACCTTGTTTCAAGATCAACTCACCACCAACAGGCGATACTATACATATAGGAGATGCTAACTGTGCCAACTCCAATTCCAAAACAGATGCAAATGCAGCAGATACAAAAGAATGAGATGCACCTGTATCGATCAATACACTAGCAACCGAGTTGCAAAACAAGAAGGTACCTCTCACAACTGACGGAGCAGGTACAAGATCCTGCGCGGTAACAGCATACACGCACCCTGTAGGCCCCTGATCTAACTGCTCACCCCTCGGAGCAAACGACTGCTACATTGACTCGGACGACGAAGCTCCCGGATTGGCCCTCGAGGCCTGCACAGACTGAGCTGGCTAAAAACCCTGCGTCTATCTAGAACCAGACGCGCCCGAAGTGCCACTCAACTGTGGGCAAAACCTCTTCAGGTGCCCAGGCTGACCACACTAATAACAAGACAAGGGCTGGCCCCTACCCTGACTCTGGTTCAGCGGTCTAGCTGAAGATGAAGCAGCTCTCTGACCTCCTCCCCTCTGTGGGCAAACTGAAGTCTTGTGGCCTAACTGACCACACTTGTAACAGGTGAAATCTCCCTAATTACCTCTCCCCGAGCCTGCACTCGGCACCGGAAAGGTCGATCTAGCAACACCCCCCTGAGACTGCTGAGGGTTAGCACTCCTCTGTCTCTTGCCATCACCCTGACCATCCTGGCTCCTCTTGGAGCCTCTCTGTCCCTCCTCTTCCTGCATCATGATCTCCATATGGGCTGCAGCATCAACCAGGCGCCCATAGTCTCAGATCATCGAACCTCCAACCCTCATCTTGAGGCCGCGCCTCAACCTCTTCTCGAACTCGATACAGCAGCGTTCCTCGGATGCCACAAGTTTAGGTGCGAACCTGGACAAGCTAGTGAAAGCAGCCTCATACTCGACTACTGAAGAACTCAACTGCAAAAGCTGACAGAACTAGTCTCTCAGCTTCTCCCTGACTGCTGGAGATAAATACTTCTCCTGAAAAGTCTCCACAAAAGCCTCCCACGTGCCAGCAATACGGCCCCTCATGTATTTCCACCACTGACCCGCACCCCCTTTTAGCTGGAAGGATGCCAAGGTCACTTTCAATGCTCCGTCCTCGATGCCAAGCATCTCGAATGTCTTACTCATTTGCTCTAACCACTCATCAGCCTTCAGTGGCTCCTTCGGGTCCCCAATAAACTCGTCCGGGTTAGACCGGAAGAACTCTCTTTTCAAGAAGGAAGGCCCTGCCTCAACAACTTGGGCCTGCACTGGTGCCTGAACTGGATTCTCAGCTCTGAAAATACCCACAGACTTCCTCAAAGCATCAGCTATCCCTCGCGCTAAAGCGCCCATAGCCTCCTGACCCGCTGGCTCGGCCATATTGGCCTGGCCAACCCCCTCCTGCTATGTCGGAACATCATCCGGTAAAGGCATCTCCTGCCTACCACGCCTACCATGTCCTCGTCCTAACATCCTAATAAAGGTAACCAAGACCATTAGCACATTCACAAATGTGCCGAAGATATAACACTCACGTCCTAATGCATGGACAACTGTAATTCACTCCACATAAGCACATAATCACATAAGCACTTACGAATTTCATTTCTAGATAATGATAGTCCCGAGGCGTTACTAGAGTTCCGGTTAGAAACAGCATTGATCAAGTGCTTTTCCAACAAGACTCACAGAAACCCAAGGATCCAATCAACATCCTAGAAACTAAATCCCATACCCAAGTAGTCACATAAACATGTTATCAAATAAACACATAATGTCACACAAAAGTCTCTAACAAGCGAGACAAACCCATTGTGATACTAATAACTTCCCACGTACCCAAAGTATTTGAACCCGGTGCGCTCTGATACCAAGTTGTAACGCCCTCAAAATAATACATAAAATCCATCTCTTTAGACATGCATTGATACAAAGAAACCAACCATCTTTCCATTAATCAGAGTAGTTCTTACAAAAGTATTACATGTTAACAACAAAAGCAAATACCCTATGGGCTTACAGCTTTCCAAATTAACACTTGGTTACAAAGAGAAGAGTGCTAACTCAATACTTATTAAGCCCTTGGCTTGAATTTACATGTAATACATCAAAAGAAAGCAAACAACAAAAGCAGTCTGTCTGCCTCTAGCCTCCCAGGCTATGTCCTTGGAGGTGGCATGCAACCTATACCTGAAAATGATGTCCCATAAAGGGTGAGCCACAACCTAGCAGAAATACGCTAAACCAACTATGAACAATGACTAAAAGATTAGCAGTTGATAGATGGTCAACACCGATACACTCGCTTATATCACATTCTGGTTTCATGACATTTAAGTCCATGTTACATTTCATTTCTCATTTCTTTTTCAACTTTGAGTTTGAAAACAAGGCTCAAAACTTAGCTAAATGACTTGATAAGAATAAGACTCATCTTTTAAAACACTTTCAAAATTCATGATGGATACACATTTTGATGTTGTATCAATAACACATAACCCACTTCCATACTATACGAACGATACACATTTTGGTGCTGTATCAACATAACATAGAAACACTTCTATACTTCACAATTGATAACGATATACATTTTAGTGCTATATCACATCAATTTAAACACTTCCATAATCAACACTTGATACACATTGTAGTGCTGTATCAATGTCACACGAAATCCGGTTTAGAGGTCCATCTCCTATCTTCCAATAAACCGTGGAGTACATCCCCCATCTCCTCCCACACAATACAATGTATAGAAACAATTATCATATACGAATTCAATCAATCAATACACATTTTAGTGCTGTATTGTACTGACCACCATATTCAATGGCTTACTTAATTGATTAGTTTTAGTTTGCCTAATCATCATGCATTGTCTACAACAATCAAGACTATCCTCCACCGATAGCCCAAAGCAGTTATTTCTAAACCGAAAATTAAATGCACCAAATGGATATATTATCAACATTCAACCTGGGTGAGCGATTAAATGAATCCAACCACACCCGTTAATCCCATAATCTTTTCGATTTGAATACTCTCAATTCAATTCTTCATTTCTCAAAATTAATTATACAAATTAATTTAACCAACTAATTAGGGCATTTTCCCATAATTAACATAACAACCCTAAGGTTCCACTTTCATCCATAGCTCATCATCAATATCATTTCTCTATGCCAAGCATGCATATAGGTTTAATTATAAATAAAACCCCATCTTTTGTAAAATTACACAAAGACCCAAACTTTCTCAAAATTACCCAACAACCCCCAACATGTCAAAATGCTAAAATTTAAAGACAAAGCTCATAAAGAGGAGTAGGGTATCCCTACCTTGAAGTTAGAGCTCAAACGGGGAAGTTGAAGAAAGTGAAAATGCTCCAAACACCACGATTCTCGGATCAAAACGAAGCCCTCGACGATTAACACACTTTTTACGAAGGCCGGAGGATAGAGAGACACTCTAACTAGTTCAAACCCTAGAGAGAAGGGAGATCCTAGAGAGAGAAGCTCTCAAAAGTGTTTTTAGAAAAGTAAGAGAGAGAGAGGAAGTGTAGAGAATGATTCAAAAATGCCCAGCTGCCCTCTGTTATACGACATTCTCGCTCGAGCGGAAAACACAACGCTCGAGCGTCAAGAACGAAAAAGTAGATCCGATTGAGCGCAAGAATTCCAGCTCGAGCGCCAAGACACAAAGACAAAACACACCCGCTTGAGCGCGAAAGACCAGTCCGCTCAAGCGTAGATTTTCATCTCCCAGAACTCACCAACGAGGTACTACCCACTCGAGCGCCAAAAATCCCGCTCGAGCGCAAGAAACCCGCTCGAGCGTAGAAAACACACCTGCAGAAGTTTTGCAGGGACTCGAAATGCTGGAAGGGTGTAAACCCCACTCGAGCGTAAAATGACCCGCTCGAGCAGACCACTCAAAAACTGGGCAACAGCAATGGGAGCCAAGGCTCTACCAACCTGTAACAACCAAGCCCAACACATCCTAAAATTCAAACAAATGGATTTAAAAGATGACAACAGGGTATACAACCACCAACATCACGGAACCAAAGTCTGGAAAACAACAGATACGAAAAGGAAAAATCGGGGTCGCTATAAACATAGACACACACATTACATCACATATGGGCCCCACCCCTTGTCACATCACTAGAGCTCTCTTTATAACTCCAAAATCAGAGCTCTCAATCTTTATTAAAAAAAAAAAAAATTGTTAGGTAAAGCTTTCAATACCAGGTAGCAGGACCTCTAAAATCTTAAATGTGTATAAATTTTTTATTTTTTTATTTATTCATAGTACTTGTTAAGTGTCTCCATATTTTCTTTGTCTTTTTTGTCTCCCTTTGTTATTTTGTAATTTACTAACTTGCGATTCCCAGTTTGGGATTACACAACACAGATTTTGGAGCACATTACAACTTTGGTGTCTTCTCTTTACTGTTTACAAGTAACTTTATTTATTATTTTTGCATTTAAATAAAAATTATTATTAATTTGTAGTTATTTGTTAAGTTTTGATTTGTAAAAAAAAAAATTTGTTATTATTTATGTTAAAATAAGTTATTTTGATATGCTAAAATTATGAATCTTAATTAGTGGTGATTTATATTAAAATTAGGAATCATAATTGAGTTTTGATTTGTAAAAAAAATATTATTATGTTATTGTTATTGATTGGAGATGAAAAAATTTTGAAATTATAATTTATTGGTGCCCCTTATATTAAATTTCTGGCTCCGCCGTTGTTTAAACTCCACCTCCTACAAAATAAATATAATATTTACACATGCTTCAACTTGTCTTGAGTCTTGAAATATCGTAATTTAAATTGATGAAATTAAAATTTTGGATTAAACCCTTATATTTTATTGTATTTTACCTAATGTCATTTCAAGTTTCATCTCAAATCTATTCAACCACATAATATTTTTTTGAGAAATACTATGGTCCACACCCTTTAAAGAGTGTGCACTATATGCACTTTATAATTAAAAAGAAAAATAACATAATTTTAATTTTTTGAATCATAACTAAAAAAAAAAATCATAATTAAACACAAATGAGACTTAACTAAAGAATTCATAAGTTATAATTAAAGAAGAAAATTAATTGTAATTAAAGAAAAAAATGACATAATTAAAAAGGCATATAATACATCCTTTTTAAGGGAAATATATATTAGAATTTCCCTATCTTTCTTCCACTTTGAAATGCAAGAAAATTTGGCAAAACAAGCCAAGAACTCTTCAAGTCACATCTACTACTTACCTGTTGTGTGAGAATAATGCTATAGGTATTAATTGGTATATCAATTAGTATACTAATAAATAATGTGATATAATTTTAAAAATTTTAAATATTTATAATTTATATATTGAGTGGGATCAATAATAATATTATAACATATATGAATAATTCTATATGTACCAATTAATGTACACACTAGAGTACCAGCAGATGATGTGACATCGTTTTTATGGTTTTGGATATTTTTAACTTGTATAATAAATATGGTCAATAATAATATCATAACACTAGTTAGTACACTAATATGTATACTAATTGGTGCATGTACCACCACCAAATATATATTGATACAGTAATTAATATGCTAATTGGTGTATGTGCCACCACCAATTATGTGAACATTATATATGAGTCTGGATCATCGGTCGCCCTTCCCTGCAACTCTTCCTATAGAGCCCCAAAATGACGTCGTTTTCGGGCAAATTTTCAAGGGAAAAAAAAAACATAGAACAGAACCCAGAGAAGGGGAAGAAGAATGAAAGCAGTGGTGGAGATGGGAATGAACCCACCAACCACCATCCCCATAGCTGCGAGCCCCCTTCTCTCTCTCGTGATCTTGATCTCGCCACCATCTCGATCGGAAGAAGAAGAAAAAGATGGGGAAGATGAAGGAGGCGGGATGGGTTTGAGACGGCGGTGCTGTGGTGGTCGAAGAGAGAGAATTCAAGGTTTTGATTTTTTGGTGATGAACTTTGATTTTTCATCATATTTTTTAGCCCATTATTTGTTATATATATATATATATGTATTGTAGATTTGTATAGATATAAAGATATACATATATATATATATAGGGATGGGAGTAGATTATTACATCAACGGAAGGTGAATAGGAATGAGAAAGCATACTAGCGATCGAAGAGTGGCGCCGGTGGGTGAAGGGAGTCCGGAGGGTGTGGTCGTTGTGGGCTGCCGGTGCTGTGTTTCTTCTTCCCCTCTTTCTCTAGTTCTGTTGCTTGTTCTATGTTTTTTTTTTCCCTTGAAAATTTGCCCCAAAACGACGTCGTTTTGGGGCGCTGCAGGAAAGCACTACAAGAATTTTCACTTTTGACGACTAAATTTTTAGTCGCCAAATGGTTTTAGCAACTAAATTATTTGGTCGCAAAAGTAGTAAACAAAAAACTGTCAGTAAAGGTAATTAGTGACTAAAATTATTTTAGTCGCCAAATGCATACAATTCCTGACTTAAATTTTAGTCACCAAAAGGTTGGACATTAAATTAAATTAGACCCTTTTCGGCGACCAAACTTTTAGTCGCCTAAAGTCCCACATTTTTAGCTACTAAAATTTTAGTCGACAAAGAGTTCTTCTTTTGGCTACTAAAAATTTAGTCCCCGAAAGTCCTACATCTTTGGCTACTAAATTTTTAGTCGGCAAAAAGTTCCTCCTTTTGCTTCTAAATATTTGGTCACCGAAAGTTCTACATTTTTGGCTACTAAAATTTTAGTCGGCAAAAGTGTTTTTATCTTTTAGTTTTTGTTTTTAGCTACGAAATATTTTATTTGCCAAATGTCTTTTTTTTTTTTTTTTTTTTTGCTACAAAACTTTTAGTCGCCAAATGTCTTTTTCCTAATTTTTTTTTAGCTACTAATTGTTTAGTCGCCAAAAACATGATATTTTTGTTTTATTGCAAAATTATAATTTTTCCACAACCTGTCTTTATTCAATGCAACCTATAATACATATATAAACAAAATGATACATACTATCAATCATTCCACAATCTTCATCCATATACCAAAAATAAATAACTTTAAATGTCAAAGTCCATACAAATCAACTATTGTCCAAACTAAAATAATAATTCCATACAAAATATATCATACAAAAATCAAAGCCCTCCGTATACAAAAAATACATTTACTACCAAGCGAAATTACCATTTGGCATGGAACAAATTACCATCGTAATCTGTACCAGGACAAAAGGTGATATATGTACCACGACAAAAGTTTTCTATAGACCATGACAAAACGTCCTATATGTACGCCGACAAATGGTATATATGTACCACGACAGAAGGAGATCTATGTACCACGACAGTCATTATTTGTTGATTGCCAAAAGTTTTCTGTATCAGTAATAATGAACTACACAAAAGCTGATGACGACAAAAGTATTATATTAGTTCTACACAAAAGTGAAAATTCTTCTCCATACACGAGTATGGATTATCCAGAAGTTCGCGCAACAAAGCCATCTACAAAGAAAAACAAAAAACGAAACATTAGAATTGGTTACAAAATATCAATTCAGTCAGCCATATGGCACATGTTCTAACATGAATTTAAGGTAGAACAATAGAGCAATGTCTTCTTAGAAATAAAACAAAGTATATATATATATATATATATATGTATCATGCAATATTTATTCCAACCAACTACACAAACAATGTAACATGTAATTTCTTCGTCCTATAAATATATAAAGACAATTATTACAATATGTAGATGTTATTTTCATAAAGTCGTCACTTTTTAAACTAAGTGTTGCGAGTTTTTTGACTAAATGTAAGGTGTAATCGGGGGCTGTGATGAATTTTTGCCCCGAAATGCCCTTTTTCGACTAAGTTTAGGGAATATTCAGCTCTAACTCCCAACCTACGGGTCCGAATTACGTTCCGTCAGTTCTCACAAGTCCTATTTCTCATGGCGAATCTATCCGTGTCAGCCACACGGTCGTTCGGAGGCTGTTTTGAATTTTCGCCCCCCGAAACGCCCTTTTTCGACTAAGTTTAGGGCGTATTCAGCTCTAACTCCCAACCTACGAGTCCGGATTACATTTCGTCAGTTGTCACAAGTCCTATTTGTCATAAAGGAACTGTTCGGGTGACCCACACGGTGGTTCGGGGTCTGTTTTGAATTTTCGCCCTCGAAACGCCCTTTTTCTACTAAGTTTAGGGCGTATTCAACTCTAACTCCCAACCTACGGGTCCGAATTACGTTCTGTCAGTTCTCATAAGTCCTATTTTCCATGGGGAAGCTATCTGTGAGAGTCACACGGTCGTTCAGAGGCTTTTTAAATTTTCACCCCCGAAAAGCTCTTTTTTGAGTAAGTTTAAGGCGTATTCGGTTCTAACTCTCTACCTGCGAGTCCGAATTACGTTCCGTCAGTTGTCACAAGTCTTATTTGTCATAGAGAAGGTATACATGAGAGTCACACGGTGGATCAAGGGCTGCTTTGAATTTCCACCTTCGAAACGCCCCTTTTCGACTAAGTTTAGGGTGTATTCGGCTCTAACTCCCAACCTACGGGTCCAAATTACGTTCCGTCAGTTCTCACAAGTCCTATTTGTCATGAAGAAGCTATTTGTGTGAGCCACATGGTCGTTCAGTGGCTGTTTTGAATTTTCACCCCCAAAATTCCCTTTTTCGACTAAGTTTAGGGCGTATTCGGCTCTAACTCCCAATCTACGGGTCTGGATTACATTCCATCAGTCGTCACAAGTCGTATTTGTCATGGCAAAGCTATCCGTGTGAGTGGCACGGTTGTTTGGGGGCTGTTTTGAATTTTCGCCCCCAAAACACCCTTTTTCGACTAAGTTTAGGGCGTATTCGGCTCTAACTCCCAACCTATGGGTCCGGATTACATTACATCAGTTAGCACAAGTCCTATTTGTCATGGGGGAACTATCTGTGTGAGACACACGGTGGTTCGGGGGCTGTTTTGAAATTTTTCCCCCGAAACGGCCTTTTTCTACTAAGTTTAGGGCCTATACAGCTCTAACTCCAAACCTACGGGTCCAAATTACGTTCCTTCAGTTCTCACAAGTCCTATTTGTCAATGGGAAGCTATTCGTGAGAGTCACACGATCGTTCGGAGGCTGTTTTGAATTTTCGCCCCCGAAAATCACTTTTTCGAGTAAGTTTAAGGCGTATTCAACTCTAACTCTCTACCTACGGGTCCGAATTACAGTCCGTTAGTCATCAAAAGTCTTATTTTTCATGGAGAAACTATCCTTGAGAGTCGCACGGCGGATTAGGGGATGTTTTGACTTTTCACCCTCGAAACGCCCATTTTCAACTAATTTTAGGGCGTATTCGGCTCTAACTCCCATCCTATGGGTCCAGATTACATTCCGTCAGTTGTCACAAGCCCTATTTATCATGGGGAAAATGTCTGTGTGAGTCACACGGTGGTTCGGGGACTGTTTAGAATTTTTGCCCTCGAAACGCCCTTTTTGGACTAAGTTTAGGACATATTCGGCTCTAACTCCCAACGTACGAGTCCAAATTACGTTCCGTCAGTTCTCATAATTCCTATTTGCCATGAAGAAGCTATCCATGTGAGCCACACGATCGTTCGGGGGCTGTTTTGAATTTTCACCTCCAAAATGCCCTTTTTTAACTAAGTTTGGGGTGTATTTGGCTCTAACTCCCAACCTACGAGTCCGGATTATATTCTGTCAGTTGTCAGAAGCCCTATTTGTCATGACGAAGCTATCTGTGTGAGTCACACGGTCGTTGGGGGGCTGTTTTGAATTTTCACCCCCGAAACACCCTTTTTCGACTAAGTTTAGGGCGTATTCAGCTCTAACTCCCAACTTACGTGTCCAGATTACATTACGTCAGCTGTCACAAGTCCTATTTGTCATAGGGGAACTGTCTATTTAAGCCACACGGTGGTTCGGGGGCTGTTTTGAATTTTCGCCCCCGAAACATCCTTTTTCTACTAAGTTTAGGGCGTATTCAACTCTAACTCCCAACCTACAGGTCGGAATTACGTTCCGTTAGTTCTCACAAGTCGTATTTGCCATGGGGAAGCTATCTGTGAGAGTCACATGGTCGTTCAGAGGCTGTTTTGAATTTTCACCCCCAAAAAGCTCTTTTTTAAGTAAGTTTAAGGTGTATTCGGCTCTAACTCTCTACCTACGAGTCCGAATTAGGTTCTGTCAGTTGTCACAAGTCTTATTTGTCATAGAGAAGCTATACATGAGAGTCACATGGTGGATCGGGGGCTGCTTTGACTTTCCACCTTTGAAACGCCCCTTTTCGACTAAGTTTAGGGCGTATTCGGCTCTAACTCCCAACTTACGGGTCTGGATTACATTCTGTCAGTTGTCACAAGTTCTATTTGTCATGGGGAAACTGTCCGTGTGAGTCATACGGTGGTTCGGGGGGTGTTTAGAATTTTTGCCCCCAAAATGCCCTTTTTCAACTAAGTTTAGGGTGTATTCAGCTCTAACTCCCAACCTACGCGTCCAAATTACGTTCTGTCAGTTCTCACAAGTCCTATTTATCATGGAGAAGCTATCTGTGTGAGCCACACGGTCGTTCGGGGGCTGTTTTGAATTTTTACCTCTAAAATGCCCTTTTTTCGACTAAGTTTAGGGCGTATTCGGCTCTAACTCCCAACCTACGGGTCCGGATTACATTGCATCAGTTGTCACAAGTTCTATTTGTCATGGCGAAGCTATCCGTGCGAGTCACACTGTTGTTCAGGGGCTATTTCAAATTTTCGCCCCTGAAACGCCCTTTTTCGACTAAGTTTAGGGCGTATTCGGCTCTAACTCCCAACCTACGGGTCCGGATTACATTACATCAGTTATCACAAGTCCTATTTGTCATGGGGGAACTGTCCGTGTGAGCCACACGGTGGTTCCAGGGCTGTTTTGAATTTTCGCCCCCGAAACGCCCTTTTTCTACTAAGTTTAGGGCCTATTCGGCTCTAACTCCCAACCTACAAGTCCGAATTACGTTCCGACAGTTCTCACAAGTCCTATTTGTCAATGGGAAGCTATCCGTGAGAGTCACATGATCGTTCGGAGGCTGTTTTGAATTTTCGTCCCTGAACTGCTCTTTTTCGAGTAAGTTTAAGGCGTATTCAACTCTAACTCTCTACCTACGGGTCCAAATTACATTTCGTCAGTCGTCAAAAGTCTTATTTGTCATGGAGAAGCTATTCCTGAGAGTCACACAACGGATCGGGGGCTTCTTTGACTTTTCACCCTCAAAACGCCCCTTTTCGACTAACTTTAGGGCGTATTCGGCTTTAACTCACAACCTACAGGTCCGAATTACATTTCGTCAGTTGTCACAAGCCCTATTTATCATGAGGAAAATGTCTATGTGAGTCACATGGTGGTTCGGGGGCTGTTTATAATTTTCGCCTTCGAAACGCCTTTTTTCGACTAAGTCTAAAGCGCATTCGGCTCTAACTCCCAACGTACGGGTCCAAATTACATTCCATCAGTTCTCACAATTCCTATTTGCCATGAAGAAGCTATCCATGTGAGCCACATGATCGTTCGGGGGCTGTTTTGAATTTTCGCCTCCAAAATGCCCTTTTTCAACTAAGTTTAGGGCGTATTCGGCTCTAACTCCCAACATACGGGTCCAGATTGCATTCCGTCTGTTGTCACAAATCCTATATGTCATGGTGAAGCTATCCGTGTAAGTCACACTGTCGTTCGGGGGCTGTTTTGAATTTTCGCCACCGAAACGCCCTTTTTCGACTAAGTTTAGGGCGCATTCCGCTCTAACTCCCAATCTACGGGTCCAGCTTACATTACGTTAGTTGTCACAAGTCCTATTTGTCATGGGGGAACTGTCCGTGTGAGCCACACGGTGGTTCGGGGGCTGTTTTGAATTTTCGCCCCCGAAACGCCCTTTTTCTACTAAGTTTACAGCGTATTCGGCTCTAACTCCCAACCTATGGGTCCGAATTATGTTCCGTCAGTTCTCAGAAGTCCTATTTGTCATGGGGAAGCTATCTATGAGAGTCACACGGTCGTTCGGAGGCTGTTTTGAATTTTCGTCCCTGAAAAGCTCTTTTTCGAGTAAGTCTAAAGCGTGTTCGGCTCTAACTCTCTACCTACGGGTCTAGATTACGTTCCATCAATTTTCACAAGTCTTATTTGTCATGGAGAAGCTATCTCTAAGAGTCACATGGCAGATCGGGGGCTGCTTTGACTTTTCATCCTCGAAACGCCCATTTTCGACTAAGCTTAGGGCGTATTCGGCTCTAACTCCCAACCTACGGGTCTGGATTACATTCTGTTAGTTGTCACAAGCCTTATTTATCATGGGGAAATTGTCCATGTGAGTCACGCGGTGTGTCGAGCGCTGTTTAGAATTTTCGCCCCTGAAACGCCATTTTTTGATTACGTTTAGGGCGTATTTGGCTGTAACTCCCAACCTACGGGTCCAAATTACGTTCCGTCAGTTCTCACAAGTCATATTTGTCATGGAGAAGCTATCCGTGTGAGCCACAGGGTCGTTCGGGGGCTGTTTTGAGTTTTCGCCCCTGAAATGCCCTTTTTTGACTAAGTTAAGGGCGTATTTGGCTCTAACTCCCAACCTACGGGTCCGGAATACATTCCGTCAGTTTTCAAAAGTCCATTTTGTCATTGCGAAGCTATCCATGTGAGTCACACGGTCGTTTGGGGGCTGTTTTGAATTTTTACCGCAGAAACGCCATTTTTCGACTAAGTTTAGGGCGTATTCAGCTCCAACTCCCAACCTACGGGTCTAGATTACATTATGTTAGTGGTCATAAGTCCTATTTGTCATGGGGGAACTGTCCGTGTGAGCCACACGATGGTTCGGGGGCTGTTTTGAATTTTCGCCCTTCAAACGCCCTTTTTCTACTAAGTTTGGGGCGTATTCGGCTCTAACTCCCAACCTACGGGTCCGAATTACGTTCCGTCAGTTCTCACAAGTCCTATTTGTCATGGGGAAGTTATCCGTGAGAGTCACATGATCGTTCGGAGGCTATTTTGAATTTTTGCCCCCGAAAAGCTCTTTTTCGAGTAAGTTTAAGGCGTATTCGGCTCTAACTCTCTACCTATGGGTCTGAATTACATTCCGTCAGTTGTCACAAGTCTTATTTTTCATGGAGAAGCTATCCCTGAGAGTCACACGGTGGATCGGGGGTTGCTTTGACTTTTCACCCTCGAAACGCCCCTTTTCGAATAAGTTTAGGGCGTATTCGGCTCTAACTCCCAACCTACGGGTCCAGATTACATTCCGTCAGTTGTCACAAGTTCTATTTGTCATGGGGGAACTATTCGTGTGAGTCACACGGTGGTTCGGCGACTGTTTAGAATTTTTGCCCCTGAAACACCATTTTTCGACTAAGTTTAGGACGTATTCGGCTGTAACTCCCAACCTACGGGTCTAAATTACGTTCCGTCAATTCTCACAAGTCCTATTTGTCATGGCGAAGATATCTGTGTGAGCCACATGGTCGTTTGGGGGCTGTTTTGATTTTTCACCCCCGGAAAGCCCTTTTTCGACTAAGTTTAGGGCGTATTCAGTTCTAACTCCCAACCTATAGGTCCGAATTACATTCCGTCAGCTGTCACAAGTCCTATTCGTCATGGGAAAGTTGTCCGTGAAAGCCACACGGTGGTTCAGTGGCTGTTTTGAATTTTCTCCCCCGGAAAGCCCTTTTTTGACTAAGTTTAGGGCTTATTCGGCTATAATTATGGTAAAGCCATAAACATTCCTGGCGGGCTGATTGAGTGCCAAATGAGAAGTTAATGCATGTGGAATCTGATTCAGAAGTGACATTACATCACTTTTCATGAGTACGATGGTGATTACAAAAGTGAGATTACATTTGAGCTTCCAATGTGCAATACCAGACAAAAATTGGAGAGGCAAATAAGATTAAAAATTCATCCAAGTTTGAAAAAAAGTAAGGGAGTTCTCCAATTTTCATTTATCAGTTAAATAATATTTGAAGGAAAAGATGAGAAGTATCAAAGAATATGATAGTGTCCCAATTTTCATTTGTCAGTCAAATAAGGGACAAGTGCATGGGCAAATTAGCAGCAATGACAATGTTTTGCATGAATCCATTATCTTAAAACATATATTTACATAAGAGTATGGCAGATTGCAGAATAAATATATAGGGTATGACTAGAGGACAAGAGAACATACTCAATGTATCCGTTAGACAATTCACAACCACCAACAAGACCAGGTCTTCCAATTTTTGGGTGCTAAAATGAAATAAAAAATCAAACCGCATGGCGTGAAATATCATAACTAAATCTAAAGAGTTTTTAACAAGTACCTCAATAATAGCAATTCAGAGCCATACTAAATATAGGTAGTGTAGTATTCACTATAACTAAAAGAGGAACAGAAGTGCAAATAGTAAGTATGTATTTTACTGTTTATAAGTAATAAAATAATTGACCACATGATTGCACACTCTATTACTTGCGTATTTGGATTTAATTTTACCATTAATTCACTTCTATACTATAAGATTCAATAAGTGAAATTAATTCAGATTTAACACGCTTTGAAATTTCTTAACATTTTAATGCAAGGAACTTCTGTGGAAGCTATACATATTTCCCCCAAAACTATGTGGTGGTCAAGAAAGAGCAGAGATTTTCTTTTAAAATTTTCTTGATTGGCAACAAAACAAAATTATTGATAAATCAAAAAGATAAAAAGGGACACAAAGTCCGCCAAAAGCAACAACAACAACAAAATACAGTACATACTACTAGACTTTGTAATCTCTAGAGATCAAAAATAAAGGAATCCTGGAAACCAAAGCCCACAAGAAAGCAAAGTATCAAAGTTTCTCCCCCAAATCACACAAAACACAATCACAAATGTGGTTATACATTTACAGGTGTTTATATTATACTCTTTCTTCTATTTTTTTTTTTTTTTTTTTTTTCATTTTCTGAACTTTCACAAGATTACTTCAAGGTATTCCTAAATTTTGTTACAACTAGAGCTATTACACACTAAGTTCCTACTTATCTGATGACCTATACTTCTACATAGCAATTACTTTTTTGTTTTTCAATTTTTTTTCCTTGGATAAGGCACGTGTTCAAGCATAAAGATAGAACAATAGCATTTATGTTTGAAATCTGAAGTAGATGAGACCTTTACAATAAATAACTTTTTTTTTTTAAATGCAGTTAAATTGGGATGAATCAAACCATTTGGAAAATGGAACAGTATATGAAACTTAAAACTTGTTGTCCAACCTGTACTGCCAATGAAAGAAACTTATAGGTATCCAAAGCATATCAGACCAGTGCTTCATTCTCACCTGGGTTGATTGTACACCTGAAAATTTGAAGGATTCATGTGAACTATACTCTTCCTTCCCAATGTCAGGTGGAAGGATAGATATAAAATAATAAGATAATCACTGAAATCATTATGGAATAAAATGAGAGCACATAATTATAACAAAAACGTATATAATTACTCAAAGGCATGGAACCAAGTGCCAAGATCATGAACAAGAAGGGGGAGAGAGAACAAGAAAGTAAAAGGGTGGGAGACAAACCACATTTAAATGTACTCTTTTGTATTGTATATTAATGTATAAGAAAACATGCATATAGCCCACAGTCAAAGTGCAAGCAGGAAGCTTGTCTGAGGGAAACAAGGCACAACATGTTTATGGAAATAAATTGAAATGATGATAGCCACCTGCCAAATACTATTCATGTAATGTTGAGATGGTCATAAATACGTTGTTTACATTGTTTTGTAGCTCAGAAAACCAAAAACTTCTTTACCAGATGCATGATTCCTGCTTTGCAATTCACAAGTCCAATGCCAAGCTTCCCAAAACAACATATAGAAGACAAAACTTAATTCACACTTGGAGAGATGATTTAGATTGAAGAAAATCAATTGAATCATCAAGCTTCAACCCTGGTCAACCAAGATTATCAACTAGCTTATGAGTTAGTCAACCAGACCTTAGAAAAAGGAGGTATAGTGAAAAAAGAAGGACATCATATTGATCAAAGAGTTTGTCAACCCAATGACAAATTCACCTTTGGCACTTAATATCAGGAAACACCCCTCCCCTCTCTTCTTCTCTTCATGCATTTTACCACTCCTAAACCAACAATCTAATCTCACCACCTTTAAAAATAGTCCCTTCCTTCTATTCAAATGCCTTACCTACCTTTCAAATATTCCCAACCTACAACCAAGATATTTACCCTACCTCTCATTGGAATGGGAGGTTGAATAGAAAGGTAACTGACGATTATTGAGTAAGATGTTTGTATGACATATAACAAACTAGTATAAGTATAATTTCAAACGTGTCCCAAGCATGTTGTGTCCAGACAGGGGAAACCAAAAAATCAAGGGCTAACCCATCACCTCATCTAAGAAATCAAGAAACAAAAATAAATCCGGATCTACCCTACCCTCCAACCAACTATACATAACTACAAGAAGAAGATTCTGTAACCAAGAAACAGTATGAGATACCTCTAAAAAGAAGTTACAACTTGCAAATCAACATTTGAGAGAAATTAAAACATATATAAAATAAATACTATGCATTGAACAAGTCTTTGTGATGTCATAAAAATACACCAAAAAAATAGAAAGTGATACCCAACATCAACTTTTAAAATTATCCAAACACAAACTAAAATAGATTATTCTCATCAAAATGAAACAACCAAACTCATCAAGTATAGTTTAGTTGCATTTGTTGCATTTTTTTTAAACTCATCAAGTATATTATACCTATTTTTGCAAAGACGTGATAGAAAGAATAATCTCAAATTGGAAAATACATGAAGCATACTTGGGACATTGTGAAGTTAAGTTTTCATTTTACTTGAGCCTTACTTAACATCTAAATTATGCAATGCAGCCAAGATGATATGGGACGCAAGAAATCAATGTTGATTAATATATTTTAATTTATTAATAATTATTAGGACCCACAAAATACTATTGTTAAATTCTCATTTTATTAGGACTTTAAGAGGCTTACATGAGAATTTTAGTGGTTATTACGTTCGATAGAGTTAGTTTTAATGTGTTTGGTAGACTTAATTTTAATGTGGTTTTTATGTGAGAAATAAGTATTATCATTTAAGAAAGGTAAATCATAAATAGACCCGAACAATCCAGTTCCAGTACCGAGTATGGTAGTTCAAACAAAGAAACCAAAAGGCCAACTGAAATAGAATCCACAAAGTTGGTTCTTCATTATCAATATAAACAACTACATCTCTATACAAGTTAAAACAAAAATTATTTAACTGAAGCTCAAGATTATTTTTTCTTTCTATTTAATTGCAGCTCAAGATTAAGAAACATTTAACTGAAGCTCAAGATTATTTTTTCTTTCTATTTTTATTTACAAGAAGCACATAATTTATTTTTAAGCAACTCAATGCTCAAACCGGCTTCTGAAACTTCACTTTGTTAAAATCTTTAGCCTATGATTCCTCTAAAAAGCATAATCTACGAAGCAAATAAATTTCCTTTCTATAATAAGTGGAAATGTTCACTTAACACATTCAGGAATTCTAAAATCCTCCTTCTACTCCTCCTTTATAACCCGCATTCCATACAATTAAAACATGAACAGTAAAACACGTTGTTGGACTCCAAAGTCAACATTTTCATTAATAGAGAACAAGAATAGCATTTTTATTGCCATGTCTCACAATAAATTATCAAACTCTTGACATAGACTTAGTCCTACATCAAAATTAAATTTTCTCAAAAAGTTTTGAAAAAGAGAGCAAAGATGTCACTATCTGGCAGGTGGCTAATTGTTTATAAGCTATTCGATAGATCAATAAGCTAAGATAAATTTCAGGAGACAAACCTAGGATCCATAGTTACTTCGTTTGCTGGTCATACAATTGTACTTGGTTGAAAAGGGCTATGTTGTACTCTTTCTTCTCCATATGTGAAGACGGGCCATGCAGTGATCAGATAATTATGTTCTGACATGAAAATAGATACAACTATGGATTAAGATACGATACTGTCAACTACTGCAATAGCGAGGGGTAGTCGGTTCTTAAACTATCAAACACATTATGGATCAATGTATGGATAGAGGAGTGAGTCAGTAACGCTCCGTTTGTTTGGGTGAAAAACATTTTTTGAAAAGTGTTTTCCGCGTTTTTTGGTGTTGGGTACAATAAAAAAAAAATGAAAGTCAACAGAAAATGTTTTCCGTGGTCAACGAAAAACAAGCTCATTTAGGCAAAAATTATTTTTCAATTTTGAAAGAAAGGAAAACATTTTTTTTAACTAAAGTCTTACCAATGCCACCACACTACCACCACTGCTACCTCCACCCCACCAACACACACTAACAACACCTCCGCCACATAGTGGTTCTCTATAATATATTTTTTTAAACGTTTGGGTATTGAACCAACAAACCAATCCTCAAAACCTCTCTATGACATTTTTACATACACTTGGTGAGCATAAATAAAAAAGATTAGTTTGATCACCAACACAGGAAAATAGACCAACCCTTTTTCACAAACATTGGCACATGAGGCATGAATGAATGACAGATCTCTCTTGCAACCCACTGAAAGTTGCATATATATATATATATATATATTCTTAATTTTATTAATTAATCCAGCCGAAAGGGGGTCATAGGGAGGGAAATAGGGGGTTGTGCAGAGGGGTTTGGGAAGAGGGTTTCACCTGGTGGTAAGGGAGTTGCAGAGAAGGGGAAAGGAAGGGGAAAAAGAGATAGATTGAGAAGGATATATCTATTACTTCAAAATAATTCACCACATCAATCTTTTTATAATTATTTCGGTAAAACTTTACTTTTAAACTAGTAAAATACAACAAAGGTTAAAATTAAATTATTTAGGCCCTTCATTTTTTAAACAAAAATTTGGGTCTTCTATGAGACTGAGGTCGACAGACCCAAGAGAGAGAGAGAGAGAGAGAGAGAGAGAGAGAGACAGATAGACAGACCGAGAGTAAGAGAGAACCTGGGAGGATGCGGTGGTGGTCGTCGTGATTTGCGGCGGCGGCGGCAACGGTGGCGAGCGGTGAGCGGCGGTGGTCTGTGCTGAGGTGAGGTTGGGTGAGGTTTGGTGCTGACATAATCTGTGTGTGAGAGAGAGCACCAGATGTGTAAAATTAAACAGGTGCCAACATTTATTCATTTCCCTCTATTTCATTCAACCTTTAGCGACAAAACTACTAATTTATCGGCAAATAGTGGCAAATGTTATTAACAACGACCAAATCATTAGTCGCCAAAAATGAATATTGGCCGACTAACTTCCTGGTAGCCAAAGACTAACAGTAAATGTCTGTTTTGGTTGGAAACAAAATACATAAATAATTAATAACAAATCGCGACTAAATATTTTAGTCGCTAATTATTTTTTAATCCCTCCAAAATTTGAAATCTCCCTCCAAATATTTTAGTTTTTGCGACTAAAATATTCTTTGTCACTGAAAATATGCTTTTGGCGACCAAACTTTTGGTCGCCAAAGATAAAAAATAATATTTTTCCTTTCATTCGGCTACTAAACAATTTTAGTAGCTAAAACTAACTATACGGCCACTAAAATATTCTTTTATCATTGAAAATATACTTTTGGCGACCAAACTTTTGGTCGCCAAATATAAAAAATAATTTTTTTTTTTCATTCAGCTACTAAACAATTTTAGTAGCCAAAACTATCTATACAGCTACTATTTTTTTTTAGTCGCCAAATGTGTTATTTTTAGTGACTAAATTTTTTTTAGTCGCCAATAATCAATATTTCCCGACTAAAAAAAATTAGTAACTAAATATTTTACCTTTACCGACTAATATTATTTTTAGTCTCCAATTCCACAACTTTTGGCGACTAAATTTTTTTTAGTCGCCAAAAGTACATTTTGTTGTAGTGAAAGTTGTAGGAAAGGGCGGCCGAGGATCCGGACTGATTATGTATTAGCATTTGCTTGCATGTTCTTTCCGAGACAAAGTTCCTATATTCCTACCCTCTACTCTCATATATTAACCCATGAACAATGTTATATTTATTTAAAATTTTATTAAAACTATACATGTTTAAGGCTTTAATTTATTTTGGGTCATATTATCTCTCACAATTTTTATTTTTTTTCAAAAAAAGCTTAAAAAAAGTCAAAAAATCAACTTTTAACCATCTTTCCAAACACCCTTAAATATCATTGAGGGTTTAAATATCATTATTTTTTTAACAACTAATCACATTTAATCTCTTATATTTTTAATAAAATTATTAGTATATGTGAAATTATTCTTAACCCATTTCATACCAACAATGTGGATTCCTTTTTTTAGGAGAGACAACATTTAATGGCAAAATGGACATCACACAAAACATTAATGCGAGAAGCCACAAAAATAATCTCATAAGATTCCAAAAATTAATTTCCATTACCCTACCATTCATCTATAAGGCCAATTTCAGATATACGTTGAATTTTTAGAAAGGGATCAAGTTGATCATTACCCTTGTTCATAGCCGAGTTCCAACAAAATGTCATCCAACAAAATAAAATAATGTAATATTAAAAAGGTTTTTAGTAGCAAAGGTAGAAATTACTAAAATTTATACGACATTCATAATTATTGTCTTAAATAGTAGTTTATAAGTAGTGCAAGATATCCTAAGGACCCGTTTGTTTCGAGTATAGAGAGGAGATTGGAATTGATAGTGAGATAGAACCCACTATATGTCATGTTTGTTTTGAGAGATGGGGAAGGGACTCCTAATCCCTTAGTATTATGATAGGCTTTGGAAGGGGGATTGAGATGGAAGAGGTGGAGGCAGTATTAGAATTTTAATCCGCCGAATTATTTTATTTTTATTTATTTTTCTATTTTTTACATGTTGGTTTTTTTTTTAACATTAATTTTTTTTTTTGTATTTTTTGTTAAGTAAAAATCATTATTTTATTTTTATTTTATTTTTTTGGAATTTTTTTTTTTTACATGTTGAGCATTTTTCTTTTAACATTAATGTTTAATATTTTTGTATTTTTTATTTGTTTCATTATTTTATATTTATTTTATATAAAAATAATTTAACAATCCTTACACCAACAACTATCATCAAAACAAATACAATTTTATTTATTCCTTCACTAATAATTCTCTATTTTATCTCTGAAAATAAACGGGATCTAAATGTCAAATAGTTTACATATGCATTGAAAAAACAAAGGGGTCTTTTGGGAAGTGGGTTATAATCCACTTCCCAGATTATAACCCACTTATAATCAGTATTTAATTAGCTTTTAATCAAAAAACTAATTATAACTATCTTTCCAAAATAGCCCAAAGTAGGGAATCCATATTAAAAGAGAAGTTCTAATTATTTGAATAATAGTATTGTTTACACAGAAAAATAACTAGTCTATTAAAAGACGCCCGTACAAGCACATAGCGGTGACCCAAGTAGATATTTTCATCTCTTATTTTGGGATTGTGTCCTCTCCATCTTCCATACATATTTGAAATTTAAGAGGTTTAGCCTTCGTTTTCGCATTGATTTTTTAAGTTGATTTTTTTTGTGTTGGGTTTTTTTAGCTTAATTTTTTTAGTTTTGTTTGGTTTTTTTATTTTTTATTTTTTTGACTTTTGTGAGAAAAAAAGTGTAATGAATATGAATAAAAAGTAACATTTTATGTTATTGACTTATATAGCCTATTTTGTCATTTTGTAATTTTTTAATCAAAAATCTCTAGCGAAACGACCCCTTAGGCTGGTTGATAATAGATTAAATTCAAGGAACACATGACATATTAAGAGGAAGTCCTAGAGCAACAAGACAAACATGAGATACGTAGCTGAAAACACTTAGGCCATATTTATTTGGGTGAAGATGAGTTTGGAATTAGACTAATAGTTTAATAAAATTATGAATCTGATATTTGGTTAAACAATTGAAGTACGGACTAATAATTCATCCGAATATGGTATCCTATATATAATGGACTATTCAATCCCACATAGAGGGTGAGATATAAATTGGAGGATTAAGCCAAAGTTTAGACTATTAGTCCCTCCTTATAATCCTAACTCAATCCAAACATAGGATAGGATACACAATCCAAAAGGATTCGTAGTCTTACAACTATTAATCATAGGAATGTTAATCTAACTTAATCCAGTCCACCCAAACAAACATGGCCTTAAGAGTCATGGACCAGAGAAAGTATGAGCAAAACAAGGGAAAGTTAGTAACAAACTATTTATAAAGTAGTAAATCACATGACGATACACTATTATGTTGTGTTTAATTAGAAAATTTGATAAAGAATTTAGAAAAGGAAATGAAAAATATTTGTGAAACTAAGTGAAACATAGAGGGAGGTCGAGAAACAAAAGGAGAAGCAGTTGGAAGAGGAGTTAGTTTTGAAGCAGCTCAAGAAAATCTAAGTTGATATCTCTATTTGGGGACTCCTCATGGCATCATGAGTGCACTGGCAGGCAGTATTGTCAGCAATGGACCGGGCTAAATTTTCTATTGATACTACGCCAGAGCAACTTATGGGCCTAGTCTTTCCAGGTGGCGCTAAGCCAATGCTCACTTTCTCTGACAAAGAGTTGCCTTTGGAAGGTTCGGCTGATAACAAAACGTTATACATCTCTGTGAAAATGTAGGGAGAAGTGGGTGTCGGTGGTGTGGTCGACACTGGTTCTGCCATTAATGTCTGTCCTTCTCGTATTGCTTTTGCAGTTGGCCTTAAACCAACGGATTTTATCCCCACAACTCAGGTGATACGGGTGCATGACAATACAAGCAGAGAGGTCATAGGTATTGTGAAAGTGCAGGTTCAAGTAGGCCCGTCAGAGTAAGAGATTGAGTTTCACATCCTAGATGTACCAGCTACTTTTAACTTGCTGTTAGGGAGGCCTTGGTTACATCATGTGAAGGTTGTCTCCTCCACCCTCCATCAGATGTTGAAGTATCCTCATGAGGGAGGAGTAGCTACTGTTTTTAGGAACTCATCCATCCATCCACCTCCGAAGGTGACTACGCCAGTGCTAAAGATCAATCATGGTGATGAAGATGTGTTCATCTCGGGATTCACTTTGGCTGAAGCCCGGGTAGTGCAAACAATTCTGGCCGGGGACGAAGGCATGTACGCTAGTGCCTAGTCCATATACTTCATGAACAAATTGTGGCATGCTTCGGGAATAAAGCTTGGAAAGAGCAGTCGGAAAGGTGTTACAGTGTTGGCAGAGGTGCCATACAACCCGAATGCCTTTGGACTGGGCTACATGCACACCAAATAGGACTGGTTAAGAAAGGGAGAAGAGATGAAAGGCAGAGCCAAGGCTAAGAGAGCTGGGAAGCATTATGAGCTCGTCCATAGGCCAATCCGAGGGATGTTCAATGGCCATTTTGTTCGAGAATAAGAAGATTTCCCTTTTTGTGGCTTTCTTGAGCCTTGGGTAAATTCCTCGAAAAAGTGCATCCCTGGGTTCAAGATCTTCTTTGACCATCAGCTTCAGGACAGTGATGAGGAAAGGGCTAAACCAAGCATCAAAGCTAGCCAGAGCATGGAAGATGACTTAGACAACAGCGATATTGAAGTGGGGGCAGCACTGGCCAATCTCCTAATAGATCCTGCAGCCGACCTAAAGAACTTGGGGGATAACTTTACTGTCTCCATAATCGGGGATGAATCGGGTATGGACCCAACCTCTGGAATTTTGGATGTATCAAAGGCATCATGTCTTACTTGGTAGCTGAAGAAAGGCTTTCTTTCCAGTTCTGAATCAGGTGATGAGCCAAAATTTGATCCCACTAAGTCTGTGGAGTCGGGATCAGATTCAAGTCAGTCTGGGAGGTCCGAGTCTGGTATTTTCGAGAGTGGTAACCCAGTTACCAAAGTCCTGTCTAGGTCTTCATTCAGCTTTTCTTTTGAGTCTATAACCAAAGATCTGGACCTTTGGAATGAAATTGCTGCAGATTCTGTGTATTTCTCTATGCTGCTGGTTTATTGCATTGACCAAGATTTTCAGAATTTTAACGAAAACGAAAAGGAAGAAATTTCTCTGGCTTTGAAAAACTTGATTAATCGAGAGGAGGAGCGGTTTGCTAAGCCTTGTTTTGATGAAATCATTGCCATTAATGTGGGTACTGAAAAGGATCTACGCTTAGTCCAAATCGGGTCCACGTTGTCTTTGGAGGAACGCAAGCATTAATCGCTTTATTAAAAGATTTCAAAGATGTTTTCGTGTACGAAAACATGCCTGGAATCGATCCTGAAATTGTATAGCACTGGATCCCTCTTGACCCCGAGGCACAACCAGTCAAGCAAAAGCTGCACAAAATTCGTCTAGATTGGGCACTGAAAATCAAGGAAAAGGTCACCAGGCAGATTGATGCAGAATTCTTGTTAGTATCCGAGTATCTGACCTGGATGTCAATATCGTCCCAGTGTAGAAGAAGGATGGCAGAATTCGGGTTTGTGTCGACTTTCGGGACTTGAACAGAGCCAGCCCGAAGGATGATTTTCCACTGTCGCATATTGATGAATTAGTAGACTTCACTGCGGGCCATGCCTTGCTATCATTTATAGATGGGTTTTCCGGGTATAACCAGATTCTGATGGCACATAAGGATGGAGAAAAGACAGCTTTCACCATGCCATGGGGTACATACTGCTACCAAGTCATGCCATTTGGTTTGAAAAATGATGGGGCTACCTATCACAGGGCTGCGACCACCATTCTACATGACATAATCCACAAAGAGGTTGAGGTGTATGTGGACGATATGATTGTCAAGTCCAAAAATCGAGAAGGTCACTACACCACACTGGAAAAGTTCTTTCAACGGATCAGGGAATACAGATTGAGGTTTAACCCATAAAAGTGTACCTTCGGGGTGACGGAAGGGAAAATGCTCAGATTTCTAATCACACAGAGGGGAATTGAAGTAGATCCTTCCAAAATCAAGGCCATCTTAGAAATGCCACCACCGAGGACTGAAAATGAGGTGTGCGGCTTTCTGGGTAAAGTACAATTCATAAGATGGTTTATTTCAAAACTAACCTTGACTTGTGAACCATTATTTGGTCTTCTAAAGAAAGGAAAGAAGTTCCGATAGGACGATCGATGTCAGTTTGCCTTCGAACAGGTCAAGCAATACCTCCAGAATCCACCTATGTTGTCATCGCCAGAGCTAAGGAAGCCTCTGATCTTGTACTTATTGGTAACAAATACGACCATGGGGTGCATGCTCGCTCAGGAATCTGAGGATAGGGTAGAGAAGGCAATCTACTACTTGAGTAAGAAGATGCTGGACTACGAGACCTACTGTACTTCCTTAGAGAAAGCTTGCTTAGCCTTGGTATGGGCTACTAGAAAGTTGAGGCACTACTTATTAGCTCACTCTGTAATCCTAGTTTTATGATTAGATCCCGTCAAATATCTCTTTGAGAAACCATCACTTACAAGTAGGCTAGTCTGTTGGTTGCTTCTTCTTTTCGAATTTGATCTCAAGTATGTTACATGCAAGTCAGTTAAAGAAAGAGCTATAGCGGAATTCCTGGCAGATCACCCGGTAGAAGAAGATAAGGCAGTAGAATACCTATTCCCAGATGAAGACATTCTGTACATAGAAGAGGAAATATGGACGATGTACTTTGACAGAGCGTCCAATCAATACGGTTATGGGATTGGTGTGTTGCTGATAGCACCCGATGATTCCCATATACCGTTAGCCTTCAAACTCCAATTCAAAGTGTCCAACAACAAAGCAGAATAGGAAGCGTGTATTGCTGGTTTAAAAGCTACCCTAAAACTAGGGGCAATAAGGTTGGATGTCATTGGGGACTCAAAGTTGGTTGTTTCTCAAGAAAACGGAGACTGAAAGGTCAAAGAAGAGAAAATGAAGGTTTACCATTAGGCCCTGGATATTCTGATTCCGAGGTTTGAAAAAATGATATTTACACATTTGCTTAGAGAGAACAATCGGTTCGATGATGCACTAGCAACTGTATTTTCTATGGTGGACATCCCATTGGGAGTGAAAATGCGTCCAATAATTATTGAACAGAAATACACACTAGCTTTTGAGACCATTGCCATAATAGATGAAGTGCAAGACAAAAACCCCTGGTACTATAACATTTAGAACTTTCTGGAAACGGAGGCATATCCACTAGGGGCAAATGCCAAAGACAAACGGGGCATACGGCGTCTGGCCATTCAATAGATCATCTACGGGGGTAAGGTCTACAAAAGATGCCATCTGGGAATGCACAAGTTGTGTGTTGAAGAGGAGAAATTGAAGTGCCTTATGGAGGCCATCCAGGGGGGAGAGTGTGGAGCACACATGAACTGTGTGATGCTAGCTTGGAAGATTCTCAGACAAGGTTATTACTGGTCAACCATGGAGGAGGATTGCATTGGTTTTGTACGGCGATGCCTCAATTCTAGATCCATGCCAATCACCTAAACATACCGCTGTCTAAGCTCTACAATATGACTTCGCCATTGCCTTTCTTAGTCTGGGGAATCGACGTTATTAGTGTAGTCTCGCCAAAGGGGTCAAATGGATATGAGTTCATCTTGGTGGCAATTGACTACTTCACAAAGTGGGTGGAAGCTCAGTCCTATGCGGAGTTGAAAGCGTCACATGTAGCCAAGTTTATTAGGAACAACATCATCTGCCGGTACGAAGTTCCGAACGAGATCATATTAGATATCGGCTCACATTTCAAGAAAGAGGTGGTAGATCTACTTGAGAAATACAACGTGGCTTTTCATAAGTCATCGACATATAGACGACAAACTAATGGAGCTGTTGAGGCTGCCAACAAGAATATTAGGAACATCTTGCGAAAAATGGTGTAAACGTACAGGGACTGGCCGGATAAAATGCTATTCGCGCTCTGGGGCTACAAAACCTCAATCTGAACGTCTACAGGGCAACCCCCTATTCTCTCGTCTATGGGATATAGGTTGTTCTGCCAATTGAAATTGAAGTGTCGTCGGTGCGAGTTATGGCCGAGTGTCAAATAGCGGAGGCGGACTAGCAGCAGAGTACATTTGAGGAGTTAATATTGTTTGATGAGAGAAGACTAAGGGCATTGTATCACGTCCAGGACTACCAACGCAGAATTGCTAGGGCTTTTAACAAGAAGGTCAAGTCCAGAAATCTTAGGGAATGAGACATGGTGTTCAAGGATAACCGAGCTCCCATCCATGACCCCAAGGGCAAGTTCAGACCCAATTGGATTGGTCCTTATGTCATCAAGTCTATCTAGTCAGGAGGCGATCATCCTTATGAACCTAGATGGCCTGGAGTTTTCACAGCCGATCAATACGGACAAGTTGAAGAAATATTATCCTTTAGAGACTCGCTAGGTCAAAAACTCAGAAGGGAGACCTAGGCAAAAATTAGAGCATGAAAAATTAGAAATGAAGAAAATTGAGCTCGCAAGGTTGAAGAGCCTAAAGAGGGACTTTGGAAAAAGTTCGCAAAATGAGAGAGTTAATACTCTAGTAAACCAGAACCGAATTACGTAAGGCCTGATTCCCATTTTTGGGATACGTAGACAACTTCATTCTAAAGTTTGGCCATAACCATCTCCAAACTCAACTGTCTTGCTCATTATGTTTGATCAGACCATCTTTGTCCATTATCTCTAGCTTGGTTGTATTACTTTAATGTTGCAGAAAAGACCAATTGCAAGACACAGCAATGATGATAAATGCAGTTGCGGGCAGTTATGATCTTCTGATTTGGGGTTGTATATCTTGAGGGTTGATTCCATGCATGTCAGGCAGAGGTCATTCCCGAAAATGGTTTTGAAAAGTTTTAATAAAAGTTGATTTTTCTCAAAATTTTACCTTTTACAACTTACACCATTTTGGGGCCAAAAGGAAAATTTTTAGTGCTCACAACTTTAATTCCATTGATTTTAGCGCAAGTACATTCTCCAACTCTCTGAGTTGAATCAAAGTTGCTTTTACATAATAAAACTTGAAAAGAAAAGTCAAAGTAATAAACTAGTTGCATAGATGAGTTAGGTGTTCCTACATCCTCTGCTTGTGCTCACGGAAGCCTCTGCAGCCAAAGTTGGCCCAATATGTACCTCCTCATCGAGCCAAGCTAAGCACTCGCTAGAAAGGGCATGACTGAAACTAGAGGCAGGGGCCAGAAGCTCTCTCGTCCTCCAGGCAATAAGGTACAGAGTCAAGTGTGAACCACGAAGTGGGAATGAAGTCGGGTATTCTACCCCCTCTTCTGGACGGGTCTGATCATGTCCAAACTAGCGTCTAAACATGAATGAAGCCTCTGCAGCCAAAGTTGGCCCAACCTGTACCTCCTCCTTGAGCCAAGCTAAGCACTCGCCAGAAAGGGCATGACTGAAACTAGAGGCAGGGGCCAGAAGCTCTCTCGTCCTCCAGGCAGTAAGGTACCGAGTCAAGTGTGAACCACGAAGTGGGAATGAAGTCGGGTATTCTATCCCCTCTTCTGGACGGGTCTAATCATGTCCAAACTAACGTCTAAACCCGAATAGGAAGTAGAACACGCAGTGCGTGAGGCCAATCAATTGAATACCGGCTGTTGGGACATGTTGTAGCTCATCTGGGTCAAGTTAAGCTAGGGACAATGCCAAGCTATGTCCACTGCCGATCTGCCGCACATCCAGTTGCACCACCATCCCTCTCTGGAAAAGTCCACTAGTCACTGGCAGAAGAAGTAAGCTTGGGCTGAATATTCAGGGCAAGGGTCCACCACTTTCAGCTTATCCATGAGCCATACCTGGGAAAGGACAAAAAAGAAAAAAGATTAAAGAATAGAGAGATGTACGTTGAGAGAAAAGTAAAGAAAAGGGTTTTGAGAGAAAATAGAGCGTGAGTGTCGAATTATGTGAGAATCACATATATAAGAAAGGGTGAGAGACAATACTTGGAGCAGTAGTGGACTCCCCACAAACCTGGTGGTCTCTCGTCGATGAAAATCATCTAAACCCATCAGGGTCTCAACCAGTGCTAAACCAATGCAGCTCTTGCCCTTTTTCAGGCATTGGGCTACTTCGATTAGCTTAATGCTGGCTCCGCCACAACTAGGGGACAAAAAGAAAATGCGCGAGCATACATAAATAGAGGGCATGTTACCGAAAGCCTCGCCAAAGAAGGTCACCTCTGTTGCCAATGTCAAAAAATTGATGAATCAAACTGGGTACATTTAACTCCCCATCATGAGCCAAAGATCAAGCTTCATGCAAAGTAAGCCCACACTTCCGTCCCAAAACCAGGGCATGGCCAAAACGAGGCTGATTTCCTCAAACAATGCTTGAAACTCTTCAAAAGTCGAGCACAGTTCTTGTGCTCTGAACTGAAATATGTGAGTAATTGGGTCCCAACACCGGACCACAGCATAGAGGAACGGAGAACAAAGTCGAGTATGGCTCAACAGAAAAAGCACGTTTATGTCGAAACCACATAAATTAACCTTTTTCGTGCGGTCTAAAGTGGCTATCCACTCTTTGAGTTTCTCGGTAAGAAATGTCTTCATTTTCAAAGAAAACAGCCACTAAAATGAGATTCTGATGAAGAATTTGCGAAGGAAGACCATTTGTAGAAGTTAGGTGTGAGAACCCGAATATAAAAATCAAGTAAATATTTAAATAATAATAATTTTACAATCTCAAATATTTTGATGGTGAATCCTAAAGTGCAAATTAAATATTTAGAGGGTCTTTTAATTAATTTTAAAGCCTAAAATAAATTTATGGTGAAAGTCTTTAATTTAGAGGCAAGATTTATTATTTTTTTAAAAAAATAAGGGGCAAATTAATAAGCATATTTTGATCTAATAATATTGGTATTTTATTTAAATTAATGGAGAGAGAAAATAACATAATATAAAGAGATAATAATTTAAAACCTTTTGTTTAGATAATTATTTAGAGTTTTGTTTAGATATATATAGAGCAACCCTAGTTTTCCTAACAAAAACCCCAACCCTTATTATAATTGTTTTGCACAACACTTTCAACATATAGCAGCAGCAACAGAGAGAGAGAGAGAGAGAGAGAGAGAGAGAGAGAGAGAGAGAGAGAGAGAGAGAGAGAGAGAGAGAGAGAGAGAGAAATTTCCAGCAACTTTGTGGCTGAACAACTTTAAGGTAACAATCAATTTATTCTTGTTCTATTATAGTTTGTTGTTTATATAGTTATGGTGCTTGTGGGTGTTGTGAGTTGTTGGAAGAAAAGGAACGGTTTGGCTGATTGGGTTAGTGTTTTGTGTATATTATTATCATGCAAAATTTTAAAGCGAATTAAGGAGCTAAAGTCATTGGATAAGAATTTTTGCACAGAATCACAAACTTTAAAAATCAAGAAATCATATCAAATGAATGAATTTTGAATTGAAATTTTTACAGTAGATTAATTACATATTTAATTGCATATCTGAATTTTTTCATAATTTTTGGGAGTCAAAATCCATATAAACTGATGCGTTCAAATCTGTCCAGAATTTTTTTTTAAAACAGTAAGTTCGGGAGTGTCTTTCTCTTTGGGTATAAATCCGAAAATTATCAAATTAGTGTCATTAGAACCGGCTACAAGTCTAGTTTCGTACATTTTTGGCCTTACGTTGATTGCTTATGTATACTAAGAGAACCATTAATTTCTTTAAAGTGCTGCAGAAAACAACCTGTTTAGATATAATTAATTGTAGATAATTATTTTGATAAGAAAATCAAGTGAAAACATTTGGGTTTGAAACTTAGGATATATTAGTTGATATCTGGAGTGTTTTAGAATTTTTCGAACAACGTGGAGTGAGTTTCTAATTTTCAAAGTTAGTGAATAGATTGGGAAAACTAGTTTAAAATTCTGTTTTGTCTTAAAGTTACTTTTAATTAAGTTTTAATTTGAACCCATGTCTTGGGTGATTTTAGGCCTTGAAGAACATGAGCTTAGGTAATATTTAAGAGTAATGATGAGTTGGGTTGAGCTGTATTAGTGTGTTTTAGTTAGGCGTTACTTAGTTTATTATTCCTTTTAGTATGTTTGAATTAGTAGTGACGTATAGTTTTAATACTCTGTTCAAGGTACTAGTTGGACTTTCATACTTTATTTGAGAATTATATTATATCATGTTCAGGTGAGTAGTTTCATGCTACATATTTTTATAAATGTTCCCCTACCCTGAACTGTTGGAAAATTTAATTGTTGTTTCAAGATTAAACTGTTTTGATAATCTATTATATTATCAATGGAATCAAATTATTTCTAAAACATGTGTGAACTTGGCATGCTGTAAACTATTTGTTTTGGTCTCATGTTTATAATGATGAACTACCATGTTTTGCGAAACTGATGTGTATTGATTATTGGGACCATCTGTGTATTTAGTCTAGAGAAATTATTCCACTGTGTGTGGTGACTCTGGCCACTAGGGAATAGATTCGGGTTGGGCCGTGATGACTCTAGTGCTCAACGATTGTAAGGAAAAGACCTAGGTTAAACTAGGTGACCTTCAATCGGATCGTCTTAGAGAAAAGGCCCAGGTTGCCACCCTGAGGATGACTCTTAGTTCGGTATTGGATCCAACAAGGCTTATAGCCTTGAGAACTATGTGGCATGTTACTTGTTATTTCTTGGTACCCAGAAAATTATTGGTGTTCACGTTGTAATTTGCTTTAAGTGGAAAATGTCATTTATCATGTTCTTGAGAGACATGAGTATTTTAACTGTTGAATTGTGGAACCTTCTTTTTGAAACAGGTTGTCCTTACCAAACTGTATGCCAATCTAGTTTCTGTGATATATATCTTATTTTGGAATTGATCCCTGTTTTCAAAACTGTATATACTATCAATGTTGCTACTCATTAAGCTATCAGCTGACTTAGTTGTTTATCATTTCCAGGTATTAGAAGGACTTTGAGTGGACTCATGGCGTAGTGGGGACTTAATTGCATGGACCTCTAGGACATTCATTTATTTTGTTTTAGATTGTCATGTCCAGTTTGTGAATATTTCTTTTTATTTTTATTAAGGTTCGTTTAGGATTATTTTGATATGTGGGCTATTTATATCCCATAAGTTTGGATGGTATTGATTAGAGTCAGTTTTGCCGTTTATACTTGTGGCATGTCACTGGATTGAGTTTGGTTATTTATTATTGGACTTTTGTATAGTTGTTCAATGTGATTACGGATTAGTGGTTAGGCTTACGTGTGCCTTAGGCTGAGTCCCTGTGGGCCACGGTCGGTCATACCGGATTTGGGGTGTGACAATTATGGTATTAGAGCTGTAATTTATCGAGTTACGTATCTTGTATTTCATCATTTAAACGAGGTCCGAATGCCCACAGTCCTTAGTAGCGTATGGTTAAGTTAATTTTGTTTTAACTTGTGTTGAGCTTTTCTTGATTTCATTTTGAAGGTTAAGAGTTGGCACCTAGATATCTACACAGATTGTCTATTCCTTGTGAGCCTCTGGATGTTTATATTACTGTATCTACTTCATTAGGTATTGGGAGATGTTTGTAGATCTTGTGAGGTAAGCTTGGATGGTAGGATTTTTCCAGTGGATTTGTTTTCTTTAGAGATGAAGGATTTTGACGTGATTTTGGGGAGGGATTGGTTGACAAAGCATCATGCCTCTGTTGATTGTTTTAGAAAGAGGTTAGTTTTTCCTATGCCGAGACAACTTGAGTTTTTCTTTCAGGGAGATGGGAAAGGGTCTTCTATTTGTTTTATTTCTTCCATTTAGGCTAACCGAATGTTGAGAAAAGGGTGTCATGGTTATTTAGCTTGTGTGGCGAGTACCGAACAACTAGAGCAGAAGTTAGAGGAGTTGCCTATAGTGAGTGAATGTGTTGATTTTTTTTTCTAGAGGATCTACCTGGTCTTCCTCCAGATCGTGAGGTTGAATTTTCCATCATCTTGGTCCCTAACACAACACTTATTTCTAAAGCACCCTATAGAATGGCACTGTTGGAGTTGAGGGAATTACAAACTCAGTTATAGGAGTTGCTAGACAAAGGTTTTATTAGGCCTAGTGTCTCACCTTGGGGAGCACTTGTGTTGTTTGTAAAGAAGAATGATGGGTCTATGAGATTGTGTATTGATTATAAAGAACTGAACAAGGTCACAATGAAGAATAGATATTCTTTGCCATGCAATGATGATCTATTTGACCAATTGCAGGGAGCTTAGGTATTCTCTAAGATGGACTTGAGGTCAGGCTATCACCAGTTGAAGGTAAGGGATGAGGATGTTCCTAAGACCACTTTTGGAACCCGTTATAAGCATTATGAGTTATTGGTGATGCCTTTTGGTCTCACAAATGCACCAGCCGCATTCATAGATTTGATGAATATAGTATTTAAACCCCAGGAAGATAAATTTGTGGTAGTGTTTATTGATGACATCCTAATTTATTCAAGGAGTAAGGAAGAACATGAGCTGCATTTGAAGATAGTACTGCAGACCCTTAGGGAGAAGAGACTGTATGCAAAATTTAAAAAGTGTGAATTCTGGTTGAGCAGTGTATCCTTTTTGGGTCATGTAGTGGGTAAAGATGGGGTATCTGTGGATTGCACGAAGGTGGCAACAATTGTTGATTGGTGACGACCTACTTCAACGACAGGGGTACGTAGCTTTCTAGGGCTTGATGGATATTACAGATGGTTTGTGAAAGGATTTTCCCATATTGCTTTGCCACTTACCAATCTCACTAGGAAAAGGGTAAAGTTTGAGTAGAATGATGATTGTGAGCGTAGCTTCCAAGAGTTTAAACAAAGGTTGACATCAGCTCTAATCCTTGCCTTACCTATAGATGGTGGTAGTTTTGTGATTTATAGTGATGTTTCACGACATGGTTTAGGATGTGTGCTCATGCAGCATGGGAAGGTGATTGCTTATGCATCACAACAGTTGAAAGTACATGAGAGAAATTATCCTACGCACGACTTGGAGTTAGCAGTAGTGATTTTCGCTCTTAAGATCTGGTGACATTATTTGTATGGAGAGTCATGTGAGATTTACACTAATCATAAAAGTTTGAAGTATATTTTCACACACAAGGAACTAAATTTGAGGCAAAGAAGATGGCTTGAGTTCCTAAAAGATTACGATGTGAATATTTTATATCATCCGGGGAAGGCAAATGTGGTTACAGATGCCTTGAGTAAGAAGGTCGCAGTTGGAGATGTAGTTGCTTTGTCTATTGAGAGTTGTTTGGTGGAAGACATGAGACGTTTGAGGCTTGAGGTTGTTACGCCTGGTGATAGGGCTTATTGTAGTCAATTGACAGTTCAGCCGACCTTGAGAGAACGGATTCGTTTAGCTCAGGAGATTGACCCCCAATGTAAGCGTATTAAAGGAAAGATGGCAGAGGGTAAGCATGTAGACTTTGTGGTTAGTAATGATGGGTTGCTTAGATTCCGTAGCCGAATTTGTGTTCCTACTGGTGGTGATTTGATGAGGGAGATTAGGACGGAAGCACATAATTCTAGTTATAGCATTCATTCTAGAAGCACTTAGATGTATCGGGATCTTCATGAACACTTTTTGTGGAATGGTATGAAGGGAGATATTGCAGAATTTGTGGCTCAGTGTTTGGTGTGTCAACAGGTTAAAGTAGAACATCAGAAACTTACAGGAAAACTATAACCTTTACCTATACCAGAGTAGAAGTGGGATCATGTTACCATGGACTTCGTGTGTGGATTACCTCATACTAGTAGTAATCACAATGCAGTTTGGGTAGTTGTGGATAGATTAACCAAGTCAGCACATTTTATTGCAGTACGAATGAACCATTCTCTAGCTCGATTTGTACAGTTGTATGTAAAGGAGATTGTTAGATTGCATGGTGCACCTGTGTCAATAGTGTCAAATCAGGACCCTCATTTTGTGTCTAAGTTTTGGGGTGCGTTACAGTCAGCTATGGGTACTCGGTTAAATTTTAGTTCAGCTTATCACCCTCAAACAGATGGGCAATCGGAGAGGACTATTCAAACCCTTGAGGATATGTTAAGGGCTTGTGCTTTGGAGTGGAGAGGTAATTGGGATGATTATTTGCCGCTCATGGAGTTTGCGTATAATAATAGTTATCATTCTAGTTTGGTAGTAGCTCCTTATCAGGCTTTGTATGGGAGGAAGTGTAGGCCTCCTTTGTGTTGGTATGAGGTTGGTGAGAGGCAAATGTTGAGACCTGATTTGGTGGAGGATGCTACATAGAAAATTATCACCATTAGAGAGAGATTATTGACTGCTCAGAGTAGACAAAAAAAAAAGTTATGCTAATCATCGTAGGAGAGATTTAGAGTTTCATGTGGGAGATATGGTATTCTTGAAAGTGTCACCATGGAAAGGAGTCACTAGGTTTGGAAATAAAGGAAAGTTGAGTCCTAGATACATTGGTCCATTTGAGGTATTGGAGAAGGTTGGTGAGGTTGTGTATCGTGTTGATTTGCCTCTTAGGTTGACAGGAGTGCATAATGGGTATGCTGAGGAAATATGTGCACAATTCGTTGCATGTGATAGATTATGAGCCGCTTCAAATTAGAGAGGATTTTTGTATGAGGAGATGTCTGTTCAGATTTTGGATTAGAAAAAGAAAATGTTACGTACAAAGGCCATTAAATTGGTTAAGGTACTGTGGTGTAATCATCTAGTTGAAGAGGCGACTTGGAAACACGAGGACGAAATGCACGAGAAGTACCTACATCTATTTTCATGATTTACTCAGGTTAGTTTCGAGGACGAAACTTTTCTTTTAGGGGGAGAATGTGAGAACTCGAATATAAAAATCAAGAAAATATTTAAATAATAATAATTTTACCATCTCAAATATTTTGATGGTGAATCCTAAAGTGCAAATTAAATATTTGGAGGGTCTTTTAATTAATTTTAAAGCCTAAAATAAATTTATGGTGAAAGTCTTTAATTTAGAGGCAAGATTTATTATTTAAAAAAAAATAAGGGGCAAATTAGTAAGCATATTTTGATCTAATAATATTGGTATTTTATTTAAATTAATGAATAGAGAAAATAACATAATATAAAGAGATAATAACTTAAAACCTTTTATTTAGATAATTATTTAGAGTTTTGTTTAGATATATATAGAGCAACCCTAGTTTTCCTAACAAAAACCTTAACCCTTATTATAATTGTTTTGCACAACACTTTCAACATATAGCAGCAGCAGCGCACACACACACACACACACACACACACACACACAGAGAGAGAGAGAGAGAGAGAGAGAGAGATAAATTTCTAGCAACTTTGTGGCTGAACAACTTTAAGGTAACAATCAATTTATTCTTGTTCTATTATAGTTTGTTGTTTACATAGTTATCGTGCTTGTGGGTGTTGTGAGTTGTTGGAAGAAAAGGAACGGTTTGGCTGATTGGGTTAGTGTTTTGTGTATATTATTATCATGCAAAATTTTAAAGCGAATTAAGGAGCTAAAGTCATTGGATAAGAATTCTGCACAGAATCACAAACTTTAAAAATCAAGAAATCATATCAAATGAATGAATTTTGAATTTAACTTTTAACAGTAGATTAATTACATATTGAATTGGATATCTGAATTTTTTCATAATTTTTGGGAGTCAAAATCCATATAAACTGATGCGTTCAAATCTGTCCAGAAAAGTGGTATAAAACAGTAAGTTCGGGAGTGTCTTTCTTTTTGGGTATAAATCTGAAAATTATCAAATTAGTGTCATTTTAACCGGTTACGAGTCTAGTTTCGTACATTTTTGGCCTTGCGTTGATTTCTTATGTATACTAAGAGAACCATTAATTTCTTTAAAGTGCTGCAGAAAACAACCTGTTTATATATAGTTAATTGTAGATAATTATTTTGATAAGCAAATCAAGTGAAACCATTTGGGTTTGAAGCTTAGGATATATTAGATGATATCTTGAGGGTTTTAGAATTTTTCGAATAACGTGGAGTGGGTTTCTAATTTTCAAAGTTAGCGAATAGATTGGGAAAACTAGTTTAAAATTCTGTTTTGTCTTAAAGTTACTTTTAATTAAATTTCGATTTGAACCCATGTCTTGGGTGATTTTGGACCTTGAAGAACATGAGCTTAGGTAATATTTAAGAGTAACGGTGAGTTGGGTTGAGCTGTATTAGTGCGTTTTAGTTAGGGGTTACTTAGTTTATTATTCCTTTTAGTATGTTTGAATTAGTAGTGATGTATAGTTTTAATACTTTGTTCAGGGCACTAGTTGGACTTTCATACTTTATTCGATGATTATATTATATCATGTTCATGTGAGAAGTTTCATGCTACATATTTTTATAAATGTTTCCCTACTGTTGGAAAATTTAATTGTTGTTTCAGGATTAAACTGTTTTGATAATCTATTATATTATCAATGGAATCAAATTATTTCTAAATCATGTGCGAACTTGGCATACTGTAAACTATTTGTTTCAGTCTCATGTTTCTAATGATGAACTACCATGTTTTGCGAAACTGATGTGTATTGATTATTGGGACCATCTGTGTATTTAGTCCAGGAAAACTATTCCACTGTGTGTAGTGACTTTGGCCACTAGGGAACAAATCCGGGTTGGGCCGTGATGACTCTAGTACTCAACGATTGTAAGGAAAAGACCTAGATTAAGCTAGGTGACCTTCAATCGGATCGTCTTAAAGAAAAGGCCCAGGTTGCCACCCTGAGGATGACTCTTAGTTCGGTATTGGATCCAACGGGGCTTATAGCCTTGAGAACTGTGTGGCATGTTACTTGTTATTTCTTAGTACCCAGAAAGTTATTGGTGTTCGCGTTGTAATCTGTTTTAAGTGGAAAATGTCATTTATCATGTTCTTGAGAGACATGAGTATTTTAACTATTGAACTGTGGAACCTTCTTTTTGAAACAGATTGTCTTTACCAAATTGTATGACAATCTAGTTTCTGTGATATATATCTGATTTTGGAATTGATCCCTGCTTTCAAAACTGTATATACTATCAATGTTGCTACTCACTAAGCTATCAGCTGACTTAGTTGTTTATCATTTCCAGGTGTTGGAAGGACTTAGAGTGGACTCATGGTGTAGTGGGGACTCAATTGCATGGACCTCTAGGACATTCATTTATTTTGTTTTAGATTGTCATGTCCAGTTTGTGCATATTTATTTTTATTTTTATTGAGGTTCGTTTAGGATTATTTTGATATGTGGGCAATTTATATCCCATAAGTTTGGATGGCATTGATTACGGTCGATTTTTCCGTTTATACTTGTGGCATATCACTGGATTGAGTTTGGTTATTTATTACTGGAATTTTGTATAATTGTTCAATGTGATTATGGATTAGTGGTTAGGCTTACGTGTGCCTTGGGCTGAGTCCCTGCGGGCCACGGTCGGCCATACCTGGATTTGGGGTGTCACATTAGGGCTGTGAGTGAAGGCTAGCTATCAGCCAACTGGTGGATCACCACAAGTGGCCGGCCGTCCACTTTTATTGGTCGACCGTACACCTTTTGTGGTCGGCCGTCCACTTTTGTGGTCTTGCAGTTTGGCATTTTGGTTTTCTCCTGGTCTTTGTGTTTTGGGGTTTTGTTTGTTTTTCTTTTATTGAGTTGTGTTTTGTATTTTGGTCGTTGGTCGGCTCAATATCCGGTTACGAACATTATTCCAATACAAGCAGTTTCAAATTCAATTCCATTTTCATTTTACACAAGTGTGGTGCTCATGATGCAAAATAAATCTCTTTATACAACTGCATTGTTTTCGCCTGATCGTGATTTTTACAAAAGAGTACAAGTTTTTTCAAAAGCAAAAGTAAGCGTCCTCTTCACTCTCTGATCCCCAGTCAGCAGCATCGTCCCCACTCTCAAACTCAGAGCGTCGGTTCACTACCTCCTCGGAGTCGTTGGTTTCAGTATCATCCCCACTCAAAACCGGCTCCAAGCTGCTCCGACTTCGAGCACCTCTACCCTTGCCTCGACCTCGACGCTCGTCTCGATCACGTGCTGGAGCCTGTCTACCTCTCCTCCCTACTGTTGGAGGAGGTGTCGCCGATGTTGCTACTGCTGCTGCTAGTGCCCTCGGTGCAGGTGAAACCTGAAAAACAAGCATCAATATATCAAGTACAGTGTATGTATTGTTGCAGAATAGAGTATGCAGTATGAGTATGACACAGAAAACATATGCAACATAGGTGCAGTGTGTCAGTACAATATGGCAATGCAGTGTGAAGTAGTATCAGAATGTATGTCAGTATGTAGTGTATCACTGTGAGTGTCGTACAGTATGAGTATCATGTATCAGTGGGAATATGGCATGCCAGTACAGTGTGGGAAGCAATGCAATGCATGAGGGGAAAAGAAGTATACCTGGATACCGTGCAAAGCGAGTAGCATCTCCATCCTCTGCACCATGTGAAGTAGGGAAGCAACCAGCTGAAGAAGGCCCTTTGTGTACCATGCGAGATGCAAGTTGTAAAGTGTGGTCTATACTTGAGGTGCACCTGGAGCTCGAATATACCCGTGCCCCGTCTCCGGTGACTCTATCGGGAGCTGATACGTCGTCCCGCTCAGCCACCCACAAGGAATCGTGGTTGGAATCGCCTGCCAACCGACAGCCCGCACAGTAGGAGGGGCCGCTCCAATACCAGCCTCAGCCTCCTAAGCAGCCTCTGTAGCCAAAGGAGCACCTACTGCGTAGCCCGCGCAAACTCCAGTCAGGGGTGGCATAAGGTGAGTCCTAATGAAGGCTATGTAGTCTCCCTCCCCTCTGAGATAGTCGGTGTCCAGCCCCACCATATACTGGATAATGGCCTCAGCTGAGAGGCTATTACTTGTCCTCATAGATGCTGGGGCCAACATATGAACAACCGGGGCAGGCAAGTCCAGTGTCTAGCGTACAAACCGCTCTCCCAAGAACCAGGCCTGGCAAAATGGGCCCTCCAGCAAAATCCAGTATCGAGAGGTAGCCCAAGCCCCAATATATCAGTCTCAAACTCTAACTAGCATCGTCACCTATGGCTGCCACGTGATATGCAAATAAAGACAGTATAGGTTCTTAATTATTATCAGTTGTCAGAATAAGGATCAAAACAGCAGCAATGGAAATAAAACAAAAATGATTGTGAGTTTCGGATTACCTCACGAGCAACCACAGTGTCGAAGCAGCGATGATAGAAGGCAAAGGTCATGTCCTCGCGACTCTGGTGGCGGCACCTACCATCATACCACCGCGAGTAAGGCATGGCCGAAGCAATCTCATCCATCGGTTCTGGAGCAAGGGTCGGGAAATGGGCGTAAACCCACAATTACAAGAAAAGATTAGCAATGTGCATCAACAATGTGTGAACATATATCAAATAGAAAGTGCAAAGCAGAAGGCACAGTGTATGAGTAGATATTAAACAGAAAATGCAAGGCAGAAAGCACAATGTATAAATAGATATAAAGTAGAAAGTGCAAAGCAAAAAGTAGAAGAAGAAGTACATAGAATTGAAAGTGCAGTGCATATCTCCCAGGCTCTCTCCAGTAGCCTCCAACCCTATCTCCCGTCATGCGAGAACTGGAGCTCATGTAGCTGTAGAGTGTGGCAAGGCCAGCTCCACTCTAGTTGTAAAATCGGACCCGAAAGAGGGTCACAGGGGTGCTCAACAAATACAAACCCATAGTGTTCCACCTGTTCGTAAATAAGGTGGTACTGAGAAGGTACATCAAGAAGCCCCGGGCGTACTGCTCTACCTTCTCTTGTGTCTCAGGCTGACTCCTATGGAAATGCTCGAGAAACCAACTGTATCGCACCATAGCTAGCATGTATAGGGGTGGGCTCGCTCCAAGCAGGTATATCCAAGCCGCCTCCCACTGGCCCATGTCCATGTCGAAAGAGATCGAATCACCCCCTACTCCTAAACCTGTGATCATCGAAAAGTCATAGGGGGTCATCGTCATCTCCCCAGCGGAAAAGAAGTAGAAGGAGTTGGTGGTATCCCACCACCTCTCCACTAATGCTTCGAGTAGGGCCCAGCTAGCCATGTGGCGCGTGAGCCCGGTGCAGAGTAAGCCCAAGCCTACCTCATCAATAAGGTTGCAGACCCAGAAGGGAAGCTCGTGATACCAATCCCTGATCGTCACTGCCCCGTAACCCTTACAGGAGTCGAAATCCTCCTGTTCAAAGAAAGAGTGAATCAAATAAAAGACAGTGATAAAAGAAGAGTCAGATGAAAGGCAGTGCAAGACAGTCTGATGAAAGGCAGTAAAGCATGAAAATAAAGTTTGTACCTCGATAATGCAATGGGAAAGGTTGGAGTCTGCCTCCCTCAGCAAAATATCCTCTGGCACGCTATCAACGAAATCATCAAAGCGCATCATGCCTCCAGGCGGCATCATGTGCGTGTGGGGGTTGTAAGTAGCCAGATCAAAGGGCCTCACCATCAATGGTAGTAACTCAGGCTCAGGCCTTGGGGCGAAGATCTCTATCTCTGCCTCGAGGTCAACCACAATGTCCTCCGCTGCCTCGCCAGCCTCATCAGCTATAAGCTCCTCAACCTCGATAGTAGGTGAAAACATAGGTACCTCGGCAGGGGCACCATCATGTAGGACATCATCTATCAACTGGAAAGTGGGTGAAAAATGAAGAAAAATGGAGAAAAAAGGGAAAACTTGGAAAAAAAAGTCAACCCTAGGAGAGAGAAAATGGAAGAAAAAATTCAAAACCCCAGAAAGTTTGCAAACCCAAGAAAAACTCGAGGGAAACAAGCCCAAAGTGTTGAAAACCCAAAAAAATTAACGAAAACAAAATCTGATCAGTTCGAAGTGAAGAGGACCAAAGAGGGTTTATGAATAAAGTTTGTGTGGGGCGTTGGAAAACGTGTACAAAGCACAAATCTAGAGAGAGAAAGTACCTAGAAAGGGAGGGGGAGAGTTTTCGGACTTGGGTGTGTGAGGAAATGAAGTTTGGTGATGTGTTTAAGTAGACCAGAGCAAAAATCCCTTTTTTGCCCCTGAATTGCCATCAGTGGCCGGCCATACACTATTAGCGGTCGGCCGGCTCATTTTGTGGCCCAGTATTGTTTCCCTTTTGCCATAACAGTGTATGGGAGGCCCTATTTTAGGTCTGGAAAGAAGGATTTAGGTATTTGAATTGGGTTTGATTTTCAAGGAGCTCGAAACTGTGTTTCAGTTACGCTGTTCCAATGCCCGTTGTACTCCGACGCACGAACATGCCCCAATTTCAAATATGAACAAGTTGTATCCTTTTAAGCATTTTGCAAAGCCTCTGGGGGGTAAGTCGGAGGTTTTTGTCGAACGTCGCTTTTGTCCATTTTGTCAATTTACATATCTGATATCTTCTTTTACATAAAACATGCTTTCAATTATCTTGCGTAGAACATGCTTTCGATTCGTGCATAGAACATGCTTTCAATTAACATCATATGATGTTTGTCTATTATCTTGCATAGAACATGCGTTGTCATTGTATTGAGTTTCAATCTCGTTCGCTTTATGCATCTATTGCACTCGTTCACTTTGTGCATCTATTACACTCGCTCACTTTGTGCATCTATCGCACTTGTTCGCTTTGTGCATCTATCGCACTCGCTCACTTTATGCATCTATTGCACTCATTCACTTTGTGCATCTATCGCACTCGTTTGCTTTGTGAATCTATCACACTCGTTCGCTTTGTGCATCTATTGCACTCATTCGCTTTGTGTATCTATCATACACTTTTGTTACATTGTGCATCTGTCACACACTTTCGTCACTTTGTGCATCTATCGCACTCATTCATTTCATGCATTTATCTCATAATCAATCTGCAGTGTGCATCTATCGCACAATCTCATACTTTTTGCATCTATCGTATCACCTCGGGGTGTGCAGAGGCACGACCCTAAGCAATTTTTCTCCTCTTCTCACAATTTCGGCGTGGTTAGAGTGTGTTTTTATTTCTTTCCACGTGAAACGTGGTTGGGCTTATTTGCAATTATCTTGTTATCACTTATTACATCATCTTCCGTGATAACGGAGTTTCAAAAAAATCGGCTTCGCAAAGCGTATAAGTCCAGCATTCAAAGTATGTTCTTTGAGCATATGATTTGCATCTTGCCCCTGAACTACGCTGGTTTGATTCCTTGCAAAGGGATACATAGGCAGCTTTCGAGCTTAGCCAATTTAATTTATGTATTGATTGTTTGCCCAAGTCTTACGGCCTTATCAAAATGGGTTGTCTCTGGGCTTTGACATTCACTCACGTCATTGCATGACTTCGAGCTCTATCAAAGAGGGGCAACTGTAGACACCCTATTTTTGACTGCCCTAAGACTTGTACGCCACCGATTGATCACCCAATGATGAATTTCCACACTTGTCCAAATGCTCGATTTCCTCAGTAGGAAACCTCAGTTTTGAGCCTTAGAAACCTACAAACCTTATGCCTTGTTTTTTTTGGACCAAAATAGTAGTTCTTCAAGCCTAACTATCCAGGGCCCTATAGACCCACTAGTGGCCTGCTGGCCACTATTAGTGGACGGCTGCCCTCTTTTAGTGGCCTGCCAGCCACTTGTGTAAAAAAACCAGATCTTTTTGCCAGCTGTCTCCATAGATGCATGCACTGCACCAGCTATGTCTGTATGGATATTTTCGAGATAGTCTTATATATTTCTATATATAAATGACTCCCTCTCATAATTTAAGGTTAGAAAAATTTGTGGAGCAAAGTCTTGGAAAATATTTCTCTCTCTACATTTCTCTCTCTCTCTCTCTTGCAGCTTATATACCTTCTACCTAGACTCTCTAAACCAAACTTGAAGGGTCCTTTGCTGAGGTTATTGAGCTTGCATTTTAGCTCTTGAGAGTGTGAAATTGGTGGTTTGTAATTCAAAGGATCACTCTTCTTCAAGAGGTATACATCCTAGCTCTTTTGTACCCTTTCTTTCGTATCTTTTCTTATAGTTTTTGTATTGTTTTTCACCTATATTTATGGGCTGAAACTTGTGGTGTAAAGCCATTAAGGGTAGAGGAGTGGACCACCCCTCTTTGACCCTCGTCTTCTAAGCTTTTTCCTTTGTGTTTCCCACCTTTTCAATATCTTTTTTTGAGCTTTTTACCACTGATTTTCAGAGGCTAAAATGTGATTTTGAAGTCCCAAAAATGGAGGGGTTAGCCTCCCCTCCGTTGGTTTGTTTACTAGCTTAATTGCTCCATTATTTTAGCTTGCTTTTGTAGATGTTTTTACCGTAATTTCAGTGTTGTTTTAGCCTATTTTAGGACTGTTTTTAAGTTGTTCATGTCATTTATGTTTCGTATTGCATGCTTGTAGTGTAACGGTCCTCATAGGTTTGGTGTTTTAGACATTAAACACCAACCTATTTGAGTTGATACCATTTATTTCAAGTTTTCCATACTTGTGTTCATCTCTAATCATCTCTATACTTCTCTCATTTCTTGGTTTCTTCTTTGCTTTGAGAGTCGTTTCAAACCGATTGTCTGTTTAAGCTTGAGATAGAGATTGTTGTGCTTAATGGTTTAATCTCTTCGGAGGTTCATTACCAACGGCATGACATCTCTCTCATACCCAAAACAATCATTTGTTTGACACTTCTTTCCATTAGTGGACTTAATCTTCATTATTGGACTAAAAGGCTTAAGGAATGGAAAGGTAATGAAAAGATGTATTAAAATTGGAATAAAATGGAGCAATATAATAAAATGGTTTGGGTTCAATCAGATGTTAATTGAACCCATTGAATCTTGAGTCATTTCATACTTGTTAATGATGAAAACGGTTCAAGCGTCGATGTCAACCATTTCCCTTGATCAATATCATGATAGGGAGGAGGTTCATGGATCTTTCATTGTGCATATATTGAAATTATATCCCTTGGTTCATGAGTCATCATGCAATGAATTTCTGCCGATTGATGGCTTACGAATCGAGCCTACCACTCCTTTGATCTGTCTGATGATAAGAAAAAGCATGGTGGACAGGCATCCCCTGAAAATGCTCTGCTTGTGCTCTATTTGTTACTTGTTGCATCAAGGCAATACCTCAAACAAATGGCCTGCCGGCCACTTTTTCTGTATGGCTGTCCACTGCTTCTGGCAAGCTGGGCACCTTTTTTTAGCCAGGCAATACCATTTTTCCTACAGAACAGAGTAGAGGCTGGAGTGAGAAAATAGTGCAATTTTTTGACTACAAAACAAAAGCACTTTGGCTGCTAAACAGAGGCATTTTCGAGTGAAAAATCTGCATTCATGCATGAACAAATCTTCATTCCTTGTGGCTCATTAATTTATGCTAAATAGTAGTATGTTGTAATTCCTTTGAACTTGTAATAGCTTAGTTAATTAATTTTGTGTTGTAATTAATTAGTTAGCTCAATTCTCATTTGTAATAATTAGCTAGTGTAGTTAATTTATTTCATTTGGTTTGTAATAGTTAGTTAATTCGTAGTAATTAGCTAGAACATTTATTCGGGCCCTCTTGTGTGAGGACAAAATGTAATAATGTGTATGTCATCTAATCCCTATTTCTTTCGTCCTTTTTTTTACTTGCTTATGATGGATAGTATTGAACATCATGTTTCTTTTGCATTTTCTATGATTTGCATCCATTGTCTTGCATGCATTAGGCTCGGTGCATCATTTTAACTCTCATTGTTATTTAGTATTTCTTTGAAAACGTGATCAAACTGCATGCTATCAAATTAATTCACATGCCATGTTAGTAGCCGAGCCGATTTAAATTTCATATCGCATGCGTTGCATTAGTCATGTAGCATTAGTTAGGAGCATGTATGTTTTCTAATTCTTTTGTTTTGTTTGGCTTACCTTGGAGTACTAGGTGAGCACTTATTGCTTTAGCATATCGCATGCGTGTGATTGTTGCCATGTTAAGCATATCTTCCATAAGGCTAAGTGCTTAATTGATACAACTGTTTGAATGCCTGTGGATGAAGGTTTTGAAGTGGTACGTATTCAACACACTTTTCAAAACGTATATGAAATCAACGTGTTTCAACTTTTGCAAAATTAGTCTATACTTGTGTGCGTCACATAATAATGCTAGCCTAAACAATCGGAACAAGAGCATATAATGTAAATAAGAATCATATCATGATTAGTAGAGGCCAATATTTGATCGGGCGAGTGGGGTGCTTAATTCATGACCTTCCTCTCTCGTACCTAAGTTCCCGAGCCAAGACACTTTGGTGATGACGAACGCGTGGCCTTTGGCACGAGTCACGGGTTTTCTAAATTTCCCAAAAACATTTAGGCGGCGACTCTGTAATCTGGCAAAGTAGTCCATTTTTGGCATTTTTTTATTCAAAATCGATTTTTCAAAAGATTTTCCGGATTTGGACTCCTTTGTATTTATCTATTTCATATTGTACTTGTGAGATCAGATTCAGAACCACAGAAGTCCGAACTGTAGGGCTATCATATCCGAAAGGAGCACGAAAATCAAGCTACATTTAGCTTCTCAATCGTGCTCTAGATAGTCAAATGTTTGAAGTTCCAATCCAAAACCTCCAAGTTCTTCTCTCTCTCTCTCTCTCTCTCTCTCTCTCTCAATTCTCCTAATTGAGCTTAAACTCTTCTTCTTTCTCTTTCCCACATTTTTTATGGTAAGAGATGATGAAATGTGTGTATAGTGGTAGTATGAGGCAACTCATGGCGTATATAGGTACCATTAGTGAAATTAATTAAACCTTGTTTAGATTAAACAATTATACTTATTTTATTCTAATTATTTGGTTCCGAATCAAATTTAAATTGAATCTACCATAAATTCCCAAAAATTCCAAATAACACATTTACCAAGTCAATTCCGTGATTGGATGCCGATACGGCCTTCAATTCGCAAAACAAAACAAAAACACAAACATATATTTCTACAATAAACAAATATAAACACAAATAATGCAACACGCATGCAATTAATTCAGAATTGCACCTTAATTACCCATTAAACATTATTAATCATGGTTTAGTGGCTAATCAGAGTTCAGGGTTGTTACAGTCTTCCTCCCTTAAAAGAGTTTGATCTTCCAAACTCGAATTACCTTCGTTTTGGAAGAATGTCGGGTCTAGAGGGAACAAGTCTAGGTATCTTTTCATCATATCCTCTTCGGTTTCCCATGTTGCATAAGTTTCTTCATGATTTTGCCAATCAACCTTCACCAATGGAATTTCATTGTTCCTTAGGCTTTTGATTCGGCGGTTAACAATCTATATTGGTCATTCCTCATAAGTAAAATCATTTTTTGGAAGCACTTGAGTTGGTTCAATCACATGGAATGGATCTCTCAAATACTCTTGAAGCATGGACACGTGAAAAACATTATGCATATTCTCCATGACCGGCGGTAAGGCTACTTGATACGTCACCAGATTGATTTTCTCAAGGTTCTCATATGGCCCAACGTATCTTGCTGCCAACTTGCCTTTCACTCCAAACCGCGTTTGCCCTTTCATAAGAGTTTCTACTACAAAAATAGTTAAAGATCACACTTTGACAAAAAAAAAAAAAAAAGATCTCATTTTTATTGGAAGTGTGATAAAAAAAATTAGATTGATATTTTAATCACACTTAATTTGATTGAGTGTGATAATATTTATTTTTTATGTCACTTTTCAATTAAGTGTGATTATATATATATTTTTTAATCACACCTTCTAATTAAAAGTGTGATTATATATACATTACTACTTTTTAATCACACTTTTTAAACAAGTGTGATTATATATATATATATATATATATTTTTTAATCACACATTTTAATTAAAGTGTGATTGTTTATATATTTTTTAATCACACCTTTTAATTAAAGTGTGATTATATATACACTACTACTTTTTAATCACACTTTTTAAACAAGTGTGATTATATATATTTTTTAATCACACATTCTAATTAAAGTGTAATTATTTATATATTTTTTAATCACACCTTTTTAATTAAAGTGTGATTGTATATACACTACTACTTTTTAATCACACTTTTTAAGTAAGTGTGATTATATATATATATATATATATATTTTAATCACACATTCTAATTAAAGTGTGATTATTTATATATTTTTTAATCACACCTTTTAATTAAAGTGCGATTATATATACACTACTACTTTTTAATCACACTTTTTAAACAAGTGTGATTATTTATATATTTTTTAATCACACCTTTTTAATTAAAGTGTGATTGTATATATACTACTACTTTTTAATCACACTTTTTAAGTAAGTGTGATCATATATATTTTTTTTAATTACACATTCTAATTAAAGTGTGATTATTTATATATTTTTTAATCACATCTTTTTAATTAAAATGTGATTTCATATACACTACTACTTTTTAATCACACTTTTTAAGTAACACTACAAGAAAAGTGGGCTTATGAGACGGAAGTTTTTGCAACGGCACATTTGCCGTCGCAAAAAGTCATTTTTTGTGACGGCACAACTTGCCGTCGCAAAAAATGTGACCTTTTGAGACCGCACAATTTGCCGTCGCAAAAAATATGACTTTTTGAGACGGCACAATTTGTCGTCGCAAAAAATGTGACCTTTTGAGACGGCACAATTTGCCGTCGCAAAAAATATGACTATTTGAGACGGCACAACTTGTCGTCTCGCAAAAAAAAAAAAATGTGACTTTTTGAGACGGTACAACTTGCCGTCGCGAAAAATATGCCCTTTTGAGACGGCACAACTTGCCATCGCAAAAAAATGTGACTTTTTGAGACTTCATATATATAGTTACAAAATGGTTTAAATAAATGCTGGTATTTTTCTATCATAAAAAGAAAATTGAAAAAAACGGCGTTGTCTTACTCTTTTGATATAACATTTCTCTTTTCATCCATTTTTTCATCTTCTTGTCTCTCTGTCTCTATCTCTGTCTCTCTTCTCTTTCTCTCTCTTACTCATCACTCTTCTCTGTCTGTCTGTCTGTCTCTCTCTTTCTCTCCGTGTCTCTGTCTCTCTTCTCTTTCTCTCTCTCACGCATCAATCTTCTCTGTCTGTCCGTTTGTCTCTTTTTCTTTATGTCTCTGTCTCTCTTCTCTCTCTCTCTCACTCATCACTCTTCTCTGTCTGTCTCTCTCTCTTTCTCTCTGTGTCTCTCGCACATCTCTCTTCTCTCTCCGTCTCTCTCTCGTTTATCTCTTTTCGCTATTTTTTTTTCTCTCTCTCTCTCTTTGTCTATCTCTTGAACATATTTTGTTTCTCTCTTTTTTTGTCTCTCTATCTCTCTATCTCTCTGTCTCTCTCGTTCATCTATATTTTCTCTCTCTCTCTCTTTTTCTATGTCTCTCTCTCGTTAATCTCTTTTCACTTTCTTTCTCTCTCTTTTTGTTTATCTCTTGCTCATCTCTTGTTTCTCTCTCTTTTTCTGTCTCACTCTCTCTCTATCTTTTTCTCTTTTTGTCTATCTTTATCTCTTTCTCTCCCTATCTCTGTCTCTGTCTCTCGCTCATCACTCTTCTCTTTCTTTGTCTACCTGTCTGTTTGTCGGTCTGTCTGTCTGTCTCTCTCTCTCTCTCTCCCTCACTGTGTTCGCCTTGCTCACTCTCTCCCTCATCTCTTCTCTATTTATTGAGCTCCCTTTCAATTTATCGATCCAACCATCTTGGAAACCCCCAGTGGGCGGTGACCCCCAGCACCTCCACCTCTACGTGGGGGGCTGTGAGAGCAAGAGTGAAAAAAAATAAATAAATAAAATTTTTTGAACCAATCAAAAAACAGTGGGGGTGGTGGTGGTCACTCCCACTGGGGGTCTAAGGCATTTTTCTTATCAATCCACTACAAGAAAATGCACTTTTAGTAACCACTTTGTCTCTTTCTCGCTCATCACTTTGTCTCTGTCTCTCTATCTCTCTTATCTATCTATCTCTCACTCATCTCTCCCTCTCACCACCCATCTCCTCTACCACATTTACCACTACTGCAAATGCCATTCCACTACCACCACTACTACCACTATTGCCACTCCACCTCTATGACTACCATTACTACCATCATCGCCACCACTCCACTACCACCACTACCACTACTACTACCATTACCTCTCCTTCACCACTGCCACTCCATCTCCTCTGTCTGTCTCTCCCTTTCTCTATGTGTCTCTGTCTCTCTTCTCTCTCTCTCTCTCTCACTCATCACTCTTCTCTATCTGTCCGTCTCTCTCCTTCTCTCTGTGTCTCTGTCTCTCTTCTCTTTCTCCCTCTCACTCATCACTTTTCTTTGTCTGTCTGTCTCTCTATTTTTCTCTGTGTCTCTCGTCCATCTCTCTTCTCTCTATCTCTTTTATCTATCTTCTCTCTCTGTCTCTTTTCTCTCTCTCGCTCTCTCGCTCATCTCTTTCTGTCTCTCTCTCGTTTATCTCTTTTCGCTCTTTCTCCCTCTCTCTCTCTATATATTTCTTTTCACCTATTTTTCATCTTCCCTTCTTTCTTTTCTTTCTCTCTCTCTCTCTCACTCATCACTCTTCTCTCTCTGTCTGTCTATTTGTCTCTTTCTCTCTCTCTCCCCCACTGTGTTCGCGTTGCTCACTATTTCCCTTCCGTCTTCTCTATTTACTGAGCTCCCTCTCGATTTATCGATCCACTACAAGAAAATACACTTTTAGCACCATTTTGTCTCTCTCTCGCTTACCACTCTGTCTCTCTCTCTCTCTCCTCTATCTGTCTCCCACTTATCTCTCTCTTTCACCACCCATCTCCTCTACCACTTCACTACTACTGCAAACGCCATTTCACTACCACCACTACTACCACGGTCGCCACTTCACCACTACGACTACCATTACAATATTTTTCATTAAAATATTACCCCTACTTCTACCAAATAAAAAATAATAATATTTTTTTTCATTAAAATAAAAATGAAACAAATAAATTTTCAAGTTTAGTAACTAAAATAAAATAATTTTTTTTAAAAAAAATTTATTTTAACAAAAAATAAAGTTTTTTGGCGATGGCAACCCCTGTCGCAAAAAATAAATAAATTAAACAGCGTTATTTTATTGTTTAAATTAAAAAAAAAAATCATCCCCCTCTTTTTCCATTCCCCCCCCTTTTTTTCATTCCCGCTCTGTTCCCCGCTGCCCGCCCACAACCAAAAAACCCTAATCTCTTCTTACCCCTCCCTCTCTATCGATCGACGACGGAGAGCGGAGAGAGAGAGAGATGCGAAGAGATGGTATACGGCAACACATTTGCGAAGACCATATACTCAATCTGCTACGAAGATCTCAAACCCATCGTCGAAGACCTTCAATCCATCTCCATTTGCGGTCACGTCTTCCACGAGCTCTGGTTAGTCATCACTCATTCATATTTCATATATATATATGTATACACATACACTCATTCACATTAATCGATTGAAAATTTTGTTATTTACCTTTGTAAAAACCCTAGCATTCAACAATGGTTCGAGTACTGTTCAAATGGAAAGAAGAGAAATTGTCCTGTATGCAAGCAGACCTGTTCGGAGGCCAAGCAGACCTGTTCGAAGAATTGAATCTGTCTGCTGACTCGTTGAAGAGTTTATACGTGGAGATGAAGTTTGAGAGGCCGAGTAAGATCCAGACGATCAGTTTGCCTTTGATTCTGACCCCTCCTTACAAGCACTTGATCGCTCAGGAACACAATGGTTCTGGCAAGACTACTTGTTTCGTGCTTGGCATGTTGAGCCGTGTTGATCCCAAACTCACTGCTCCTCAGGCACTCTGTATCTGCCCTACCCGAGAATTGGCGATCCAGGTTCGTTAACATATGCAATTCTGTACATAATTTCTATTTGTTGATGTTTACAAGTATCTGAATGATTGAACTCTGTTTAATATATATATATTTTTGGCATGTGAATTTGGTTTTAATTAATGGTACTCTTTGGGTTGGGATTTCAAAGTTTTAATCATATTTACTTATTCCTTTATGTATATTTTGTTCTCTTTTGATCCTTGAAGTGTCTTTGTGAATTTAGGGTTCCCCTCAACCTTTGGATAGGGAAAGGGATCATGGATTATTTGGATAGGGAATGGGAAAATCTGAGGAAAATGTTAATGAAATATAAGCTCAATTTTTTGGATTTTAGGCTTCATTTGGCGAATGGGTCTGTAACCAAAAAGCGAAATATAAAATCAACTAAAATAGCCAATTGCCAAACGGGGAAAGTGTGGTCATGTGTGGTTTCTTTAGGTTGTTTGTGGGTGTTTAAGTTTTGTTTGTTGGGTTCGCTGTGGTGATTTTATTTATTTATTTGGCTGCTAGTCTATGTAGTTATGTATTTGTTATGTTCTGTTCTGCAATGTTTGTGAAACTAAGGATGAATTAATGATATATGGTTCTCTGGTGGGTTTAAAGATCAGTGTTCTTTAACATGTAGTTTAATATTTAATCAATGGTAGCAAGTGGATCATGTGTACACATTTTGTTGGGACTTTTCTCTAAAGTGTTTGTGAGTTTAGGATTTAACTAATAGTAGTGGATGACAGTGATGCAGAACATGGAACTTCTTAAGAAGATGGGGAATTATACAGGAATTACTTCTGAATGTGCTATACCAATGGATAGCAGCAATTATGTTCCAATTTCAAAGCGAGCACCAGTGACAGCACAAGTAGTGATTGGCACTCCTGGTACAATCAATAAATGGGCGACAGCAAAGAAATTGAGCACGAACTATTTGAAAATTCTTGTTTTTGATTAAGCTAACCACATGCTGGCAGAGGTACTATCATACCTCTTATTCAGATTATGTATGTTTTATGTGCTTATGATAAAACCCAAAAATTAGTGGCCTACTGTATCTAAATTTTTTGATATTGTTTTCCTTACTTCAATTATTAGTAAATCTTAAACCCCCAAATCTAGTATTTGTAGATTATTTTATTTACTTTTAATTTTAGATATTGATGATGGTTTTGCTTTGATTTTTATTTTCCGATCTTTGTTATGTATGTGTAGATTTAGAAATTTATGTATGATCTACAAGTTTGATCACTAAACTCGTGTTATTTTGAAACAGATTTCCCTAATCCCAAGTTGTTTTGATGATGAGCTTGTAGTCCATGTCTCAGATTGTGGTTTGGCTCCTCTAATATCATCTGTCTTTGAAAGTCAGGTAATTGCTTGTCATTTGATCTTTAAATTCGTTGATAATTGGTTGTTAAAACATGAATCTTTGAGTATGCGCTAATTGTCACAACTCAATTTTTTCTGCTTTGAATATCAAGTATTGGTTAACTTCGATTTGTGTCTGTGTCATTTACACCCTAAAGAGCATGGATATGAACGTTGGACATTGATATGACATGCTATAACATGCGAACGTGTCAATTATTAAAAAACTAGGACATGATGCCCAAATAAATATAGTTTTTACATGTATGCATGAAAGTAAATTTATTTATTTACATCACAAATGCAATTTATAACTCAAGTTGGTGATTTAACATGGTGTCAGAGCTTAGTTTGTAGGAGAACTTGGGTTTAGGTCTCTCTGCTTATATTTTTTCCCATTTTCTTGGGTGTAGAAGAAAGTTTGAAAATTTATAGCACTCCAATTGTTTGTTCTAAAGCCTAGAAAGAGACTCATTGATGACTTTGGTTTATCAAAATAACTTGTTTGAGTTTTGAAACTATACCCTTATTGGGTCTGTGTTGTTCTCAGTTTTCGATTCGTCGATTTGATTGGCTAATGGTGATATTTGTTTGTAACAGGGGAATTTAGTGTTGTTCCACGAAGAAAACCTGAACCTTGTACTGCTTTTTATTCTTCTTACCTGTGTAGGTAACTCATGTTCATTGAATGATAAATTTTAGTGAAGGAATGCATTTTCAAAATTTTGGCATATTTATGAAGGGCTGCAGGTTAGGGTTGCCTAATTGTTAAGTGTTTTTGTATGGGACACGGACATTCAACACACCACAGATATCTGAAATGCACTCAAAGTATTTGCACAATCAACATTCAATTACATTTCTTTTGTAGAACAATAAATATTTGAGATGGATAAAGCCTCTTAAATTAAGTTGTTGGTTATAGTAAAATTTCTATTGAACTTGCAATTTCTATGGGTAAAGTGACATTTTGTTTTTACATGCTTCATGTCATGGTAGAGGTATTTCATGTTAAGACATTTGAAGGGGTGTGATTAGTCGGACTTTATCTTTTGTAAGACTAGAACGATCTCTACAAATAATTAGTTTATTCATATGTTTCTAGTGGTGTCTGAATTAATATGTGTTTTTATTTTTCAGGTTAGAAATTTCTTGGAGAGATGCAAAATATGGTCAAAGAATTCAAGGACTTAATTTTTCAAGTTTTTCTTTATTTTTATTTTTTAATATATGTAAGCACAGTTTAAAATTTTTTATTTAATTCCTTTGTATATACTTTTGAACATATTTAACTTTCATTTATGAAATATATGACATTATTCCATGGAATATGTGGTTATGATTTAAAGTATAGTATATAGTGTGTATTATATTCTTGAAATGCGCGTACAAAAATAATATTGATTATTCTTCAAATATGTCGAATCTTTTTAGTAATTAATCACACTTAAAAGATGTGATCTAAATGTTATTAATCACACTTAGAAGATGTGATCTAAAGTTTATTATCACAGGTTTTATTAGTTTTTAATCACACTTAAAAGATGTGATCTAAATATTTTTAATCACACTTAAAATGTGTGATCTAAATGTTATTAATCACACTTAAAAGGTGTGATCTAAAGTTTATTATCACAGGTTTTATTAGTTTTTAATCACACTTAAAAAATGTGATCTAAATGTTATTAATCACACTTAAAATGTGTGATCTAAATGTTATTAATCACACTTAAAAGGTATGATCTAAAGTTTATTATCACAGGTTTTATTATTTTTTAATCACACTTAAAAGATGTGATCTAAATATTTTTAATCACACTTAAAAGGTGTGATCTAAATGTTTTTAATCATACTTAAAAGGTGAGATTAAAAATGACCCTTTTTAATCACACTCTCAAAGATCACACTTTAATAAAACTTAAAAGGTGTGATTAAATAACAAACATCACACAAAAAAAGTGTGATCTTTATCTGTTTTTGTAGTAGTAATAAACACATGATCCCCGATTTCATATTCTCGCTCTCTTCTTCAGACATTCGCATAACTCTTTTGATGATTTTGTGCAGTTTTCAATCTTTGTTGAATAAATTTCACGTTTTCTATCATTTCTTGCACAAGTTCTAGTCCCAACAAAGGTCTGCCACCTACCTCAGTCCAATAGATCAGAGAACGGCATTTTCTACCATACAAAGCTTCATATGGAGCCATACCAATACTTGAATGGTAGTTGTTGTTATACACAAACTCGGCCAATGGTAAGTAGATCTCCTAATTGCCTTGAAAGTCTAACACACACATCCGTAATATGTCTTCCAATGTTTGAATAGTTCGTTCAGATTAGCCGTCTGTTTGTAGGTGATAAGCACTGCTTACTCTCAGTTCAGTCCCCAAAGTCTATTGTAAACTCTTCCAGAATCTCAAAGTAAACTTGGGATCCCTATCAGATATTATGGACACTGGAACTCCATGCAATTTCACAATCTCATTGACATACAAATTAGCCAACTTATCCGCATTATACAAAGATTTGGCAGGCAAAAAGTGGGCAAATTTAGTTAAACGATCAACAATTACCCAGATAGATTCCATACCTTCGGGAAGAGCAAGGCAACCCCACAATAAAGTCCATGGTAATATGCTTTAATTTCCATTCCGGTATTGGAAGTGGCTAATGCAATCTAGTGGGTCGTTGATGTTCAGCTTTAACTTGTTGGCAATGCAAACATCTAGCCACAAAATCAGCAATGCTTTTCTTTATTCCTGGCCGCAAGAATTTTTTTTTAAAGTCATGGTACATCTTTGTATTCCCCAGATGCGTAGTAAACTTTGAATTGTGACCTTCAGTCATAACATGTTTCCTTAAATCAGAACAATCCGGTAGACAAAGTCTAGTTTAGAATTTCAGCACACCATTTTCAATCACAAATCCCGGCTTTGGTTTTGAGTCAATTTCATTCATAATCTTCATTGGAAATTCATCTTGCAATTGCTTCCCTCTAAATCTCTTCAATGATTGCAGGTTGAACGGAAATTACGGCTAATATCCCGCTCTATTCATGCAACACAATTTCAATCTCATTCTTCACCAAGTCACATAACAACTCTCTCAGACTAGTGAGCAAACATGACAAATTCCCAATAGATTTTCGACTCAATGCATCTACAACGGTATTTGCCTTCCCTGGATGATACAGGATTTGCAAGTCATAGTCTTTGATCGATTCCAGCCATCTTTTCTATCTCATGTTCAGTTCTTTTTAGGTAAAGAAATATTTTAAGTTTTTATGATCAGTATATACCTCACAAGTCACTCCATACAGATAATGGCGCCAAAATTTTAATGCAAAAACCACAGCTGCCAATTCAAGGTCATGAGTTGGGTAATTCTTTTCATATGGGCGGAGTTGTCGAGAAGCATAAGCAATTACTTTCCCATTTTGCATCAACACATACCCCAAACCTTTGTACGAAGCGTCACTGTAAATTTGAAACCCATCAGTACCATTAGGCAAAGTCAAAATCGGTGCAGTTACTAACCTAGTCTTTAGCTCTTGGAAGGCAGACTCTCTTTGATCATTCCAATCAAATGATACAGCTTTCTGTGTCAATTGCGTCAATGGCAAAGCAAGCTTCGAGAAGTCTCTTACAAATCTGCGGTGGTAGCCAGCAAGTCCCAGAAAGCTTCTAACTTCTGACACATTTGTTGGTCTTGGCCAGTTCACAGTAGCGTGGTGAGAGTGGAATCGATGTCAGCCGATGCGCCGGTCTTTGAAAGGTGCATGAGGGTGCGTGTGAAGTTCGATGGAGGTGAGTCTGGTGGCGTTGGCTTCGTCTTGAAGAGACAAAGAGGTTGTTATAGTCCAAACGTTGAAACAAGGATGGACTAGATAAGCAGAAACCAACAAGGGACAGAAGCAGTCTGTCAGAAAAAAAAAAAGAAAAAAAAAAGTGAAGCTGGGAGAGAACCCTAGGCTCGGATACCATGTTATGAATGTAGAAAGAGAAGAGAATTGAATAATGAAATACAAGAAGCCTGTATTTATAGGCTGAGAAGAAACCTAGATAAATATAGAAAATGAGATAGAGATACATCAAAGATAAGTATAGAAAAGGAGATGAGATACATCTACAATATATCATATAAGTATAATAATATATATCTAACAATATATATACAAACACGGGAACTTCTTATTTTGATTTCCAATAAAGAAAAGAAATTTCAAAACAATTATTTTCTAAATATTTTGAGAACTCATTATATATATATATATATATATATTCAGATAAGAACTTTTTATTTTGATTTCCAACAAAGGATAGTAACATAGTTCAACTAAGTTCTCTTATATGCGCATAACATATATATACATAGATAGATACATATACGTACATAAATAAAGTTGCCTACTTAAATGTTTGACCTGTGGAGCTAATTTTCATAGGTGAAGTGACACCTCTGTGAGCTTGCAATTCCTTGGGTAAAACTAGAGTGGATGTTGTTGCTTGAGTGACTAAACAGAGTTGGATTCAGTGGAATGTTATAGATTAAGCAATTTAACATACCCATTCTTCGAATTTGGGTTTTGACTATAGTGGTGGGGGATTTGGTGGATATAGTGGAGGCCTGTGCTTCAATGGGTGGGTGATGTGGTCCATCCGTGATGGTGGGCTATGGAGGAAAGCGAGTTGGGAGGTAATCGTCTTTTCTCTCTCATTATTTATGCTATATTGTTGGGAGGTGGAGGTAATCGCCATGGAGGTTCACAGTGGCGGGTGGCTGTGGAATGTGTTTTCATCTCTCTTCTACTTGGTGTTTAACCCCCTTCTCCTCCACCACGACCTTAACCACCACCACCACCACCACTACCATAGTCACCATTGCATTTGGTGGTAGGCTAAGAACAAATATGAGAGGGGAGAAAGGGAAAGAAAAAGAAAAAGAAATCTTTTTTCCAAATAAGGGAAATACAGTAATTTTATTATTTTGTTAACTGACGGGAGAGGTTAGTGGTATTTTAGATAATAAAGGGGGTGACATTGTTATTTCAAAAAAAAATCAAGAGGTGTTAGTGTAATTTACCCTAAATATAATTTAAATTCTTGACTAAATAATTAAATTGAAATCATTTTTTAATGATGAGTAAAAAACAAGAGAGAAATAAAGCTGTTTTAAGTAGTAAAATTTTATCGACTCTCTGATGTGTTCAATATTTATGCACCCCTAAGTTTACAAGACAAGCACTGTTATTATACATAGAAGAACTCTATGAACATAAGTGCTAGAATTATTACAACCATACAATTTACAGATATCTTGAATAAAGCAAATCACTTCATGAAACTCAATTCAACAACGTTTAAGTAACAATCGAGTTATTCATTATACGGAATAATGTTCATGTTCAAACCTATCTGGCACCAAGCAAAAGGGGAATAAGTGACTTGAAAGGAAAGAAAACAGCCACAACAGTAGCAGGAAAAAAGGGCATCAGCAGTAGAGGAAGAAAGCAGCGGTAGAGTAAAAATCAACAATGATAAAGAAGGTGTAGAGGAGAAACAGAGGAAGCTAGAATCAGCAAAGAACGAAGAAGTGAGGATGGAGCAGAGAGGGACAGTGTGGCTGTAGCAGCGGCAAAGGAAAAGACAACCTGCCAGCCAAGGAGAAAAAGACGCAGAAAAGAAGAGAGGAAAGGGGAGGAGAGAAACTAGTTGATCATGTGTTTGGTCACTTTAGTGGTCACATGACTAGCACGTGGGGACACTTGCAAAATACATAATTTTTATATATTTATTGTATATCATATATAAAGATAAATAATTAACACTAAGGGGTTAGCCAAGTTGCAAGGTCTTGGGGGTGTACTCCCTCTAAGGTTCAGGGATCGAAACCTCTTAAGTGTTAACAATTCTTTGGGGCAATCGGACTAGGGGAGAACTCTTAAATTAATCGTAATGCACTTGTGAAAAACTCCTTGCTGAGCGTCTGTGCACCCTTGGAGATTAGTTGGGTTTTGATCTGGACAGCTCGGTGTCAATACAAAATATATATATATATATATATAAGGATAGATAATTATTGTATATCATATATATGAATATTTAAGTCAAATGTATAATTTTTGAAGTCTAAAGGAAAAGAATAGGTATACTTCACATTGTTTCTATTTTATTATTGAATTCTAAGTCATTTTATTTAAACTTGTAATGTGGTTCATGTGTGTTTAAGTGTTGAGAAGTTTCCGGTGAGTGTGGTATCAGTGTTGAACTCAACACGTTACCTTCTTTGAAGCATATATGCTTCTTAGAGAGCTTTGTTGCATTTAGTCCCCAATCTTTTAATTTGGTTGCATTTTTTTTAATTTTTTTTTTAATTTTTTATTTTTTTTGTAAAATTCTTAAAATACTCCTTGTTTCGTTATTGATTTTGAACAACATTGACATCAGGGACTAAAGTGTAACAAGATTGTATACTTTGATGACCAAAATGAAAAATTAAAAGATGGAGGTTTCTGGCATCAATGCCATTCAAAATCATTAGCAAGGAGGTATTTTTGGATTTTTACATGAAGCCTCAACAAAATCAAAAGGGCCAAATACTCTTGTAGTCCCCAAAGTATGTATTTTGCTTCATTTTGGCCTGAAAGTATGTGCTTTGTTGCATTTTGGTCCCTAATCTATTAACCTGGTTGTGTTTTTGTGCAAAATTTTGAAAAATGCCGCCGTCCTGTAATTGATTTTGAATGGCACTGACATTAGATCAACAAATCGCATATTTTGGGGACCAAAGTGGAAAAATTAACAGATTAAGGAATATAGTGTCACATGTAGCATATTTCGAGGACCATTAGTGTAATTAGCCTCTGAAAAGTACGTAATGAAATTATTTTATGTTGATACTACTGTTGAATTTCAAAATTTAAGATTTTTGGATAAATATTGTTAAAATTCAAAATTTAATACCTGTATTCTACTAAAGCCACGTTTGTTTCTCAAGATAGGACAAGCGATATAAATAATACCACGGCCCTTATATTTTTTTATATTAAAAAAATTAAAAAAAATGAAGATTATTGAGATTATAGTACCAAATTTTTAAAAGCCTTTATTAAGGCTCACCTTGAGCCAAGGCTAAGGCAAAACATATCGAAACTTTGATTTTTAGGTGATACTCCCAAAAGGCTTGCACATTACAGTTTGAGGCATGTGCTTTAGCCATGCCTTGTATGCGTTTTGCACATAAGCATTTGAGAAGTACGTATATGGGGAGCTTGTCTTGGGCTATTGCTAAGCATAGTCTAATACATGGTTTAATTAGAAAAATCAAGTCAATGACCAACAATGAAAATCCTTAAAGTTAGGGATTGTGTGAGAAGCTCAATAACTTGAGCCAACAATGTTGTTTTCACTTTTGATGACGATGAGGGCAAGCTTGTCTGTAGTAGTTTTTTTTATTTCCTTAGTTAAGTATTTATGCATTTGTATTTAAATTTAACATTGTTTTTTACTATTTTAAAATATTTTATTTATTTTATTAAACATAAAACTCTACAGTTTAAAATCTTACGTTTCGATGCCTCGTGGCTTATGCCTTGCTGCATTAGGGATAAAATGCCTTGTGTCGCACATTATCCTTTAAAAACTTTGAGAAACATCATGAGATCATTGCATTGTTGCACGAAACAGGAATGGGAGCGTGGGAGCATGGCCACTTAGAAGAGTCATAGGTTGAGACCGCTTATGTATTATTTTTATTGATGATAATTTTAATTTATCTATATAAATTATTTTTTAATTTTTAATTGGCATATATATATATATATGTTATAAATAAATAAATAAATAAAGTATAGCATATAAGGAATAACAGATTTTGGTAAAAAAAAAAAAAGGAAATAACAAATAAAATTTTAAAAAATTATTTTAGGCATAAAATAAATTTTATTATATATGATAGATTATTGGTTATTAAAAAATAAAAAATGAATTATATTACATATGATAAATGATAGATGTAGAGGAAAATATAAATATTGATTTTAGAAGAGATAAACTTCTCTCCCCCCTTCAAAAAAAAGGAAAAAAGAAAAAAAAAGAAATGATTTATTTTATTTATTTTCTTAAAAAAATAAAATAAAATTATTCTGTTAAAATTATTTGTTAAAATACCTCATTTCCTTAATTTCTTTTCTCCTACCTAAAACCCTAGCCTCCCTGCTCTCTCAGAGAAAGAAGACGAAGACAAAGACAAAGATATGAGAGAAAGAAGACGAAGAAGATAGACAGAGATCGAAAGAGAGAAGAAGACAAAGAAATCAAGAGTGAGAATGAGAGGTTGTGATCGCGATCGCTTCCTTCTTGGATAGATTCGTGTTTCTCTCACACTAGAACTGCTATTCTTTCTCAGAATCACGATTCTTCCTCAAGTTTGTCTTCATCTTCCACGATTCTTGTTACTAAGGATTATTGTACTATGTTTGGTCAAAACGGTATAAAGAATGAGAAGATAATCTAGTGGAAGGTTTTAGGTATATCAAGGGGGTGTCATTTAAGTTATCTGATATTGCCATGATTAATAATCCTATGTTTGTGGCATTAGTCCTATCTGACCAAACAAACCTAGAATTGGTAATATAAAAGAGACTAAACCAGACATGGTGGGCCTCATGTATTTTTGTTCAATTTCGCTCCCTTATCCTGCGAAACATATGCACCTTATTGTTACTTAAAATTATGATCATTTTCTTGCATTTTTAGCTTTGGATTGTAGCTTACTTGCAAATTTGAGTACTAGTGTGGTTATAAAACAACACCTAAGACAATTGGTAAAGTACTTGCTTAAAGGTGGAGATTCTAGCCCTCTTGAAAGGGTCTCAACAAAGCTTAAGCTATAATCTATATTGAATATTTGATTGAGGAACGTCACACGATTTTGGTTAGACGGGTGAAAGGGTGGTTCATGATCCTATAGCTTTATATGCATCTAGTGGAAGAGTATGAATCCTTTTGTTAATTTGGATATGGGATGATGGATCCTTAAGTTTATTAAATTGAGTAGTTAAGTTGGGAAAAGTCAAGCTGGAGCAAATTAGAGGCACATCTACCCTCCTGAAGTGTTCTTCAAAGATTATGCAAGGTGGGAGGGTTCTACCTTCTTGGATGATGTTATTTGTATATTCGCCTTTTCATTTGTAAAACCTTTTTCTTAGTTTGTTTGTACCTTCTTTGATTAAAGGATTTCTACTCATTGCCCTTTGACACATTATAATTTGTTTCTTAGCAAAAAGGGGAGAAAAATGCTTGATCCATTTTTGTAGACGAGGTTTCAAACTTCTATAATTCCTTGAATATATGGTATATCTTTGACCACAACAATTTATCATGTTATCTTTTAGGATATTATTTGGCGCGCTTTTAAGGAATATTGCACAACGAAAATGGTACAACGCACTGCAATTTCTAGTCCGTACTCTAGTATAGAATAAGTTGAAGATCTTGTTCGTTGCTAATTTATGTTTACATCTTTTTGTTTATATTTATAAAAAAAATTAAAACTATAAATAAAAACTCTTTTGATGTCTATTTTCATTTTTAAAAACTTGTGTAGTTTACAAAATTTCCCAAATTTTGTAATCACAAAAAAGTTGGTTTCAGTTGCTTAGAAAAAAAAAGAGTTTTCATTATTTCCTCAATCTTCTGTCCTCTTTGGCCACCACCCATTGCTCACCACCACCACTAACCACTACATTCAGCACATGCCCTATAGCCATCGTCACATAAGGCTTCCTTCGACTACCACCTTTGGCCGCCTCCAACCACCTTCGGCCACCAACTCTTGTTAGAATCCACATTCAGTTGTCACATCTAGCAGCCGGCAACCATCTCTGACATCGCAAACCACCTTGGGCCAATAACTTCCACAATCCGCAACTACATCTGATCACCACCAATCACAAATGACAACCACCTTTGGAGATCGGAACCCACGTCCAACGGTCGACAAACCTCTTTCGGTCACCATATCCGTTTGTCGACAACCTCCTTCAGCCACCACCTCTCCTCGATCATTACATTCACTTGTTTTTTAAACACCTTTATTGCAAACATATTTTTTTGTTTTATTTTTTACCAAAAATAAACAAACATATTTAATGTTTTTTGTAAACAAATAAGCAAATTGTAAATGTTACCAAATGGCACCTAGGCATATTTATTTTTTTTTACAAACTTAGTTTTCTAATACAATAGAATCATGAGTCTTGAATGGTTAGCTATGCATTTGTTCGTAAAAAGAAAAAATAAAGTTTGCGTTTATATTGTCATGTTTGGTTCGTGAATCCAAACCACAGTTAAATGATTATCTTTTTCATGTTTCGTGACTATGACCTAGTCCAATTGTGTTTCCTAGGTCAAGCTTTTGTTATTTTAAAAAAAAAGGGAACAACAAAAATGATTATCAAGGAATTGGGTGACGGATGCTTAATTCTATCAAATGGGAGGTATGTACGTAAGACCATCTCTAAAGAGTGTGCCTTGTATTAGTATAATTTTTTTTTTTGGCAAGTGAAGAAAAGTTCATGGAGAAGTAGAAGGGGTAGCATCCCTTAATTATTCAACTTACTTGGATATTACGAGTGTAGTAAACTCTTCCTAGTTGTCTATGTATTCATATGTTATATGGACTCTTCTAACTGTATGAAATAACCATGTCAGACACTTGATTTTTCGGTAAAGGTACATGTCTGACGTGTAGTTGGACATTCAACCAACAAGCATATATAGTATTTCGAGTTTAGCATATAATAATGCATCAAGCTCTATGTTATGCATGAAATGCTATATGACATCTTGTACATAGATTCCATTCTACAAACTAAAAGCAGTATATTAAGAAATGTGAATAATTTTCAATGCCCATGTCTTCTTGGACAGAAGAATTAGATGAATTCGAAACTTAGACACATATTTCCTCTCAACACTCACAACCAACATGGATAAATTTCAAAGAACATAACAAAAGGTTCTCTCTCATATAATTACTATACGAAGTATGTATTGGTATTTGAATACTTATCACTGGCCTTATGATCACTAAGGAGTGGACCTCACAACCTTAAGGCATAAGGCAAGCTCACCTCGATGGTGGTCAACCAAGTACTTCACATTGGCTCATTAAATTTCCCTTGCCTAAGTCATGGATTACTCTCGCGCCACCACGCGAATAGATACTCCACTCTGCAAGCATCACTTGCTTTGTAAGAACATTCCTCTCTCTGTGAAGAAACTCTCTTCAAGACCAAATTTTCCACTCTACAAGCACATCCCTCACTCTGCAACCATCTGCTCACTTTATTACCACCACATTCACTTAGCCTTGCGAAGGCTCCAACTTTGAAATGGCACCTTGATGTTAAATAGCCTGCCTAAGTTAAGAGGTGGGCCTAGGGACCCCATCGGGGTCGGTGCCTAGTCATGGGATGTCGTAGCAACCGATGACCATGCAGGATCACTAGGGACTTACGATAACCAAGATTAACCAAGTCATGTGATACCTTGAGAAGTCTATCATACCTATCCATTGCTACCTTGTAAGCTGTAGCACACCCACTTAGCAGAACCTAAAAGAGTGAGTTGGCCTCCATGCCCGAACTTTTTGGTCTACCCCTCTATATGCTAATTATAAACAAGCTAGCAAGCAAATATCATTCAAACAAGGAGCTTATCCATGCATCAAAAGCTCTCCTCTCTATCTGTGCTATTCTCTCCCTCTTTGCTATTCTCTCTCTTTCTCTCTACTCTGAGGTTGTCTTAGCTTTCTCTCTCTTCACCTTTGCTGGTCTTGTGCCATCTTAGTGCCTATCGTAATTTTTAGAAGTCCACAACTGATCACCTCACATACCATTACCCATAATATACTCCACTCAAGAAGAGTGGTTACCCATATCTGCACTACCCACAATGTGCAAAAGACTTATTCCAACTTTTGAGCTATGTTACATGGACTCTTCAAAATTAATCAAATACCCATGTTAGATACTTGACACCTGGACAAGGTTATGGGATATGTGTCTGATACTTTTCATCGAATACTTCTTATATGTTTGTATTTAACTCTATTATTATGTGTATAATTGCTATAAGATGAGTAAAATGTCTTTTTGATAATGTATGTTATGTATAATATCATTTTATCTCATATTATAGATTAAAAATATAAAAAAAAATGAACCTTTTTTGCCGAGTCTGTGTATCTTTAAATTGGAGGTTTGATGGACCAAACCTCTAAATACGCACATGCACCCGACACATGTACCCGAGTTCATGTAACATAACTTTTGAGTTGAGCATTTAACCCATATAAGATATACCTCAGTCCTCTTTTTCAAATATTTCACAAAAAATATTAAGGAGTTGCTTTCCAAACCTTATGCCTTCTCTACTGCATCTAAGCAACTACTAGCCAGTGAACACATCAACAGCTATTTTCTTTTTCTTTTCTTTTCTTTTCTTTTTTTTTTTGGCTGGGCGCTATTTGATTTCAAAGATTTTTTGAAAATTGCTCACAAACAAGGCGATGATAAACTATCTCCTCCATTCCTTGCATATAAATGTTTAATCTGGAAGCAACTTACTTTAGAACTCAATTCAACAAGCCTAAATTACTTGGGATTGTGTGGCTTTTGTCGAAAAGCTATGCATTGTTGAGCCTCTTTGTTAACAAATTAAACTTTTGAGACTATCGGTGATCTAACATGATATTAGAGTTCGGGTTAAGAGAGATGTTGTCTACAAGTCTTTGCGATTACATCATGCTTTTGTTTGTGTTGGGATGTTTGCAGCTCCATTTACAAGTTAGTGTTGCTAAGCGTTTGACCACTTCTATGGAGACCATTTCTTCAACTTGTCTTAAAAATTATAATTCATTACATATGCATCTTGAACCCTGAAAACACGGCCTATGTGATAAAGTTCCTTATAATAACGATGTTTTGTATTCTTTGAAAAGCCACTTGTGCATTCTAAATATGTTTTGTGGCCATCTTGTATAGTTAGTTCTTAGAGGTGTTGAGCTTTCCTTGAATCGATTTTTGGATTTTGTTCAAAATTTTGAATGCATATAGGAGTTTTGTTTTTGGTTCTTAGAGCATTTTACATAGGTGGCCACCCCTTGGTGTCTTTTAATTTTATATATTCTATACCTATTGATTGAAAAAGACAACTAGATTATCTGTTGTAGTGGATTCTTTTCTACCTCTACTCTAAGGGCTTAGGCTGAGTGATTAGTTATCCATCCCCCATTTTGTTTGTTGTTGTCATGAAAGTTTTGAGCATAATAAATGTGAGAGTTGTGTATGGGTGGAATGATATTAGGTTTAAAGGTGGGTAAATCGTAAGAGACACTAGTATTGCTTTCTCATTCATTGTATACTGGTAATACAACGATTTTTTTGTGGAGTTCGTGATGAATAGTTGAGGCATCTTTGGTAAGAAAACAAACAAACGTATACTACAAGGATGAAATCATCCTTATAGTGGATTTAGGATATTCAAGGTAGGGGTGTTCAAATAATTGACTACTCGATCAACCTGATCCGAACCAACCAAACTGTCTCTATCACGGATGGTTTTATTGATTTCAATGGTCGGCTACGATTTACATCATTCAATTTTTCTTGAGATTCAGTCAAGTATTGGTTTTAATACAAACGAAATCGTTTAACACAATCTGATCATATTATATATATAGATATATCCACATGTTGCCATTTGATAGGCCAGTAATAGTACCCTTACCTTCCCAAGACGTTGATTCTTATCACTCCAACGTTGCCATTTGATAGGCTAGTAATAGTGCCCTTACCTTCCCATTAGATACTTTAATTAGTAGTTGTAGGAAAAATAACTATGGAGACATTCTTTCGTGGACAAATCCCTTTGATGTAGGGATATTCAATGTAAATATGGTTATGAAGTGGGAGGGTGAACATCTAAGGATGTTTTGGTGTCCTATGGGATTGGTGTGTGGAAGGGAATTAGGAAAAGATGTTCAAAGTTTTTTTCTCATGTGAAATTTGTAATTGTAGATAGAATGGGGAGTCAAATTTTGGCATGATATGTGGTGCGAGGATATTTCATTATCAATGACCTTTGCTAATCATGTTAGTATTGCGTGAATAGAATGTTGCGGTCTTTAGATTATATATATGAGGATCATTGATGCAATTATTATATGGGACCACATACAGGTTGGAAAATTGGATTAAGTGAATGAATTTTTCAGCTCTTTAATGAAGGAGTTGGCCTCATTGCAAGTGAAGATATTTTTGTTTGGAAACCTAATGTAGACACCCTATTTTTGACCGTCCTCAAGACTTGGACGTCATCGTTTGTGCACACGATAATTGTGATTGCATGTGTTCGTTTCGAGTGCTCGAAGTCCTCGGTGGAGTACCCTACTTTTGAGCCCTGAAACCATGTCTGTTTTGTGCCTCATTTTAGACCAAAACCTTAGTTTTTCACACCAAAAACTCCAATTCTTCAAACCTGAACATCTTAGGACCAACAGGCCACCTCTAGTGCCTTGCCGGCCACCACTGTGCCTTGTCGGCTAGTGGTGTGGCCTACCAGCCATCATTGGTGGCCTGCCGGCCATTGATGCCTTTTTTCCCGATATTTTCTTGACAGCAACTCCAGTGGTTGGCACGATGGGCTTGATCACCATACACGTGTATGGATTGATTTAACTCAATCAAATGCATGTTTTTTCTATAAATATAGGGTGTTCTCCCCCATTTTTGAGGGTTAGAAATTTTGGAACCAAAAATCTCTCTCTCTCTCTCTCTCTCTCTAGATTTCTCTCTCTCTCTCTTGCAATTTTGTATACATTTGCTCACAAATCCTATACTTTTGCATACACTTCCTTAACCAAACTTGATCACCTTTGAGCTGAGGTCCTTTGAAGCCTTCTTGGAGCTTTAGAATGTGTTTTTGACTTGAATTTATGCCTAAAATTGTTGCTTTCTTGAAGAGGTATAACACTCCCTTTTTACACTTGTTTTGCATACTTGTTTTTCCATCTCTTTCAACTGTTTTTGGGCTGTTTTTGAGTCATAAAAAACTCTATTTTTGTGGGCTGAAATTGGTATTTTAGGCCACTCAAGGTTAGAGGGGTGTCTTACCTTTCTTTATTCCTTGCCTCCAAGGCTTTTTCACCTTTGTTTCCCATTTTCAAATCATCTTTTTTTGGGCCTTTGAGCACTGAAATTCATAGTATTTCCAGTGGCAAAAAACATGGTTTGAAGTCCAAAACTGGAGGGGTTAGCCTTCCATCCTTGTGTCTTGTTTACTAGCCTAGATAGCTATAAGTGTTAGCCTATTTTTCTAGCAATTTGTAGCTTAATTCCAGCATGATTTAGGCTCTTTTTTGGACTGTTGTAACTCTAAAATTTAAAATCAACTTTTAACCTACTTCTCAAAATAAGTATGATTTTATGTTGCACCAGTACTAACATTAAGACGTGGGCTTGAGATCATTTGTCCCCAACCCAGTCTCATAAAGAAAAAATTATTGGTTGGTTTCAGGACATCACGTGGTTATGTCTCACATCAATCACAATTGACCATGCCCCCAGATGTTCTTCAATCATCTAATACAAATTTTTAATCCCCACTGCCTCCACAAATAAAAACACTATTGAGGCACCACATGGCAGTGTCTTAAGACCAACTAATAACGTCTCCTCATAAAGCCTTTGAGAGTTTGGAAAACCCTTTTCCTTCATAAATCTATTAACCAAACACAACCTTATATTGTGTTTGAAGTATGAATTTGGGTAATGATTTAGAAAAAATTATGAATGAAATATAATTATATTTCACACATATTTTTCCTTTTCAATAGTAAGTTTTATATTTATAAATGAAAAACGCTTGAAACACCTAATTTATCACTCTTAAAAATTGCTTCTAATAATGTGTTTGACAAGTATCAAATTTTGATTTGTCAAGTATTTCATCATGTGAAGTTTAACCTCAATGTCACATCATTAGGAGTCATTTAGGACTCCTGACTTTATGCTTAGTGATTATAAAATAAAATAAAAAATTCATTTATGTATAATATTTTTTCTTATTAAAATTGCCATTCAAATGGTAGGATTGTAGGTAAGATTGTGTGGGATTGCCTGAAGAATAGTTGGGTTGATGAATTTTTTTAATGTTATTTTTAATATGCATCACCAATATTAGTGATTTTTCATTAATTATTATGGAAAGTAACTTACATTCAATCTTATTGTTGGATACATGCGACTCTCTCATCAATTTCATTAGGATCTCAATTTTAACTTTTATTAACAATAGAGAAATTTTTTGAGATATAATTATTGTTTCGCTCGCTGCCCTATGTGCATAATATTTGAAATAAGTTTTCAAAATTTCTTACAAAACCTTCATACCAGTCAGTTTAGATTGGGTGATTTAGAGGGAAAAGAAAAGAAATATAAATTTTTGATTATGATCAGTAATCTTTGAATAAAATAATTAAATCAATGCAGTAGGTGATCCTAACTTAATCTTTGTATGTTATGATGAGTAATCTTTTATATTTGCCAATTTTGGTTCTATTATTATTTCTCTCATATTATTAATTACTTTTGACCTGACAATCTTGTTTTTCGCTTGGCATTTTGATGGAGTGTTGTGCCGATTATAGGCTTAACTTCACCTTCACCTTACATTGGGATCATTATCATTTATCAATGATGTTGTTATGCTTGATTGGGCCTAATATTAAAGCTTGCCAAGCTGATCCACAAAATTGAGATAGGCCCTAGTATAGTCTATCTTAGGAACTTGCTTAATTTTCAGAAATAGTACATCAAAAACACAACCAAACAAATATTCGAACAGTTACAAAATTATTGTTGAAGGTATTTTTAAAAATCGAATTTTGTGACATCCACGCTAAATTAAGCCTTCACATAATAGTATAGATTTCTTCGGGTGTTTTTTTTTTTTTTTTTGGGGGGCGAGAGGCCCATGAACCCAGCCTAGCCCAATCATAAGGCTTCTAAACTAAAGTTAAAGTTACTGCATGAGGCCCCAATCATACAAAGCTTCATGTTTTTTATTGGGAAAATCGGTCTAAGGTCCCTATCCAACTTTTAGTAATGGATTAGGTCCACAATCTGTTCTTTTGTAGTCTAAGGTCCCTCACCCCATTCCCTCTCTCTTTCTACTCACTTTCTCTCTCTACATGGGCTCTCTGTTTCTGCTTCACATTCAGAGGGGCTCAGAGCCACCAGTTTCAGACAAAAACAACAATAAACCCAAGCAAAACCCCCTTATCAAAACGGCTACTTATATTCGTAACCCAAGCATCAAGCTTGGAAGACTCGTAGAGGTCATGGCTATGGGGGTTTCTACTCAAACCACCCACTTTAAACCCTCCTCCTGCTCTTTCCCTCCTCTTTTCTGGGTTTCAAGTTCGACTGTGTCTTCTCGCTCCTTTTGGACTTCCTCCAGAAAAACCCTTCACAGAAAAGTCTTCCACAGGTTCAGCTTCAATCTTTTTCCTTTTTTATTTGTGTTGTATTTTGTTTTTTTGATTATTTTTCACATGCCCATTTACATTTTTCATGTTTTGGTTTTGGGTTCTTTCCCTAGCTCCTAGGTGTGGTGTCTGAGCATTAGCTTGTTTAAAATTGACTTGAATACTGAATGAACTGTAAAATGTGCCTGTTTATCTTTTGAGTTGATGTCAAATGAGCTTTAATCGAGCTGATTGCTCGAGCAATTTGTTTTTTTAGAGATGTCAAATTAACTTTAATGGAGAAGATAATGATTCGAGCTTGAGTAATTTGTTTTTTAATTATATAAGTTGAGAAATGGGTTGTTCAAATTAATTTGTTTTTTTGGCTAATGTTTGATTGGTCTTCACAGAATGTTTTTGTAAATGAAAGGAACCAACCTGGTGAATTCTCAAACCAGAGAAATTCTCAATTGTTATTTTTAATAAACCAGAGAAATTCTCAATTGATATTTCAATAACAAACCAGAGAAATTCTCAGATTTTTCCAGAATTTCTCTAGTTCTGGTAAGTTGCCATTGTTATCCCTTCTAATGTTGCTTATATATTACAATGTGGAATTTTCCAGTTGAATTCAGTTGAACATTGTTCAACAGAGAAACACTTTCGATTGAAAAGTTCAACTGGAAAAAAGCGAAGAATAGATTTGGGTAAGTTGCAGAAATTTTTCCAGATATTACAAACCAGAGAAATTCTCAATTGTTATTTTTAATAAACCAGAGAAATTCTCAATTGTTATTTTTAATAAACCAGAGAAATTCTCAATTGTTATTTCAATAACAAACCAGAGAAATTCTCAGATTTTTCCAGAATTTCTCTGGTTCTGGTAAGTTGCCATTGTTATCCCTTCTAATGTTGCTTACATATTACAATGTGGAATTTTTCCAGTTGAATTCAGTTGAACATTGTTCAACAGAGAAACACTTTCGATTGAAAAATTCAACTGGAAAAAAGCGAAGAACAGATTTGGGTAAGTTGCAGAAATTTTTCAAAAAATATTACAAACCAGAGAAATTCTCAATTGTTATTTTTAATAAACCAAAGAAATTCTCAATTGATATTTCAATAACAAACTAGAGAAATACTCAGATTTTTCAAGAATTTCTCTGGTTCTGGTAAGTTGTCATTGTTATCCCATTCTAATGTTGCTTACATATTACAATGTGGAATTTTTCCAGTTGAATTTAGTTGAACAATGTTGCTTACCTAATGAATCACAATGATTTGGATGTGAATGAGAAGAAAAGTAGAGAAACTCATCCAGAGAAATTTGGTCCAGACTCTGGACCAAATTTCTCTGGACCAATTTTCTCTGGACTGAAATTTCTCTGGACTGAAATGTAACACCCTCAAAATAAACCCATAATAGCCATAACATTAACATGCATTTATAAAAGAAAACGAATCATTTGAGTTAGTCATCAGAGTATTCTTATTGACAGACATTACTTGTAACATCCTGCAACATCAAAATAAATGCCCTAAAGGCTTACATCTTTCCAAGCTAACACTTGGACACAAAAAGGATGAGTACTAACTCATTTACAAGTTAAGCCCTAGGCTTGAATGTTTACATGAAATCCCAAAAATAACAAAATAAAACATATAACTAAAGACAAGTCTTCAAAATCCCAAACATCAAATCCTTCCAGGCTAAGTCCGTGGAGGTAGCTTATCACCTGAACCTGAAAATGATGTTCCCATAAAGGGTGAGCCACAACCCAGTAGAAAAATACTAAACCAAATATAAGCATTGAATAAAGCTATAGCATTCAATAGATGGTTAATCAAGATAATCAATTTTATTATTAAACAGTCTCATGACACTAATGTCTAAGACACATTTCACTTTCCATTATTATCAACATGGCTCAGAACCTGGCCAAACTTACAACAGTGAATTATATATCATAATCACATTACTTCCAATATCAACAAAACAAATGAGACTCATGCTCATATCAAAACACTTCATACTTCCCATTTGATACACATTTTAGTACTGTATCAATAATCATGTAAAAACACTTCAATATAATAAGCACACATAAAAATGGTGCTAATGGAGTCCATCCCCTATCTCCTCCCAAACAAAAATCCGGTTTAGAGGTCCATCCCCTATCTTCCCCTAAACCGTGGAGTACATCCCCTATCTCCTCCCACACAATATGCAAATGCAATGCTCAACCAATACACGTATTTTCAGTATTAATTCAATAGTCAAAATTAATGACTTAACCAATGTGATTAGTTTCAGTTATTCCTAATCCACATGCAATGTCTACAACAATCACGACTATCCTCCACCGATAGCCCAAAACAGTTATTTCTAGACTGGAAATAAATATATCAACAATTTAATAGGTGAGTGATTTAAATCATCCAACTACACCATTTAATCTATGAATTCATCAATTTCATGAATTTAACCAAATTCCCCAATTCCCTTAAATTAATTTTACAAATTAATTAATTAATACAACTAGGGTTTTTCCCAAAATTATCTAAGTGACCTCAACATCTTAAAATACCAAAACTTAGAACAAAGCTTATAGAATAGAGTAGGAAATCCCTACCTTGAAGATCACAACTAAAATAGAGAAGATGGAGATGATGACCCAAAATCCAAAGTGCTCCAAATCCTCTCTTTTTCAGATTAAAAGACAGGTCTCGTGAAGCTCTACCTTTCTTCCAAAGGAACTAGGGTAGAAGACCACAAGGAATAAATCAAATCTTAGAGAGAAGGTGAGAGTAGAGAGAGAAACTCTCAAATGGCGGTTTTTTAAAGGTTAAGAAAGAAAAGGTAGGTCAAAAAGTGATCCAAAAAGTGAAATCACGGACTGATATAATCGAATCTACGCTCGAGCGTAGAAAGCCCCGCTCGAGCGTAAGACACAGAATCATGCTCAAGCGTGAAGAAAGCCGCTCGAGCGTCGATTGCACCCTTCCAGAAGTTTTGCAGGCGCTGGCACCCGCTCGAGCGTCGAACTCCCCGCTCGAGCGGAGGAGCAAAAACAAGGGATCACGCTCGAGCGTAAAAACTACCGTTCGAGCTGAAGAACTGCAGAGCAAAATACTGGGAGATGAAAAATCACGCTCGAGCGTCAAAATTCCTGCTCGAGCGGAGAAGCAACAACGAAGGGACCGCTCGAGCGTTAAAACTTACGCTCGAGCGTGAAGACCAAAATCTGGGCATCACCTATTGGTATCTAAAATCAACCAACCTGTAACAGACCCGCCCAACACAACCTATAATTCAAATACTAAGAGATTAAAGAACAACAACAACCAATAAGTAATGACAGGATCCACGGAACCTAAGTCCGGATACAATAATTTAAAGAGAAAAGACCGAGGTCGCTATAACCTCCCCTCCTTAAAAGAATTTCGTCCCCGAAATTAAGCACAAAGTTTCGAAAACAAGTTTTTCTCAAATTCCAACAATATGATAACTCACTAATAAACAACTTGACCCAACACCGGCCATTCCATCTCTTAACAAAGAGGCATGCCACAATATGCAAAACAATCATATATTTCAACCTGCATTAACACTATGCAATTTTCTTTCAATTTCAACAATTTTCAATATATTCAATATATACAATGTTCCATTAAACTTCCATTTCGAGGTAAGTTCCAAAATATTTCCATTAACCAAAACATTCTAAATGTTGTACAGCTTAAGACATATATAAAAAGCTTTAAAGTTCGACAATATTACAAATCAATAAACATGTCCGGATATTTCTCGCGGACTTCCAACTCACGTTCCCATGTGGCTTCCTCCACCCCGTGATGTTTCCACAAAACTTTCACCAAAGGAATGGTCTTGCCTCGCAAGACTTGATCCCACTTATCCAAGACCCTAACCGGTCTCTCTTCATACGAGACATCCTCATCAACTACTAAATCGGTCCAATCCAATACATGTGATGGATCCGGCTCATACTTCCGAAGCATACTCACATGAAACACGTCATGTACTCCGGACAACTGCGGCGGCAAAGCTAAACGATAAGCAGTCTCGCCAATCCTCTCAAGGATCTCAAAAGGACCCATGAATCGAGGGGACAACTTCCCGCTCTTCCCAAACCTCATCAATCCCCGTCTTGGTGATATCTTCAAAAAGACGTGATCACTCACCTCAAACACCAAAGGTCTTCTCCTACGGTCGGCGTATGATTTCTGACGACTCTGGGCTGTAACAAGCCTCTTACGGATAAGCTCAACCTTCTCCGTTGTTTCCCTCACTAACTCCGGACCCAACAGAGGTGCATCACCCACCTCGGCCCAACAAACAGGAGACCTACACGGTCGGCCGTATAAGGCCTCAAACGGTGCCATACCGATACTAGATTGGAAGCTGTTGTTGTAGGCAAACTCCACTAATGGCAAGTGCCTCTCCCATGACCCGCTAAAGTCAAGAACACAACCCCGAAGCATATCTTCAAGGATCTGAATAGTACGCTCGGACTGCCCATCAGTCTGAGGATGATAAGCTGTGCTAAAGGTCAACTTAGTACCTAAGGCGCTCTGCAAGCTCTGCCATAATCTGGCAGTAAAACGAGGATCTCTATCCGAGACGATCGTCACTGGAACCCCGTGCAATCTCACTATGTCCCGAATATACAAGTCGGCAAGATGATCTACCGTATCTCTCACGCGCATAGGAATAAAATGCGCCGACTTAGTTAACCGGTCTACAACCACCCAAATAGCATCACTACCCCGCTGAGTCCTCGGAAGACCCACAACGAAGTCCATAGTGACGTGTTCCCACTTCCACTCAGCAATAGGCAAGGGTTGCAACAAACCCGCTGGCCTCTGATGTTCAGCCTTCACTTGCTGACAAGTAAGGCACTTAGATACGAAAGCTGCCACATCCCTCTTCATACCCCGCCACCAGAACTGGCGACCCAAATCCCGATACATCTTAGTGCCTCCCGGATGCACCGCAAGGCGTGAATGATGAAAATCTCGGAGTACCTCTTCTCGACAAGACTCCGGCACAAACGGACGGTCTCGGTATCTCACACTCAGATCGGGATACACCGTCAAACCCTTCTCAACCTTCCCACCGGAAATCTTCTCACGGAGAGATTCTACCTCAAGGTCACTTCTCTGAGCCTCTAACACTCGAGTCACAAGTGTAGGCTGTGCAACAATAGAAAACAAGGCCGCAGCCTCAACAGACTCGCCCAGAAGTAAAGCAAACTCTCCAAGTGCACTCAACATCTTCCATTCTCGGATGGCTATACTAGCTATGACACCAACAGGTTTTCTGCTAAGGGCATCGGCCACCACATTGGCCTTTCCCGGATGATAATGCAATTCAAAATCATAATCCTCTATGAACTCCATCCACCTCCTCTGCCTCAAGTTCAAGTCTTTCTGTGTAAACAAATATTTCAGACTCTTATGATCCGAGAATACCTCAAATCTCTCACCATAAAGATAATGCCTCCAAATCTTCAAGGCAAATATCACAGCTGCTAACTCTAGATCATGCGTAGGGTAATTCTGCTCGTGAATTTTCAACTGACGTGAACCATAGGCAACTACTTTCCCTTCTTGCATTAATACACAACCCAGACCCTCTCGTGAGGCGTCACAATAGACTGCATAACCCAACCCTCTCTCTGGAATAATCAATACTGGAGCGGTAGTCAGTCTAACTTTCAACTCCTGAAACGACTTTTCACAAGTCTCACTCCATACAAATTTAACTCCCTTCCGAGTCAGTCTAGTCAACGGTGATGCTAACCTGGAGAAGTCTTTCACAAACCGACGGTAATACCCAGCTAACCCCAGGAAACTGCGGATCTCAAACACACTCTTAGGCTGTGCCCAATCTTGCACTGCCTCTACCTTGGATGTATCGACAGACACTCCTTCACCGGATACCACATGGCCTAAGAATTTGACTTCTCTCAGCCAGAACTCACACTTCCCAAACTTGGCATACAGCCTATGGGCTCTAAGTAACTCAAGCACCACCCTCAAGTGTGCCTCGTGCTCCTCCTCAGAAGGCGAATAGATAAGGATGTCGTCCACAAAAACGACTACAAACTGATCCAAGAATTCCCGGAAGATCCGGTTCATCAAGTCCATAAAGACTGCCGGTGCATTGGTGAGCCCGAATGGCATTACCAAAAACTCATAATGGCCATACCGCGTACGGAATGCCGTCTTCGGAATATCCTCTTCCCTGACCCTCAACTGGTGGTAACCCGATCTCAAGTCTATCTTTGAGAAACAACGGGAACCCTTCAACTGGTCAAACAGGTCATCGATACGAGGCATAGGGTACTTATTCTTAACCGTAGCCCGATTCAATTTCCGATAATCTATGCAAAGTCTCAAAGCACCACCTTTCTTTTTAACAAAGAGGGCCGGTGCTCCCCACGGCGAAACACTAGGGCGTATAAAACCCTTGTCTAGTAACTCCTGGAGTTGGATCTTCAACTCAACTAACTCGGCTGGGGCAAAACGATAAGGTGCCATGGAAATCGGTGCCGTGTCGGGCACTAGGTCAATAGAGAACTCAATCTCCCGATGCGGTGGCAAACCTACAAGATCTTCGGGAAAGACATCCGAGTACTCACAAACCACCATTGGCAACACAATCTGAGTCTCATTATCCTCACTAATCAAAAGGTTAGCAAGTAGCCCACTAAGCTCACTCCTTCCTCGCCGAACATACCCCGGTGGCAACACATCACCAACCCGGTCCCCCAGAAAATGAAAATACTCTCCGCTCACGGTACAACAAGTGACCCTCTGGCGGTAGCAATCAATAACTGCCCGGTATGACGATAACCAGTCCATACCCAAAATAACATCGAAACCTCTCATAGGCATAACTACAAAGGAAAATGGGATTCTATGGTAATCAACCTCTATATCACAACCCCTAACACCGTGTTTCAAAATCAATTCACCCCCAAGAGGCGACACTACACAAATAGGAGATGCCAACTGTGCTAACTCCAACTCCAAAACAGATGCAAATGCAGCAGACACAAAGGAATGAGATGCACCCGTATCAATCAAAACATTAGCAACCGAGTTGCAAAACAAGAAAGTACCTCTCACAACAGATGGAGCCGGTACAAGATCCTGCGCGGTAACAGCATACACGCGCCCAGATGACCTCTGATCAACCTGCTCACCCCTAGGAGCATAAGATTGCTGCACCGACTGAGACGATGAAGCCCCCTGATTAGCCCTCGAGGCCTGGCCCGACTGAGCTGGCTGCTGACCCTGAATCTGCCTCAAACCAGATGCACCAGGTGTGCCACCCAACTGGGGGCAATACCTCTTCATATGCCCTGGCTGACCACACTGATAACACGAGAGTGGCTGACCTCTACCCTGACTCTGGCTCTGAGATCGAGCCGAAGAAGATGCTGCTCTCTGAACTCCTCCCCTCTGAGGACAAACTGGAGACTTGTGGCCCAACTGGCCACACTTGAAACAGGTAATGTCTCCCTGACTGCCTTTCCCCGAACTAGCACTCGGTACAGGAAAAGTCGATCTCGAAAAGCTACCATGAGACTGCTGGGGATTAAAACCCTTCTGTCTCCTACCATCACTCTGACTATCCTGACTCCTCTTGGAGCCCTTCTGCCCTTCCTCCTCCTCTTGCATCATGATCTCCATATGGGCTGCAGCATCAACCATACGCCCATAATCCCGAATCATAGTTCCCCCAACTCTCAGCTTGAGGCCACGCCTCAACTTCTTCTCAAACTCAATACAGCGGCGTTCCTCAGACGCCACTAACTCAGGTGCAAACCTGGACAAGCTAGTAAATGCAGCCTCAAACTCGGCCACAGAAGAACTCGACTGCTTAAGCTGACAAAACTGGTCTCGCAGCTTCTCCCTAACTGCCGGAGATAAAAAACTTCTCCTGGAAAGCATTCACAAAAGCCTCCCACGTACCTCCTATACGCCCCTTAGTAAACTTCCACCACTGACCCGCATCCCCCTTCAACTGGAAAGATGCCAAGGTCACTTTCAACCCCTCGTCTTCGATGCCCAGCATCTCAAACGTCTTCGTTGTCTGTTCGAGCCATTCATCTGCCTTAAGCGGCTCTTTAGGATCACCCACAAATTCATCCGGATTAGACCGGAAGAACTCCCTCTTCAGAAAGGAAGGTCCTGCATCCGCAATAACAGCTTGAGCTTGATTCTCAGCTCTGAGAATGCCTACTGACTCCCTGAATGCCCCCGCTATCTCTCGAGCTAAAGCGCCCAAAGCCTGCTGGCCTACTGGCTCGGCCACATTGGCCTGGCCAATTCCCTCCTGAACCATCGGAATCTCCTCTGGCACAGGCACCTCCTGCCTACCCGGCCTACCACGCCTACCGCGTCCTCGTCCTCGTCCTGACATCCTAATAAAGGAAACAAAGACATTAGCACATTAATAAATGTGCCGAAGCTAAACACTCGCGTCCTAATACAATGGACAACAATAATTCATTCCACGTAAGCACATAATCACATAAGCACCTACGAATTTCATTCCCGGATAATGATAGTCCCAATGCGTTACTATAGTTCCGGTTGGAAGCAGCAGTGATCAAGTGCCTTTCCAACAAGACTACTAGAACTCAAGGGTCCAATCAACATCCTAGAAACTACATTCCATACCCACATAATCACATAAACATGTTATCACATAAGCATATAACGTTACACTAAGTCTCTATCAAACGAGACGAACCCATTGTGATACTAATCACTTCCCACGTACCCAAAGTATTCAAACCCGGTACGCTCTGATACCAAGTTGTAACACCCTCAAAATAAACCCATAATAGCCATAACATTAACATGCATTTATAAAAGAAAACGAATCATTTGAGTTAGTCATCAGAGTATTCTTATTGACAGACATTACTTGTAACATCCTGCAACATCAAAATAAATGCCCTAAAGGCTTACATCTTTCCAAGCTAACACTTGGACACAAAAAGGATGAGTACTAACTCATTTACAAGTTAAGCCCTAGGCTTGAATGTTTACATGAAATCCCAAAAATAACAAAATAAAACATATAACTAAAGACAAGTCTTCAAAATCCCAAACATCAAATCCTTCCAGGCTAAGTCCGTGGAGGTAGCTTATCACCTGAACCTGAAAATGATGTTCCCATAAAGGGTGAGCCACAGCCCAGTAGAAAAATACTAAACCAAATATAAGCATTGAATAAAGCTATAGCATTCAATAGATGGTTAATCAAGATAATCAATTTTATTATTAAACAGTCTCATGACACTAATGTCTAAGACACATTTCACTTTCCATTATTATCAACATGGCTCAGAACCTGGCCAAACTTACAACAGTGAATTATATATCATAATCACATTACTTCCAATATCAACAAAACAAATGAGACTCATGCTCATATCAAAACACTTCATACTTCCCATTTGATACACATTTTAGTGCTGTATCAATAATCATGTAAAAACACTTCAATATAATAAGCACACATAAAAATGGTGCTAATGGAGTCCATCCCCTATCTCCTCCCAAACAAAAATCCGGTTTAGAGGTCCATCCCCTATCTTCCCCTAAACCGTGGAGTACATCCCCTATCTCCTCCCACACAATATGCAAATGCAATGCTCAACCAATACACGTATTTTCAGTATTAATTCAATAGTCAAAATTAATGACTTAACCAATGTGATTAGTTTCAGTTATTCCTAATCCACATGCAATGTCTACAACAATCACGACTATCCTCCACCGATAGCCCAAAACAGTTATTTCTAGACTGGAAATAAATATATCAACAATTTAATAGGTGAGTGATTTAAATCATCCAACTACACCATTTAATCTATGAATTCATCAATTTCATGAATTTAACCAAATTCCCCAATTCCCTTAAATTAATTTTACAAATTAATTAATTAATACAACTAGGGTTTTTCCCAAAATTATCTAAGTGACCTCAACATCTTAAAATACCAAAACTTAGAACAAAGCTTATAGAATAGAGTAGGAAATCCCTACCTTGAAGATCACAACTAAAATAGAGAAGATGGAGATGATGACCCAAAATCCAAAGTGCTCCAAATCCTCTCTTTTTCAGATTAAAAGAAAGATCTCGTGAAGCTCTACCTTTCTTCCAAAGGAACTAGGGTAGAAGACCACAAGGAATAAATCAAATCTTAGAGAGAAGGTGAGAGTAGAGAGAGAAACTCTCAAATGGCGGTTTTTTAAAGGTTAAGAAAGAAAAGGTAGGTCAAAAAGTGATCCAAAAAGTGAAATCACGGACTGATATAATCGACTCTACGCTCGAGCGTAGAAAGCCCCGCTCGAGCGTAAGACACAGAATCATGCTCGAGCGTGAAGAAAGCCGCTCGAGCGTCGATTGCACCCTTCCAGAAGTTTTGCAGGCGCTGGCACCCGCTCGAGCGTCGAACTCCCCGCTCGAGCGGAGGAGCAAAAACAAGGGATCACGCTCGAGCGTAAAAACTACCGTTCGAGCTGAAGAACTGCAGAGCAAAATACTGGGAGATGAAAAATCACGCTCGAGCGTCAAAATTCCTGCTCGAGCGGAGAAGCAACAACGAAGGGACCGCTCGAGCGTTAAAACTTACGCTCGAGCGTGAAGACCAAAATCTGGGCATCACCTATTGGTATCTAAAATCAACCAACCTGTAACAGACCCGCCCAACACAACCTATAATTCAAATACTAAGAGATTAAAGAACAACAACAACCAATAAGTAATGACAGGATCCACGGAACCTAAGTCCGGATACAATAATTTAAAGAGAAAAGACCGAGGTCGCTATAGAAATTTCTCTGGATCAAGGTTGAGGGACCATAGATATTATGAAAATATTGTTGAGGGACCTTAGACATTATGAAAATATTTGGTGTCCTTTATGCTATAAAATCATAATACCAAGGACCTTAAAAAAAAACCCCATTTTTATTTTCTATATATATACTTGAAATATAATCTGTTTTATTTTTTTATCAATTAAACTAAATTTCATGTCCCAATCAAATGGGTTGGCCATATGTATCATTTTTTACTATTCTTTTTTAGGGATTATACTCTTTCGGTAAATAAATTAAATTCATATCATTCTTTCACTATTACAAGAAAATATATATATATATATATATATGTATATGAATTTATCAACCATTTTCCACCCCCCCCCCCCAAAAAAAAAAACTCTCACCTGCTTCCAAAAAAATATCGCACATATGTATTTATGATCTCTTTTTTTTTTCTCTTTTTTTTTTTTTGGGTGAATAATTTTGATCTCTCTTTCTTTCAAAGAAACAAGCTCTTAGGATTAACTCTTAATTCATTATCACAAACACGTTAGGAAAAAATAAGTGTAAAATACAATTACACATTCTAAGATTTGCTCAAAATATGGATTACTTCTTGTGATTTTGGAAATTACCAGTATCTCTTATCAGAAATTTTTATTTAACATAATTAATAAAAATAAAATAAAATTTATAATTACCCTCTTACAACGACAATAGAGCTACTTGAATTGCTAATTGAAATTATATTTCTGTCATCATTAAAAATTATTAATTGGTTTGATAATTTATTAATAAAAGGGATTATTTGTTATGCAATTAGAAACTTGAAAGGGCGGGATGTAATTTCCAGAATCACAGGAGATAATCTGTATTTTAAACAAACCTTTGAGAGTATATTTGTAATTTATCCCCAAAAAAATGATAAATTTCATAACCCCACAAATGAGGAATAGAAGCTTGATTACAAAAGCCGATTCAAAAATAAATAAATAAATTATAAATTCAACTCTTGAGATTTGTTTAAAATATGAATTACTTCTGTAATTTTGAAAATTACATCCCACCCCTTTAACTTTTTAATTGCATAACAAATGACCTATTTTATTAATAAATTATCAAGTCAATTAGCAGTTTTTAATGTTGTCGGAATAATATTTCAATTAACAATTCAGGTAATTTTTGTTATTGTATAAGAAAGTAGTTAGGAATTTTATTTTATTTTTTGTTAATTTTGTTAAATAAAAAATTCTAACAATAAAATATTTGTAATTTTCATAATCACATGTAATAATTCGTATTTTAAGTAAATCTTAGGAGATGTATATGTAATTTATCCTTAAGAAAAATATACCAGAAAGACTTGATTACAAAAGCTTATTTATAATTTCACATTTCCCAAAAAGAAATTAAACTTAAAATTTTACATTTAAAGAATTATAATGTAAAATTTTATAAATATTTATTTCAATCAACATATTAGTATGGGTCGTCTCACAGCACCCACACACTGTCTGGTATGGACGATTTTGCCTTGTACCAAAAATGGCTGGGCCACCCATCTTTGCATTACTTTCAATAGCTAAAGACCTAAAGCCCCACCGGGCCCATCTACAAGGCCTATCCCATCCCATCCGCAAACCCAACTTGGCTAGCTTTAGTTGTTAGAGAAAATAATTTTTGTAACGGGTACGTCACGTGACCTAAATATGTGATATCATTATTTCACTAATTAATTGATAACAAATTGGACCAAGGTTTAATATAGCCAAATACTCATCATCTTAAACTGAGCGAAAAGTAACTTTTTGACTCCCATTTTAATCATTTATTAATTAATAAATGAAAAGATACATCATATTATCTCAGCCACATATTTATTATATAAGATATTTTTTTGCTTCAACCAAGCCTTGATGATCCCTAACCAACCAGGCCTTTCATTGTCATTACTGTTGTTATTTTTTGGTGGAAGATTATTTTTGTTTTTTCTAAGAGTATTGTTCTCATTGTCAAGAGAGAAGGACTTGTACATTCTTTCTAACATTCTATTTATTTGAATGAAAATCGTTTTGGTACCCATAAATAATCAAATATATATATATATATATAAAGTGATTGCGAATATAAAACTAATATGCTATTGGCTGTATTAGTAGTGGTATTAGCAATGTGGCAGCAGTGGCTGTGGCAGCGACATCTATCTAGTAACAAGATGACAATAGTGAGGTGGCAGTAGAAGTGGTATGGTATAATGGCATTAGGTACGATATTGATTCAAAAAGCAATTTTCAACTTCCAAAAGATAAAATATTTTTTTGTCTAAATAAATTTATTTTTAATTACTAAAAAAAATTATTGATTTTCATTTTTTGTTACACTACAGGTCAGAAAAATACAAAAATTTTGTATATACATATTTACACATTTACATAAACATTCTATTTTACAGAAAATCAAAGGATTGATATTATCAATATGTGTCTAGTGGAATATGAAAAAGTGGACTACTTTGTTGTACACTTTTATATTGCACCAGTACTAACATTAATACCTAACCTTGAGGAAGCAAGTTAAAAGTTAATTTTTTATTTTTTATTTTTTATTTTTTTTTTTGAAAAGAACGTATAAAAAAATAGAGATGATGTGACTACAAAAAACCAAAAAAAATGACTTTTAGCCATGTTGCCAAAATAGGCCAAAGCCCTTGAGAGTATGGAAAAGAGTCAGGCTTGTCTCCAGTCCACTTTTTTGGACTAGATCGTGTTGTTGGGCCCGTGAGGCCCACATGGGTCCTTTTTCTATAATCCGAACCATTCAATATGTAGAATTTGTCGAGTACTTTATCTCTGTAAAAAAGTATGTTGATCGAATATCGATAACTATTTGATCAGATAATATTTTTGTCAACAATTTATTTTGAAAATTATATTTACCGTTCACAGAAATCTTATCTGATCAAGTAGCAATCAATATTTGATCAACGTGATTTTTTACAAAGATAAATTACTCAAGGAGTTTATACATTGAACAGTTCAGATCATTGAGACAGAATCCGTGGTGGGCCCTTATGCGCATGCTCCAATCCGATCTCGAACTACAGAGAAGTCTGACCCTTTGGAGAACCCTTTCTTTTCCTAAATTCATTAACCAAATACAACCTTATACTGTGTTTGAGTATGAATTTTGGCAAAAATTTTAAAAAGATAAGTAAAATATGAATGAAATATAATTATATTTCACATACATTTTTCATTTTCAATAGTGAGTTATATAATTGTAATTAAAAAACGTTTGAAATACCTAATTTATCACTCCTAAAAATTACCTTTAATGATATGTCTGACAAGTGTCAAATTTTTGTTTGTCAAACATGTCATCATGTAGCGTCTAACCTCAATATCACATCATTAAATATTATTTAGAAGTGATAAATTAAGGAATATAGTATTGTTGTTAATAAATACAAGTAGGACTCATGACTTTACGCTAGGTGATAATAAAATAAAATAAAAAAATCATTTAAGTATAATATTTTTTTCTTATTAAAATTGCCATTCAAATGGGAGGATTGTAGGTAAGATTGTGTGGGATTGCCTATAGAATAGTTGGGTTGATGAATTTTTTTTAATGCTATTTTTAATATGAATCACCAATATTAGTAATTTTACATTAATTATTATGGAAAGTCACCTACATTCAATCTTATGATCGGATACATGTGACTCTCTCATCAATTTCATCAAGATCTCAATTTTAACTTTTATTAACAATAGAGAAATTTTTTGAGATATAATTCTTGTTTCGCTTGCCGCCCCATGTGCATAATATTTGAAATAACTTTTTCAAAATTCCTTATAAAACCTTCATACTAGTTGTAACTTGCTTTTCGTTGCTCCTCGGAGGGGTTTAGCATCCTCGAATATGATAGCCCTACCGTTTGGACTTCCGTAGTTCTGAATCTGATTTCACGAGTGCAATGTGAAATAGATAAACACAAATGAGTTCAACTCCGACAAATCTTTAGAAAAACCCATTTATCTTCGGAGAAGCCAAAAATGGACTGCATTGCCAGATTACACAATCACAACCTAAATATTTATAAGAAACTTAGGAAACCTGTGACTCTTGCCAAAGGCCACTTGTTCATCATAACCAAAGTGTCTTGGCTCGGGAACTTAGGTATGAAAGGGGAAGGTCATGAATTGTGCACCCCACTCACCCGATCAAAGATCGGCCTCTACTAATCATGATGTGATTTTTATTAACATTATATGCTCATGTTTTGATTATTTGTGCTATCATCACTACTTGAAGTCAAACAAATATAAACCACTTTGCCTAATTTAGAACGCTTCGATTTCAATGCAATTTGTTGAAAGAGTTTTTGAAATACGTAACTCAAAGAAATGCGATTATCAAAGTCGTCCTAACTTGGGCAAAATTGCCTTCATCCACAGGCAGTCAAAGAGTTATTTCAAATACGCACATAGCCTCATGGTAGTTATGCTTGACATATCAACAATCGCACACATGTAATATGTTGAAGCAAAAATGCTTACACCAAATATCCGAGGCGAGCCAAAAGAAAGATAATAGTTTGAAGAAAAAATGCATGATCCTAAACAATGCAACATGACTAATGCAACGCATACAACATGCAATTAATAAGCTCGGCTACTAGCATGGCATTTGAGTCAATTTAAGGCATGCGATACAACACGTATTCAAGTAAAGAATTTGAAATTAACATTGATTAGTATGATAAGCCGAACCTTTATGCATGCAAAACGAATGGATACGAGTCATGGAAAATGCTAAGGAAAATGTGATGCTATACAACCACAGTAAGCGAATAAATAAAGGGGAGAAACAAATGGGGTTGGAAGACATACATGAATTATTACATATTTGCCCTCGCGCAGGAGGGTCCAAATGTCCAAATCAACTACTTATTACAAATCCGAATAAATAATAAATGAATAACTATCTAATTTATTACAACAATAATATTACAAAAATGATATATAGAGAATGAATAAGGATCGCGCGTGCGCCGACGGATACAGCCCTCAGAAACTGCTCTATCTGCCTCCTGGGAAACTGTTCTGTTTCGCCCTCAGCCACTCTCTCTATTTCAACCAAAGTTCTATGTTTACCAAACTTTGGAGCTCGACCGGCCCACAATGAGGCCCGTTCAGGTCCAAACAAATCCGGTCGTGCCCTTTTCTTTTTTTTTTTGCAGAAGCACTACAACATTTTTTTAGTTTAGTGACATTTGAAAGTGCCACAAAACTATTCTTCTAATGACATTTTTTAATCTTGTGGCATTTTAAACAAGTGTCATTTATACCTGTGCCACGGTGGATACTATTGGCACCTTAGTGACACTTGCAAATGCCACTACACTATCATGACTAAAAACTTTCAATGACACTTTGGTGTCATAATAGACATTATTTGTGACACCATCAAGCGCCATTAAAAAAAGACATAGTGGCACTTCAGTGACACTTGTAAGTGCCATTACACCACCAGGGTTAAAGACTTTCAGTGACACTTTAATGTCACGGTAGATACTCTTCGTGACGCTATCAAGTGCCATTAAATAAGATGTACAATCTAAAAAATGCCACCATATGGATTTTTAATGGTGCTTGTTATGTTACAATTGATACTTTTAACTTCATAAATGTCACTAAATCCAACTCATTTGTGCCATTAAATAGATATAAGTGTCATTGGAGCTTATTCTAGTGACACTTTGCAAAGCTACTACCACTATTACAAAATGTCACTTATATGCTTTTTTCTTTAACACTTTTAAAAGCCACAATTAAGCATGCGTAAATACCTGTAAAAATTAAATCGATTTTATAAACAATTGAATATTAATTGCCACATCCTATATTTATTTGACATCCATTCATCTTGTAATATTTTCATAATAATAAACAAATATTACCACCATAGGATCATCACATAAAAAACAAACAAAAAAAAAATTCAAACCACAATAATTTTTTTCTCTAAAAGTATAAATTTATTTATATTGCAATAAAAATCATAATCAAAATTATAAAATATTCTACCACACTAACAATGTTAAAGGGAAAAAAAATTAAAAGAAAATTATTCTAACCATAAGTTCTGAAAAGCCATAATGATATCCATCTTCCAGAGAGACATTATCAAAACAAATTCAGTTCCCAAATTCTTAACCTTTTATATAAATATTCTCGGCTTGCATCCATAACTTGCGAAATCTGCATTCAAAAGATAAACATATAAAAAACAGTATTAAGTTAATATAAATTTGTTAATGAAATTAGTATTTACGAAAAAAATATACCACAAATGGAGCAGGTCAAGTAACTTGAGCTCCAATAGCTTGTCCAATTATTTTGACAAGTCTATATGATCAGATCAAGCTCTCATTAGGTTTGATTGGCACTTGAAAATGTACCTCCTAATAGTCAGGTCTTAGTTCTTCCCTCTCTACTTCTTTAGATGGGTCTGTCCTTTTAAGTACTCCGATTGCAACTGTTTTTGTTGGCCTAATGATACTTTTTAGAACAACCATATCTCCCACCTGTAAATCAAGATTTAACTACTTAAGTAATTATATATTTACAATTAATAAATAATATTTAAAAAATAAATTAGTACAAAGTGCCAGAGTAAAGATGATCACAACTGAAAGTGATATGCATTTCTCTAGTAGATAAGCAAGCCATGTGATTTAATCACTTAATTGGTTCACCACACTACAACAAATTATATATAAGTAACAATCACAAGTCTTTAGATAATGTCAAACAATAGCTTAAAAAATCAATAACAACCAAAGGCACCAATCAACAACAATCAAAACCATGCTCATTATGAATATCGGGATCCCTTCAACTCAAGAATGTAAATCAAATGTAATTGTGAAAAATGACAATCAACTAATTACTTTCAAGCAAGATTTTGAGGAAATTAGAAGAGCCCATGCGGTAATAAATGATTAAGAGATGTTTTGTTGAAGCTTCACAAGAAAATTATAAAAAAAAATTAAAAAAAAATCACAAACTTCGTCATGTCATGGTTTTTACTATGTAGCACATTTTGTCTAGATTTAAACAATGAAATTTAGGTCCACAATATTCATTCCTTGGTTAATTGTAAGACAAGTTTTGCATGATATTATAAAATAAAGCTTGAAGTAATGTGATATATATGATTAGCTCTTAGTGGGTACCTGAGTAAGAGAGGCATCTTGTATCGATGACAAGGACCATACTTGATGTCGAGTTGCCATGTCAAGAGGACTAGAAGCTATTGTGACCTAAACAAATTTGAACTAATTAATTTTACAAATACGCACACATAGATATATGTATGTATATATAGGAAAACATTAATAAAAGTACAATTAATTCTTGTTACAAGATGCCAAGAGACAAAACGGGTAAGTATGCAAGTATCCCGATATGAGTACAAGATGTGACAACCACGTGTGTCCACCAGACACAAACAAAAATACATTTAATTCTTGTTACGGGACAAGACAAGTAGTTCCACCCGCATCGAGACGAAGGGTAGTTTCCCGAGATACGGTGGCATTTAGTTTCTTGTTCATGCACAACAAAATGTAAATTGAGTATATAAAAAAAAATAATGAAAATAAAAAATAAATACGGTGGGTCTACCCTGCATAAAAAAGCTAGTAAGACCACCATTCTGCAAAAAGTAAAGTTGGCATAATTTAATCGTAAGTAAATTACTGAAGAAGTACAAAAATACACCGCTTCGTACTTAAATCATTAGAATTGACCAAAACTCAAAGAACAAAAGTTGTACATAATCAAATTTTCTAAAAGGCAACACTAACAAATTTAGTATAAACTAAATAGGTTGAGAGAAAAACTTGATAGAAGAACCTAGACAGAATTCGACCGAAAAATCTGAAGCTGAAAATGAAAAAAAACTGTCCTAAGATGATTTTTTTTCGAAAAAGTTTAAAACATGAAAAATGTTTGGAATAATGTTTTACTTCATTTTACCCTAAATCAATAAAAAAAAAAAAAATGAGCTCGTTTCATGGGTAAAAACAGCATCTAAAATCTGAATTGCTAAAATGAATAAAAACTACAGTAACCAAGATCATCTGATTACAAGTTCTAATCGATCTTTTTAGTAAAAATTTAAAATACAAAAGTTGTCTAGAATTACGTATAAATGCCTTTGTCCAAATTTCATAATTTATTGAGATCGTTTACTATTTTTCAAGATGTACAAATCAAAGTAATTCAAACTATACGAATAAGTTCATATGCAATTCTTTGTACTTTAACTCCATCACTTCCGACCTACACATATATCCCATGCGCCTTCCATATACCTAACACCGCTCCGACACCAAACTTACACGAGGCTCGAGTTTAACCCACACCCCCCGGACAGTTAGCATATACGTACGCGCATAAATCAAAGCACTTGTCTACTCCTAAAAACGAGGCAACAATATATATACACAATCCCTCATCTACTCATGTGAACAAACATAACAATGCCGAGCCTAAGGCATTCAAATAAATTTCATAATCCTCACTTTTTTTTATACACTTTTTGTCACCAGCACTCAAATAAAACAACAATTCATGGAGGCATGGTGGAGTATTCGGAATTTATCTATGGATTCCTAATCTATTTTAATTTCGTATATCCATGAGTTTGATTATAACCATAAAATAAATACATATAAAAATCTCAAACCTTGCATATACAACTAACCAAAATAGTTGAAATCAATCCATCATCTACATGCAAGTTCAATGTCAAACCAACATTAAATAAATAAAAACAAAAAAATAAATATAAATCAAGAAAAGTGGGTTTTGCACTCACAAATATTTTTTTAAAGATCAAAAAATACTTAGAAAATTAATAAAATCACCAAAATAAAACTCTAACCCTTTCTTGTTTTCTCTCCTCTTTCTCGGAACTCCCCTGGCTCTCTTTCTCTCTCAACTTTCTCTCCCACCCTATCTTTTTTGTTTTTTTTTTCTTTTTTGTTCACACAGGCACAGCCTCCTTTTTTTTTTTTTTTTTTTGTTCACAAAGGCATAGCCTCCCTTTTTTGTTTTGTTTTGTGTTTTTTTTTTTCTTTCTTTTCTTTGCCTCTTATGCTGATAACCTAATAACTACTATATTATATTTTATTACATAAATATAACATATATAAATATGCTACATAAGATCAATATATATATAACACCTTTTTATATATATAAAAAACATATAAATATATATATATATTCAGATTAATTATATATAATTAAATATCATATTAAATTAATTAAATATCACATTAAATTCTCATGTACCCAAAAAATTAATAAAGCCAAAAAAAATAAAGTAATAATAATAATAATAAATAATGACTTAAGAAAAATTAAGGTCGCTACAAGTAGTGTACCAAATATTTATTTATTTATTTATAAATTTTAAATAAATAAATAAATATTATTTTTTATCCTTATATTGTTAATTAGATCAATTTTAATTTTTAATTTTGTGTCAATTTGGTCCAATTGATAATACCGTTAGTGTTTTTGAGGAAAAATGATCGCTGAATTTGTTCAGATTAACTCACCGAGTTGAGCAAATTTATTATTTTGCCTCTCAAAAAATGACATATGTCACTTATATGCATATTTGTCATTAAAAAATGCTAACAATTAAGGTAAATTACACTATTAGTCCGTCTATTTTGGCTATTGCGTTATTTTAGTTTTTGTAATTTCAATTGAATCGATTTTAATCTTAAATTTTTGATTTTGTCTCAAATTAATCCAATTGATAGCATGTTATATTGAGTTCAATTTATTTTTTTATATTTATTTTGTACATTTTAAAAAAATTTGGAAGTATATTGACATTTTTTGTTTTTTCAAAAAATGACATTAGATAGCTTTGAAATTTTTTGGTTTAGTGACATCTCTCAAAATGCCATAAAATATTTGTTTATGACACTTTTCACTTAATGCCATAAAATATAACTTACATCTATCTAGTTTAGTGACATTTAAAAAAAAAAATGCCATTACTACTAAACTTTAGTGGCATCTTTTGATAAATGTCATTAAAACAATTTCTTGTGTCATTTTTTTATAAAATGCCATAAAATTGATATTATTGAATCACATTTTTATTGTAGTGAAGTGACACTTTTTTTATTGAAATGCCACTAGAGCCTTGTATTTTTATGGCTCTATGACATTTTTCTAAACCATGCCACCAAATATTCTTTTTGTGACATTTTTTAAAAACATGCCACTAATGATGTCACTAAAGTGTGTTTTTGTTCTAGTGAAGATAGTTTTTGTGCTATAAGGTGAAAACTGTGTAGATAGAGTGTTCCTAAGCCATGTTTAACCTCTTTGCCCTTCTCTATCATGGAGACACTCAAGAGAAAAGTGGGTTCAGTTCCCAAACCATCAATGGTCGGAAGTTGATTATGTGATGATTTTGGACATGATAGGACAAAAGTTTAATGAATGCAATGATAGACAAGCAGCACCTCCTTCCTATCATGAAGTTAATTTCAAGAAGGGAGATAGACATGCCTTAAGAATCATCAAACATCACAAATTAGTATGTGATGACTCTAGAAGCGATGGATTCGGCATAGTGTTCGACCGAATCCAACCAATTTGATTAGTTTCCTTTATGCCAATTTTGATCAATCTTAAGCCGATTTTGATCGATTTTAAGCCGATTTCTTAGCCTTTTTCAATTTACCTTTCCATTTCTTATCTTTTATTCCATTCTGTCCAAAAGTGATGTTACGTCCACTAAGTCCAAAAGAAATAAAGATGAACAAGCATAGCTTAACCCGAGAAATGAACTTTTCAAGCCCTTTTCTACAGGGGAAATCACAAAGAAGGAGTCAAACCTATTCCCAAGCGACAATGAACTCGAAGTCAAACCCGAGAAAGGCAATAAGGACCTCAAATTCAAACTTGATGACAAGTTAAAATGAAACCTTTCTTTGAGATTTCCAAGGATCTAAGTTAAAAAACTAGTCCGTTAGAAACAATGCACTGACGATTAAGAGGAGCATCAAACAAAGGATCTTTCTCAACATAAGAGAGATGTAATGCCTTGGTAATAAATCTTTGAAGAGATTAAACCGTTTAGCACATGAGAGGTCTCTTTCTTATGCTTTGAATGGTAATCCCGTGTTGGATACAACTCTTAATCAAAAGAAATAAAGAAAGGAGTGAGATTGCAGAGATGATTATGCAAAGTTGATTGTTACAAAAGTGAGACTAATTGCATAAGAACTAAGTAAACAAGACTATCCACCCAAATGAATTGGTGTCTAAGGCCTGAACAACCGAATCCATGAGGACGTACAACACTATAAACATGATACTCAAGGCATAAAATAATAATAAAAAATTAAAACAGCCCCTATATCCAAAAAACAGTGACAAACTACTTCAAAAAGATGAAGAAAGCGATCAAGAATATGAGAGAACAAACTAGACAAGCAAGCTTGAGGAGGTAAGGCTCACCCCTCTCTTTTTATGGATTAAGAATCACATATTTCAACCCTTGAAAATGGCCTCCAACAGTGCACAAACTTAAAGAAAATGAAGAAGATGATTAGTAAAACAAAGGGAAAAGATGGTAAGAATTGTACCCCTTGAAAGAGTATGCATGGTTTTTTATCAAACTTGATTCCCAAGCACTCTCAAGTTCTTGAGTTGTGGTCTTCAAGTCTCAATCAAAGCTCTCAATCCAAGCTCTAATGGTGTATCTAATATGTATATATATATATATATCCCAAAGATGATACAAGAGCAAAAGGTATCTTGCAAGAGAAGGAAGAGCTCTCAAATATCTTTTCAACTCTTTGAAATTTTTATAACCCTCAAAACAAAGGTCTGAGCTCGTATTTATAGAATTTGAGGTAAATAGGTCATAAATATCTTCAAAAATGGACAACTGGCAGATTCCTACCCAGAACACTGTTTATCACCCAAAAGGCACGGCCGGATCTCAATGGCCATGACCGGCCCAAATGAGGCACGGCCGGGCTGATTAAGACCGAATTTGCAACACTGAGGCCATAAATTAGGATCTCTTAACTTTACTTGCTTGTCAAGCTATATATTTTATGTCTATTTAATGTTAATCAGGTTGTACATAGTGGAAGCATAAAATGAGCAAAAATACAAGACTTGTAGAGAAAAGTGTTTCCCAAACGTGCGTTGACTTTTGCTGCACGTGCGGCAGTACCTCAGAAATCGTGCTGCTGTTTTAAACCTATTTGAAAGGCAGCAGAGGCATCAAAAGAAGAAAGAAAGGTTGGATTAGGGTTTTGATATTTTTCCAAGAAAAGAGAGGCTGGGGTTTGAAACAAAAGAACTTGAAGCTTGAAGCATGTCTCCCATGGTGGCTTCTTCTTCTTCTACCTCTTCCCATTCCTCCATAAGTGGCTAGGCTCTTTTCTCTAGGGTTTTGATGAAACCCTAGCCAAGTAAATAGGTTTTCCTTTTGGTTTTCTTTTATGTAATGGTTTGAATAGTTGTATGGTTCTCAAGAAGCTTTCTAATATAATTTTTTATTATTTCTTCAAGTATTTTGTTTTTTGTGATTGTTGAATGCTTTCCATACAATGATTTTCTGTGCTTTCATGTTCAAGGTATGAGACGAGCCATACTATGAGGGACGAGTTGTGTTGCTACCCTAGTTTAGAGTGAACGACTCGTACTACTTGAGATGGTTCGTGCATATACATTGAACATGTTAATTCTCTTGATAAATGCATCGAGCTTGTAGTTGCAAAGTATTATTCGTTCGAACCGTAGCATAATTGATTTTCAAATTGAAACCTTATTTACGTAACTAAGGGTGGATTCATTATCCTAGATTTTTTCACAAAATCAGCACTCCATCCTTACTTTTAACTAATTATTTAATTTAGTTCTCATTAGATTATGAACCAATCTTTTTTCAGTCAAAATTAATTTAGGAATTTAACCATTAAATTAGTCTAATTTCCCATTTGTCCATGTGGATCGATACCTGGACTTACCATTATTCTAAGGAATTTGGTACAGTTTAGTGTTTAATTTTGGTGTGTGAAACGACACATCAAATTTTGGTGCCATTGCTAGGGATTTCTGGCAAAATTAAGTAATTTAAAGGTGCATTCCAATTTTAATTTTTAGTTTATGATTTTATATTTTAGTGTTACTAAGTGTGGAAAGTGTTTGCAAGTGGAGCTATCATCGAAGTGCAAGCGGAGCGCAACTGAGCTTTAACAACAAACCATAACACTAAATTACTAAAAAAAGTAAATACTCACAAGCAAAGCACCAAAGTGCTAAAACTAGAGAGCTCAAGTGGAACTTGGGGACAACGTCTACACGTCAAGTACCAACAAGATGAGTAAAGCGTTTTCGTTAAATCGTTGTGAGTATTTTGCTTTCATAACTTAGTGTACAGAGTCGAAACTTAGTGTGTGTGTGTGAGTAGTGTATGCACAGGCACCGTTCTTGTTGCCCTGAATTGTGGAGTTTGGACCTTGAACTAGAAAGGACTCTTGGGAAACTTGGAGCCTCTGCCCGTGTTCCTAGGCTTGAATATCCATACCCATACCTCAAGCCATTAGAGATGGCAAACTCGAATGGCCTGAATGGGCCTAACCGGACCATTAAGGATTACTTCACACCTATTGTATATACATCACCATCATGCATTCAGTTACACCACTACTGCTTATTATGAGATCAAGTCCAGCACAATCCAGATGCTCCTATCATTTCATGGACTAGCTCATAATGACCCTTATAAACATCTGCATGAATTTCTGGAAATTTGCTCTACAATGAGGATTTAGATTTTCACCAATGAGGCCCTAATGTTGCGATTATTTCCTTTTTCACTGAAGGATAAAGCCAAACACAGGCTGAACTCCTTACCTGCTAATTATATCACAACGTGGGACCAATTACAGTAAAAGTTTTTGGATAAGTACTTTCCTATTGGTAAGACCAACCAACTCAGGTGAGCCATCACCAATTTTGTTCAAATTAATGGCAAGGAATTTCATGAGACATGGGAGAGACTTTGTGACCTTCTCCAACAATGTCCACACCACCAAGTGCCTGATTAGCAACTTGTTCAAACATTTTACTATGGCTTAACTAAGCCTCACCGCCACATGGTGGATTCTTCTTGTGGTGGGATATTCATGTCCAAAAATGACGCCAAGGCTTGGAAATTATTTGAGAACCTAAGTGACAACTTCCTTCACCATGCCTCTGCAACCCGATAAGTTCGGCAACCGGTAGTTGGAGCCCCAAAAAGAGGGGGCATTTATGAGGCATGGCAAAACCTAGAGTTAGCCCAACAAGTAGAGGCATTATCCCACAAAATGGACCAATTGTTAGCTGCAGGACATGCCCCTACACAACAAGACTAGCCTCAATTTCATGAGGCATGTGCTATTTGTGTGAGCCCTGCTCATGACTTGAGTGAGTGCCCTTTGGCATCACAATTTCCGAAATTAGTCTAAAAGCATTTGAATGCGGCTCAAGGATTCTCCAACCCGGGTAATGACCTATATTCCAACACATACAATTCGGGATTAAGCAATCAACCTAATTTTTCATGGAGAGCTCCTTCACAAGGCACTTCTCACAATCCTCCATCACCGAGGCAGAATTTTAATAATTTTGTCGACCAATCTTCTTACCGACCACCACAACCCTCGCCTATTCCTCAAGACAACTCGGCCTTTGAGACTCAGGTGTTAGAAGTTCTCGCAGAACTTAAGGGGTTAGCACCAGTAGTTCACTCCCATACTCACTCCAAAGCTAGAGGCCCAATTAGATCAAATGGCTAATAACATGAATAGAAGAGAGAAGGAAAAATTACCGAGTCAGACTGTGGCCAACCCTAAGGGCCAATATGGGGCAAAGGGGTCGGGTGGGAATGGAAAGCACCATGAGCAGGTGCAAACGGTGATTACCTTGAGAAGTGGGAGGGAGTTAGAGCCTCGACCAGTTGCGTCTGATGCAACGAAGGCTAAAAATGGTGATCACGGTGGTCAACCCAAAGAGAGCAAGGGTGAGGGAGAAACACCTAAGGGAGATGACTTAGTCCCTAGCACTTCACATGAGCCTAAGGCACCATATGTGCCTAAGGCACCCTTTTCCCAATGCCTTGATACACCGTCTCCTTTTAATAAGAAGGTGGCATCCATGGAAGTGATGATAAAGGTTTTCAAACAAGTTAAAATCAACCTCCCGTTGTTAGAGGCAATTAAGCAAGCACTCTCCTATGCGAAATTTTTGAAGGACCTTTGTTTGCAAAAGCATAAATCTAGGACACACATATCCCAAAAGGTCATACTTACGGAGCAAGTAATCTCCATCTTATTGAGTGACACACCCCCTAAGCTTAAAGACCCGGGTGCCCCAACCATTGCATGCATTATAGGCGATCATTTCATTGATAGGGCCATGTTAGATTTAGGGGCTAGTGTCAATTTGTTGCCGCACTCTGTGTACAAGGAATTCAGGCTTGGTGAGTTAAAGCCCACCACTATCACACTCCAGTTGACTGATCGGTCCCTCAAAGTGTCACATTGCATGATTGAGGATGTGCTAGTAAAGGTCGATAGGTTTTATTTTCTTGTTGACTTTTGGGTTTTAGTTATGGAACCGATAGCCAGCTATAAGAAACAAATCCCAGTGATCTTAAGTCGACCTTTCTTAGCTACGGCTAATGCTTGCATAAATTGTCATACCGGGGTTATGGATGTTTCATTTGGAAATATGCAAATGAAACTCAATGTTTTCCAAACATCCTAACAATCCCATGAAAGAGAGAAGTGTTTATTTGTGGATATTGTGGATGGGATTGTGGAAGCGGCTTTACCCTCCATTCTTGAAGAGGACCCTCTAGAGGCTTGTCTAGCTCATTTTGGATTTGAAAATTTTGATATTGACGGGTCAGTTGAGGAGGTGAATGCCTTACTTAATTCTTCTTCTACACCGGATTTTTCCCTGTGGAAAGCCCGCTTTGAGTCCTTTCCTCCTCTGTCTAGAGAGCCTGCCATACTATCCCTAGTCACACCACCTACACTTGAGTTGAAATCACTCACAACCACACTTAAGTATGCATTTTTAGGGCCATAGGATACTTTACCTGTCATCATTGCATCAGACTTAATTGCAAAGCAGGAAAGTCAATTAATGAGTGTTCTTGTGGCACATCAAAGTGCTATAGGGTGGTCGGTGGCTAATTTGAAAGGGATAGATCCCTCCGTGTGCATGCATCATATACATCTAGAGGAGGACACCAAACATTCTCGTGAAATGCAACGAAGGCCAACATGAAAAAGGTTGTGAAAAAAGGGGTGTTGAAATTGTTAGATGCGGGTATTATATACCCCATCTTGGATAGCAAGAGGGTGAGTCCCACACAAATGGTGCCCAAGAAATCAGGCATCACTGTGGTAGAGAATGAGCAAGGAGAGTTAGTCCCCACACGAACCACTACTGGGTGGCGAGTGCGTATTGATTATAGGAGATTGAATTCCATGACTATAAAGGACCACTTTCCTTTGCCATTTATTGATCAAATCCTAGAGAGGTTAGCGGGCAGAGTTTTTATTGTTTTCTTGATGGCTACTCGGGGTATAATCAAGTTCCGATGTACCCCGCCGACCAAGAAAAGACCACGTTCACTTGCCTTTTTGGTACTTTTGCATACAGGCGCATGCCCTTTGGGCTATGTAATGCACCAACAACTTTTCAACAGTGTATGATAGCCATTTTCTCCGATATCGTGGAGAAATTTCTAAAGGTTTTTATGGATAATTTTTCGGTGTTTGGACCGTCTTTTGAGAAATGCCGTAGGGATTTGACTGGAGTGTTGGAAAGATGTACAGAGGCAAATCTGATATTAAGGTGGGAGAAGAGCCATTTTATGGTTCGTGAGGGTATAGTGTTGGGACACATTGTGTCCCCTCGAGGTATAGAAGTAGACAAAGCTAAAGTTGACCTCATTGCAGGCCTTCATTCGCCCACTTTTGTGCATCAAGTCCGATCTTTCTTAGGGCATGCAAGTTTTTACCGTAAGTTCATCAAAAACTTTAGTCAAATATCCCGTCTTTTGTGTAGTTTACTTGTTAAGGACGCATCTTTTAACTTTGATGAGGCATGTTTGAAAGCCTTTGAAACACTGAGAGTGGCTCTTACTACCGTCACAATCATGAAATCACCGGATTGGTCGCTTCCCTTTGAAATTATGTGTGATGCCTCAGGTTATGTTGTCGAGGCTGTGTTAGGCCAAAGGGTCAATAGGGCACCATATGCTATATACTATGCTAGTTGCACTCTCTCGGATGCACAATTGAATTGCACTACCACCGAGAAAGAGTTGCCAGCTATGGTCTTTGCCTTAGATAAATTTTGGTTCTATCTCCTAGGTTCCAAGGTCATAGTCTTCACTGATCATGCCGCTTTGCGGCATTTACTATCAAAGAAAGAGACCAAACCTAGGTTGATTAGAAGGATTTTGTTGCTTCGGGAATTTGACCTAGAGATCCGAGATAAGAAAGGATCTGAGAATGTGGTGGCATAGTGACCCTATAATTTTACATGATTCATTCCCGGACGAACAACTTCTTGTGGTGTCACGAGCGAGCCCCCCGTGGTTTGCACATATTGTGAATTACTTGGGCATTGGGCAAATTCCTCAAAATTGGTCTAAGTAAGACAAAAAACAATTCTTTTTGCAAGTTAAGTATTATTTTTGGGAGCATCCGGAGTTGTTTAAATATTGCTCCGACCAAGTGATCTTAAGGTGTGTGCCGGAGAGTGAGGTGTATAGCGTTCTTACATTTTGTCATTCTTCTGCATGTGGTAGTCATTTTAGTGGGCATAACGCCAAGGTTTTACAAAGCGCGTTTTACTAGCCCACCATTTTTAAAGATGCCCATCAACTTTATAGAACTTGTTTGTGCTGTTAGCAATTGAGTTCGATATCTCGTCGTGATATGATGCCAATGTCCCTTATTCTTGTGGTAGTGATCTTTGATGTTTGGGGGATTGATTTTATGGGCCCTTTCCCGTCGTCAATCGAGTTTGAGTACATTCTCTTGGTAGTGGATTATGTTTCTAAGTGGGTGGAGGCGATAGTTACCCGAACAAACGATCATAAAATAGTAATCAAATTCTTGCATGAAAACATCTTTAGTCGTTTTGGGTTTTCTAGAGCCATAATAAGTGATTAGTGTACGCATTTTTGTAACCGGTTCTTTGAGTTGGTAGTTAAGAAATACACTATCACTCATAAAGTTGGCACTCCATACCACCCTCAAACTAGTGGCCAAGTGGAAGTCTCTAATAGGGAGGTGAAGCACATAATAGAGAATACGGAGAGGCCATATAGGAAAGATTGGTCAAAATGTTTGATTGATGCATTATGGACCTACCGTACTGCTTAGAAGACACCCATAGGGATGTCACCATATAGGGCGGTGTTTGGCAAAGCTTGCCACCTCCTTGTTGAACTTGAGTACCGAGCATTGTGGGCCATAAAGAAGTTTAACTTCGATATGGACGCTGCTGGGCTCAATCGGAAATTGTAACTCAATGAGTTAGAGGAAATTCGAAATGATGCATATGAGAGTTCAAAAATTTTTAAAGCTCGGACTAAGGAATTCCATGATAAGCACATTAATAGAAAATCCTTTGAACCCGGCCTAAAAGTATGGCTTTTTAACTCAAAATTGAGACTCTTTCTGGGTAAGCTTAGATCAAGATGGGATGGTCCCTTTGTGGTTGTAGAGGCATTTATTCATGGCGCTATTGAGGTGCAAGATCCAAGGAATGGCCACACTTTTAAAGTGAATGGCCAAAGACTGAAGCCGTATATAGAGGGGATTGGGAATGGGCATATAATTGAGTCTATTGCTTTAATAGACCTGTTTTACTTTGATTGAGAGATTGATGTCTTGTTCTTTTTTCTTTCCTTTTTATTCTATTATATTTTTCTTTATTTTTGTTGTGCTTTATTTGACATCTAGGAGACTTTAAATCCTCTAATGGTGTAATTCCTTTGGTGTTAGCCGTGCCTGAACGGCATTGAACGGTCTGGTATAGCCACCTAACTGTGTTTCTAGTGAGTTCCTAGGAGAGCAACTTAGATGGCGGAAACTAGAGTTCGAATGGCAAAGCCTAGAACGCAAAGGTTTGGAATTTTCGTGACTATAGTCTGGTTGGAATTCCTAGGGGTGTAGAGATTGCTTCAAAACAACCCCGACTTGAACTCTGCATGGCAGCTCCATAGGTCGAGTTAGCCTTAGGCGCCTCGATTATGGATACCAAATCAACCTAGTCTGTCACCCTATTGGAGAATAGGGAAAGTTAGAAACATAGTTAGGGAGAAAAGTGGTACTCATGGTTTTCGCGTGAAGATTATACCTTTGTTGAGCATATAGTTATTTTTGAAATGTTATATTTATTTCGGATGTGAAATGAAGGTAGAAATGGCTTGAATTTTTTTTTTTTATGTACTTGGGTTTATTAAAAAAAAAAAAAAAAAAAAAACCTGCACGTGCGGCGAAAATCCAAAAACCAAGGTTGCATTCTGCTTAAATTGCAGGTGCGGGTGTGTGGTGTGGCAACCTAGCCGCACATGCGACATGAGTCCCTCACGTGCGAATCGTCGTTTCAAAAAAAAAAAAAAAACAAAAATTCTTTACTGCAGTTTTTTATTTATTTATTTAGTTATTTATTTATGATTTATTTTTTTCTTTATGTTTTTATTTTCATCTTCACAAATTAAAAAAAAAATACTGTAGTTTTATTTATTATTATTTATGTTTATGTTCGTTAAAAAAAAATTATGTTTATTTTCGTTAAAAAAAAAGGGAAATATTTTGATTTCATCAAAACCCTAGCCCACTTTTACCCTCTCTCTCTCTCTCTCTCTCTCTCTCTCTACTTTATCATCTTCCTCCCATTCTCTTTCACTCAAACCCTACCACCACCAACTTTCTTCATTCTTCTTACCACCATCACCAACCTTCACCCAACCTCTTCTCACCACCACTCTACTACTGGAGCCTTACAACCGGCACCCTACCTTATCTCCGTCCGGCAATCTCCGGCGACCACCATTTTTTCTAGCAAATCTTCATTCTTTCTCCCTCTTTCTTCACTCTTTCAAGGTAAACTTTCCTTTTTGTTTAGATTTGTGGGTGTAAGGGTAGATTAGTAGAGTTTCATTTTTGTTTTTGTTTTTCTCCAGTCATTGCCTATTGTTCATCCTTAAAAAAATAAAAAATAAAAAAAATACGGGCAGCAAGAAGACGACCACCACACGTGCGGCCATCTCTGGCGCACGTGCGGCCCACCAAAACAAAACCAAAAACAAAACAAAAAAACAAAACAAAAATTATTACTAATCATTAGCTTTTCTAATTCTTTGTATTTCATAAGTTGATTGTTTATTTATTTAATTGTTTATTTTTTTTATTGTATTTATTCTATTATTTCATTGATTACTTGTTAGTTTAATTCATTACGTGTTAGTGTAGTTCATTTTTATTTGTTTAGTCATTAGTTATTTAAATAAAATGTTGATGTGTTTTATTATACCATAGTTCAGTAACTAGTTTAATTTTTATTTTCTTTCATTTAATTTTATTTTAGGTTTAACAAAAAACAAAGAGAAAGAAAAATGATGAGAATTGCATGTGGTACATCAGTGGGCAGACTTGTGTGCTTTAATATCTTACTTTATTCTCATGCTGGTTCCACGGGTATATGTGTATGCTTTTGGTGTGTGCAGGACATGAGTCGACGGATATCCACCTGGGCCTCTAAAAAGGCCAGAGGTTCGTTCGCTTCGGCACCACCACCGTGACCGTCACCACCATCATCGCCACCACCACCGGTTCAATTGCCACGACCGAAGTGGGATTCACGCCCACTTCACAAGCTTACACAGTTCAACATCAACTATTTTCAGAATGACCCAGTCACCTCTTGGGTCGTTGAGCAGCTCCACATCCGACAACAGTTGGGCTTTTGCACTGTGACGGCTCCCACTTATCCTCGTCTGGTATGGCACTTTTACCAGAATATGTACATGGAGCTCACTAGTGTAAGCCTTCTGTCCACTATCGATGGCCATATTGTCAACATCATCGAATCCATGATTGCCCAAGTGCTGGGTTTCTTTGCCAAACCGGACGCCCAGTCCTTTTCTAAAGTTGAGGGTCGACAACCCATACACCGTCTCATCCAAGAGTACTTCCCGGAGGCCTACAGTGACGCAAGTTACACGTGCTTGCGCCAGAGCAAGCTACCGGGCCACTTATTATTCATTGACTCAGTGATACATAAGAATGCCCTTCCACTTGGGCATAAAATTGAGCCCAGAATGGAGTTTGTCCGAGTCCTACATGGTTACCAACATGGTTATCAAGTACTGCTTGAGCAAGTGATATGGATGCATATGCGCAAATTTCTACAGAAGGCCGTTCAGCCTCAACCTATGCAAAACCCGACATGGCCCCTGTCATTTGCCAACTTGCTCGCACTTCTCTTCGAGCTGAACGGCCTCCCAATTGATCCGATTGAGGAGATTGACACTGCTTATCTGACTCTCAGGCAGCGAGAATGGCATCATAGCTTATCCCGTATCCCTCCATGAGTTGGTGCCCCGGTTGATGAGGTTCATGACCCTATACCCGACCAACCACCTCCTTCTGCCCCCCCTGTGCCTCGCCAAGCAGGCCCGTTATACATGACTCAAGAGGAGTACTTACAGTTTTAGCACTCGGTGGATAAAGTGCACACTAATTTTCACGATCACCACCAGATCCTCATAGGGTTGCGTACGGATTTTCAAGCGCATTGGGACTATGCTCAGTCCGCTTTTGACCAGCTCAATGCCTGTCAGCTCGACATTCAACAGTCAGTTGCGTCACTGCAAACTAACTTTTATACATATCGAGGGTACAGCCAGCAGCGTTTTGACCAGCTCGGCGTTCAAGTTCGGGACGAAGCGTTCAAGACGCAGTCATTAATGAATGCCTTGTTTGCCCAGCATTTCCCCCATTGCCACCACCGAATTCTCAATTCTACCAGCCTATCTTTTTCTGTCTCTTTTACTTCTGTATTTACTTTTATTTGTTTCTCTATCTCTTTAAAAATAAAAATGAAAAAGAAAAAGAAAAAAAAAAGTGTGTATGCATGTGTTACAATTTCCCTACTTGGATGTGCACCTACAATCTCTGGTAGTATTCTCTCATTTCTATTTACTTAGCATTTACTTTCATTGAGGACAATGTCATATTCAAGTTGGGGGATGAGGGTATTTTCTTTTGTGCATTTTTATTTGGTTCATAATTCATGTTTATACCTGTTTCACTTGATTGCGCTACTTCACTTGATGTCGACTTGTTACTAGCAGGGTGATGATGTTTCCATATGTTAATTGGAGAGCATAGTAGACTGTTGTGAAAAGGGTTTATTGGGTAAACACTTGCATGTGACGTTTGCACTAGGATAGTTGTTTGTGGTTGTGGTATTAGTACACTTATAATAAGTATGTCTTGATTCACATGAATACACTATCATAGTGGTAACCTCTTTATTATAATTCCTGGTGTACATCATTGATAATTGCTAGTGTTGCAAAAAAGAATAAATGACTAGCCTTGATTCTCAAAATTCAAAATTCACAAAAAAAAAAAAAAAAAAAACATTTGACTTGTTTAGGTTCGTAGCCTCTTTAACTTGACTTGAATTTTTTCTATGAAAATGTTAAGAGACCTTAACTACTATGAAAATATTGTGTCCTTTATATTATAAAATTTTAATATGATGGACCTTAAAAAAAATCCCTAAAAGCAATTTATGAAATTTGAAAATAATTTTTTTATTGCTTCCTCAAAACAATTATTTTATATTAAAAAAATCATTAAAATAGTATTCAAAAAATAATTCACCTAATAAATAAGTATTATGTAAGTTAATGCAATTTTTTTGGTATTCAAAGTGAGGAGCTAATTAATGAGATTTTTATTTTTTTTAATAAGGATGCCAAGGATCTTTTACACCCTAGTTAGTCTTCTACTCTAGGTAGTAATCATGTAAAAAAATTTGAGATCTTAGATTAAATGTTAAAATGAGATTTTATTTTATTAAAATATTTGAAAAAATGAAGACTTAAATAATATATATATATATATATAATTTCTCGAGAAGCCTTGGACTACGGCTGAGTGGCCTAATTAATGTTGAGCCACCTCTAGCAATAGATTCCTTTCCTCTTTGTCATTTTAATTTTTTTATTTTTTTTTAACTCGATAACTTTCAACGCTATTTGCTTCCATGTAAAAACAAGGGGAAATTGTGAAGGAGGCAGTTGCTCTCCAGTCCATGGCGTTGTTTGAATTCCATTTCAATAATCCAAATAGTTTATTTTGACGGATATTTTATGTATTATATTCACACAAAATATTAGATCAATCTGATAATCATAACATTTTCAATTTATCACATTTGTCAATAAAAAAATAAAAAAAAAGATGATGCCTTGGTAGTGAAGATGTAAAAGTGACTCTTTAGTACCGGCTATTAGGATGCAAGACTTATGCTCATTAATTGTTGAATCATTAACTCTTTGCTATTATACTTTGATGATATTAAGGTCAGGCTGTGACTTCACTTGTTTTGAGAGATTGTTTGTGAATCTCTCGAGTTTACATGTCCTTCTTATTTCTCTTATTGGCAAATAGAGATTCTTATAATCACACTAAAAGCGAATTAATTATCACGCATTAATTTCTCTACTAACTTTTTTACTCAAACAAAAAGTAAGAAATGTATCAGATGAAAAACACAACAAAATAAATAAAAAGGTACTCAAATATTTATTTCATTAAAACGTACATTGGAGCTTTTATTTATTTACAGTATCAGAGCTAGATTATGTTACAATGTGCCTTATGTACTCTAAGTCTCAGTCCTGCTACAACCAACTTATAAATGGGATTAGGATCCCTCTAAACTTCATCACCTGAAAGTAGTTAACAACTATAATATATGACAGAGTGAGAAATATTATATTGAGAGTATGAGGGTATAAAAGTCGCAATGGATAATTATTTGGGCTAAACAAATATTAGTTTGGTAACAGAAATACATAAATCATTTAAAATAACAGAAGTATAATACATAAATCATATAAGCAAATATCATAACTACAGTACAGAACAGAACATAACAGGTGTGTGGACTCAAGAGGTGGCTCGTATGAATTCTAGGGGTGGCTCCCACAATAGTGTAGCACTAACCTCCGCACAACACTATGTTCAGAGAGTCAATGGATCCATGACAACAAAAGGTCACTTAAAGTGACAACATAACAAAATATAGGGTCACATAAAGTGACAATTCAGAGGGCCGATGGTCATTTAAATTCCCCCAAGTGTGTGGACTCAAGTGTATGGCTTGTATGAATTCTAGAAGTGGCTCCCACAATAGTGTAGCACTAACCTCCGGACAACAGTTTGCTCCACACCAGAAATTAGAGGGTCAGTGGATCCATGACAACAAAGGGTCACATAAAGTGACAACAAAACAGAATAGAGGGTCGCATAAAGTGACAATTCAGAGGGCCAATGGCTATTTAAATCCCCCAAGGTATGGAACCTCCATGGTGGTATTTACAAAATATTTATGCAAAACACATTTAATAAACAGTTATATTCATGGGTTTTCGTTTTAAAGCAAATAGGGTTCTATTAACAAATAATGTACTTTAAAAACTAATATAAGTTGTAAAACATAATTTACATAAAACAGTTTATGGTAGCTCAAAATATAATAAAACTCACCTCAAAATTGATCATTTACTCTCACTTCTGACTTCGGCTCACTCTTTCATATATCCATCAATTGTTATTCTTGTGATTTCATTACTGTGCAACTTACCTGTTTATAAGTAAGAAAACCCTTACTATACTGCAGTATACAGCACACCACATGGTACCACATGGCACCATGCTTCCCATGTGGTTTCTTAAAAACTATTTGCACAAGTTTCACTATGGCCCAAAAAAATATTATAATTCTATTTTTTTTTCTTTCAAAGATTAAGCAAATATATTTTGGATGTCACATATATAGCATTTTTTAAAATGATAATAATAAATATATCATGGATGGCATGCCCAAAACAGAATGCCATTATCATAAAAGTTGTATACTCTCAACTCCCTACTAAATCCTAATAAATTTGGTGGTTCGAAGATGTATACTCTTAAACCCCCCAAGATGAATATTTTGGGTGTCAAATACATAGCATTTTTTAAAATGATAATAATAAGTATATCATGCATGGCATGCCCAAAACAGAATGCTATAATCATAAAAGATGTATACTCTCAACCCCCTACTAAATCCTAATAAATTTCGCAGTTGAAAAATGTATATTCTTAACCCACTAGGCGTCACGACAAGATAAAAACATAAGTCAATACCAAAATGTATCAGATGAAAAACACAGTGGAATAAATAAAAGGGTACCAAAATATTTATTTCATTAAAACATATGTTGGGGCTTTTATTTATTTACAATATCATAGCTAGACTACATTACAATGTGCCCTATGTCTACACCAAGTCCCAGTCCTACTACAACCAACTTATAAACAATGGGGATTAGGATCACTCTAAGCTTCATCACCCGAAAGTGGTTAACAACTATAACATATGGCAGAGTGGGAAATATTATACTGAGAGTATAAGGGTATAAAAGTCGCCATGGATAATTATTTGGGCTAAACAAAGATTAGTTTGGTAACAGAAATACATAAATCATTTAAAATAACAGAAGTATAATGCAGAAATCATATAAGCAATATCATAACTACGGTACAGAACAGAACAGGTGTGTGGACTCGAGAGGTGGCTCGTATGAATTCTAGGAGTAGCTCCCACAATAGTATAGCACTAACCTCCGCACAACACTTTGCTCCACACTAGAAATCAGAGAGTTAGTGGATCCATGACAATAAAGAGTCACTTAAAGTGACAACAGAACATAATAGAAGGTCGCATAAAGTGACAATTCAAAAGGCCAATGGTTATTTAAATCCCCCAAGGCATGGAACCTCCATGGTTATACTTACAAAATATTTATGCAAAACACATTTAATAAATAGTTATATTCATGGGTTTTCCTTTTTAAGCAAATAGGGTTCAGTTAACAAATAGTATACTTTAAAAACTAATATAAGTTGTAAAACATAATTTACATAAAACAGTTTATGGTAGCTCAAAATATAATAAAACTCACCTCAAAATTGATGAGAATTGAATGTGGTACATTAGTGGGCAGACTTGTGTGCTTTAATATCTTACTTTATTCTCATGCTAGTTCCACGGGTATATGTGTATGTTTTTGGTGTGTGTAGGACATGAGTCGACGGATATCTATCCAGGCCTCTAAAAAGGCCAGAGGTTCCTCCTCCTCGGCGCCACCGCCACCACTGTCACCACCATCCTCACCACCATCCTCGCCACCACCACCGGTTGAGTTGCCACGACCGGAGTGGGCTTCACACCCGCTTCACAAGCTTACACAATCCAACATCAACTATTTTTAGAATGACCTAGTCACCTCTTGGGCCATTGAGCAGCTCCACCTTCAGCAACAGTTGGGCCTTTGCACTGTGACGACTCCCACTTATCCTCGTCTGGTACGGCTCTTTTACCAGAATATGTACAAGGAGCTCACTAGTGTAAGCCTTCTGTCCACTATTGATGGCCATATCGTCAACATCACCAAATTCATGATTGTCCAAGTGCTGGGTTTCTTTGCCAAGCCGGACGCCCAGCCCTTCCCAGAAGTTGAGGGTCGACAACCCATACACCGCCTCATCCAAGAGTACTTCCCAGGGGCCCATGGTGACGCAAGTTACAAGTGTTTGCGCCGGAGCAAGCTACCGGGCCGCTTATTATTCATTGACTCAATGATACATAAGAATGCCCTTCCACTTGGGCATAAAGCTGAGCATCGAATGGAGTTTGTCTAGGTCCTACATGGTTACCAATATGGTTATCAAGTACCGCTTGAGCAAGTGATCTGGATGCTTATGCACAAATTTCTGCAGGAGGCTGTTCAGCCTCAACTTATGCAAAACGCGACGTGGCCCCTGTCATTTGCCAACTTGCTCACACTTCTCTTCTAGCTGAACGACCTCCCAATTGATCCAATTTAGGAGATTAACACTGCTTATCCGACTTTTGGGCAACGAGAATGGCACCATAGCTTATCTCGCATCTCGCCATGAGTTGGTGCCCCGGTTGATGAGGCCCATGACCCCATGCCCGACCAACCACCTCCTCCTGCCTCCCCTATGCCTCACCAAGAAAACCCGTTATACATGACTCACAAGGAGTACTTATAACTTTAGCACTCGGTGGATCAGGTACATAGTACTCTTCACAATCACCACCAGATCCTCATGGGATTGCACATAGATTTTCAGGTGCATCATGACTATGCTCAGTCAACTTTTGACCAGCTCAACGCTCGCTAGTTCGACATTCAACAATCAGTTGCGTCACTGTAAACTGACTTTTATACATATCGAGAGCATAGCTAGCAGTGTTTGACCAGCTCGGCGCTCAGGTTCAGGACGAAGCGTTCGAGACGCGGTCATTAATGAACACTTTGTTTGCCCAGCATTTCCCCCCACCGCCACCACCGGATTCTCAGTACTACCAGCCTATCTTTTTCTGTCTCTTTTATTTCTGTATTTACTTTTATTTGTTTCTCTATCTCTTTAAAAAAAAATGTGTGTGCATGTGTTACTATTTGCCTTCTTGGATGTGCACCTACAATCTTTGGTAATATTCTCGTATTTCTATTTACTTAGCATTTGCTTCCATTGAGGACAATGTCATATTCAAGTTAGGAGATGAGGGCATTTTCTTTGGTGCATTTTTATTTGGCCCATAATTCATGTTTATACCTGCTTCACTTGAGTGCACTATTTCTCTTAAAGTCGACTTGTTACTAGTAGGGTGATGATGTTTGCATATGTTAATTGGGAAGCATAGTAGACTTCTATAAAAAGGGTTTATTGGGTAAACACTTGCATGTGACGTTTGCACTAGGATAGTTGTTTGTGGTTGTGGTATTAGTACACTTATCATAAGTATGCCTTGATTAACATGAATACACTATCATAACGGTAACCTCTTTATTATAATCCCTGGTGCACATCATTGATAATTGCTAGTGTTGCAGAAAAAAATAAATAACTAGCCTTGATTCTCAAAATTCAAAATTCAAAATTCAAAATTCAAATGACTTATTTAGGTTCGTAGTCTCTTTAACTCGAGTTATTAAGCCCGTAGGGGTGTCTCTACACCCAGTGCTCTAAAACCGTCTAGTTTGAGAGTCATTGGCCCAATACATGCTACATAGCTTAATTAGAAAGCTTAAGAGACCTAGACATTGCACAGTTAAGGAAAAATAAGGAAAATGACTTGTTCGGATTCGTAACTTTTTCAGCTCGAGTTATTAAGCCCGTAGGGGTGTTTTTACACCTAGTGCCCTAAGATCGTCTGGTTTGGGAGCCATTGGCCCACTACTTGTTATATGGGTTGATTAGAAAGCTTAATGGATTAAGACATTGCACAATCTTTCAAAAAAAAAAAAAAACATTTTGAGAATCCTGGTTACAAAAGTTTAATCTTGTCTGTATATGTTGGGGATTATTATGAGTTACACTGAGCTTTTTTAATCTTGCCTGTATATGTTGGGGGTTATTATGAGTTACACTAAGCTATTATAGTGGTCAGTTAACTAGTTATGGAGATTGCACGTTACTTTGAGGTTACTGATGATGTGTTTTACTAACATTCACAAGTACATAGAACTTGATTTGTGTAATACTGAATTGCGGTCTTTGCTCAATAAATTCCTTCATGCTTGATTACTATGTCTTCAATGACTGATTATGTCTTAATATTGCATTGTAGTGGCACATAAGTTAATTCTTGAGTGGTGCAGTGTGATTGATTGTTGCTGGATAAATGTGAATATGTTAATGTTTATGGGTATCATTTCTGGAAACCCTCACGAGACTATACTCGTCCACTTGGGGTAACTTTGTGATTTAAAGGCTTGTTGCATATCCTAAATGCAACCGTTCTTCCCATGAAAGAGGAGGTAGTTAGATTTTTTTTTTTAATTTTGTTTATCTTTCTTTATTCCTTGGTTGAGGACTAGCAAGTTGTAAGTTGGAGGATGTAATTAAGGCTGAATTGTGCAACACTGATGCCGTTAATTAGGATCTCTTAACTTTACTTGCTTGTCAAACTATATATTTTATGTATGTTTAATGTCAACCAAGTTGTACATAGTGGGAGCATAAAATAAGCAAAAATATAGGACTTGTAGAGAAAAGTGTTTGCCGCACGTGCGTTGAATTTCCCGCACATGCATTTGCTTTTCCCGCACGTGTAGCAGTACCTCAGAAATCGTGCCGTTGTTTTAAACTTGTTTGAAAGGCAGCAGAGGTATCAAAAGAAGAAAGAGAGACTGGATTAGGGTTCTGATATTTTTCCAAGGAGAGAGAGGCTAGGGTTTGAAACAAAAGAACTTGAAGCTTGAAGCATGTCTCCCATGGTGGCTTCTTCTCTATCTACCTCTTCCCACTCCTCCATGAGTGGCTAGGCTCCTTTCTCTAAGGTTTTGATGAAACCCTAGCCAAGTAAATAGGTTTTCTTTTATGTAATGGCTTGAACAGTTGTATGATTCTCAAGAAGCTTTCTAATATAATTTTTCATTATTTTTTTAAGTATTCTACTTTCTGTGATTGTTGAATGCTTTCCATACAATGGTTTTCTGTGCTTTTATGTTCAAGATATGAGACGAGTCACACTTCGAGGGGCAAGCCGTATTGCTATCCTAGTTTAGAGTGAACGACTCATACTACTTAAGATGGTTCGTGCATATACATTGAACGTGTTAATTCTCTTGATAAATGCTTCAAGCTTGTAGTTGCGAAGTATTATTCGTTCGAACTGTAACATAATTGATTTTCAAATTGAAACCTTATTTACGTAACTAGTGGTGGATTCATTATCTTAGATTTTTCCCAAAATCAGTACTTCATCCTTACTTTTAACTAATTGTTTAATTGCATTGTTTAATTTAGTTCTCATTAGATTATGAACCAATCTTCTTTTAATCAAAATTAACTTACGAATTTAACCATTAAATTAGTCCAATTTCTCGTTTGTCCCTGTGGATCAATACATGGACTTACCATTATTCTAAGGAATTTGATACAGTTTAGTGTTTAATTTTGGTGTGTGAAATGACCCATCACGGGTCCTAATGTGGCTCCCTCGCCTCTCAGTTTCAAGTTCAATGTAGGTTGGTACAGTGCTCAAAAATGGGTTTCTGAGGTAAAAACCATCTTGGGTGTGGAAGGTTGGGATTGTTTATAGCTCAAATTTGGATTCCTTGATTGAGAAGTCAAACCACTTACACAACGTAACCTTCATCATTGAGTGTTCGGAATAAAGCGCTCAAGTCTTATGGGTGGTCAAAAATGAAGTGTCTACACTAGTCAGTTTAAATTAGGTGATTTAGAGGGAAAAGAAAAGAAAAGAAAAGAAATACAAATTTTTTGACAGAAAATGGCCCGCACCCCCACTGGAGGTGACCCCCAGGGCCCTCAGTGGGCTCTAATTGGTGCATTTTTCTTTTTTCTTATTTTTTCTTTTTTAACCAATGGCCAACCCCCACGTGTGTGGGGGTGGTGGGGGTGAGACTTTACTGGAGGTCTCAATCAAAGTTGTTTTTGGACGCTAATCACTTGTTTAAATTATTTAAGAGATGAGAAATGAAATAAAATAAATATATATATATATATATATATATATATATATATGTATATGTGTATATATAAATACTTTACTCTTAAAACTCACTCATTGAACCTCTCTAAAAATGAAGAGACTCGGTGAGAAAAATAAGCCATCTAATGTTGGCTTCTCTTAACACTAAAGTCACTTGTCTAAATAGAAAAGAAATGAAGTAATGAGAAATTATTTTAGTAAGACAATAGGCGTCATCTTCTCTTCGTTTTTGGGTTAATTATACTTTTCACTCTTATAATTTAATTCAAATTTCATTTTAATTTTTATAGTTTTAATTTAAATAATTTAGATTATATATTTTAAATCTATAGATTATGTAAGATTTATCACACTTTTCATCTTTATAGTTTGATTCGGATTTTATTTTAGTCCTTGTAGTTTTAATTTGAACAATTTGATCTCTACACTTTAAGTTTAGTTTCAATTTGATTCTTCCACCTAAATTGGAGGCTAAATTAATAATTTTGAGACACTTGTCAATTTTCTAAAATTTTAATTTGGTTCTTCTATTTAAAATGGAAATTAATATTAATAATTTTAAAACACTTATCATTTTTTAAAGTGTACATGTAAATAAAATTAATAAAAATTTAGACAAAATGATCAAATTAAAACTTGATTTAAAATGTATAAACCAAATTATTCATTTCATCGCATCAATTTGATTGATTGAGAGAGAAAAGGATAGAGTTGTGCAAGTTGTGAATTATAAAAGTAAAGTGAGATTTGCCGACAATTTACATTCTATTATCTGTTCGGCGATCTTCGGTGACCATCATTTTTTTTTAATTTAAATTTTTCTTTTTTTGTTTGGATAAGTAGGAGTTAAAAAATAGTACTATCTTATCTTGTTTGGGCAAGCAAGAGAGCAAATATAATGTAAACTTTCTCTTCAATTTTGTTTGGTTAGACTATGCAAGAGAAAAGTAAGATTTATTACACTTTTTACCTTTATAGTTTGATTCAGTTTTTATTTTAGTCTCTATGGTTTCAATTTGAATAATTTGATCTCTGTACTTTAAGTTTAGTTTCAATTTGATTCTTCCATCTAAATTGGAGGCTAAATTAATAATTTTGAGACAGTTGTCAATTTTTTAATATTTTAATTTGGTTCTTCCGTTTAAAATAGAGATTAATATTAATAAATTTAGAACACTTGCCATTTTTTAAAGTGTACATGTAGATAAAATTAATAAAAATTTAGACAAACTGATCAAATCAAAACTTGATTTAAAATATATAAACCAAATTATTCAAATTGAAACTATAAGAATTAAAATGAAATTTGAATCAAATTATAAGAGTGAAAAAGTATAATTAACCCAAAAAAAAAAAAGGAAATGAAGATGACTTCGATTGTCTTACTAAAATAATCTCTCATTATTTCAGTTCTTTTCTATTTAGACAAGTGACTTTAGTGTTAAGAGAAGTTAACATTAGATGGCTTATTTTTCTCACCGGATCTCTTCTTTTTTACAGAGGTTCAATAAGTGAGTTTTAAGAGTAAAGTATTTATATATATATATATATATATATATATTCTATTTCATTTCATTTCTCATCTCTTAAATAATTTAAACAAGTGATCAGCGTCTACAAATTTGTATTTCTTTTTTTTTTTTTTCCTCTAAATCATCCAATCTAAACTGACTAGTGTAGACACTCCATTTTTTACCACCCGTATGACTTAAGCGCTTTATTCCGAGCACTCGATGATGAAGGTTACGTTGTGTAAGTGGTTTGACTTCTCAATCAAGGAATTCGAATTTGAGCTCTAAACAATCCCAACCTTCCATACCCAAGATGGTTTTTACCTCAGAAACCCATTTTTGAGCACTGTGCCAACCTGCATTGAACCTGAAACTGAGAGGCAAGGGAGCCACATTAGGGCCTGTGATGGGTCATTTCACACACCAAAATTAAACACTAAACTGTATCAAATTCCTTAGAATAATGGTAAGTTCAGGTATCGATCCACAAGGACAAACGGGAAATTAGACTAATTTAATAGTTAAATTCCTACATGAATTTTGATTAAAAGAAGATTGGTTCATAATCTAATGAGAACTAAATTAAAGAAAGCAATTAAACAATTAGTTAAAAGTAAGGACGAAGTACTGATTTTGGGAAAAATCTAGGATAATGAATCCACCACTAGTTACGTAAATAAGGTTTCAATTTTAAAATCAATTATGCTACGGTTCAAACGAATAATACTTCGCAACTACAAGCTCGAAGCATTTATCAAGAGAATTAACACATTCAATGTATATGCACGAACCATCTCAGGTAGTATGAGTTGTTCACTCTAAACTAGGGTAGCAATACGGCTCGTCCCTCGTAGTGTGGCTCGTATCATACCTTGAACATAAAAGCACAGAAAACCATTGTATGGAACGCATTCAACAATCACAGAAAGCAGAATACTCAAAAAAATAATGAAAATTTATATTAGAAAGCTTCTTGAGAACCATACAACTGTTCAAACCATTACATAAAAGAAAACCAAAAGGAAAACCTATTTACTTGGCTAGGGTTTCATCAAAACCCTAGAGAAATTAGCCTAGCCACTCGTGGAGGAGTAGGAAGAGATAGATGGAGAAGAAGCCACCATGGGAGACATGCTTCAGGCTTCAAGTTCTTTTGTTTCAAACCCTAGCCTCTCTCTCCTTGGAAAAATATCAGAACCCTAATCTAGTCTCACTTTTTTCTTTTGATACCTCTGTTGCCTTTCAAATAGGTTTAAAACAGCGGCACGATTTCTGAGGTACTGTTGCACATGCGGGAAAAGTAAACGCACGTGCAAGAAAGTCAACGCACGTGCGACAAACACTTTTCTCTACAAGTCCTGCATTTTTGCTCATTCTATGCTCCCACTATGTAGAACCTAATTGACATTAAACATACATAAAATATATAGTTTGATAAGCAAGTAAAGTTAAGAGACCCTAATTAACAGCCTCAGTGTTGCATAATTCGGCCTTAATTACATCCCCCAACTTACAACTTGCTAATCCTCAAGCAAGGAATAAAGAAAGATAAACAAAATTAAACAAAATCTAACTACCTCATCTTTCGTGGGAAGAACGGTTACATTTAGCATATGCAACAAGCCTTTAAACCACAAAGTTACCCCAAGTGCACGAGTATAGTCTCGTGAGGGTTTCCAGAAATGATACCCATAAATATTAACATATTCACATTTATCCAGCAACAATCAATCACACTAGACCACTCAAGAATTAACTTATGTACCATTACAGTGCAATATTAAGACATGATAAGTCATTAAAGGCATAGTAATCAAGCATGAAGGAATCTATTGAGCAGAGACCGCAATTCAGTATTACACAAATCAAGTTCTATGTACTTATGAATGCTAGTAGAACACATCATCAGTAACCTCAATGTAACGTGCAATCTCCATAACTAGTTAACTGACCACTATAATAGCCCTGTGTAACTCATAATAACCCTCAACATATATAGACAAGATTAAACTTTTGTAACCAGGATTCTTAAAATGTTTTTTTTTTTGAAAGACTGTGCAATGTCCTGATCCATTAAGCTTTCTAATCAACCCATGTAACAAGCAGTGGGCTAATGACTCCCAAACTAGACAGTCTTAGTGCGCTAGGTGTAAAGACACCCCTACGGGCTTAATAACTCGAGTTGAAAAAGCTACGAATCTGAACAAGTCATTTTCCTTATTTTTCCTTAACTGTGCAATGTCTAGGTCCCTTAAGCTTTCTAATTAACCTATGTGGCAAGTATTGGGCCAATGACTCTCAAACCAGATGGTTTTAGGACACTGGGTGTAGAGACACCCCTACGGGCTAAATAACTCGAGTTAAAGAGGCTACGAACCTAAACAAGTCAAGTGTTTTTTTTTTTTTTGAATTTTGAATTTTGAGAATCAAGGCTAGTCATTTATTCTTTTCTGCAACACTAGCAATTATCAATGATGTACACCAGGGATTATAATAAAGAGGTTACCACTATGATAGTGTGTTCATGTGAATCAAAGCATACTTATGATAAGTGTACTAATACCACAACCACAAACAACTATCCTAGTGCAACCGTCACATGCAAGTGTTTACCCAATAAACCCTTTTCACACAAGTCTACTATACTCCCCAATTAACATATGCAAACATCATCACCCTACTAGCAACAAGTCGACATCAAGTGAAGTAGTGCAATCAAGTAAAACAGGTATAAGCATAAATTATGAGCCAAATAAAAATGCACAAAAGAAAATATCCTCATCCCCCAACTTGATTATGACATTGTTCTCAATGGAAGCAAATTCTAAGTAAATAGAAATGAGAGAATACTACCAGAGATTGTAGGTGCACATCCAAGTAGGCAAATAGTAACACATGCACACACACTTTTTTATTTTATTTTATTTATTTTTAAAGAGATAGAGAAACAAATAAAAGTAAATACAGAAATAAAGAGACAAAAAAAGATAGGCTGGTAGAATTGAGAATCCCATGGTGGCAGTGGGGGGAAATGCTGGGCAAACAAGGCATTCATTAATGACCGCCTCTCAAATGCTTCGTCCTGAACCTGAGCGCTGAGCTAGTCAAAACGCTACTGGCTGTACCCTTAATATGTATAAAAGTTAGTTTGCAGTGACGCAACTGACTACTGAATGTCGAGCTGACAGGCGTTGAGTTGGTCAAAAGTCAACTGAGCATAGTCCTGATGCGCTTGAAAATCCGTGCATAACCCTACGAGGATCTGGTGGTGATCATGAAAAGTAGTGTGCACCTGATCCACCGAGTGCTAAAGTTGTAAGTACTCCTCTTGAGTCATGTATAACGGGTCTGTTTGGCAAGGCACATGGGGGCAGCAGGAGGTGGTTGGTCGGGTATGGGGTCATGGGCCTCATCAACCGGGGCACCAACTCGTGGCGAGATACGGGATAAGCTATGCTACCATTCTCGCTACCCGAAAATCAGATAAGCAGTGTCAATCTCCTCAATCGGATCAATTGGGAGGCCGTTCAACTCGAAGAGAAGTGTGAGCAAGTTGGAAAATGACAGGGGCCATATCGGGTTTTGCATAGATTGAGGCTGAATGACCTTCTGCAGAAATTTGCACATATGCATCCATATCACTTGCTTAAGCGGCACTTGATAACCATGTTGGTAACCATGTAGGACCCGGACAAACTCCATTTGGCACTCAGCTTTATGCCCAAGTGGAACGGCATTCTTATGTATCATTGAGTCAATGAATAATAAGTGGCCCGGTAGCTTGCTCCAGCGCAAGCATATAGCGATCCCGATTGTCCCTTTACTGTTCTGTTGTATTCCGGACTCAGTTCCACGGAGTTGGTAGTTGTATCTATCTTGTTGTCGTCCTTTAATTCCATTTGTTTGAGTTATAGGATGTGTTGGGCTTGTTTCGAACAGGTGGGTAGAACCTTGGTCTAAAAATCTTGTTGCCAGGTTTTTGGTCGTTCCGCTCAAGCGGGCCTTGTTGCGCTCGAGCGGAGATTGCACACTCCCAGTTTTTCGTGTCCCTGCAAAACTTCTGCAGGTGTGATTTTTACGCTCGAGCGGTAACGCTCGAGCGGGTAGTACTTTTTGGTGTAAGTTCTGGGAGGGAAAAATCTACGCTCAAGCGGACTGGTTTTCATGCTCGAGTGGATGTACTTTATTCTTGTGTCTTGGCGCTCGAGCGGGCCTTCTAGCGCTCGAGCGGGCCTTCTTGCGCTCGAGCGTACCTAGTTTTTTGTTCTTGACGCTCGAGCGCTGTGTTCTCCGCTCGAGCAGGAATGTCGTATATCAGTTGGTAGCTGGGCATTTTAAAATCACTTTTTACTTTTTCTCTCTCTCTCTCTCTCTTACTTTCTAAAAAGCTATTTTGAGAGCTCCTCTCTCTAGAAACTCCCTTCTCTCTAGGGTTTGATCTAGTTAGAGTGTCTCTCTACCCTCCGGCCTTTGTAAAAGGTGTGTTGATCGTCAAGGGCTTCGTGTTGATCCGAGAATCGTAGTGTTTGGAGCATTTTCACTTTCTTCTCCTTCTCCGTTTGAGCTCTAACTTTGAGGTAGGGATATCCTACTCCTTCTCATGAGTTTTGTCTTTGAATTTTAGTATTTTGATGAGTTGGGGGTTGTTGGGTAATTTTGAGAAAGTTTGGGCCTTTGTGTAATTTTACAAAAGTTGGGGTTTTGTTTATATAAACGTATATGCATGTTTGGCATAGAGAAATGAGATCAATATTGGTCTATTGGTAAAAATGGAACCTTAGGGTTGTGATGTTAATTAGGGGAAATGCTCTAATTACATTGATGAATTAATTGGTATAATTAATTTGAAGAAAAGAGGAATTAAGTTGAGAATGTTGGAATTGGAGGTGTTTGGGATTAAAGGGTGTAGTTAGATTCGTTTATCGCTCACCTAGTTGAAATGTTGATTATATATTCATTTGGTGCATTTATTTTCAGTATAGAAATAACTGCTTTGGGCTATCGGTGGAGGATAGTCTTGATTGTTGTAGACACTGCATGATGATTAGGCAAACTAAAACTAATCGATTGAGTATGCTATTGAATATAGCAAGTGGAATAATACATAAATTCTATGTATTGATTGATTGTATATGATCTATGTTTATATACATATGTTGTGTGGGAGGAGATGGGGGATGTACTCCACGGTTTAGGGGAAGATAGGGGATGGACCTCTAAACTGGATTTTGTGTGACAGTGATACAGCACTACAATGTGTATCAGGCTGCGAATTAGAAGTGTTTTTGTTTCATTAATACAGCACTACAATGTGTAATATTTGAGACTTATGGAAGTGTCTGAATTGATTTGATATAGCACTAAAATGTATATCGTTATCAATTGTAAAGTATAGAAGTGAATCTATGTTATGTTGATACAGCATTAAAATGTGTATCCCTCATGAATTTTGAAAGTGTTTTAAAGATGAGTCTAAACCTCATTAAGTTATTTGGTTAGGTGTTGAGCCTTGTTTTCAAACTCAAAGTTAGAAAAGACATGGAAATGAAATGTAACACGGACTTAACATCATGAAATCAAAATGTGATATAAGTGGATGTATCTGTGTTGACCATCTATCAACTGCTAATCTTTTAGTCATTGTTCATGGCTGGTTTAGTGTATTTCTACTGGGCTATGGCTCACCCTTTATGGGACATCATTTTCAGGTACAGGTAGCATGCCACCTCCAAGGACATAGCTTGGGAGGCTAGAGGCAGACATATTGTTTTGTTTACTTTCTTTTGATGTATTACATGTAAATTCAAGCCAAGGGCTTAATATATGTTGAGTTAGCACTCTTCTTTTTGTAACCAAGTGTTAACTTGGAAAGCTGTAAGCCCGTAGGGCATCTGCCTTTGTTGTTAACATGTAATACTTTTGTAAGGAACTACTCTGATGAATAGAAGAATATTTAACTTTTATACCAATGCATGTCTAAGTTGATGGGTTTTAATGTTATTATTTTGAGGGCGCTACAACTTGGTATCAGAGCGTACCGGGTTCGAATACTTTGGGTACGTGGGAAATAATTAGTATCACAATGGGTTTATGGCTCACCTCAGTTGAAAATACACGAGAAGAATTACCCTACACATGACCTAGAGCTAGCAGCAGTGATCTTTGCCTTGGAGATTTGGAGGCACTACCTTTATGGTGAGAGGTTCGAGGTGTTCTCGGACCACAAGAGTTTGAAGTATCTGTTTACACAGAGGGACTTGAATTTGAGGCAGAGGAGATAGATGGAGTTCATTGAGGACTATGATTTTGAGTTGCACTATCACCCAGGGAAGGCCAATGTTGTGGCCGATGCCCTTAGTAGGAAATCCATTAGTGATGTAGCTTGTATAGCCATCTAGGAATGGGAGATGTTGGGTGCACTTGGCGAGTTTGATTTGCTTCTGGGCGAATCTGTTGAGGCTACGGCCTTGTTTTTTATTGTTGCGCAGCCTACACTTGTGACCTGAGTATTAGAGGCACAGAGAGGTGACCTCGAGGTAGAGTCCTTCCGAGAGAAGATCTCCAGTGGGAAAGTTGAGAGGGGTTTGACGGTGTATCCCGACCAGAGTGTGAGATATCGAGACCGTTTGTTTATGCCGGAGTCTTGCCGAGAGGAAGTACTCCGAGAGTTCCATCATTTACGCCTTGCGGTGCATCCGGGAGGCACTAAGATGTATCGGGATTTGGGTCGCCAGTTTTGGTGGCGGGGTATGAAGAGAGATGTGGCTGTTTTCGTATCGAAGTGCCTTACTTGCCAGCAAGTGAAGGCCGAGTATCATAGGCCAACGGGTTTGTTGCAACCCTTGCCTATTGCCGAGTGGAAGTGGGAGCATGTCACCATAGACTTCGTTGTAGGTCTTCCAAGGACTCAGCGGGGTAGTGATGCCATTTGGGTGGTTGTAGACCGGTTGACTAAGTCGACGCACTTCATTCCTATGCGCGTGAGAGATTCGGTAGATCATCTCGCCGACTTGTATATTCGGGACATAGTGAGATTGCATGGGTCCCAGTGACGATCGTCTCAGATAGAGATCCTCATTTTACTGCTAGGTTGTGGCAGAGTTTGCAGAGTGCCTTGGGCACTAAGTTGACCTTTAGTACGGCTTATCATCCTCAGACTGATGGGCAGTTCGAGCGTACTATTTAGATCCTTGAGGATATGCTTCGAGGTTGTGTCCTTGACTTTAGTGGGACGTGGGAGAGGCACTTGCCATTGGTGGAGTTTGCCTACAACAACAGTTTTCAGTCTAGCATCGGTATGGCACCGTTTGAGGCCTTGTATGGCCGACCGTGTAGGTCTCCAGTGTGTTGGGCCGAGGTGGGTGATACACCTTTGTTGGGTCCGTAGTTGGTTAGGGAGACGACGGAGAAAGTTGAGCTTATCCGTAGGAGGCTTGTTACAGCCCAGAGTCGCCAAAAGAGTTATGCTGATCGTAGGAGGAGGCCTTTGGCGTTTGAGGTAGGTTGGGAGGCTAGAGGCAGACAGATTGTTTTGTTTACTTTCTTTTGATGTATTACATGTAAATTCAAGCCAAATGCTTAATATGTATTGAGTTAGCACTCTTCTTTTTGTAACCAAGTGTTAACTTGGAAAGCTGTAAGCCCGTAGGGCATCTGCCTTTGTTGTTAACATGTGATACTTTTGTAAGGAACTACTCTGATGAATAGAAGAATATTTAACTTTTATACCAATACATGTCTAAGTTGATGGGTTTTAATGTTATTATTTTGAGGGCGCTACAAAGCACGTGTAACTTGTGTCACCGTGGGCCCCCGGGAAGTACTCTTGGATGAGATGGTGTATGGGTTGTCGACCCTCAACTTCCGGGAAGGACTGGGCGTCTGGTTTGGCAAAGAAACCCAGCACTTGGGCAATCATGGATTCGATGATGCTGACAATATGGCCATCAATAGTGGACAGAAGACTTACACTAGTGAGCTCCTCGTACATATTTTGGTAAAAGTGCCATACTAGACGAGGATAAGTAGGAGCCGTCACAGTGCAAAGGCCCAACTATTGTCGGAGGTGGAGCTGCTCAACGGCCCAAGAGGTGACTGGGTCATTCTGAAAATAGTTGATGTTGAACTGTGTAAGCTTGTGAAGTGGGCGTGAATCCCACTTCGGTCGTGGCAACTGAACCGGTGGTGATGGCGAGGATGGTGGCGACGGTCGCGGCAGTGGCGCTGAAGAGGACGAACCTCTGGCCTTTTTGGATGCCCGGATGGATATTCGTCGACTCATGTCTAGCACACACCAAAAATATACACATATACTCGTGGAACCAGCATGAGAATAAAGTAAGATATTAAAGAACACAAATCTGCCCACTGATGTACCACATGTAATTCTCATCATTTTTCTTTCTCTTTGCTTTTTTTTTTAAACCTAAAATAAAATTAAATAAAAGAAAATAAAAATTAAACTAGTTACTGAACTATGGTATAATAAAACACATCAACATTTTATTTAAATAATTAATGACTAAACAAATAAAAATGAACTACACTAACAAGTAATGAATTAAACTAACAAGTAATCAATGAAATAATAGAATAAATACAATAAAAAAAATAAACTACTCAATAAATAAATAATCAATCTATGAAATACAAAGAATTAGAAAAGCTGAGGATTAGTAAAAAAAAAATTTGTTTTTTTGTTTTTTTTTGTTTTTTTTTTGGTTTTGTTTTGTTTTGTTTTGTTTTGTTTTTGGTTTTGTTTTGGTGGGCCACATGTGCGGTGGTCGTTTTCTTGCTGCCCAGATTTTTTTTTTATTATTATTTTTTTAAGGATGAACAATAGGCAATGACTGGAGAAAAACAAAAACAAAAACGAAACTTTACTAATCTACCCTTACACCCACAAATCTAAACAAAAAAGAAAGTTTACCTTGAAAGAGTGAAGAAAGAGGGAGAAAGAATGGAGATTCGCCAGAAAAAATAGTGGTCGCCGGAGATTGCCGGACGAAGAGAAGGTAGGGCGCCGGTGGTGAGGCTCCAGTGGTAGAGTGGTGGTGAGAAGAGGTTGGGTGAAGGTTGGTGATTGTGGTAAGAAGAATGAAGAAAGTTGGTAGTGGTGGGGTTTGAGTGAAATAGAATGAGAGGAAGATGATAAGGTAGAGAAGGAGAGAGAGAGAGAGAGAGAGAGAGAGAGGGGTAAAAGTGGGCTAGGGTTTTGATGAAATCAAAATATTTCCCTTTTTTTTACCGAAAATAAATATAAATTTTTTTTAGCAAAAATAAACATAAAAAATAATAATAATAAATAAAACTACAGTAATTTTTTTTTTATATAATTTATGAAGATGAAAATAAAAACATAAAGAAAAAAATAAAATGAATAAATAAATAACTAAATAAACTACAGTAAAGAAATTTTTTTTTTTTTCAAAACGACGATCTGCACGTGCGGGACTCATGCCACACATGCGGCTAGGTTGCCGCACCACACACCCATACTTGCAATTTAAGCAGAATGCAACCTTGGTTTTTGGATTTTCGCCACATGTGCGGGTTTTTTTTCATTTTATTTTATTTTAATAAACCCAAGTACATAAAAAAAAAAAATTCAAGCCATTTCTACCTTCATTTCACATCCGAAATAAATATAACATTTCAAAAATAACTAAATGCTCAACAAATGTATAATCTTCACGCGAAAATCACGAGTACCACTTTTCTCCCTAACTATGTTTGTAACTTTCCCTATTCTCCAACAGGGTGATAGACTAGGTTGATTTGGTATCCAGAATTGAGGCACCTAAGGCAAACTCGACCTGTGGAGCTGCCATACAGAGTTCAAGCTGGGGTTGTTTTGAAGCAATCTCTACACCCCTAGGTATTCAAACCAGACTTTAGTCATGGAAATTCCAAACCTTTGCGTTCTAGGCTTTGCTATTCGAACTCTAGTTTCCACCATCTAAGTTGGTCTCCTAGGAACTCACTACAAGCACAGTTAGGTGGCTATACCAGACCGTCAAATGCCGTTCGGGCACGGCTCACACCAAAGGAATTACACCCTTAGAGGATTTAAAGTCTCCTAGATGTCAAATAAAGCACACCAAAAATAAAGAAAAATATAATAGAATAGAAAGGAAAGAAAAGAGAACAAGACATCAATCTCTCAATTAAAGTAAAACGAGTCTATCAAAGCAATAGACTCAATCATATCCCCATTCCCAATCCCCTCTATATACAGCTTCAGTCTTTGGCTATTCACTTTAAAATGTGGCCATTCCTTGGATCTTGCACCTCAACGGCGCCACGAATAAATGCCTCTACAACCACAAAGGGACCATCCCATCTTGATCTAAGCTTACTCGGAAAAAGTCTCAATTTTGAGTTAAAAAGCCATACTTTTAGGCCGGGTTCAAAGGATTTTCTATTAATGTGCTTACCATGGAATTCCTTAGTCCGAGCTTTAAAAATTTTCGAACTCTCATATGCATCATTTCGAATTTCCTCTAACTCATTGAGTTGCAATTTCGACTGAGCCCAGTCGTGGCCATATCGAAGTCAAACTACTTTATGGCCCACAACGCTCGGTACTCAAGTTCAACCGGGAGGTGGCAAGCTTTGCCAAACACCACCCTATATGGTGACATCCCTATGGGTGTCTTATAAGCAATGTAATAGGCCCATAATGCATCAATCAAACGTTTTAACCAATCTTTCCTATCTGGCCTCACCGTTTTCTCTATTATGTGCTTCACCTTCCTATTAGATACTTCCACTTGGACACTAGTTTGAGGGTGGTATGTAGTGCCAACTTTATGAGTGATAGAGTATTTCTTAACTACTGACTCAAAGAGCCGGTTACAAAAATGCGTACGCTGATCACTTATTATGGCTCTAGAAAACCCAAAACGACTAAAGATGTTTTCATGCAAGAATTTGATTACTACTTTATGATCGTTTGTTCGGGTAGCTATCGCCTCCATCCACTTAGAAACATAATCCACTGCCAAGAGAATATACTCAAACCAGAATGAGAATGAGAAAGGGCCCATAAAATCAATCCCCCAAACATCAAAGATCGCTACCACAAGAATAAGGGACATTGGCATCATATCACGACGAGATATCGAGCTCATTTGCTAATAGCGCAAACAAGTTCTAGAAAGTTGATGGGCATCTTTAAAAATGGTGGGCCAGTAAAACCCGCTTTGTAAAACCTTGGTGGCCGTTTTATGCCCACTAAAATGACTGCCACATGCAAAAGAATGTCAAAATGTAAGAATGTTATACACCTCACTCTCCAGCACACACCTTAAGATCGCTTGGTCAGAGCAATATTTAAACAACTCCGGTTGCTCTAAAAAATAATACTTAACTTGCAAAAAGAATCGGTCTTTGTCATACTTAGACCAATTTTGAGGAATTTGCCCAATGGCCAAGTAATTCACAATATGTGCAAACCACGGGGGCTCGCTCGTGACACCACAAGAAGTTGTTCATCCGGGAATGAATCATGTAAAATTAAAAGGTCACTACGCCACCACATTCTCAGATCCTTTCTTATCTCGGATCTCTAGGTCAAATTCCTAAAGCAACAAAATCCATCTAATCAACCTAGGTTTGGTCTCTTCTTTGATAGTAAATACCGCAAAGCGGCATGATCAGTGAAGACTATGACCTTGGAACCTAGGAGATAGGACCAGAATTTATCTAAGGCAAAGACTACAGCTAGCAACTCTTTCTCAGTGGTAGTGTAATTTAATTGTGCATCTGAGAGAGTGCAACTAGCATAGTATATAGCATATGGTGCCCTATTGACCCATTGGCCCAACACGTCCCCGACAACATAATCTGAGGCATCACACATAATTTCAAAGGGAAGCGACCAATCCCGTGATTTCATGATTGAGGCGGTAGTAAGGGCCACTCTCAGTGTTTCAAAGGCTTTCAAACATGCCTCATCAAAGTTAAAAGATGCGCCCTTAGCAAGTAAACTACACAAAGGACGGGATATTTAACTAAAGTTTTTGATGAACCTACGGTAAAAACCTGCATGCCCTAAGAAAGATCGGACTTGATGCACAAAAGTGGGTGGAGGAAGGCCTGCAATTAGGTCAACTTTAGCTTTGTCTACTTTTATACCTTGAGGGGACACAATGTGTCCCAACACTATACCCTCACGAACTATAAAATGGCTCTTCTCCCAACTCAATATCAGATTTGCCTCTGTACATCTTTCTAACACTCTAGTCAAATTCCTAAGGCATTCCTTAAAAGACAGTCCAATCACCGAAAAATTATCCATGAAAACCTTTAGAAATTTCTCCACCATATCGGAGAAAATGGCCATCATACACTGTTGAAAAGTTGTCGGTGCATTACATAGCCCAAAAGGCATGCACCTGTATGCAAAAGTGCCAAAAGGGCAAGTGAACGTGGTCTTTTCTTGGTCGGCGGGGTACATCGGAACTTGATTATATCCCGAGTAGCCATCAAGAAAACAATAAAAACCCTGCCCCGCTAACCTCTCAAGAATTTGATCAATAAATGCCAAAGGAAAATGGTCTTTTCTAGTCATGAAATTCAATCTCCTATAATCAATACACACTCGCCACCCAGTAGTGGTTCATGTGGAGACTAACTCTCCTTGCTTATTCTCTACCACAGTGATGCCCGATTTCTTGGACACCATTTGTGTGGGACTCACCCACTTGCTATCCAAGATGGGGTATATAATACCCGCATCTAACAATTTCAACACCTCTTTTTTCACAACCTCTTTCATGTTGGGATTAAGCCTCCGTTGCATTTCACGAGAAGGTTTGGTGTCCTCCTCTAGATGTATATGATGCATGCACACGGAGGGATCTATCCCTCTCAAATCAGCCACCGACCACCCTATAGCACTCCGATGTGCTACAAGAACACTCATTAATTGACTTTCTCGCTCTACAGTTAAGTCCGATGCAATGATGACAGGTAAAGTATCATATGGCCCTAAAAAGGCATACTTAAGTGTGGCCGGGAGTGGCTTCAACTCAAGTGTAGGTGGTGTGACTAGGGATGGTATGGCAGGCTCTCTAGACAGAGGAGGAAGGGACTCAAATCGGGCTTTCCACAGGGGAAAATCCAGTGTAGAAGAAGAATTAAGTAAGGCGTTCACCTCCTCAACCGACCCGTCAATATCAAAATTTTCAAACCCAAAATGAACTAGACAAGTCTCTAGAAGGTCCTCTACAAGAATGGAGGGTAAAGCCTCCTCCACAATCCTATCCACAACATCCACAAATAAACACTTCTCTCTTTCATGGGGTTAGGATCTTTGGAAAACATTGATTTTCACTTGCATATTTCCAAATGAAACATCCATAACCCCGGTACGACAATTTATGCAAGCATTAGCCATAGCTAAGAAAGGTCGACTTATGATCACTGGGATTTGTTTCTTAGAGCTGGCTATTGGTTCCATATCTAAAACCCAAAAGTCACAGGAAAATAAAACCTATCGACCTTTACTAGCACATCCTCAATCATGCCATGTGGCACTTTGAGGGACCGGTCAGCCAACTGGAGTGTGATAGTAGTGGGCTTTAACTCGCCAAGCCTGAATTCCTCGTACACAGAGTACGGCAACAAATTCTCACTTTGCCCTAAATCTAACATGGCCCTATCAATGAAATGATCCTCTATAATGCATGCAATGGTTGGGGCACCCGGGTCTTTAAGCTTAGGGGGTGTGTCACTCAATAAGATGGAGCTTACTTGCTCCGTGAGTATGACCTTTTGGGACATGTGTGTCCTAGATTTACACTTTTGCATACAAAGGTCCTTCAAAAATTTCGCATAGGAGGATACTTGCTTAATTACCTCCAACAACGGGAGGTTGATTTTAACTTGTTTGAAAACCTCCATCATTGCTTCTATGGATGCCGCCTTCTTATTAAAAGGAGACGGCGTATCAAGGCATTGGGAAAAGGGTGCCTTAGGCACATACGGTGCCTTAGGCTCATGTGAAGTGCTTAGGACTAAGTCATCCCCCTTAGGTGTTTCTCCCTCACCCTTGCTCTCTTTGGGTTGACCACCGTGATCACCATTTTTAGCCTTAGTTGCATCAGACGCAACTGGTCGAGGCTCTAACTCCCTCCCACTTCTCAAGGTAATCACCATTTGCACCTGCTCATGGTGCTTTCCATTCCCACCCGACCCCTCTGCCCCATATTGGCCCTTAGGGTTGGCCACAGTCTGACTCAGTAATTTTTCCCCCTCTCTCCTATTCATGTTATTAGCCATTTGATCCAATTGGGCCTCTAGCTTTGGAGTGAGTATGGGAGTGAACTACTGGTGCTAACCCCTTAAGTTCTGAGAGAACTTCCAACACCTGAGTCTTAAAGGCCGAGTTGTCTTGAGGAACAGGCGGGGGTTGTGGTGGTTGGTAAGAAGATTGGTTAGCAAAATTATTAAAATTCTGCCTTGGATGGAGGATTGTAGGAAGTGCCTTGTGAAGGAGGTCTCCATAAAAAATTAGGGTGATTGCTCAATCCTAAATTGTATGTGTTGGAATATGGGTCATTACCCGGGTTGGAGAATCCTTGAGCAGCATTCAAATGCTCTTAGACTAATTCTGAAAATTGTGATGCCGAAGGGCACTCACTCAAGTCATGAGTAAGGCTCACACAAATAGCACATGCCTCATGAAATTGAGGCTGATCTTGCTGTGTAGGGGCATGTCCTACAGCTAACAATTGGTCTATTTTGTGGGACAATGCCTCTAGTTGTTGGGCTAACTCTAGGTTTTGCCATACCTCATAAATGCCCCCTCTTTTCGGGGCTCCAACTACCAGTTGCCGAACTTGTTGGGCTCTAGAGGCATGGTAAAGGGAGTTGTCACAGGTTCTCAAATAATTTCCAAGCCTCAGCGTCATTTTGGGACATGAATGTCCCACCACAAAAAGAATCAACCATTTGGCGGTGAGGCTTAGTTAAGCCATAGTAAAATGTTTGAACAAGTTGCCAATCAGGCACTTGGTGGTGGGGACATTGTTGGAGAAGGTCACGAAGTCTCTCCCATGTCTCATGAAATTGCGCGCCATCAATTTGAACAAAATTGGTGATGGCTCGCCCGAGTTGGTTGGTCTTACCAATAGGAAAGTACTTCTCCAAAAACTTCTACTGTAATTGGTCCCAAGTTGTGATAGTATTAGCAGGTAAGGAGTTCAGCTTGTATTTGGCTCTGTCCTTCAGTGAAAATGAGAATAATTGCAACATTAGGGCCTCATTGGTGAAATTCTGAATCCTCACTGTAGAGCAAATTTCCAGAAATTCATGCAGATGTCTATAAGGGTCATCATGAGCTAGTCCATGAAATGATAGGAGCATCTGGATTGTGCTGGACTTAATCTCATAATGAGCAGTAGTGGTGTCAGGTAACTGAATGCATAATGGTGATGTATATACAGTGGGTGTGAAGTAATCCTTAATGGTTCGGTTGGGCCCATTTAGGCCATTCGGGATTGCCATCTCTAATGGCTTGAGGTATGGGTATGGATATTCAAGCCTAGGAACACGGGCAGAGGCTCTAAGTTTCCTAAGAGTCCTTTCTAGTACAAGGTCCAAACTCCACAATTCAGAGCAACAAGAACGGTGCCCGTGCATACACTACTCACACACACACACTGTGTTCCGACTCTGTACACTAAGTTATGAAAGCAAAATACCAGAGAAGAAAATACTCACAGCAATTTAACGAAAATGCTTTACTCTACTTGTTGGTGCTTGACGTGTAGACGTTGTCCCCAATTTCCACTTGAGCTCTCTAATTTTGGCACTTTGGTGCTTTGCTTGTGAGTATTTGCTTTTTTTAGCACTTTAGTGCTGCAGTTTATTGTTAAAGCTCGGTTGCACTCCGCTTGCACTTCGATGATAGCTCCACTTGCAAACACTTTGCACACTTAGCAATATTAAAATATAAAATCCTAAACTAAAAATTAAAATAGGAATGCACCTTTAAATTACTTAATTTTTCCAGAAGTCCACGGCAATGGTGCCAAAATTTGATGAGTCGTTTCACACACCAAAATTAAACACTAAACTGTACCAAATTGCTTAGAATAATGGTAAGTCCAGGTATCGATCCACATGGACAAATGGGAAATTAGACTAATTTAATGGTTAAATTCCTAAATTAATTTTGATTAAAAAAAGATTGGTTCATAATCTAATGAGAACTAAATTAAACAAAGCAATTAAACAATTAGTTAAAAGTAAGGATGAAGTACTGATTTTGGGAAAAAATCTAGAATAATGAATCCACCTTAGTTACGTAAATAAGGTTTCAATTTGAAAATCAATTATGCTATGATTCGAATGAATAATACTTCGCAACTACAAGCTCGAAGCATTTATCAAGAGAATTAACACATTCAATGTATATGCACAAACCATCTCAAGTAGTACGAGTCGTTCACTCTAAACTAGGGTAGCAACATGACTTGTCCCTTGTAGTATGGCTCGTCTCATACCTTGAACACGAAAGCACAGAAAATCATTGTATGGAAAGCATTCAACAATCACAAAAAGCAAAATACTTCAAGAAATAATGAAAAATTATATTAGAAGCTTCTTGAGAACCATACAACTGTTCAAACCGTTACATAAAAGAAAACCAAAAGGAAAACCTATTTACTTGGCTAGGGTTTCATCAAAATCCTAGAGAAAGGAGCCTAGCCACTCATAGAGGAATGGGAAGAGGTAGATGGAGAAAAAGCCACCATGGGAGATAGGTTTCAAGCTTCAAGTTCTTTTGTTTCAAACCCTAGCATCTCTCTCCTTGGAAAAATATCAAAACCCTAATCCAACCACATTTTCTTCTTTTGATACCTTTGATGCCTTTCAAACAGGTTTAAAACAGCAGCACTATAGCGACCCCGGTCTTTTCCCATTTGATTATTGTATCCGGACTTAGGTTCCGTAGATTCTGTCATTGTATAATTGTTGTTGTTGTCCCTTATTTTCTCATTTGGAATTATAGGATGTGTTGGGCAGGTTTGTTTCAGGTTGGTTGGGTTTAGAAACCAAGTGTTGCTGTCCAGGTTTTTGGTTCTTCGCTCGAGCGAGGAGTTGTTCGCTCGAGCGAGAGGTTGCGTCTGATTTTGGACCTGTAGCTGTGCATTCTTGGCTCGAGCGAGCTTTTCTTCGCTCGAGCGAGTTAGTTCGTTCTTCGCTCGAGCAATAGTTCCTTCGCTCGAGCGTGTGTCTGGTTACAGACCTGAGGGTTTGAGTTCTTCGCTCGATCGAGCTTTCTTTCGCTCGAGCGAGATTTTGGGTTGTTGGCTCGAGCAAGGTTTCCTTGGCTCGAGCGTAGTTTCTTTGTGTCTGGTCGCTCGAGCGACCATGTCTTCGCTCGAGCGAGCCTGTCCAGTTTATATACATAGCAGCGGGTTTTGATCAGTCCTTTTGATCTTCTTTTGATTCCAAACCCTAGGTCCGACCTCTCTCTCTCCCTACTCACCTTCTCTCTTAGATTTGATCCACTTAGGGAGTGTTTCTACCCTAGATCCTTCATTAAAAAGATAGAGTGAGGCAAGGGCTTCCATTTAATCTGAGCATTTGGCGATTTGGAGCACTTTGGTATTTGGGCACTCATCTCTTCCTTCACCATTTGAGGTGTTTTCTTTGAGGTAGGGATTTCCTACTCCATTTTATAGGTTTTGTTCTAAGCTTTGGTAATTTGATATGTTGGGGATACTTTGGTAAATTTTGGGAAAAACCCTAGTTGTGTTATTGAATTAATTTGTATAAGTAATTCATGGAATTGGGAAAAGATGGTTAAATTCATGGAATTGGGGAATTCATTGATTAAATAGCATAATTGGGTAATTGGAATCATTTGTCTATTTAATTGTTGATATAGTTATTATCAGTTTAGAAATAACTGTTTTGGGCTATCGGTGGAGGATAGTCGTGATTGTTGTAGACATTGCATGTGGATTAGGAATAACTGAAACTAATCACATTGGTTAAGTCATTAATTTTGACTATGGCATTGATACAGAAAATATGTGTATTGATTGAGCATTGCATTTGCATATATTGTTTTGTGTGTGGGAGGAGATAGGGGATGTACTCCACGGTTTAGGGGAAGATAGGGGATGGACCTCTAAACCGGATTTTGTTTGGGAGGAGATAGGGGATGGACTCCATTAGCATCACTTTTATGTGTGCTTATTTATATAGAAGTGTTTTATTGATACGGCACTAAAATGTGTATCAATTTGGAAGTATGAAGTGTTTGATTTGAGCTTGAGTCTCATTTGTTTGTTGATATTGGAAGGATGTGAATATGATATATGTGATTCACTGTTATAAGTTTGGCCAGGTTCTGAGCCATGTTGATAAAATTGGAAAGTAAAACGTATCTTTGGCAATAGTGTCATGAGACTGTAAAATGAAGTAATTGATTATTTTGGTTAACCATCTATTGAATGCTATTGCTTTATTCATTGCATATATGTGGTTTAGTATATTTCTACTGGGCTGTGGCTCACCCTTTATGGGAACATCATTTTCAGGTTCAGGTGATAGACTACCTCCAAGGACTTAGCTTGGGAGGGTTTGGCTTTTGGATCGAAGAAGACTACCTTTAGTTAATTGTCTTTATTTATTAGTACATGTATACATTCAAGCCTAGGGCTTTTCTTGTATTGAGTTAGAACTCATATTTTGTACCCAAGTGTTGGCTTGGAAAGATGTAAGCCTGTAGGGCATTTTATTCGATGTTACATGTAATGCTTCATTTAGTGATACTCTGATGAATGAATCAATAAATTGTCTTCTTTAATTAATGCATCTCAATGATATATAATGGGTTAATTTTGAGGGCGTTACAACTTGGTATCAGAGCGTACCGGGTTTGAATACTTTGGGTACGTGGGAAGTGATTAGTATCACATTGGGTTCGTCTCGTTTGATAGAGAGTTAGTGTAATGTTATATGCTTATGTGATAACATGTTTATGTGATTATGTGGGTATGGAATGTAGTTTCTAGGATGTTGATTGGACCCTTGAGTTTCTAGTAGTCTTGTTGGAAAGGCACTTGATCACTGCTGCTTCCAACTGGAACTATAGTAACGCATTGGGACTATCATTATCCGGGAATGAAATTCGTAGGTGCTTATGTGATTATGTGCTTACGTGGATTGTATTATTGTTGTCCATTGCATTAGGACGCTAGTGTTTAGCTTCGGCACATTTATTAATGTGCTAATGTCTCTGTTTCCTTTATTAGGATGTCAGGACGAGGACGAGGACGCGGTAGGCGTGGTAGGCCGGGTAGGCAGGAGGTGCCTGTGCCAGAGGAGATTCCGGCAGTTCAGGAGGGAATTGGCCAGGCTAATGTGGCCGAGCCAGTAGGCCAGCAGGCTATGGGCGCTTTAGCCCGAGAGATAGCAGGGGCATTCAGGGAGTCGGTAGGTATTCTCAGAGCTGAGAATCAAGCTCAGGTTGTTGCTGCTGATGCAGGACCTTCCTTTCTGAAGAGGGAGTTCTTCCGGTCTAATCCGGATGAATTTGTGGGTGATCCTAAAGAGCCGCTTAAGGCAGATGAATGGCTCGAACAGACAACGAAGACGTTTGAGATGATTGGCATCGAAGATGAGGGGTTGAGAGTGACCTTGGCATCTTTCCAGTTGAAGGGGGATGCAGGTCAGTGGTGGAAGTTTACTAAGGGACGTATAGGAGGTACGTGGGAGGCTTTTGTGAATGCTTTCCAGGAGAAGTTCTTATCTTCAGCAGTCAGGGAGAAGCTGCGAGACCAGTTTTGTCAGCTTAAGCAGGCAAGTTCATCAGTGGCCGAATTTGAGGCTGCATTCACTAGTTTGTCCAGGTTTGCACCTGAGTTGGTGGCGTCTGAGGAACGCCGTTGTATTGAGTTTGAGAAGAAGTTGAGGCGTGGCCTCAAGCTGAGAGTTGGGGGAACTATGATTCGGGATTATGGGCGTATGGTTGATGCTGCAGCCCACATGGAAATCATGATGTAGGAGGAGGAGGAAGGGCAGAAGGGCTCCAAGAGGAGTCAGGATGGTCAGAATGATGGTAGGAGACAGAAGGGTTTTAATCCCCAGCAGTCTCAGGGTAGCTTTTCTAGATCGACTTTTCCTGTACCGAGTGCTAGTTCGGGGAAAGGCAGTCAGGGAGATATTACCTGTTTCAAGTGTGGCCAGCTGGGCCACAAGTCTCCAGTTTGTCCTCAGAGGGGAGGAGTTCAGAGAGCAGCATCTTCTTCGGCTCGATCTCAGAGCCAGAGTCAGGGTAGAGGTCAGCCACTCTCGTGTTATCAGTGTGGTCAGCCAGGGCATATGAAGAGGTATTGCCCGTAGTTGGGTGGCACATCTGGTGCATCTGGTCTGAGGCCGATTCAGGGTCAGCAGCCAGCTCAGTCGGGTCAGGCCTCGAAGGCCAATCAGGGAGGGGCTTCATCGTCTCAGTCGGTGCAGCAATCTTATGCTCCTAGGGTTGAGCAAGTTGATCAGAGGTCGTCTGGGCGCGTGTATGCTGTTACCGCGCAGGATCTTGTGCCAGCACCATCAGTTGTGAGAGGTACCTTCTTGTTTTGCAACTCGGTTGCTAATGTTTTGATTGATACGGGTGCATCTCATTCCTTTGTGTCTGCTGCATTTGCATCTGTTTTGGAGTTGGAGTTAGCACAGCTAGCATCTCCTATTTGTGTAGTGTCACCTCTTGGGGGTGAATTGATTTTGAAACAAGGCGTTAGGGGTTGTGATATAGAGGTTGATTATCATAGAATCCCATTTTCCTTTGTAGTTATGCCTATGAGGGGTTTCGATGTTATTTTGGGTATGGACTGGTTATCGTCATACCGGGCAGTTATTGATTGCTACCGCCAGAGGGTCACTTGTTGTGCCGTGAGCGGAGAGTATTTTCATTTTCTGGGGGACCGGGTTGGTGATGTGTTGCCACCGGGGTATGTTCCGCGAGGACGGAGTGAGCTTAGTGGTCTACTTGCTAACCTTTCGATTAGTGAGGATGTTGAGACTCAGATTGTGTTGCCAAGGGTGGTTTGTGAGTACTCGGACGTCTTTCCCGAGGATCTTGTTGGTTTGCCACCGCATCGAGAGATTGAGTTCTCTATTGACCTGGTGCCCGGCACGGCGCCGATTTCTATGGCACCTTATCGTTTTGCCCCAGCTGAGTTAGTTGAGTTGAAGATCCAACTCCAGGAGTTGCTAGATAAGGGCTTTATACGTCCTAGTGTTTCGCCGTGGGGAGCACCAGCTCTCTTTGTTAAAAAGAAAGGAGGCGCTTTGAGACTGTGTATAGATTACCGAAAATTGAATCGGGCTACGGTTAAGAATAAGTACCCTATGCCTTGTATAGATGATCTGTTTGACCAGTTGAAGGGTTCCCGTTGTTTCTCTAAGATAGACTTGAGATCAGGTTACCACCAGTTGAGGGTCAGAGAAGAGGATATTCCGAAGACGGCATTCCGTACGCGGTATGGCCATTATGAGTTTCTGGTGATGCCATTTGGACTCACCAATGCACCGGCAGTCTTTATGGACTTGATGAACCGGATCTTCCGGGAATTCTTGGATCGGTTTGTAGTCGTTTTTGTGGACGACATCCTTATCTATTCGCCTTCTGAGGAGGAGCACGAGGCACACTTGAGGGTGGTGCTTGAGTTACTTAGAGCTCATGGGCTATATGCCAAGTTTGGGAAGTGTGAGTTCTGGCTGAGAGAAGTCAAATTCTTAGGCCATGTAGTATCCGGTGAAGGAGTGTCTGTTGATACTTCCAAGGTAGAGGCAGTGCAGGATTGGGCACAGCCTAAGAGTGTGTTTGAGATCCGCAGTTTTCTGGGATTAGCTGGGTATTACCGTCGGTTTGTGAAAGATTTCTCCAGATTAGCTTGGCCTTTGACTAGATTGACTCGGAAGGGAGTCAAATTCGTACGGAGTGAGACTTGTGAAAAGTCATTTCAGGAGTTGAAAGTTAGACTGACCACCGCTCCGGTATTGATTATTCCAGAGAGAGGGTTGGGTTATACAGTCTATTGTGACGCCTCACGAGAGGGTCTGGGTTGTGTGTTAATGCAAGAGGGGAAAGTAGTTGCCTATGGCTCACGTCAGTTGAAAATTCACGAGCAGAATTACCCTACGCATGATCTAGAGTTAGCAGCTGTGATATTTGCCTTGAAGATTTGGAGGCATTATCTTTATGGTGAGAAATTTGAGGTATTCTCGGATCATAAGAGTCTGAAATATTTGTTTACACAGAAAGATTTGAACTTGAGGCAGAGGAGGTGGATGGAGTTCATAGAAGATTATGACTTTGAGTTGCATTATCATCCGGGAAAGGCCAATGTGGTGGCCGATGCCCTTAGCAGAAAACCTGTTGGTGTCATAGCTAGTATAGCCATTCGAGAATGGGAGATGTTGGGTGCACTTGGCGAGTTTGATTTGCTACTGGGCGAATCTGTTGAGGCTGCGGCCTTGTTTTCTATTGTTGCGCAGCCTACACTTGTGATTAGAGTGTTAGAGGCACAGAGAGGTGACCTTGAGGTAGAAACCCTCCGTGAGAAGATTTCTGGTGGGAAGGTTGAAAAGGGTTTGGCAGTGTATCCCGACCTGAGTGTGAGATACCGAGACCGTCTGTTTGTACCAGAGTCGTGTCGAGAAGAGGTACTCCGAGATTTTCATCATTCACACCTTGCGGTGCATCCGGGAGGCACTAAGATGTATCGGGATTTGGGTCGCCAGTTCTGGTGGCGGGGTATGAAGAGAGGTGTGGCAGTTTTCGTGTCTAAGTGCCTTACTTGTCAGCAAGTGAAGGCTGAGCATCAGAGGCCAGCGGGTTTGTTGCAACCCTTGCCTATTGCCGAGTGGAAGTGGGAGCATGTCACTATGGACTTCGTTGTAGGTCTTCCGAGGACTCAGCGGGGTAGTGATGCTATTTGGGTGGTTGTAGACCGATTGACTAAGTCGGCGCACTTCATTCCTATGCGCGTGAGAGATTCGGTAGATCATCTTGCCGATTTGTACATTCGGGACATAGTGAGGTTACACGGGGTTCCAGTGACGATTGTCTCGGATAGAGATCCTCGTTTTACTGCCAGGTTGTGGCAGAGTTTGCAGAGTGCCTTAGGCACTAAGTTGACCTTTAGCACGGCTTATCATCCTCAGACTGACGGACAGTCCGAGCGTACTATTCAGATACTTGAGGATATGCTTCGGGGTTGTGTTCTAGACTTTAGTGGATCGTGGGAGAGGCACTTGCCGTTGGTAGAGTTTGCCTACAACAACAGTTTCCAGTCTAGTATCGGTATGGCACCATTTGAGGCCTTGTATGGCCGACCGTGTAGATCTCCTGTGTGTTGGGCTGAGGTGGGTGATGCACCTCTGTTGGGTCCGGAGTTGGTGAGGGAAACGACGGAGAAAGTTGAGCTTATCCGTAAGAGGCTTGTTACAGCACAGAGTCGTCAGAAATCTTATGCCGACCGTAGGAGGAGACCCTTGGTGTTTGCAGTGGGTGATCATGTGTTTCTGAAGATATCACCTAGATGGGGTTTGATGAGGTTTGGGAAGAGTGGGAAGTTGTCCCCTCGGTTCATTGGTCCATTTGAGATCCTTGAGAGGATTGGCGAGGCTGCTTATCGTTTAGCTTTGCCGCCGCAGTTGTCCGGAGTACATGACGTGTTTCATGTGAGTATGCTTCGGAAGTATGAGCCGGATCCATCACATGTGTTGGATTGGACCGATTTAGTGGTTGATGAGGATGTCTCGTATGAGGAGAGACCGGTTCGAGTCTTGGATAGGCGGGATCAAGTTTTGCGAGGCAAAACCATCCCTTTGGTAAAAGTTTTGTGGAAACATCATGGAGTGGAGGAAGCCACTTGGGAGCGTGAATTGGAAGTCCGCGAAAAATACCCGGACATGTTTATTCATTTGTAATCTTATATTTAGATTTTGTAATATTGTTGTACTTAAGAGCTTTACATATGTCTAAAGTTGTAAAACGTTGAGTATGTTTTGGTAAAGGGGTGTATCTTGAAACTTGCTTCATTATAGAAGTTTAGTATGGCATTGCATATATTGATTACATTGCTGAGTGTGTTATATATATCATGTAATTAAATATGATATGGGGATTGTTAACATTGAAAGGAATAATGCATTTGTATACAGGTTGAGATATATGTTGTGTTATATATTTAATATGAGATGCCTCTTGATAAAGAGATGAAATGACCAGTTTTGGGTCAAGATGTTTACTAATGAAAAAAAAAAAAAAAAAAATTTGTTTTCAAAAACTTATGCTTAATTTCGGGGACGAAATTCTTTGAAGGGGGGGAGGTTATAGCGACCCCGGTCTTTTCCCATTTGATTATTGTATCCGGACTTAGGTTCCGTAGATTCTGTCATTGTATAATTGTTGTTGTTGTCCCTTATTTTCTCATTTGGAATTATAGGATGTGTTGGGCAGGTTTGTTTCAGGTTGGTTGGGTTTAGAAACCAAGTGTTGCTGTCCAGGTTTTTGGTTCTTCGCTCGAGCGAGGAGTTGTTCGCTCGAGCGAGAGGTTGCGTCTGATTTTGGACCTGTAGCTGTGCATTCTTGGCTCGAGCGAGCTTTTCTTCGCTCGAGCGAGTTAGTTCGTTCTTCGCTCGAGCAATAGTTCCTTCGCTCGAGCGTGTGTCTGGTTACAGACCTGAGGGTTTGAGTTCTTCGCTCGATCGAGCTTTCTTTCGCTCGAGCGAGATTTTGGGTTGTTGGCTCGAGCAAGGTTTCCTTGGCTCGAGCGTAGTTTCTTTGTGTCTGGTCGCTCGAGCGACCATGTCTTCGCTCGAGCGAGCCTGTCCAGTTTATATACACAGCAGCGGGTTTTGATCAGTCCTTTTGATCTTCTTTTGATTCCAAACCCTTGGTCCGACCTCTCTCTCTCCCTACTCACCTTCTCTCTTAGATTTGATCCACTTAGGGAGTGTTTCTACCCTAGATCCTTCATTAAAAAGATAGAGTGAGGCAAGGGCTTCCATTTAATCTGAGCATTTGGCGATTTGGAGCACTTTGGTATTTGGGCACTCATCTCTTCCTTCACCATTTGAGGTGTTTTCTTTGAGGTAGGGATTTCCTACTCCATTTTATAGGTTTTGTTCTAAGCTTTGGTAATTTGATATGTTGGGGATACTTTGGTAAATTTTGGGAAAAACCCTAGTTGTGTTATTGAATTAATTTGTATAAGTAATTCATGGAATTGGGAAAAGATGGTTAAATTCATGGAATTGGGGAATTCATTGATTAAATAGCATAATTGGGTAATTGGAATCATTTGTCTATGTAATTGTTGATATAGTTATTATCAGTTTAGAAATAACTGTTTTGGGCTATCGGTGGAGGATAGTCGTGATTGTTGTAGACATTGCATGTGGATTAGGAATAACTGAAACTAATCACATTGGTTAAGTCATTAATTTTGACTATGGCATTGATACAGAAAATATGTGTATTGATTGAGCATTGCATTTGCATATATTGTTTTGTGTGTGGGAGGAGATAGGGGATGTACTCCACGGTTTAGGGGAAGATAGGGGATGGACCTCTAAACCGGATTTTGTTTGGGAGGAGATAGGGGATGGACTTCATTAGCATCACTTTTATGTGTGCTTATTTATATAGAAGTGTTTTATTGATACAGCACTAAAATGTGTATCAATTTGGAAGTATGAAGTGTTTGATTTGAGCTTGAGTCTCATTTGTTTGTTGATATTGGAAGGATGTGAATATGATATATGTGATTCACTGTTATAAGTTTGGCCAGGTTCTGAGCCATGTTGATAAAATTGGAAAGTAAAACGTATCTTTGGCAATAGTGTCATGAGACTGTAAAATGAAGTAATTGATTATTTTGGTTAACCATCTATTGAATGCTATTGCTTTATTCATTGCATATATGTGGTTTAGTATATTTCTACTGGGCTGTGGCTCACCCTTTATGGGAACATCATTTTCAGGTTCAGGTGATAGACTACCTCCAAGGACTTAGCTTGGGAGGGTTTGGCTTTTGGATCGAAGAAGACTACCTTTAGTTAATTGTCTTTATTTATTAGTACATGTATACATTCAAGCCTAGGGCTTTTCTTGTATTGAGTTAGAACTCATATTTTGTACCCAAGTGTTGGCTTGGAAAGATGTAAGCCTGTAGGGCATTTTATTCGATGTTACATGTAATGCTTCATTTAGTGATACTCTGATGAATGAATCAATAAATTGTCTTCTTTAATTAATGCATCTCAATGATATATAATGGGTTAATTTTGAGGGCGTTACAAGCACGATTTCTGAGGTATTGCCACACGTGCGGGAAAAGTCAACGCACGTGCAGGAAACACTTTTCTTTACAAGTCCTGCATTTTTGCTCATTTTATGCTCCCACTATGTAGAACCTGATTAACATTAAACAGACATAAAATATATAGTTTGACAAGCAAGTAAAGTTAAGAGATCCTAATTAATGGCCTCAGTGTTGCACAATTCGGCCTTAATCAACCCGACTATGCCTCATTTGGGCCAACCGTGTGTTTTGGGTGATAAATAGTGTTCTGGGCGGGAATCAGCTAGCTGTCCATTTTTGAAGATATTTATGACCTATTTACCTCAAATTCTATAAATACGAGCTCAGACCTTTGTTTTGAGGGTTATAAAAATTTCAAAGAGTTGAAAAGATATTTGAGAGCTCTTCATTCTCTTGTATCATCTTTGGGATATATATATACATATTAGATAAACCATTAAAGCTTGGATTGAGAGCTTTTATTGAGACTTGAAGACCACAACTCAAGAACTTGAGTGTGCTTGGGAATCAAGTTTGATCAACAACCATACATACTCTTTCAAGGGGTACAATTCTTACCATCTTTTCCCTTTGTTTTACTAATCATCTTCTTCATTTTCTTTGAGTTTGTGCACTGTTGGAGGCCATTTTCAAGGGTTGAAATATGTGATTCTTAATCCATAAAAAGAGAGGGATGAGCCTCACCTCCTCAAGCTTGCTTGTCCAGCTTGTTCTCTCATATTCTTGCTCACTTTCTTCATCTTTTTGAAGTAGTTTGTCACTGTTTTTAGGATATAGGGGCTGTTTTAATTTTTTTATTATTATTTTATGCCTTGAGTATCATGTTTGTAGTGTTGTACGTCCTCATGGATTTGGTTGTTCAGGCCTTAGACACCAATTCATTTGAGTGGATTGTCTTGTTTACTTAGTTCTCATGCAAATAGTCTCACTTTTGTAATAATCAACTTTGCATAATCATCTCTGCAACCTCCCTCCTTTCTTTATTTCTTTTGATTAAGAGTTGTATCCAACACGAGATTACCGTTCAAAGCATAAGAAAGAGACCTCGCATGTGCTAAATGGTTTAATCTCTTCAGAAATTTATTACCAAGGCATTACATCTCTCTTATGTAGAGAATGATCCCTTGTTTTATACTCCTCTTAATCACCGATGCATTGTTTCTAACGGACTAGTTTTTTAACTTAGACCCTTGGAAATCTCAAAGAAAGGTTTCATTATAGCTTGTCATCGAGTTTGGATTTGAGGTTCTTATTGCCCTCTCAAGTTTGACTTCGAGTTCATTATCGCTCGGGAATAGGTTTGACTCCTTTGTGATTTCCTCTGTAGAAAAGGGCTTGAAAAGTTCATTTTTCGGGTTAAGCTATGCTTGTTCATCTTTATTGCTTTTGGACTTAGTGGACATAAACATCACTTTTGGACAGAATGGAATAAAAGATAAGAAATGGAAAGGTAAGTTGAAAAAGGCTAAGAAATCGGCTTAAAATCGATCAAAATCGACTTAAAATTGATTAAAATTGGCATAAAGGAAACTAATAAAATTGGTTGGATTCGGTTGAACATTATGCCGAATCCATCGCTTCTAGAGTCATCACATACTAATTCGTGATGTTTGATGATTCTTAAGGCATGTCTATCTCCCTTCTTGAATTTAACTTCATGATAGGAATGAGGTGTTTCTTGTCTATCATCGCATTCATTAAACTTTTGTCCTATCATGTCCAAAATCATCACACAATCAACTTGCGACCATTGATGGTTTGGGAACCGAACCCGCTCTTCTATTGAGTGTCTCCATGATAGAGAAGGGCAAAGAGGTCAAACATGGCTTAGGAACACTCTGTCTACACTGTTTTCACCTCAGAGCACAAAAATAATCTTCACTACAACAAAAACACATTTTAGTGACATCATACTAGTGGCATGTTTTTAAAAATTGTCACAAAAAGAGAATTTGGTGGCATGGTTTAGAAAAATGTCATAGAGCCACAAACATACAAGGCTTTAGTGGCATTTCAATAAAAAAGTGTCACTTCACTACAACAAAAATGTGATTCAATAATATCAATTTTATGGCATTTTATAAAAGAATGACACAAGAAATTGTTTTAATGACATTTATGAAAAGATGCCACTAATGTTCAGTAGTAATGGAATTTTTTTTTTAAATGTCACTAAACTAGATAGATGTAAGTTACTTTTTATGGCATTAAGTGAAAAGTGTCATAAACAAATATTTTATGGCATTTTAAGAAATGTCACTAAACCAAAAAATTTCCAAGCTATCTAATGTCATTTTTTGAAAAAAAAAAAATGTCAATATACTTCCATTTTTTTTTAAAGTGTGTGCAAAATAAATATAACAAAATAAATTGAAGTCAATATAACATGCTATCAATTGGACTAATTTGAGACAAAATAAAAAATTTAAGATTAAAATCGATTCAATTGAAATTACAAAAGCTAAAATAACGCAATAGCCAAAATAGACGGACTAATAGTGTAATTTGCCCTAATTGTTAGCATTTTTTGATGACAAATATGCATATAAGTGACATATGTCATTTTTTAGAAGCAAAATAATAAATTTGCTCAACTCGGTGAGTTAATCTAAACAAATTCAGCGATCATTTTTCATCAAAAACACTAACGGTATTATCAATTGGACCAAATTGACACAAAATTAAAAGTTAAAATTGATCTAATTAAAAATATAAAGATCAAAAATAATATTTATTTATTTATTTAAAATGTGAACAAATTTATTTATAAATAAATAAATAAATATTTATTTAAAGGAATCAATATAAATACAAATTGGCAGTATATATATGATATTCATCATAATACTATTTTACCCATTAGTCGATCCATTGAGTTCGCCTCTAAATTCCCTGATGAAATTCTCGACAAAACCCAATTACAAAGGTTCTTAGGTTCCCTCAATTATATTGAAGTATCTTTATCACATACCTAGTATACATACATACCCTATCTTTTATGATGAATATCATATCCTAAGAACCTGGGACAATATGGTATCTTTATTAGCTTTTTGAGTAAGTTTAAGGTCAATACACATTTTTAATCCTTCTTTCTAAATAGTACTAATTATATCACCATACGTGAGATTATCATATTCAATAACACCAGTGGGTTGACTAAGAACATCTCTAATTTTATGAGCAAATAAGCTGGGTAATCCATTAATAAATTTTTCTTTCCAAAATGATTTAGTACAGTCTTCTCTTAACATGACTCGAGAGGTAAAGACATCTTTATACCATCTAAAATCACTTAAGGTTGGACAGTTAAGATTACTTAATTGATCATGGATTCGAGAATATATATTTGTAGGGGTACCAATGAAATGGCGAACTATTGTATAAATTAATTGATTAATTCCATCAGGGTGACAACATCCTATAGATTCATCAAAAAGAGGGAGACCATTTTCATCAGTTTGATTGGCATAAATAACAGAGTCACGATCTGTTTCAGTGAGATATTTTTCCCACCAAGATTTGAGCATACCAGTAAAGCCAGAGGTAAGTAAGGAAACAATTTCAGGTTGAGTGTATTGGGGATAATTACTGAGATAACTATTGGCGACCATAGATAAATGGTTTAATTTTTGAAGGATTTGATCTTCACTGAGACCATCAATATTCCATTCGTATAATTTTTTAGCAGAAACAGAAAATTGATTACTAATATTTGTATCTTCAAATTGGAGGTCAACAGGAGTTGGTTTAGAATACCAGTTTTTGGTATTATGAGGATTTACTTTGGGATAATGGATTTTATTGAGATGAGAAGATTGAAATTGTTGAGTTAATTGATTTATTTCATTATCAGTAGTGTCAGTATCTGATTGATCAAAAATAGTATTAGTAATGGGTTGTTGATTCAAAACAGTAAGACCTTTATCTTTAGATGTGGAAGTATCATTAGGAGTTAACTTAGTAAATAATTGTTCAATCGCTTTGACAGTAGATTGATCATTAGTGACTAAACTAGTACGTTTAGAACGATGACTAGGGAGAGTGAGTAAAGGTTGATCTAAGGGTTTAGTAGGTTTGGCAGATTGGTCATCTAAACTAGTTTCCAATTTATCTAATTGTTTACCAATTGTTTTTAGACATTGATTAGTATAATTATTTTGTTCAATAACCTTTTTAATTTCAGTATCAGTACCAGGTAATTTAAAAGGAGAGGCTGGGACTTCAGAACCTTGGTGATCAATAATTATATTTTCTAATGGAGGATGATTTGAACTGACAGAAGTATTGGGAGAAGTTTTCCATTTATGTTTGGTGATTGTATTGATCTTTTTGTAATATTGATCCATATAATGAAAGAAAGATAATTCAAAACCATATTGAACCATAAAATTATACCATTCTCTAGTTATTCTGGATTGTTGAACAGAATTATATTTAGCACTATAAGCGTGTCGTTTAGTTTTATTTTCTTTGGATCGGAATTCAATAAGTAATTTATCTAAATCAGGAATAAAATCTTTTTTGATTGTCATTAGTTGAGGATTGACAGGTTGTATAAATTCTTCGAAATCAGTTTGAGTTGGGGAATTATTTGAAGCAACGTCTTCGTCGGGTAACTGTGTTTGAGTTGTGTAAACAGGTTTACTAATTTGAGAAGTTGTAGAATTATCAATTCCTTTTAATTTATTTTTTGAAATTGGATTAGTTGGACCAAGATGGATTTGACTATTTTTCCTAAATAAAGGAGTGTTAAATATTTCATCTTCAGTTGATATTTCGGAAGGGACACTAGATGTACTATGTCGAGAAGATTGACTTCGATTAAATTTAATATTAACTGATCCATCATTGTTTTGTTGGATATGTTGAATATCTTGGATTGAAGATTGTTGTTGATTATGTTTGTAATTTTCATTGACAGTAACCCATTGATCAGGTAAATTAATATCTTTCCATTCAATCATGTGAGGAATATTAATGTTTGATTCATTAGTACTACTGCTTTGGATTAACAAAGTCTTATCTTTGGGACTTTTATGTAGAGCATGAACATTTAAATTAGTTTGCATACATTTATAATGAACACGATAAATTAAGGCAATATTATGTGAAGAATCTAACATTTCAGTATATTCACCATGTAATTGAATGTTGAGTGTTAAAGCTTTGAGAATATGTGGATCTCTTAAACTTAATGTAAAATCAGGAAAACAGTTAAAATGTACTGGACCTTTATTAAGACCAGTTTCCATCATTCCCATTAAACTAGCATTGTAATTAAGAAAACGAGCATCTCTTAAACAGAGTAAAACAGAAGTATTTTGTCCTATCATTGTTAATGGATTGACACCAATTTGGATTAAACCAATATGCATAAAATTGTAACCACGATCTAAATGTCGTTTAATTAATTTTTTATCAAATAACTGACAAGTTTCTCTCGGTTTTTCCAAAGCATAAACTTGTTCAATAGTTTTAACATGAAGAGTAACTTTAAAAACATCTTGTAGAAAAGAAGTTTGATAAATCTCTTTAATAGGTAGTTTGGGAATATTCCATCCAGAATTAATTTGATCATTTTGTATTTCAACATCTTCTTCATTAATTATGATGCCTGGATTAGGTATGGAAGGCAAGGTAGTTGACCTAGAACTTACTGATGAGTTACTTCTAAATAATCGATTCATTGTTTTGTTATAATTAACCAGTTTTACAGGTATCTTAATACATACCCTATTCTTGTCAGTTGTATCACATACCTAGTATACATACATACCCTATCTTTAAACCCCAAAGTCTGACTCTGCCTAAACCGAAGGACTTACACAAGACTGGGAAGAAGTGGGTGACTTAAACTAGGTGGATAGAACAGACTGATCTTTTGGGTGATTAAGATGAACTGAAAACAGGATTAATTAAACAAACAAAGAAGACGATTAAGAGGAGTAGCTAAACAGTTAGAAACAGGATACAACATCACTTGGCTCTGATACCAAAAAGGCCAAGGCCTCCTTCCAAGGCTCTTGGTAACCTTTGACCTTTGATTTAGCTTTGGGTTGAGCAGGAGGTGAAATGGGCTTAACCTTTGCTTTGGATTTTGATTTGGATTTGGACTGATCTTTGGGCTGGGCCGGAGCTGGAGAAGCTTTGGACTTAGCCTTTGATTTTGAATGTGTTGACTGATCTGGTTTGGATTTGGGCTTGGAACCACTGGATGAGGGGCTTCCAAGATTGATTGGAGGAAGGCTAGGCTGACTTCCTTGACTGATTGTAGCAGTTGGGATCTGCTGAGCTTTAATCATTGCAGGAGTTGGAGCATATTGACTAGATGGGAATTCTTCATGAACAATTTCAAATATGCGGGGCAATTTGAATTTAGCCCACCATTTGACTGAGTGATGTCGGATAATTATGTTACCATCAATCCCATAATGCCATTTGAATATCCAAGGGATTATATACTTGGCTATAAAAATTAACAATAGTGGGAATGATCTCTGATGGGTGGTAAATGGGTAAACAGCAGCAAAATAGTTGATTAATTCAAGCAGATTATCAGGGAGGATATCTGAAATGGCACCATAATGAGACCACCATCGCAGAAACCAAGAAGGTAATTCAGACTTGAATTTTTGATCAAATGAAATGAACCAAGAATGGCTAAAAGTCTCATTTTGGTACAAGAAAAGCTTGAACCAAGCATCAATGTAATCATGGTAATTATACTGGATGGAATGGCCAGGTAAATCACGGAGCTGGTAGGGAGGACCCCATTCAGCTAAGGAAACAATGTTGTGAATGTAAATGGAATGGTACAGAATCTTGTAAGCATATGTGCGGTCTTGGATTGGTTTGATCAGGATTGATTGATGATGAAGCAAAATATCTTTGTAATAGGAGAGTGTTTTCTCTGGATGAGAAAGGGTGAAATGGCAACCAGGACCAAAATAGGATTTAGCAATGTCATTAAGGATTTGGCTTTTTGGGTGACTAGGTTCTTTATAGAAGAGGTTAGTAATATGTGATTTGGTGTATTCAGTTTTGGATGACCGGACTGGATTAACTGGGAAGGGAGTAACTGAAACTGATTGACTAGGAGCAAAAGGATCAGAAGCCAATGCAGTAGAGTAATCAGGGCGACAAAGGTTACCAAGAGCTTGGTAGCGATTAGTCATATCAAGTGAATAGGATGGGGTGATTGACTCCAAAGGAGGTGGAACAAGAAGTTGATTTGGTTTAGTGGAAGAGGAGGCCAAAGCCTTGGAAGGAGGCCTTGGACGAGACATCTGTGGAATAAAAAACAGTAATTAGCAACCAGAAAGGAGATCAAGATAATCTTGATGACGATGTAAACAATTGTAGTTGTGAGCAAGTGAATTGCGGCGAGCTAGAATTTGGTGGTAATTGATGTATTGGGCTCTTTTGGTAGTGGGTCTAGCTGATTTGAGGCGGTGAATGCGATGGGTAAGTTGTTTAATAAGGGTTTTGAAATAGGTGATTCGGGATTTATGGTAAGCAGTAAATGGTGTAGTCATCCCTTACCCCCCTGTAAAAATTCCCGGGTAAGAAAATCAGGTAGGGAATTTTGGCAACCAGGTATATAGGTAATATCAAAATCAAAAATACTTAAAATATCTTGCCAACGGGCAAAAATCTGTTTACAAGCAAGATTTTGAACATCTTTTTCTAAAATAAATTTAGCAGATTTGCAATCAACACGAAGTAAGAATTTTTGATTTAAAATATCATCTTGAAATTTCTGAATACATAAAACAGTAGATAAAATTTCTTTTTTAATAGTACTATAATTGAATTGTGCTTTATTCCAGACACCAGAATGATAACGAACAATTTGTTCAGATGATTGAGGAGTGAGTTGCTGAAGTAAAATGCCACCATATCCAATATCGGAGGCATCAGTTTGAATAATTTTGAATGAATGTTCAGTGGGAATACCAAGACAAGGAAGAGACTTGACATATTGTTTGACTTGTTTAACAATAGAAGTATGAACAGAAGACCAAGGAGGAGGATTATCCTTTAACCTATCAAATAGAGGTTGACAAGTTTTCCTAAGATCTTTATAAAATTCAGCAATATAATTGAGGGAACCTAAGAACCTTTGTAATTGGGTTTTGTCGAGAATTTCATCAGGGAATTTAGAGGCGAACTCAATGGATCGACTAATGGGTAAAATAGTATTATGATGAATATCATATCCTAAGAACCTGACTTTGGTTTGAAATAATTTAATTTTAGGAGCAGAAATAACAAGACCATGACTTTTAATTGTATAAAAGAATGCAGTTAAATGTTTCCAGTGTTCACTAAGGGATTTTGAAAAAATTAATATGTCATCAATGTAAACAATAGAAAAATGACTAAAAGGGTTGAATATGTCATTCATGATATGTTGAAATTCGCTAGGAGCATTTTTTAAACCAAATGGCATGACATTCCATTCATATTGACCGAAGGGTGTATTAAATGCAGTTTTATATCGATCTTTAGGATGAATTTGAATTTGCCAAAAACCACTTTTCAAGTCAAATTTACTAAAGATAACAGCTTGACTAAGGCGTTTAATTAAATCTTTTTTATTAGGAATAGGATACCTAATCCATTCTAAAACAGAATTTAATGGTTTGTAATTAATAACAAGTCGAGGGACACCTCGTTCTAATTCAGCATTTTTATTAACATAGAAAGCAGGACAAGACCAAGGTGAGTTACTTGGGCTAATTATGCGATTTCTTAATAATTCATTAATTTCTTTTTTACACATTTCAAGTAATTCATGATTCATTTGAATAGGTCGAGATTTAGTAGGAATTTGGGATTCATGAAAATCTTTAATGTAGGGTAAGGTAACAATATGTTTTTTCCTATGCCAAAATGCAGTAGGTAAAGTGGAGCAAATAGTTGATTCAATTTTTAATTTAAAATCATTGATTTGAGAGACAAGAACTGGATTTGTTAGTTGTTGATCGATTCTTTTGTGATTAATTTCTTCTTTCAGAAATCGTAAATGCCGAGTTAGGCGATTAATTTGATGAGAAATAGAACAATCTTTTAATTGATTTAAGTGTAATAATTCAGGAGGAGATAAAAATTTAAATGTAACTGGTTGGCCTAAAACATGTGTAGTTATTCCTGTACTAGATGTAGTAAAAGGATACAATAAATATATAAATGGAGAACCTAAAATAATTTTATCAGTCATGTTTTTGACTAATACAAAAGAGGTTTTAAAACAGACATTATCTTGACAGACATGAACTTTAGGTAATTTGTATTGGATATGCATTTTAGCACCATTAGCAGAAGTTAGTTTCTCTTGACATTTTTCATAGTATGTAGTAGGAAGTAAACCTTCTTGTATACAATTTAAATCAGCACCAGTATCAATTAAAGCAATTAATTCTAATTCAAAATTATTAACAATTATTTTGATTTTAGAATACCACTTTTGAATGTAAAGTTTGTTGATTAAACTTAATCGTTTGTTGTCAGGATTGTTGGATTGAGAGTGGTGTGATTGGTTATCAAATAGCAAATTATCAGGATTAGTAGGATCAGACTCATGTTCAGATTCATGTGGGGATTCAGGTTCATTAGTTTGGAAATTATCTAAACTTTTATCAAGTTTGAGAGTAATAATTTCATCTTCAAGTTTTTTATCTTTGTGTTGTAATTCTTTGAGTGTCTGTTTAATCTGATTGATCTCTTGTTGTAAATCCTGTAAGGTAACTTCTTTTTGTTTATTTTTAAATCTTTCTAAAGTTTTGGATAGACTGATTATAGGTTTATCAAACTTAGGTTTGGAATCTGAATGAATTAATAAGGATTTTAATTTATCAGTATATTTTTGTTTTAACTTTGGATCATCTAATTTATTAATGAGATCAATAAGAGCAGATTCTTCTTGAGTAGTTTTGGTAAGGACAGTAATTTGTTTAACTGGTTTACAACAAACATCATTACAACCTATGTTAATATCATTATCGGAATCATCACTAGGTGATGGAGAATTGGATGAAGTATCTGGATGATCAGAAGAGGAAGAACTACTAACAGATTGATGTAATTGGAAAATTTCATATAACTGATTTTTGGAGTTATCATCAATTTGGAGTTGGTTAACTCGGTCTTTTAATTTTTGTTTTTCTTTACATTTATTAGAATAATGACCTTTTTGACCACAATTATAACAAGTAACATCTTTGGTGGATTTAGATTTTGGATATGATTTAGATTTATAATATTTCTTTTTAGGTTTGGTATAAAATTTATCATTGGATTTAGAAGGTGTATAGTTCTTCTTGTATTTATATTTATTGGAATGTTTATAGGATGATTTATGTTTGGAGTATTTATGTGATTTCCTACGGGAGGGTGCAACAGGAGGTAAACCATATTGTTCACAGAAATTGCCTAATTCGTATTTAGCTTTATGTTTATCTTTATTAGCTTTTTGAGTAAGTTTAAGGTCAATACACATTTTTAATCCTTCTTTCTGAATAGTACTAATTATATCACCATACGTGAGATTATCATATTCAATAACACCAGTGGGTTGACTAAGAACATCTCTAATTTTATGAGCAAATAAGCTGGGTAATCCATTAATAAATTTTTCTTTCCAAAATGATTTAGTACAGTCTTCTCTTAACATGACTCGAGAGGTAAAGACTTTATACCATCTAAAATCACTTAAGGTTGGACAGTTAAGATTACTTAATTGATCATGGATTCGAGAATATATATTTGTAGGGGTACCAATGAAATGGCGAACTATTGTATAAATTAATTGATTAATTCCATCAGGGTGACAACATCCTATAGATTCATCAAAAAGAGGGAGACCATTTTCATCAGTTTGATTGGCATAAATAACAGAGTCACGATCTGTTTCAGTGAGATATTTTTCCCACCAAGATTTGAGCATACCAGTAAAGCCAGAGGTAAGTAAGGAAACAATTTCAGGTTGAGTGTATTGGGGATAATTACTGAGATAACTATTGGCGACCATAGATAAATGGTTTAATTTTTGAAGGATTTGATCTTCACTGAGACCATCAATATTCCATTCGTATAATTTTTTAGCAGAAACAGAAAATTGATTACTAATATTTGTATCTTCAAATTGGAGGTCAACAGGAGTTGGTTTAGAATACCAGTTTTTGGTATTATGAGGATTTACTTTGGGATAATGGATTTTATTGAGATGAGAAGATTGAAATTGTTGAGTTAATTGATTTATTTCATTATCAGTAGTGTCAGTATCTAATTGATCAAAAATAGTATTAGTAATGGGTTGTTGATTCAAAACAGTAAGACCTTTATCTTTAGATGTGGAAGTATCATTAGGAGTTAACTTAGTAAATAATTGTTCAATCGCTTTGACAGTAGATTGATCATTAGTGACTAAACTAGTATGTTTAGAACGATGACTAGGGAGAGTGAGTAAAGGTTGATCTAAGGGTTTAGTAGGTTTGGCAGATTGGTCATCTAAACTAGTTTCCAATTTATCTAATTGTTTACCAATTGTTTTTAGACATTGATTAGTATAATTATTTTGTTCAATAACCTTTTTAATTTCAGTATCAGTACCAGGTAATTTAAAAGGAGAGGCTGGGACTTCAGAACCTTGGTGATCAATAATTATATTTTCTAATGGAGGATGATTTGAACTGACAGAAGTATTGGGAGAAGTTTTCCATTTATGTTTGGTGATTGTATTGATCTTTTTGTAATATTGATCCATATAATCAAAGAAAGATAATTCAAAACCATATTGAACCATAAAATTATACCATTCTCTAGTTATTCTGGATTGTTGAACAGAATTATATTTAGCACTATAAGCGTGTCGTTTAGTTTTATTTTCTTTGGATCGGAATTCAATAAGTAATTTATCTAAATCAGGAATAAAATCTTTTTTGATTGTCATTAGTTGAGGATTGACAGGTTGTATAAATTCTTCGAAATCAGTTTGAGATGGGGAATTATTTGAAGCAACGTCTTCGTCGGGTAACTGTGTTTGAGTTGTGTAAACAGGTTTACTAATTTGAGAAGTTGTAGAATTATCAATTCCTTTTAATTTATTTTTTGAAATTGGATTAGTTGGACCAAGATGGATTTGACTATTTTTCCTAAATAAAGGAGTGTTAAATATTTCATCTTCAGTTGATATTTCGGAAGGGACACTAGATGTACTATGTCGAGAAGATTGACTTCGATTAAATTTAATATTAACTGATCCATCATTGTTTTGTTGGATATGTTGAATATCTTGGATTGAAGATTGTTGTTGATTATGTTTGTAATTTTCATTGACAGTAACCCATTGATCAGGTAAATTAATATCTTTCCATTCAATCATGTGAGGAATATTAATGTTTGATTCATTAGTACTACTGCTTTGGATTAACAAAGTCTTATCTTTGGGACTTTTATGTAGAGCATGAACATTTAAATTAGTTTGCATACATTTATAATGAACACGATAAATTAAGGCAATATTATGTGAAGAATCTAACATTTCAGTATATTCACCATGTAATTGAATGTTGAGTGTTAAAGCTTTGAGAATATGTGGATCTCTTAAACTTAATGTAAAATCAGGAAAACAGTTAAAATGTACTGGACCTTTATTAAGACCAGTTTCCATCATTCCCATTAAACTAGCATTGTAATTAAGAAAACGAGCATCTCTTAAACAGAGTAAAACAGAAGTATTTTGTCCTATCATTGTTAATGGATTGACACCAATTTGGATTAAACCAATATGCATAAAATTGTAACCACGATCTAAATGTCGTTTAATTAATTTTTTATCAAATAACTGACAAGTTTCTCTCGGTTTTTCCAAAGCATAAACTTGTTCAATAGTTTTAACATGAAGAGTAACTTTAAAAACATCTTGTAGAAAAGAAGTTTGATAAATCTCTTTAATAGGTAGTTTGGGAATATTCCATCCAGAATTAATTTGATCATTTTGTATTTCAACATCTTCTTCATTAATTATGATGCCTGGATTAGGTATGGAAGGCAAGGTAGTTGACCTAGAACTTACTGATGAGTTACTTCTAAATAATCGATTCATTGTTTTGTTATAATTAACCAGTTTTACAGGTATCTTAATACATACCCTATTCTTGTCAGTTGTATCACATACCTAGTATACATACATACCCTATCTTTAAACCCCAAAGTCTGACTCTGCCTAAACCGAAGGACTTACACAAGACTGGGAAGAAGTGGGTGACTTAAACTAGGTGGATAGAACAGACTGATCTTTTGGGTGATTAAGATGAACTGAAAACAGGATTAATTAAACAAACAACGAAGACGATTAAGTAGGAGTAGCTAAACAGTTAGAAACAGGATACAACATCACTTGGCTCTGATACCAAAAAGGCCAAGGCCTCCTTCCAAGGCTCTTGGTAACCTTTGACCTTTGATTTAGCTTTGGGTTGAGCAGGAGGTGAAATGGGCTTAACCTTTGCTTTGGATTTTGATTTGGATTTGGACTGATCTTTGGGCTGGGCCGGAGCTGGAGAAGCTTTGGACTTAGCCTTTGATTTTGAATGTGTTGACTGATCTGGTTTGGATTTGGGCTTGGAACCACTGGATGAGGGGCTTCCAAGATTGATTGGAGGAAGGCTAGGCTGACTTCCTTGACTGATTGTAGCAGTTGGGATCTGCTGAGCTTTAATCATTGCAGGAGTTGGAGCATATTGACTAGATGGGAATTCTTCATGAACAATTTCAAATATGCGGGGCAATTTGAATTTAGCCCACCATTTGACTGAGTGATGTCGGATAATTATGTTACCATCAATCCCATAATGCCATTTGAATATCCAAGGGATTATATACTTGGCTATAAAAATTAACAATAGTGGGAATGATCTCTGATGGGTGGTAAATGGGTAAACAACAGCAAAATAGTTGATTAATTCAAGCAGATTATCAGGGAGGATATCTGAAATGGCACCATAATGAGACCACCATCGCAGAAACCAAGAAGGTAATTCAGACTTGAATTTTTGATCAAATGAAATGAACCAAGAATGGCTAAAAGTCTCATTTTGGTACAAGAAAAGCTTGAACCAAGCATCAATGTAATCATGGTAATTATACTGGATGGAATGGCCAGGTAAATCACGGAGCTGGTAGGGAGGACCCCATTCAGCTAAGGAAACAATGTTGTGAATGTAAATGGAATGGTACAGAATCTTGTAAGCATATGTGCGGTCTTGGATTGGTTTGATCAGGATTGATTGATGATGAAGCAAAATATCTTTGTAATAGGAGAGTGTTTTCTCTGGATGAGAAAGGGTGAAATGGCAACCAGGACCAAAATAGGATTTAGCAATGTCATTAAGGATTTGGCTTTTTGGGTGACTAGGTTCTTTATAGAAGAGGTTAGTAATATGTGATTTGGTGTATTCAGTTTTGGATGACCGGACTGGATTAACTGGGAAGGGAGTAACTGAAACTGATTGACTAGGAGCAAAAGGATCAGAAGCCAATGCAGTAGAGTAATCAGGGCGACAAAGGTTACCAAGAGCTTGGTAGCGATTAGTCATATCAAGTGAATAGGATGGGGTGATTGACTCCAAAGGAGGTGGAACAAGAAGTTGATTTGGTTTAGTGGAAGAGGAGGCCAAAGCCTTGGAAGGAGGCCTTGGACGAGACATCTGTGGAATAAAAAACAGTAATTAGCAACCAGAAAGGAGATCAAGATAATCTTGATGACGATGTAAACAATTGTAGTTGTGAGCAAGTGAATTGCGGCGAGCTAGAATTTGGTGGTAATTGATGTATTGGGCTCTTTTGGTAGTGGGTCTAGCTGATTTGAGGCGGTGAATGCGATGGGTAAGTTGTTTAATAAGGGTTTTGAAATAGGTGATTCGGGATTTATGGTAAGCAGTAAATGGTGTAGTCATCCCTTACCCCCCTGTAAAAATTCCCGGGTAAGAAAATCAGGTAGGGAATTTTGGCAACCAGGTATATAGGTAATATCAAAATCAAAAATACTTAAAATATCTTGCCAACGGGCAAAAATCTGTTTACAAGCAAGATTTTGAACATCTTTTTCTAAAATAAATTTAGCAGATTTGCAATCAACACGAAGTAAGAATTTTTGATTTAAAATATCATCTTGAAATTTCTAAATACATAAAACAGTAGATAAAATTTCTTTTTTAATAGTACTATAATTGAATTGTGCTTTATTCCAGACACCAGAATGATAACGAACAATTTGTTCAGATGATTGAGGAGTGAGTTGCTGAAGTAAAATGCCACCATATCCAATATCGGAGGCATCAGTTTGAATAATTTTGAATGAATGTTCAGTGGGAATACCAAGACAAGGAAGAGACTTGACATATTGTTTGACTTGTTTAACAATAGAAGTATGAACAGAAGACCAAGGAGGAGGATTATCCTTTAACCTATCAAATAGAGGTTGACAAGTTTTCCTAAGATCTTTATAAAATTCAGCAATATAATTGAGGGAACCTAAGAACCTTTGTAATTGGGTTTTGTCGAGAATTTCATCAGGGAATTTAGAGGCGAACTCAATGGATCGACTAATGGGTAAAATAGTATTATGATGAATATCATATCCTAAGAACCTGACTTTGGTTTGAAATAATTTAATTTTAGGAGCAGAAATAACAAGACCATGACTTTTAATTGTATAAAAGAATGCAGTTAAATGTTTCCAGTGTTCACTAAGGGATTTTGAAAAAATTAATATGTCATCAATGTAAACAATAGAAAAATGACTAAAAGGGTTGAATATGTCATTCATGATATGTTGAAATTCGCTAGGAGCATTTTTTAAACCAAATGGCATGACATTCCATTCATATTGACCGAAGGGTGTATTAAATGCAGTTTTATATCGATCTTTAGGATGAATTTGAATTTGCCAAAAACCACTTTTCAAGTCAAATTTACTAAAGATAACAGCTTGACTAAGGCGTTTAATTAAATCTTTTTTATTAGGAATAGGATACCTAATCCATTCTAAAACAGAATTTAATGGTTTGTAATTAATAACAAGTCGAGGGACACCTCGTTCTAATTCAGCATTTTTATTAACATAGAAAGCAGGACAAGACCAAGGTGAGTTACTTGGGCTAATTATGCGATTTCTTAATAATTCATTAATTTCTTTTTTACACATTTCAAGTAATTCATGATTCATTTGAATAGGTCGAGATTTAGTAGGAATTTGGGATTCATGAAAATCTTTAATGTAGGGTAAGGTAACAATATGTTTTTTCCTATGCCAAAATGCAGTAGGTAAAGTGGAGCAAATAGTTGATTCAATTTTTAATTTAAAATCATTGATTTGAGAGACAAGAACTGGATTTGTTAGTTGTTGATCGATTCTTTTGTGATTAATTTCTTCTTTCAGAAATCGTAAATGCCGAGTTAGGCGATTAATTTGATGAGAAATAGAACAATCTTTTAATTGATTTAAGTGTAATAATTCAGGAGGAGATAAAAATTTAAATGTAACTGGTTGGCCTAAAACATGTGTAGTTATTCCTGTACTAGATGTAGTAAAAGGATACAATAAATATATAAATGGAGAACCTAAAATAATTTTATCAGTCATGTTTTTGACTAATACAAAAGAGGTTTTAAAACAGACATTATCTTGACAGACATGAACTTTAGGTAATTTGTATTGGATATGCATTTTAGCACCATTAGCAGAAGTTAGTTTCTCTTGACATTTTTCATAGTATGTAGTAGGAAGTAAACCTTCTTGTATACAATTTAAATCAGCACCAGTATCAATTAAAGCAATTAATTCTAATTCAAAATTATTAACAATTATTTTGATTTTAGAATACCACTTTTGAATGTAAAGTTTGTTGATTAAACTTAATCGTTTGTTGTCAGGATTGTTGGATTGAGAGTGGTGTGATTGGTTATCAAATAGCAAATTATCAGGATTAGTAGGATCAGACTCATGTTCAGATTCATGTGGGGATTCAGGTTCATTAGTTTGGAAATTATCTAAACTTTTATCAAGTTTGAGAGTAATAATTTCATCTTCAAGTTTTTTATCTTTGTGTTGTAATTCTTTGAGTGTCTGTTTAATCTGATTGATCTCTTGTTGTAAATCCTGTAAGGTAACTTCTTTTTGTTTATTTTTAAATCTTTCTAAAGTTTTGGATAGACTGATTATAGGTTTATCAAACTTAGGTTTGGAATCTGAATGAATTAATAAGGATTTTAATTTATCAGTATATTTTTGTTTTAACTTTGGATCATCTAATTTATTAATGAGATCAATAAGAGCAGATTCTTCTTGAGTAGTTTTGGTAAGGACAGTAATTTGTTTAACTGGTTTACAACAAACATCATTACAACCTATGTTAATATCATTATCGGAATCATCACTAGGTGATGGAGAATTGGATGAAGTATCTGGATGATCAGAAGAGGAAGAACTACTAACAGATTGATGTAATTGGAAAATTTCATATAACTGATTTTTGGAGTTATCATCAATTTGGAGTTGGTTAACTCGGTCTTTTAATTTTTGTTAGCATTTTTTGATGACAAATATGCATATAAGTGACATATGTCATTTTTTAGAAGCAAAATAATAAATTTGCTCAACTCGGTGAGTTAATCTAAACAAATTCAGCGATCATTTTTCATCAAAAACACTAACGGTATTATCAATTGGACCAAATTGACACAAAATTAAAAGTTAAAATTGATCTAATTAAAAATATAAAGATCAAAAATAATATTTATTTATTTATTTAAAATGTGAACAAATTTATTTATAAATAAATAAATAAATATTTATTTAAAGGAATCAATATAAATACAAATTGGCAGTATATATATGATATTCATCATAATACTATTTTACCCATTAGTCGATCCATTGAGTTCGCCTCTAAATTCCCTGATGAAATTCTCGACAAAACCCAATTACAAAGGTTCTTAGGTTCCCTCAATTATATTGAAGTATCTTTATCACATACCTAGTATACATACATACCCTATCTTTTATGATGAATATCATATCCTAAGAACCTGGGACAATATGGTATCTTTATTAGCTTTTTGAGTAAGTTTAAGGTCAATACACATTTTTAATCCTTCTTTCTGAATAGTACTAATTATATCACCATACGTGAGATTATCATATTCAATAACACCAGTGGGTTGACTAAGAACATCTCTAATTTTATGAGCAAATAAGCTGGGTAATCCATTAATAAATTTTTCTTTCCAAAATGATTTAGTACAGTCTTCTCTTAACATGACTCGAGAGGTAAAGACATCTTTATACCATCTAAAATCACTTAAGGTTGGACAGTTAAGATTACTTAATTGATCATGGATTCGAGAATATATATTTGTAGGGGTACCAATGAAATGGCGAACTATTGTATAAATTAATTGATTAATTCCATCAGGGTGACAACATCCTATAGATTCATCAAAAAGAGGGAGACCATTTTCATCAGTTTGATTGGCATAAATAACAGAGTCACGATCTGTTTCAGTGAGATATTTTTCCCACCAAGATTTGAGCATACCAGTAAAGCCAGAGGTAAGTAAGGAAACAATTTCAGGTTGAGTGTATTGGGGATAATTACTGAGATAACTATTGGCGACCATAGATAAATGGTTTAATTTTTGAAGGATTTGATCTTCACTGAGACCATCAATATTCCATTCGTATAATTTTTTAGCAGAAACAGAAAATTGATTACTAATATTTGTATCTTCAAATTGGAGGTCAACAGGAGTTGGTTTAGAATACCAGTTTTTGGTATTATGAGGATTTACTTTGGGATAATGGATTTTATTGAGATGAGAAGATTGAAATTGTTGAGTTAATTGATTTATTTCATTATCAGTAGTGTCAGTATCTGATTGATCAAAAATAGTATTAGTAATGGGTTGTTGATTCAAAACAGTAAGACCTTTATCTTTAGATGTGGAAGTATCATTAGGAGTTAACTTAGTAAATAATTGTTCAATCGCTTTGACAGTAGATTGATCATTAGTGACTAAACTAGTACGTTTAGAACGATGACTAGGGAGAGTGAGTAAAGGTTGATCTAAGGGTTTAGTAGGTTTGGCAGATTGGTCATCTAAACTAGTTTCCAATTTATCTAATTGTTTACCAATTGTTTTTAGACATTGATTAGTATAATTATTTTGTTCAATAACCTTTTTAATTTCAGTATCAGTACCAGGTAATTTAAAAGGAGAGGCTGGGACTTCAGAACCTTGGTGATCAATAATTATATTTTCTAATGGAGGATGATTTGAACTGACAGAAGTATTGGGAGAAGTTTTCCATTTATGTTTGGTGATTGTATTGATCTTTTTGTAATATTGATCCATATAATCAAAGAAAGATAATTCAAAACCATATTGAACCATAAAATTATACCATTCTCTAGTTATTCTGGATTGTTGAACAGAATTATATTTAGCACTATAAGCGTGTCGTTTAGTTTTATTTTCTTTGGATCGGAATTCAATAAGTAATTTATCTAAATCAGGAATAAAATCTTTTTTGATTGTCATTAGTTGAGGATTGACAGGTTGTATAAATTCTTCGAAATCAGTTTGAGATGGGGAATTATTTGAAGCAACGTCTTCGTCGGGTAACTGTGTTTGAGTTGTGTAAACAGGTTTACTAATTTGAGAAGTTGTAGAATTATCAATTCCTTTTAATTTATTTTTTGAAATTGGATTAGTTGGACCAAGATGGATTTGACTATTTTTCCTAAATAAAGGAGTGTTAAATATTTCATCTTCAGTTGATATTTCGGAAGGGACACTAGATGTACTATGTCGAGAAGATTGACTTCGATTAAATTTAATATTAACTGATCCATCATTGTTTTGTTGGATATGTTGAATATCTTGGATTGAAGATTGTTGTTGATTATGTTTGTAATTTTCATTGACAGTAACCCATTGATCAGGTAAATTAATATCTTTCCATTCAATCATGTGAGGAATATTAATGTTTGATTCATTAGTACTACTGCTTTGGATTAACAAAGTCTTATCTTTGGGACTTTTATGTAGAGCATGAACATTTAAATTAGTTTGCATACATTTATAATGAACACGATAAATTAAGGCAATATTATGTGAAGAATCTAACATTTCAGTATATTCACCATGTAATTGAATGTTGAGTGTTAAAGCTTTGAGAATATGTGGATCTCTTAAACTTAATGTAAAATCAGGAAAACAGTTAAAATGTACTGGACCTTTATTAAGACCAGTTTCCATCATTCCCATTAAACTAGCATTGTAATTAAGAAAACGAGCATCTCTTAAACAGAGTAAAACAGAAGTATTTTGTCCTATCATTGTTAATGGATTGACACCAATTTGGATTAAACCAATATGCATAAAATTGTAACCACGATCTAAATGTCGTTTAATTAATTTTTTATCAAATAACTGACAAGTTTCTCTCGGTTTTTCCAAAGCATAAACTTGTTCAATAGTTTTAACATGAAGAGTAACTTTAAAAACATCTTGTAGAAAAGAAGTTTGATAAATCTCTTTAATAGGTAGTTTGGGAATATTCCATCCAGAATTAATTTGATCATTTTGTATTTCAACATCTTCTTCATTAATTATGATGCCTGGATTAGGTATGGAAGGCAAGGTAGTTGACCTAGAACTTACTGATGAGTTACTTCTAAATAATCGATTCATTGTTTTGGTTTAATTAATCAGTTTTACAGATATCTTAATACATACCCTATTCTTGTCAATTTTATCACATACCTAGTATACATACATACCCTATCTTTAATCCCCAAAGTCTGACTCTGCCTAAACCGAAGGACTTACACAAGACTGGGAAGAAGTGGGTGACTTAAACTAGGTGGATAGAACAGACTGATCTTGTGGGTGATTAAGATGAACTGAAAACAGGATTAATTAGACAAACAACAAAGACGATTGAGCATACTTCTGAGCATACTTCTGCTCAATCGTCTTTGTTGTTTGTCTAATTAATCATGTTTTCAGTTCATCTTAATCACCCACAAGATCAGTCTGTTCTATCCACCTAGTTTAAGTCACCCACTTCTTCCCAGTCTTGTGTAAGTCCTTCGGTTTAGGCAGAGTCAGACTTTGGGGATTAAAGATAGGGTATGTATGTATACTAGGTATGTGATAAAGATACTTCAATATAATTGAGGGAACCTAAGAACCTTTGTAATTGGGTTTTGTCGAGAATTTCATCAGGGAATTTAGAGGCGAACTCAATGGATCGACTAATGGGTAAAATAGTATTATGATGAATATCATATCCTAAGAACCTGACTTTGTATTGACTTTATAGGATGATTTATGTTTGGAGTATTTATGTGATTTCCTACGGGAGGGTGCAACAGGAGGTAAACCATATTGTTCACAGAAATTGCCTAATTCGTATTTAGCTTTATGTTTATCTTTATTAGCTTTTTGAGTAAGTTTAAGGTCAATACACATTTTTAATCCTTCTTTCTGAATAGTACTAATTATATCACCATAACAAATTTATTTATAAATAAATAAATAAATATTTGGTACACTACTTGTAGCGACCTTAATTTTTCTTAAGTCATTATTTGTTATTACTATTATTACTTTATTTTTTTTGGCTTTATTAATTTCTTGGGTACATGAGAATTTAATATTTAATTAATGTAATATGACATTTAATTATATATAATTAATCTGAATATATATATATATATATATATGTTTTTTTAATATATATAAAAAGGTGTTATATATATATTGATCTTATATAGCATATTTATATATGTTATATTTATGTAATAAAATATAATATAATAGTTATTAGGTTATCAGCATAAAAGGCAAAGAAAAGAAAGAAAAAAAAAAACAAAAGAAAAGAAAACAAAAAGGGGGAGGCTATGCCTATGTGAACAAAAAAAGGGAGGCTGTGCTTGTGTGAACAAAAAAAAAAAAAAAAAAAGAAAACAAAAAAGAGAGGGCGGGAGAGAAAGACGAGAGAGAAGGAGAGCCGGGGGAGTTTCGAGAGAGAGGAGAGAAAGCAAGAAAGGGTTAGAGTTTTATTTTGGTGATTTCATTAATTCTCTAAGTATTTTTTGATTTTTAAAAAAATAATTGTGAGTGTAAGACCCACTTTTCTTGATTTATATTTATTTTGTTGTTTTTATTTATTTAATATTGGTTTGAGATTGAACTTGCATGTAGATGATGGATTGATTGCAACTATTTTGGTTAGTTGTATATGCAAGGTTTAGGGTTTTTATATGTATTTATTTTATGGTTGTAATCACACTTATGGATATACGAAATTAAAATAGATTAGGAACCCATAGATAAATTCCGAATACTCCACCATGCCTCCATGAATTGTTGTTTTGTTTGAGTGCTTGTGATAAAAAGTGTATAAAAAAAAGTGAGGATTATGAGATTTATTTGAATGCCTTAGGCTCGGCATTGTTATGTTTGTTCTCATGAGTAGATGAGGGGTTGTGTATATAGATATATTGTTGCCTTGTTTTCAGGAGTAGACAAGTGCTTTGATTTACGCGCGTATGTATATGCTAACCGTTCGGGGGGTATGGGTCAAACTCGAAGGTACAAAGAATTGCATATGAACTTATTCGTATAGTTTGAATTGCTTTAATTTGTACATCTCGAAAAATAGTAAACGACCTCAATAAATTATGAAATTTGGGCAGAGGCATGTATATTTAATTCTAGACAATTTTTGTATTTTAAGTTTTTACTAAAAAGATCGATTAGAACTTGTAATCGGATGATCTTAGTTATTGTAATTTTTATTCATTTTAGCAATGCAGATTTTAGATGCTGTTTTACCCATGAAACGAGCTCATTTTTTTTTTTTTTTGTTGATTTAGGGTAAAATGAAGTAAAACATTATTCTGAACATTTTTCATGTTTTGAACTTTTTCGAAAAAAAAATCATCTTAGGGCAGTTTCTTTTCATTTTTAGCTTCAGATTTTTCGGTCGAATTCTGTTTAGGTTCTTCTATCAAGTTTTTCTCTCAACCTGTTCAGTTTATACTAAATTTGTTAGTGTTGCCTTTTAAAAAATTTGATTATGTACAACTTTTGTTCTTTGAGTTTTGGTCAATTTGAATGATTTAAGTATGAAGTCGTGTATTTTTGTACTTCTTCAGTAATTTACTTATGATTAAATTATACTAACTTTATTTTTTGCAGAATGGTGGTCTTACTAACTTTTTTATGCAGGACTGACCCACCATATTTATTTTTTATTTTCATTATTTTTTATATATACTCAATTTACATTTAGTTGTGCATGAACAAGAAACTAAATGCCACCGTATCTCGGGATGCTACCCTTCGTGTCGGTTCGGGTGGAACTACTTGTCTTGTTCCGTAATAAGAATTAAATGTATTTTTGTTTGTGTCTGGTGGACACATGGGTGTCACATCTTGTACTCATATCAGGATACTTGTATACTTACCCGTTTTGTCTCTTGGCATCTCGTAACAAGAATTAAATGTACTTTTATTAATGTTTTCCTACACATATATATACATACATATATCTATGTGTGCGTGTTTGTAAAATTAATTATTTCAAATTTGGTTAGGTCGCAATAGTTTCTAGTCCTCTTGACATGGCAACTCGACATCAAGTATGGTCCTTGTCATCGATACTCAGGTACCCACTAAGAGCTAATCATATATGTCACATTACTTCCAGCTTTATTTTAGAATAGCATGCAAAACTTGTCTTACAATTAACCAAGGAATGAATATTGTGGACCTAAATTCCATTGTTTAAATCTAGACAAAATATGCTACATAGTAAAAACCATGACATGACGAAGTTTGTGATTTTTTTTTTTAATTTTTTTTTTTATAATTTTCTTGTGAAGCTTCAACAAGACATCTCTCAATCATTTACTACCTCATGGGCTCTTTCTGATTCCCTCAAAATCTTGCTTGAAAGTAATTAGTTGATTGTCATTTTTCACAATTACATTTGATTTACATTATTGAGTTAAGGGATCCTGATATTCATAATGGGCATGGTTTTGATTGTTGTTGATTGGTGCCTTTGGTTGTTATTGATTTTTTAAGCTATTGTTTGATATTGTCTAAAGACTTACGGTTGTTACTTATATATAATTTGTTGTAGTGTGTTGAACCAATTAAGTGATTAAAACACGTGGCTTGCTTATCTACTAGAGAAATGCATATCACTTTCAGTTGTGATCATCTTCACTCTGGCACTTTGTACTAATTTATTTTTTAAATATTATTTATTAATTGTACATATTTAATTACTTAAGTAGTTAAATCTTGATTACAGGTGGGAGATATAGTTGCTCTAAAAAGTATCATTAGGCCAACAGAAACAGTTGCAATCGGAGTACTTAAAAGCACAGACCCATCTAAAGAAGTAGAAGGGGAAGAACTAGGACCTGACTATTGGGAGGTACATTTTCAAGTGCCAATCAAACCTAATGGGAGCTTGATCCGATCACATAGACTTGTCAAAACAATTGGACAAGCTATTGGAGCTCATGTTACTTGGCCTGCTCCATTTGTAGTATATTTCTTTCGTAAATACTAATTTCATTAACAAATTTATATTAACTTAATATAGTTTTTTATATGTTTATCTTTCAGATGCAGATTTCGCAAGTTATGGATGCAAGCCGAGAATATTTATACAAGTGAGGTTAAGAATTTGGGAACTGAATTTGTTTTGATAATGTCTCTTTGGAAGATGGATATCATTATGGCTTTTCAGAACTTATGGTTGGAATAATTTTCTTTTAATTTTTTTTTTTGCTTTTGCATTGTTAGTGTGGTAGAATATTTTATAATTTTGATTATGATTTTTATTGCAATATAAATAAATTTATACTTTTAGAGAAAAAATTGATTGTGGTTTGAATTTTTTTTTGTTTGTTTTTGATGTGATGATCCTATAGTGGTAATATTTGTTTATTATTATGAAAATATTACAAGATGAATGGATGTCAAATAAATATAGGATATGGCAATTAATATTCAATTGTTTATAAAATCGATTCAATTTTTACAGGTATTTACGCATGCTTAGTTGTGGCTTTTAAAAGTGTTAATGAAAAAAGCATATAAGTGGTATTTTGTAATAGTGTTAGTAGCTTTGCAAAGTGTCACTAGAATAAGCTCCAATGGCACTTAATCTATTTAATGGCACAAATGAGTTGGATTTAGTGGCATTTATGAAGTTGATAAAAATATCAATTATAACATAACAAGCGCCATTAAAAATCCATATAGTTTCATTTTTTAGATTGTACGTCTTCTTTAATGGCACTTGATAGCGTCACGAATAGTATCTACCGTGACATTAAAGTGTCACTAAAAGTCTTTAACTCTGGTGGTGCAATGGCACTTACAAGTGTCACTGAAGTGCCACTAAGTCTTTTTTTAATGGCGCTTGATAGTGTCACAAATAGTGTCTATCATAACATCAAAGTGTCATTGAAAGTTTTTAGTCATGATGGTGTAGCGGCATGTGCAAGTGTTACTAAGGTGCCACTAATATCTACAGTGGCACAGGTATAAATGACGCTTGTTTAAAATGCCAAAAGATTAAAAAATGTTATTAGAAGAATAGTTTTGTGACACTTTTAAATTTCACTAAACTAAAAAAATATTGTAGTGCTTCTGCAAAAAAATAGGGCACGACCGGATTTGTTTGGACCCAACTGGGCCTCATTGTGGGCCGGTCGGGCTCCAAAGTTTGGTAAACATAGCACTTTGGTTGAAACAGAGAGAGTTGCTGAGGATGAAACAGAACAGTTTCCCAGGAGGCAGATAGAGCAGTTTCTGAGGGCTGTCTCCGTCGGCGCACATGCGATCCTTATTCATTCTCTATATATCATTGTTGTAATATTATTGTTGTAATAAATTAGATAGTTATTCATTTATTATTCATTCGGATTTGTAATAAGTAGTTGATTTGGACATTTGGACCCTCCTGTGCGAGGGCAAGTATGTAATAATTCATGTATGTCTTCCAACCCCATTTCTTTCTTCCTTTTATTTATTTGCTTACCGTGGTTGTATAGCATCACATTTTCCTCAGCATTTTCCATGACTTGTACCCATTCGCTTTGCATGCATAAGGGTTCGGCTTATCATACTAATCAATGTCAATTTCAAATTCCTTACTTGAATATGTGCTTTATCGTATGCCTTAAATTGACTCAAATGCTATGCTGGTAGTCGAGCCTATTAATTACATGTTGTATGTTTTGCATTAGTCATGTTGCATTGTTTAGGATCTGCATTTTTTCTTCTAACTATTTTCTTTCTTTTGGCTCGCCTTGGATGTTTGGGGTAAGCATTTTTGCTTCAGCATATTACATGCGTGCGATTGTTGATATGTCAAGCATAACTACCATGAGGCTACGTGCTTATTTGAAATAACTCTTTGAACGCCTGTAAGGCAATTTTGCCCAAGTTAGGACGACTTTGATAATCGCATTTCTTTGAGTAACGTATTTTAAAAACTCTTTCAACAAATTGCATTGAAATCGAAGCGTTCTAAATTAGGCAAAGTGGACTATATTTGTTTGACTTCACGTAGTGATGATAGCATGAATAATCAAAACATGAGCATATAATGTTAATAAAAATCTCATCATGATTATTAGAGGCCGATCTTTAATCGGGTGAGTGGGGTGCTCAATTCATGACTTTTCTCCTTCATATCTAAGTTCCCGAGCCAAAACACTTTGGTTATGACGAACAAGTGGCCTTTGGCACGAGTCACGATTTTCCTAAGTTTCTTATAAATATTTAGGTTGCGACTGTGTAATCTGGCAATGCAGTCCATTTTTGGCTTCTTCGACGATAAATGGGTTTTTCTAAAGATTTGCCGGAGTTGGACTCATTTGTGTTTATCTGTTTCACATTACACTCGTGAAACCAAATTCAGAACTATGGAAGTCCGAACTGTAGGGCTATCGTATCCGAGGAGGCTAAACCCCTTCGAGGGGCAACGAAAAGCAAGCTACAACTAGTATGAAGGTTTTATAAGGAATTTTGAAAAAGTTATTTCAAATATTATGCACATGGGGAGGCGAGCGAAACAAGAATTATATCTCAAAAAATTTCTCTATTGTTAATAAAAGTGAAAATTGAGATCCTGATGATATTGATGAGAGAGTCACATGTATCCGATCATAAGATTGAATGTAGGTTACTTTCCATAATAATTAACGTAAAATCACTAATATTGGTGATGCATATTAAAAATAACATTAAAAAAAAAATCATCAACCCAACTATTCTTTAGGCAATCCCACACAATCTTACCTACAATCCTACTATTTGAATGGCAATTTTAATAAGAAAAAAAATATTACACTTAAATGAATTTTTTATTTTATTTTATTATCACCTAGCGTAAAGTCATGAGTCCTACTTGTATTTATTAACAACAATACTATATTCCTTAATTTATCACTTCTAAATAATATTTAATGATGTGACATTGAAGTTAGATGCTACAGGATGAAATGTTTGACAAACAAAAATTTGATACTTGTCAGACACATCATTAGAGGTAATTTTTAGGAGTGATAAATTAGGTATTTCAAACATTTTTCATTTACAATTATACAACTCACTATTGAAAAGGAAAAATGTATGTGAAATATAATTATATTTCATTCATATTTTACTTATCTTTTTTAAATTTTTGCCAAAATTCATACTTCAAACACAGTATAAGGTTGTATTTGGTTAATGAATTTAGGAAAAGAAAGGGTTCTCCAAAGGGTCAGACTTCTCTGTAGTTCGAGATTGGATTCGAGCATGCCCATGGGGGCCCACCACGGATTCTGCCTTGATGATCCGAACCGTTTAATGTATAAAACTCATCGAGTAATTTATCTTTGTAAAAAATCACGTTGATAAAATATTGATAGCTACTTGATCAGATAAGATTTTTGTCAACGGTAAATATAATTTTCAAAATAAATTGTTGACAAAAATATTATCTGATCAAATAGCTTTCGATATCCGATCAACATGCTTTTTTACAGAGATAAAGTACTCGACAAGTTCTACATATTGAATGGTTCGGATTATAGAAACAGGACCCATGGTGGGCCTCACGGGCCCAACAACACGGTCTAGTCCACAAAGTGGACTGGAGACAAGCTTGACTCCTTTCCAAACTCTCAAAGGCTTTGGCCTGTTTTGGCAACTTGGCTAAAAGTCTTTTTTTTTTTTTGACTTTTTTTAATCACATCACCTCTCTGTTTTTTTATACATTCTTTTCAAAAAAAAAATAAAATAAAATAAAATTTTAACCTACTTCCTCAAGGCCAGGTATTAATGTTAGTACTGGTGCAATATAAAAGAGTACAACAAAGTAGTCTACTTTTTCATATTTCACTAGATACATAATGATAATATCAATCCTTTGATTTTCCGTAAAATAGAATGTCTATGTAAATGTGTAAATATGTAAATACAAATTTTTTATTTTTATTTTTCTGACCTGTAGTGTAACAAAAAATGAAAATCAATAATTTTTTTTGCTCATTAAAAATAAATTTATTTGGACAAAAAAATAATTTATCTTTTGGAAGTTGAAAATTGCTTTTTGAATCAACATCGTACCCATTGCCATTATACTATACCACTTCTACTGCCACCTCACTATTGTCATCTTGTTACCAAATAGATGTCGCCGCCACGGCCACCGCCGCCACATTACTAATACCACTACTAATATAACCAATAGCATATTAGTTTTATATTCGCAATCACTTTATATATATATATATATATATTTGATTATTTATGGGTACCAAAACGATTTTCATTCAAATAAATAGTATAGCGATCCCGGGTTTACCCTTGTTGTACAATGATCCGGACATGTGTCCGTGAATGTTGGTAGTTGTTTATTTCCTAGTTTGCATCCTCTTTACTTTGTATTTTGAGTTGTGGGATGTGTTGGGCAGGTTTGTTACAGGTTGGTTGAGTTTAGAAACCAAAACTAGTTGCCCAGATTTTTGGCCTGTACGCTCGAGCGGAGGTGTTGGCGCTCGAGCGTAGATTACATCCATCCAGTATCTTGTTGTGCAGTGTTGTGAGCTCGAGCGTAGGGATTGGGAGCTCGAGCGGAGGCCTGGTTCTGCTAAAGTGCTGGGCGAGTGCATTCTGCGCTCGAGCGGGAGGTTGGCCGCTCGAGCGGAAGTCTGTGAGTGGCCGCTCGAGCGGGGTGTTTTACGCTCGAGCGGAAGACTGGGTTTAAGTCCCGAAATTGTGACTTTTCAAATCACTTTTTCACTTTCTCTTCTCTCTCTTACTTTTCCAAAATCACCATTGTTGAGCCTCTCACTCTAGACTCTACCTTCTCTCTAGGTTTTGATCTAGTAGGAGTGATTTACTCACCTTTGGCCTTTACAAAAAAGTTGTTGATCGTCGAGGGCTTCATTTTAATCTGAAAATCACGGGTTTTGGAGCACGTTGGGTTTTGTCGTCTTCTCCTTTGGGACTCCGAATTTGAGGTAGGGATAACCTACTCCTCTCTATGGGTTTTGTCTTTAAATTTTGGTATTTTGAGATGTTGGGCTTGGTTGGGTAATTTTGTGAAAGTTTGGGGCTTTTGTGTAATTTTACAAAGGTTGGGGTTTCATTCATAATAAACCTAGATGCATGTTTGGCATGAAGAAAATGGAATGATTGTTGAATCATTGATGAAAATGGGACCTAAGGGTTGAAATGGTAATTATGGAAAATGGCCTAATTACATTGTTTAATTAATTGGGATAATTAATTGATGAGAAATGAGGAAATGAAATGTTGATTGAATATCCATTTGTGCATTTATTTTCTGTTTTAGAAATAACTGCTTTGGGCTATCGGTGGAGGATAGTCGTGATTGTTGTAGACAATGTATGTTGATTAGGCAAACTGAAACTAATCAATGGAGTGTGTTATGGAACTTGACAGTTGCTAGAATACATTAATTGTTTGTATTGTGTGATAGTATATAGAACCAATGTGTTTATATACGTTATGTGTAGAGGAGGAGATAGGGGATGTACTCCGCGGTTTAGGGGAAGATAGGGGATGGACCTCTAAACCGGATAGGTATTTGGAGGAGATAGGGGATGTACTCCGTAGACAGAGCTCATATGCTTGTCTAGAGAAGTGAAGATAGAGCTCATATGCTTATCTTTGTGAATTGAAGTGTGGATACAGCTTGTATGCTTATCTGTGGATATTGTTGATATACATATCTGTTGTAGAGTGTGGATACAGCTTGTATGCTTATCTGTGGATATTGTTGATATACATATCTGTTGAGAATGTGGATATAGCTTTTATGCTTATCTGAATGTGAGATATAGTTTTTATACATATCTGTGGAATGATGATAGAGCTAGCATGCTTATCTGTTGAAAAAGGGAAAATGAAAAGTAATTGGGACTTGTAAGTCGTTGACATAAATATGTAATTTATGTGATTGAATCAGTGGTGACCAACTATCAATTGCTAATGTTTTAGTCATTGTCCATGGTTGGTTTAGTGTATTTCTACTGGGCTGTGGCTCACCCTATATGGGAACATAATTTTCAGGTACAGGAAGCATGCCACCTCCAAGGACATAGCTGGGAGGCTAGAGGCGGACATGTTTTGTTGTTTTACTTTTGATGTATTACATGTAACCTCAAGCCAAGGGCTTAATGTGTATCGAGTTAGTACTCTTTGTTGTAACCAAGTGTTAACTTGGAAAGCTGTAAGCCCGTAGGGCATTTTGTTATGATGTTAATATGTAATACTTATGTAATGAGACGCTAATGAATAATAGAAGGTGGATTTGTTTATACGTCAACGCATGTCTTATTTGAGGGCGTTACAACTTGGTATCAGAGCGTACCGGGTTCGAATACTTTGGGTACGTGGGAAGTGATTAGTATCACAATGGGTTTGTCTAGCTTGGTAGAGACTTAGATGTAGTACCATATGCTATGTGCTTATTTGATAACATGCTTATGTGACTATGTGGGTATGGGATTTAATTTCTAGGATGTTGATTGGATCCTTGAGTTTCTGGGAGTCTTGTTGGAAAGGCACTTGATCAATGCTATTTCTAACCGGAACTCTAGTAACGCCTCGGGACTATCATTATCCGGAAATGAAGTTCGTAAGTGCTTATGTGTTTATGTGCTTATGTGGAGTGAATTACAGTTGTCCATGCATTAGGACGTGAGTGTTTAGTTTCGGCACACTTATGAATGTGCTAACGTTCTGTGTTGCCTTTATTAGGATGTCAGGACGAGGAAGAGGTGCTAGGCGTGGTAGACCTGCGAGGCAGGAAGTACCGTTACAGGGTGAGATCCCGGCAGTGCAGGAGGGAGTTGGGCAGGCCAATGTGGTCGAGCCAGTGGGTCAGCAGGCTATGGGTGCCTTGGCCAGAGAGATAGCAGGAGCTTTGGGTATTCTTAGAGCTGGGAATCAGGCAGCTGAGACAGGGCCTTCCTTCTTGAAGAGGGAGTTCTTTCGGTGTAATCCGGACGAGTTTATCGGGGATCCTAAAGAGCCGCTTAAGGCAGATGAATGGCTCGAACAGACAACGAAGACGTTTGAGATGCTTGGCATCGAGGACGGAGCACTGAAAGTGACCTTGGCATCCTTTCAATTGAAGGGAGATGCGGGTCAATGGTGGAAGTACGAGAAAGCTCGTGTTGGTGGTACTTGGGAGGCGTTTGTGAATGCTTTTCAGGAGAGGTTTTTGTCCGCAGCAGCTAGGGAGAAGCTGAGGGATCAGTTTAGCCGGCTTAATCAGCAGGGCTTGTCAGTGGCCGAGTTTGAGGCTACTTTTACCAGTCTGTCTAGGTTTGCACCTGAACTGGTGGCGTCTGAGGAACGCCGTTGCTATGAGTTTGAGCGGAAGTTGAGGCGGGGCCTCAAGTTGAGAGTTGGTGGGTCTTATATTCGAGAGTATAGATACCTAGTGGATGCTGCAGCTCATATGGAGCTTATGATGCAGGAGGAGGATGAGGGTCAGAGAGGCTCCAAGAGGAGCCAGGATAGTCAGAGTGATGGCAGGAGACAGAAGGGTTATAACCCTCAGCAGTCTCAGGGTGCAGTCTCTAGATCGACCTTTCCAGTGCCGAGTGTAGGCTCGGGGAGAGGCAGTCAGGGGGAATTCACTTGTTACAAGTGTGGCCAGCTGGGTCACAAGGTTTCAGTTTGCCCGCAGAAGGGTGGGGGTCAGAAAGCTGCTTCTTCTTCAGCTAGACCGCAGAGTCAGAGTTTGGGCAGGGGGCAGCTCTTGATTTGTTATCAGTGTGGACAACCTGGGCACATGAAGAGGTTTTGCCCACAGTTGAGTGCCACTTCGGGAGCGTCTGGTTCTAGGCAGACGCAGGGTTTTCAGCCAGCTCAGTCTGTGCAGGCCTCGAGGGCCAATCCGGGAGTTTCGTCATCCCAGTCTGTGCAGCAGTCTTTTGCTCCGAGAGGTGAGCAGGTAGACCAGGGGCCTACGGGGCGCGTGTATGCTGTTACCGCGCAGGATTTAGTACCAGCTCCATCAGTAGTGAGAGGTACTTTTCTGTTTTGCAACTCAGTTGCTAATGTGTTGATAGACACGGGTGCATCTCATTCTTTTGTATCTGCTGCATTTGCATCTGTTTTGGAATTGGAGTTAGCACAGTTAGCATCTCCTATTTGTGTGGTATCGCCTTTGGGTGGTGAGTTGATTCTGAAACAGGGTGTTAGAGGATGTGATATAGAGGTCGCCGACTATAGGCTTCCTTTTCCGTTTGTTGTCATGCCCATGAAGGGTTTTGATGTTATTTTGGGTATGGACTGGTTATCGTCATACCGGGCTGTTATTGATTGCTACCGCCAGAGGGTTACATTATGTACCTTGAGCGGGGAGTGGTTCCATTTCTTGGGAGACCGGGTTGGTAGTGTTTTGCCACCGGGGTATGACTCGCGAGGGCGAAGTGAGCTTAATAGTCTACTTGCCAGCTTTGAGAGTGGTGAGAGTGGTGAGACCCAGGTTGTATTACCGAGGGTGGTTTGTGAGTATTCGGATGTCTTTCCCGAAGATCTTGTTGGTTTGCCACCTCACCGAGAGATAGAGTTCTCTATTGATTTAGTGCCTGGTACGGCGCCGATTTCTATGGCACCTTACCTCCTCTCGGCAAGCCTCCGGTACAAACAAACGGTCTCGGTATCTCACACTCAGGTCGGGATACACCGTCAAACCCTTCTCAACTTTCCCACTGGAGATCTTCTCTCGGAGCGATTCTACCTCAAGGTCACCTCTCTGTGCCTCTAACACTCTAATCACAAGTGTAGGCTGCGCAACAACAGAAAACAAGGCCGCAGCCTCGACAGATTCGCCCAGTAGCAAATCAAACTCGCCCAGTGCTCCCAACATCTCCCATTCCCGGATGGCTATACAAGCTACATCACTAATGGTTTTCCTACTAAGGGCATCGGCCACAACATTGGCCTTTCCCGGATGATAATGCAACTCAAAATCATAATCCTCGATGAACTCCATCCATCTCCTCTGCCTCAAATTCAAGTCTCTCTGTGTAAACAGATACTTCAAACACTTATGATCCGAGAATACCTCGAACTTCTCACCATAAAGGTAGTGCCTCCAGACTTTCAAGGCAAAGATCACTGCTGCTAACTCTAGGTCGTGAGTAGGGTAATTCTTCTCGTGTATTTTCAACTGACGTGAGCCATAAGCTACCACTTTCCCCTCTTGCATCAACACACAACCCAAACCCTCTCGTGAGGCATCACAATAAACTGCATAACCCAACCCTCTCTCCGGAATAATCAATACCGGAGCGGTGGTCAATCTAACTTTCAGCTCTTGGAACGACTTTTCACAAGTCTCACTCCACACAAACTTGACTCCCTTCCGAGTCAGCCTAGTCAACGGTGACGCTAACCTGGAGAAATCTTTCACAAACCGACGGTAATACCCAGCTAATCCCAGAAAACTGCGGATCTCAAACACACTCTTAGGCTGTGCCCAATCTTGCACTGCCTCAATCTTGGATGTATCAACAGACACCCCTTCCCCGGATACCACGTGGCCTAAGAATTTGACTTCCCTCAGCCAGAACTCACACTTCCCAAACTTGGCATACAGCCTATGGGCTCTAAGTAACTCAAGCACCACTCTCAAGTGTGCCTCGTGCTCCTCCTCAGAAGACGAATAGATAAGGATATCGTCCACGAAAACAACCACAAATCGGTCTAAGAACTCCCGGAAAATTCGGTTCATCAAGTCCATAAAGACTGCCGGTGCATTGGTAAGCCCAAATGGCATCACCAGAAACTCATAATGGCCATACCGCGTACGGAATGCCGTTTTCGGAATATCTTCCTCCCTGACCCTCAACTGATGGTAACCCGATCTCAAATCTATCTTAGAGAAACAACGGGAACCCTTCAACTGGTCAAACAAATCATCTATACGGGGCATAGGGTACTTATTCTTAACCGTAGCCCGATTCAACTTCCGGTAGTCTATACACAATCTCAAGGCACCATCTTTCTTTTTAACAAAGAGGGCCGGCGCTCCCCACGGTGAAACACTAGGGCGAACAAAGCCCTTATCGAGCAATTCCTGGAGCTGAACTTTCAACTCGACCAACTCTGCTGGAGCAAAACGGTAAGGTGCCATAGAAATTGGCGCCGTACCAGGCACTAAATCAATAGAGAACTCTATCTCTCGGTGTGGTGGCAAACTAACAAGATCTTCGGGAAAGACATCCGAATACTCACAAACCACCCTCGGTAACACAACCTGGATCTCACCACTCTCACCACTCTCAACGATGGCAAGTAGACTACTAAGCTCACTTCGCCCTCGCGAATCATACCCCGGTGGCAAAACACTACCAACCCGGTCTCCCAAGAAATGGAACCACTCCCCGCTCAAGGTACATAATGTAACCCTCTGGCGGTAGCAATCAATAACAGCCCGGTATGACGATAACCAGTCCATACCCAAAATAACATCAAAACCCTTCATGGGCATGACAACAAACGGAAAAGGAAGCCTATAGTCGGCGACCTCTATATCACATCCTCTAACACCCTGTTTCAGAATCAACTCACCACCCAAAGGCGATACCACACAAATAGGAGATGCTAATTGTGCTAACTCCAATTCCAAAACAGATGCAAATGCAGCAGATACAAAAGAATGAGATGCACCCGTGTCTATCAACACATTAGCAACCGAGTTGCAAAACAGAAAAGTACCTCTCACTACTGATGGAGCCGGTACTAAATCCTGCGCGGTAACAGCATACACGCGCCCCGTAGGCCCCTGGTCTACCTGCTCACCTCTCGGAGCAAACGACTACTGCACAGACTGGGATGACGAAACTCCCGGATTGGCCCTCGAGGCCTGCACAGACTGAGCTGGCTGAAAACCCTGCGTCTGCCTAGAACCAGACGCTCCCGAAGTGGCACTCAACTGTGGGCAAAACCTCTTCATGTGCCCAGGTTGTCCACACTGATAACAAGTCAAGAGCTGCCCCTGCCCAAACTCTGACTCTGCGGTCTAGCTGAAGAAGAAGCAGCTTTCTGACCCCCACCCTTCTGCGGGCAAACTGAAACCTTGTGACCCAGCTGGCCACACTTGTAACAAGTGAATTCCCCCTGACTACCTCTCCCCGAGCCTACACTCGGCACTGGAAAGGTCGATCTAGAGACTGCACCCTGAGACTGCTGAGGGTTATAACCCTTCTGTCTCCTGCCATCACTCTGACTATCCTGGCTCCTCTTGGAGCCTCTCTGACTCTCATCCTCCTCCTGCATCATAAGCTCCATATGAGCTGCAGCATCAACCAGGTGTCTATACTCTCGAATATAAGACCCACCAATTCTCAACTTGAGGCCCCGCCTCAACTTCCGCTCAAACTCATAGCAACGGCATTCCTCAGACGCCACCAGTTCAGGTGCAAACCTAGACAGACTGGTAAAAGTAGCCTCAAACTCGGCCACTGACAAGCCCTGCTGATTAAGCCGGCTAAACTGATCCCTCAGCTTCTCCCTAGCTGCTGCTGATAAAAACCTCTCCTGAAAAGCATTCACAAACGCCTCCCAAGTACCACCAACACGAGCTTTCTCGTACTTCCACCATTGACCCGCATCTCCCTTCAGTTGGAAGGATGCCAAGGTCACTTTCAGTGCTCCGTCCTCGATGCCAAGCATCTCAAACGTCTTCGTTGTCTGTTCGAGCCATTCATCTGCCTTAAGCGGCTCTTTAGGATCCCCGATAAACTCATCCGGATTACACCGGAAGAACTCCCTCTTCAAGAAGGAAGGCCCTGTCTCAGCTGTCTGATTCTCAGCTCTAAGAATACCCAAAGCTCCTGCTAACTCTCTGGCCAAGGCACCCATAGCCTGCTGACCTACTGGCTCGGCCACATTGGCCTGCCCAACTCCCTCCTGAACTACCGGAATCTCTTCTGGCACAGGCACCTCCTGCCTACCCGGCCTACCACGCCTACCGCGTCCTCGTCCTCGTCCTCGTCCTGACATCCTAATAAAGGAAACAAAGCCATTAGCACATTAATAAATGTGCCGAAGCTAAACACTCGTGTCCTAATGCAATGGACAACAATAATTCACTCCACATAAGCACATAAACACATAAGCACTTACGAATTTCATTTCCGGATAATAATAGTCCCGAGGCGTTACTAGAGTTCCGGTTAGAAACAGCATTGATCAAGTGCTTTTCCAACAAGACTCCCAGAAACTCAAGGATCCAATCAATATCCTAGAAATTAAATCCCATACCCACATAGTCACATAAGCATGTTATCAATTAAGCACATAGCATATGATACTACATCTAAGTCTCTACCAAGCGAGACAAACCCATTGTGATACTAATCACTTCCCACGTACCCAAAGTATTCGAACCCGGTACGCTCTGATACCAAGTTGTAACGCCCTCAAAATAATAACATTAAACCCATTAAATACGACATGCATTTACATATAAACTAACCACATTCCTTTATCTCATTGAGTTTCATTACATAAGTATTACATGTTAACATCAAAACAAAATGCCCTACGGGCTTACAGCTTTCCAAGTTAACACTTGGTTACAACAAAAGAGTACTAACTCGTTTACACATTAAGCCCTTGGCTTGAAGCTACATGTAATACATCAAAAGTAAAACAACTACGCTATGTCCGCCTTTAGCCTCCCAAGCTATGTCCTTGGAGGTGGCATGCTTCCTGTACCTGAAAATGATATTCCCATATAGGGTGAGCCACAGCCCAGTAGAAATACACTAAACCAACCATGGACAATGACTAAAACATTAGCAATTGATAGTTGGTCAACACTGATACAATCACATAAATTACATATTTATGTCAACGACTTACAAGTCCCAATTACTTTTCATTTTCCCTTTTTCAACAGATAAGCATGCTAGCTCTATCATCATTTCCACAGATATGTATAAAAACTATATCTCACATTCAGATAAGCATAAAAGCTATATCCACATTCTCAACAGATATGTATATCAACAATATCCACAGATAAGCATACAAGCTGTATCCACACTTCACAAAGATAAGCATATGAGCTCTATCTTCACTTCTCTAGACAAGCATATGAGCTCTGTCTACGGAGTTCATCCCCTATCTCCTCCCAATACCTATCCGGTTTAGAGGTACATCCCCTATCTTCCCCTAAACCGCGGAGTACATCCCCTATCTCCTCCTCTACACATAACGTATATAAACACATTGGTTTTATATACAATCACACAATACACACAATTAATGTATTCTATCAACCGTCAAGTTCCATGACACATTCCATTGATTAGTTTCCGTTTACCTAATCATCATGCATTGTCTACAACAATCTCGACTATCCTCCACCGATAGCCCAAAGCAGTTATTTCTAAAACAGAAAATAAATGCACAAATGGATATTCAATCAACATTTCATTTCCTCATTTCTCACCAATTAATTATCCCAATTAATTAAACAATGTAATTAGGCCATTTTCCATAATTACTATTTCAACCCTTAGGTCCCATTTTCATCAATGATTCAACAATCATTCCATTTTTTTCTATGCCAAACATGCATCTAGGTTTATTATGAATAAAACCCCAACTTTTGTAAAATTACACAAAAGCCCCAAACTTTCACAAATTACCAAACCAAGCCCAACATCTCAAAATACCAAAATTTAAAGACAAAACCCATAGAGAGGAGTAGGATATCCCTACCTTGAAGTTTTAGCCCAAAAGGAGATGAAGACTCCAAGATCAACTTGCTCCAAATCCAAACTTTTTCAGATTAAATCGAAACTCTCAACACCCTCTACCTTTTTAACAAAGGCCCTAGGCTAGATTCACACCCTAGGGAGATCAAACCTTAGAGAGAGTGCAAGTTTAGAGAGAGAGAGTGTCGGATTAAGGGTTTGCTCAAAAAAAAGAAGTGAAAAAGTCATGTTTTAGACGCTGCTGTGCGCTGATATAAAACACGCTCGCTCGAGCGAAGGATTGGTCGCTCGAGCGACCAGACACAGAAAACTCTCGCTCGAGCCAAGAAGTTCTCGATCGAGCGAAGAAAAACCCAGACCGCTCGAGCCACGAAAAGCTCGCTCGAGCCAAGAAAGACAGTTCTCAGGTCCAGAACCGGTGCAACACAACTCTCGCTCGAGCGACAAACTCCTCGCTCGAGCGAAGGACCAAAAATCTGGGCAGCAACACTAGGCTCCCAAACGCAACCAACCTGTAACAAACCTGCCCAACGCATCTTATAACTCAATATACCAAGTAAAGAGGATGCAAACTAGAAAATAAACAACTACCAACATCCACGGACACATGTCCGGATCACTGTACATCAAGGGTAAACCCGGGGTCGCTATATTATAGCTTTTTGTAAGTCAAAAATCAACTTATTCTTTGAGTGGGGGAGGAGAAGCTTAATTTATAAGTCAAAAATCAGCTTATGTTCACAGTTATAAGCTATAAGCTGTTAGGCTATAAGTTATAATCACTTTCCCACAGCTCTATCAAACGGGGCCAATGAAAGGTCTGGTTAGTTAGGGATCATCAAGGCTTGGTCGAAGCGAAAAAATATTTTATATAATAAATATTTGACTGAGATAATATAATGTATCTTTTCATTTATTAATTAATAAATGATTAAAATGGGAGTCAAAAAGTTACTTTTTGCTCAGTTCAAGATGATGAGTATTTGGCTATATTAAATCTTGGTCCAATTTGTTATCAATTAATTAATGGAATAATGATATCACATATTTAGGCCACGTGACGTAGCGTTACACAAATTATTTTCTCTAGCAACTAAAGCTAGCCAAGTTGGGTTTGTGGATGGGATGGGACGGGACTTGCAGATGGGCCCAGTGGGCTTTTAGCTCTTTAGCTATTGAAAGTAATGCAAAGAAGGGTGGCCCAACCATTTCTGGTACAAGGCAAAATCGTCCATACCGGACAGTGGTGCTGTGAGACCACCCATACTAATATATTGATTGAAATAAATATTTATAAAATTTTACATTTTAATTTGTTTTTGGGAAATATGAAATTATAAATAAGCTTTTGTAATAAAGTCTTTCTGGTATATTTTTCTTAAGGATAAGTTACATATACATCTCTTAAGATTTACTTAAATTACAAATTATTACATGTGATTGTAAAAATTACAAATACTTTATTGTTAGAATTTTTTATTTAACAAAATTAACAAAAAAAAAAAAATCCTAACTACTCTCTTATACAATAACAAAAATTACCTGAATTGTTAATTGAAATATTATTCTGACAACATTAAAAACTGCTAATTGACTTGATAATTTATTAATAAAATAGGTCATTTGTTATGCAATTAAAAAGTTGAAGGGGTGGGGTGTAATTTTCAAAATTACAGAAACAATTCATATTTTAAGCAAATCTCAAGAGTTGTATTTATAATTTATTTATTTATTTATTTTTGAGTTAGCTTTTGTAATCAAGCTTCTATTCCTCATTTGTGGAGTTATGAAATTTATCATTTTTTTTGGGATAAATTACAAATATACTCTCAAAGGTTTGCTTAAAATACAGATTGTCTCATGTGATTCTGGAAATTACATCTCACCCTTTCAAGTTTCTAATTGCATAACAAATAATTCTTTTTATTAATAAATTATCAAGCCAATTAACAATTTTTAATGATGACAAAAATATAATTTCAATTAGCAATTCAAGTAGCTTTATTGCCGTGTAAGAGAGTAATTATAAAATTTATTTTATTTTTATTAATTATGTTAAATAAAAATTTTTGATAAGAGATATTGGTAATTTCCAAAATCACAAGAAATAATCCATGTTTTAAGCAAATCTTAGAACGTGTATTTGTATTTTACCCTTATTTTTTCCTAACATGTTTGTGATAATGACTTAAGAGTTAATCCCAAGAGCTTGTTTCTTTGAAAAAAAGAGAGATCAAAATTATTTACCAAAAAAAAAAAAAAATGATCGCAATAAAAACATATGTAAGGTATTTTTTTTGAAATCAGGTGAGTTTTTTTTTTTTTTTTTGGGGGGGGGCAGGGGGGTAATGGTTGATAAATTCATATATATATATATATATATATTCTTGTAATAGTGAAAGAATGATATGAGTTTAATTAATTTACCGAAAGAGTATAATCCTTAACAAAAAAGAATAGTAAAAAATGATACATATGGCCAACCCATTTGATTGGGAAATGAAATTTAGTTTAATTGATAAAAAAATAAAACAGATTATATATATAGAAAATAAAAACATGAAGCTTTGTATGATTGGGGCCTTATGCAGTAACTTTAACTTTAGTTTAGAAGCCGTATGATTGAGCTAGGCTGGGTTCATGGGCCTCTCGGCCTTTGATTTTATTAATTATCTGAATAAAACTTAATTTTCAAAAAACAAAAAAAAAAAAAACCACGTGAAGAAATCTACACTATTATGTGAAGGCTTAATTTGTCGTGGATGTCACAAAATTTGATTTTTAAAAATACCTTCAACAATAATTTTGTAATTGTTCGAATATTTGTTTGGTTGTGTTTTTGATGTACTATTTTTGAAAATTAAGCATGTTTCTAAGGTTTCATCTGGGAAGTGGGTTGGTTTTTTTTTTATTTTTTTGGCTATTTTAACCTGAGACTAAAAAGTCTGGTTTGGGAAGAAATTTTGGCTTTTTTGACTTTTTTGTAAAAGAAAGAATATAATGATTATAGGTTAGATGTGATATTTTGTCTTATTTAGCTAAAAATCCTATTTTATTTTTTGTAACTATTTTAGCCAAAAAAGCTCCAAACCCATCTTGCCAAACGCAGGCTAAGAAGACTATACTAGGGCATGTCTCAATTTTGTGGATCAGCTTGGCAAGCTTTAATATTAGGCCCAATCAAGCATAACAACATCATTGATAAATGATAATGATCCCAGTGTAAGGTGAAGGTGAAAGTGAAGTTAAGCTTATAATCGGCACAACACTATGTGAACTCGCCTTTTTTCGTGCCCCCTTTCGGAAGGTTTGAAAGAAAGGCCTCACATTCAAACTCCCGCGGTTCTGCATCTAGTCTCATAAGTACAATGTGAAACTGATAAACACCAAAGAGTCCAAATCTGGCAAAACTTTTTGGAAAATCGATTTTAAATCAAATAATGCCAAAATTGGATTGCTTTCCCAGATATAGAGTCACCACCTAAATATTTTGTTTTGGAAAAATTTAGGAAACCCTGGCTCGTGCCAAAGGCCACGTGTCCGTCATCACCAAAGTTGCCTCAGCTCGGGAACTTAGGTATGAGAAGGGAAGGTTCTGAAATGAGCACCCCCTGCTTGCGCGATCAAAGATCGGCCTCTACTAATCATGATATGTTCGTTTATAAACATTATGTGCTCTTGTTCTGATTATTAAACTAGCTTTACTATGTAATGTGCACAAGCAAGTATAGACTAGTTCGCTCAAATTGGAACAATTCAACTCATGTTTGTTTTCGAAAATGGTTTGAATTTGCCACCTCAAGTGGGCTTAAAGATGCGAATTTGTCACCAAACATAGTAGGCTTAAAACATGATTTGTCACTCAATAAAGTGGGCTTAAAACTTACATTTGTTGAATCGTTCCAATTCAAATAATAAGCATTTATCCATAGGCATTTATGTAGTTTAGCATATAAGCACATAGTTGTAACAGCGCCCGCGGGGGACCTCACGCTACAGTTCGGACTCGCGATTTGTGTCGCGGTTCTTAATCTGAACCAAAGAGTCCAAATTTGGCAAATCGTTTTGAGAAACAGATTTTTGAAAAAGTAGTGCCAAACATGGACTGCTTTGCCAGATACAGAGTCGCCACCTAAATATTTTTAAAAATGGGGATATTTAGGAAACCCTGACTCGGTGCCGAAGGCCACATGTCCGTCATCACCGGAGTTGTCTCGGTTCGGGAGCTTGGGTACGATCGGGGAAGGTCAGCTATGAGCACCCCCTTTCGCCCGGTTCAAAGACCGGCCTCTACTAACCGTGATATCCGTTTTTGAAAACTTTATGTGTTCTTATCCCGTTCATTAGCCTAGAATTACTATGTTATGCGCGCAGCAAACAAGTATAGACTAGATTGCCTAATTTGGAAATAAGCATTGCATATCCGTTTGTTTTGAAAATGCTTTGGAATTTGCTACTCGCAAGTAGGCTAAAACACGGATTTCAATGAGTTTTTCCAACTCAAACAATCCAACCTTCACCCACAGGCATCCAAGCAGTTTATAACACATAAGCATCTAGCCACATGTTAAGCATGCTGACATGGCAACATTCACACTCATGCGATATGCTAAAGCGGAAATACTTACATCGTACTCCGTGCCAAAACAAAGAACTCGTTAGCAAACATGCATGATCCAAGTCCATGTTAAGTGCCTAATGCATCGCATACAAAGTGTTGCTAAAATAGGCTCGGCTATCCTAAACATGGCATGTGAGAATGCACAACTATCACATATTCAGTTTAGAATTTGAAGTACAAATGCAGTTAGCGTGATGTACCGAGCCTAATACATGTAGCACAAATGCATGAATGCACGCATGCATAGCATAAGGTATGCTAAATTAGACGTGCCCTAATCTACCATCGTAAGCAGGTAAATAAAAGGGAAGAAAGACGTGAGGTTGGAAGACATACACACACTCACGCACACTTATTACAGATTTGCCCTCGCTCGGAGGGACCAAATAAATATTACAGATTAATTAACTACGCAAGCTAATTAATAATTACAAATTAATTAATTAATTAACAAATTAACTAAACTAAAGAAAAACAGTAAACTGCCTCGGGGCGAGGGCCAGATGCAACACATGCTCGAGACTGGCTCGGAATCGCACTGCCATGCATGGTTTGCCTCTGTTTTCCTTCCTTCACTCCTCTGGAGGCTGTCAAAACCTCAGGACTGCATCCCTGGACACTGGGGAGTGCCACCGGCTGAGTGGAATTACCACCGGCAGTGGTGTGTGGCCATCGGCACAAAATGAAGCTGTCGGCAGAGGAATTGTTGCCGGTCGGCACATTACACTGCCGGTCGGCAGATTGTTCCTGCAGAATCTGCAAATGACAGCAACAGAGGGCAAGGCAAAGCATGGCAGCACAATTCAAGGCATATATGCACCAACCATGTCCCTTATCATGATAGTGACTCAAAGGGGCATGTGCCTCGATTCTCGGACCACCAATCACGCATTTCCATGCATGATGGCCCAAAGAACCAAGTATGCAACTTTGATTTCAAATGAAATGCAAGCCAAATCAAACCAAACAAGGCCCAATTCCTATCATCAAGTCAAGGAACAAGGCATGCATGCAAGATGCAATGCAACCTAAGCATACAAACTAAGGATGCAACATGGCATGGTGACAAGCTTATGCAAGCATACAAGCATACATATGGCAATGCAAATGGATGCAAAGATGGTCTTAAACATGAATTAGGCAGCTCTAAATAGGCCTAAAACAGTAGCCAAAGTGCTACAATGAGGGACCAAATACACATGCACACATACATATGTTGAAAGGCCAACACTTAAGCACAAATTGCACAACTCTCAAGCACACTTGAAAGGGGGAATCATGGACTATTAACATGCACCATAAGCTCTGAAAATGCATGTTAGGATGATGTCAAACCAAGCAACAAAATAAGCTGACATTCACATGCAAAATGGTCCAAGTGTTCAAAGCAAATCAAAGGAGCATTGAACTACACTTAACAAGACCAAACATGGCATGAAAGGAAGGACCAAAATCAGAGGTTTAGCATGTTAAAACAAAGCTAAAGGACTACTTAGATGGCATCTAAGTGACTCAAAAACAAAGGCACGCATAAACACCAAAACATGGAGCATTGCTACACAAGCTTCCAAAGCATTAAAGAGGCATGCAAGGCAATCAAACAAGCATGGAAATGGGACTGAAATAACATATAAAGTGACCCCAAATCACCAAATCGATGCAAAGATGTCATGCTACACATGCACATACTCAAGGCCAACAAGCCCAAATACAAAGGAGCTATATCAAGCATGCCAAAATCAACCCAAACAACTTAGGACAGACCTAGAACATGGCAAAACATGCACAAAATCTTCACAAGACCAAGCCTAAAACATGCTCCAACAAAGGCTAACAACCTAAGACATGTTAAGGCATTACAAGGAAACTATGCTAAGCATGCATGGAGTACCAACACCAACTTAAAATCATGTTATATTATGGATATATAAGCATGAAAAACAACCTAAACATGCTCAACACGCACTCAAGCATAATGCTCTCTCAAGAGGCCAAAACATGCCCTTTTCAAGGACAACAAGGAGAGGGGGTGGCCCTCTCCTTCTTGGGACTTCAAGGCATCATCTTCACCACTGAAATCCCTCAAGATTTCAGTGGTGAAGAGACCCCAACACCAAAATCCCGGAGCTAGCACAAAATGGCCCAAAATGAGGCCTTTCAAGGCTTAAGGGGGGTCAACCACCCTCAAACAACAAAACACTCTAAATAAACAATAAAGAGGGCCTAAAAACAGAACTTTTTTATGTTATACAATAAGCACAAAAACAGCTCTAAGATAGGTAGAAAATCAATGCAAAAATGGGGAATAAAGGTGTAAGTTTCTTACCCTTGACGATCCCTTCACAAATGGTGTTCCAATGGCCTCCTTTAGCTTGAATCCAACACCAAAACTTCAAAACCAGTCCTTTAGAACCTCAAGAGCCAAAGGAAGGTGAAACACTAGGTGTTTGTGTGCAATAGTAAGACATAAAACACCTAGTGCACAAAATGAGAGGGAAAGAGAGATAGAAAATGTATCTAACGCAAACCCTAGAACCAGAGCTTAACAATGGCTGTTTTTTCTCTCAAAATATCTTAACTCTCTCCCTAAGTCCTCTCCTTTTTGCCTCAAGAGAGAGCCTCTCTCTATATGTCTTGTAAAGCTTACAAGACAAGCTTTACAAGAGGGAGATCCCTCCACACACGTGTATGGAGGGATGCAAAAGCAAGACAGCTGTCTAAAAATATCTGCAAAAGTAGATGAACAGCAATCGGCCGGCCAAAAATACCATCTTGGCCAAAAGGAGTGCCGGCCGGCACTAAATAGTGCTGACCGGCAACAAACACCAGCCGGTGGCCTCTAGCCACTGCCGGTGGTGGGTGGGGATGGTCTACAAGCCCTACCCTGCCCTTCCAAGGCAAAACACAAGTGTTTGGTGGAAAACCAGACACTAAACTGTTGAGTTCGGAGATCCTGAGGCAAGGCACGCGATCCGAGACCTCCAGGAACTCCGAACAAACACAAACATGGATAATCATCGAGTGTTCAAACGGTGACGTCCAAGTCTTGAGGACGGTCAAAAATGGGGTCTCTACAGTTGCCCCTCTTTGACAGAACTCGAAAGTCATAACAATGACGGGAGTGAATGTCAAAGTCCAGAGACGACCCATTTTTGACAAGGCCGAAAACTTAGACAAACATGCAAGACAATCAAGATATGCGCCCGAAGGCAGGGGCAAAATGCAAAACAATGCACGAAGCCGGACATAACTTATGATCATGCAAAGAAAGCTGTAATGAAGCATACATTCGACAGTTTTAAGCTAGCATACACCGAACTACACTACAATGCAGAAAGGATGTAAAAGAATTATGCAATTCTTAATACGTCTCACTCGGGAGATACAATACCTGTGCGGCTCGTCTGGTTGCACCAGCTTCAAATGAACCGTACATACAATATCGTGCCTGCAAAGAAAACAAACTTAACAGGTACAATATTGTTAGCAATATGCATGACAATGCAAAATGGACGCAAAACGATATGCAATATATACAAAACAATGTATAAACAATGCAAATGAAGATGCAATGTAATTGAAACAATGCAAGCTACATGCAAAGCATTTGAATCATGATCCAATCATGAGCGGTTCGAAACCACACCTATGTCAAATAGATTGATGGAGATAACAAGTCTGTCTACCATAGAACGGTCAACTGAACTATGAGCATTGTAGACAGACGCAAGAACAAGTATTGGGTGGAATCGACATAAGTGGAGAAACGACCCGCTGGAGAAAGGACTACGATCCTAATGCCGGATGCAAAAATTACACTACAATGTAATATGTATGGATATGCTAGGAAGATGGCAATGGATATGGCACGCAGGCCAAACCAAATCTTGCCTAGGAAAGGTATGTACGCATACAGGCCATGTGTAACACAGAAAAGGTGCCGCAACCCTCAACCAACATACCAGCGTGGAATCGGCGCGATACACATGCAGAATTGTGTTTTAACATGAAAAGTAAGGGCACATACCAGACCAAACTCAACATGGAAAGGCGCAAGCCATAGGCGGAAGGCGATGCGATGAATGCATGCAATCTACAATGCAATATCTACAAATATGCAATGGAGTGGATATGGATACAATGGATATGGCACGCAAGCCAAACCAAATCTTGCCTAGGAAAGGCATGTACACATACGAGTCATGTGTAACACAGAAAAGGTGCCGCAACCCTCAACCAACATATCAGCGTGGAATCGGCGCGATACACATGCAGAACTGTGTTTTATCATGAAGAGTAAGGGTACATACCAGACCAAGCTCAACATGGAAAGGCGCAAGCCATAGGCGGAAGGCGATGCGATGAATGCATGCAATCTACAATGCAATATCTACAAATATGCAATGGAGTGGATATGGATACAATGGATATGGCACGCAAGCCAAACCAAATCTTGCCTAGGAAAGGCATGTACACATACGAGTCATGTGTAACACAGAAAATGTGCCGCAACCCTCAACCAACATATCAGCGTGGAATCGGCGCGATACACATGCAGAACTGTGTTTTATCATGAAGAGTAAGGGTACATACCAGACCAAGCTCAACCTGGAAAGGCGCAAGCCATAGGCGGAAGGTGATGCAATGAATGCATGCAATCTACAATGCAATATGTACAAATATGCAATGGAATGGATATTTACAAAAATGCATGACAATGCAGTATGACGCGACCTACTGGGGAAAATGCAATGGATGCATGCAAGCTACAATGGAAATGCATGACAATGCATGTGATGCAACGGCTATGATTGCAGTTTTCCCTATCTTACCAATAGGGCGATATACTAGGTTGGTTCAGTATCCAGAACTGAGGCGCAGACATGCTGCCTCAATCTATGGGGCTTCCATACAGATTTCAAGCCGAGGGTACACCCCTGGGTATTTAAACCAGACTTTAGTCTCGGAACTCCCGAACCTTTGCGTTCTAGGCATAAGCCATTCGAACTCTAGTTTCCACCGTCCCAGTTGGTCTTCTAGGAACTCACCGCAAACATAGGCAGGTAGCCTTACCAGACCACTGAAATTCGTTTGGGCACGACGAACACCAAAGGAATTGCACCTTTAGAGGATTTAAGGTCTCCTAGACCGGAATGCAAAATGTATGCATGACAATGCATGTTTTTTTTTTGAGATGCAAATGCATGATGATGCAAGTGCGGCACGCGTGCCATACGGAATGTAAAGTGACACAAATGAGACATGCACGCCTCATAAAGTGCAAAAAAAAAGATTTTGACAATTGGACTTATACGCTACGCGAAGCTGGTTTGTAATTGGACTTATACGCTTTCGCGAAGCCAGTTTGTGTTCAAAACAATGCAATGTACTAACAAGTACAAGGAAGATGCACAAGATAGCGCGAATGGATGCATGCAAGATGCAATTGAGGTGCACAAAACAGTGCGACAGTTTGAAATGCACAAAACAGTGCGATGGTTTGAAATGCACAAAACAGTGCGACGGTTTGAAATGCACAAAACAGTGCGACGGTTTGAAATGCACAAAACAGTGCGATGGTTTGAAATGCACAAAACAGTGCGACGGTTTGAAATGCACAAAACAGTGCGACGGTTTGAAATGCACAAAACAGTGCGATGGTTTGAAATGCACAAAACAGTGCGACGATTTGAAATGCACAAAACAGTGCGATGCGCAAAACAGCGCGAGCAATAAACTGCACAAAACAGTGCGATTGATATGCGATATACATGGGGCAACTTTTGGACCTTTGTAAAAGTCAAAAGGATACGAAAAGGATACACCTTGCATGGGTTGGAGTGCTATGCACGGCAGATGCAGTCCGAAGTCAGAACGGAGGCCGGTTGACCATCGGAGGTGCACTTTCTTGAGCTATGAAGACCAAAAACATCTCATATGGCCTTAACAAGGCTGTGGGAACATCACCGGCCGGGAGGGGAGACCACCGGCTGTCCACCGGCTGAAAAACAATTCCATCGGCACAAAAAAGTGCCGGCCGGCACAAAACATTGCCGACTGGCAAACAGTTACTGATTCGGGGCAGTTTCGACTTTTCACTCTGGGCATTATAAAATAGGGTTTTAAAACCCTATTCCTCACTTTTCCACCGCCGAAAACTCTTGCCCTCTCTCTCTAGAGTGTTTTTCTTTCACTTTTCGTCCATTTTTTCGCGTTCTACGCCCGTTTCGTCGTCGGATTCGCGATTTCCTTCGCGTTTCGGACATTTTCAACCGATCACATTTTTGTTTCGGTGCCTCGTTTGGCGTTCCCGCCTTTTCGGGGTTTGTTCCCCTTGTTTTCCTCTTCATTTCCGTGCCTTTTCACATTCCGGCCTTTCCGGCCATTCCCGACCCTCTCGGGAGTCGACTTTTCGGTTGACTCTTCGTATTCCGGCCCGGTTTTCCTTCCTCCGGCCATTTTGTCATCATTTTCGATATGGCGGACGACATTCCACGTGGCGGGACTCCCCCGGACCACGAGATGGATCCCGGGGTCGAGCTCCTACCACTGAGCGAGCGCCCGTTCGACCCGGCGACCTACCGACCGGCGATCCATGTTCTGCCCCCCGACGGCCTGTGTCAGTTCCGGAGCTTCGAGAGGCACGTGGCGCCTGAGCTACTACTGCGTGAGCCTACCTCCCACCTTTCATTCGGCACTTCCGAGGTAATTCTTTGTCTTCTGCTTTACTTTTCGCAATGTAGGATACAAAACTGTCATAGCTAGTTGTATTCTTTAACTGCTGAAAACTGATATGCTGTAGACTGTAGTTGACTGTAAACATACATACAACTGATATCTGCTTGAGACTGACACATGCACACACACTGCACTAGCCTTGAATCACTCAAACACACTGCACTCACTGTATTTCACTACATACACACTGGCACCCATTATTTGTCTGAATCTGTCAAACCTGCACGCATGCTATATCTGTTCTGAAACACCCAAACACGCTGACACATCGTACGTATTTCACTGCAAGCACACCGGCACCTGGTATTTGCCTGAATCTTGTCAAACTTGCACACATGCTTTATCTGCTTTTTCAAAACTGCATTTTGAATGTTGTCTTGCAATTGTTATTTTCTGTTTGCAGGAGGGTTCCCATACCATTCGCGGGTATGGGAATATTGGTGCTCGGGAGTGGTATGATGAGCTCCCTAGCGCGGTCCGACGTATCGTGGATCGAGCGGGTTTCGGCACCTTCTGCCGAGGACTCTCTAGGCTCTCCACTTGCAGGCCTCTCCTTGCCGCTCTGGCGGAGAGGTGGTGGGACACCACCGATTCTTTTCATTTCTCTGCTGCAGGGGATATGACGATGACCCCTCATGATTTCTCGATGCTCACATGCATCGGGGTGGGGGGTGATCCGATCCCATTTGACATCGCGATGGATGAGTGGACCGCAGCTCAGGTCCATCTACTGGGGGAGGCGCCACCCCTAGCTCGCCCAGGTTTCGTTCGATATTCCTGGTTTGAGGTCCAGTTTCGGGTCCAGCCCGCGTTGGAGGAGGAGGCGGAGATGACCCCCGAGGACGTGGAGAGGTATGCTCGCGGCTTCCTCATGTTCCTGTTTGGGACTACCATCTTCGCCGATCGGGCGAACACCGTGCCTCTCTGTCTTCTCAGCGCACTGGTGGACGTCCGGGACATTCTGCACTATGATTGGGGCGGCGCTGCTCTAGCCACCCTTTATGGATATATGAGCTCGGCTTCTCGCGGCAGCGGCCAGCTTCTCGGTGGCTACTGGCGGGCTTGGGAGGTACATTTCTTCTCCGCTTTTCATTTCCGTCCGATATTTTCTGTACTCTGTACACTGCACACACTGTAGTCTGCTCTATACTTGCTGTATACTGTACACACGGCACACACATACATTCTGCTTTACACTGACTGTACACTGCTCACACTGTACACTGCAAACAATACACTGCACAACACACGGCTCTGCTATTTCTGCTTCATTCTGTATATTCTGCTTTATCTGATGGTCTTACTGACATCTGTTTTGCAGTTGTGGGTTTATGCCTACTTTCCTAGGCTTGCTCCTGTGCCAGTTGCAGAGACTCCCCTGGCCGTCCCCTTTTCACAGCGCTTTGACGGGAGATGCACCCGGCGGCCGCGGGAGACATTCGGCTTCTTCCGCCGATACTTCGACACCATCACCCCCGCGGAGGTATGTTTTACTTTTGGTTCATTTAAGCTTCGCTTTCCCACTGTATATTTCAATAATAGTAGATAACAAACTGTCTGTCACTTTCAGATCACTTGGCGGCCATGGGCTTCCTTGCCGGCGGTGATGCGGGGTCGGTTCCCTGGTGCGGAGGAGACCTCGCGTTTTCGGATTTTGCTTGAGGGCCCGGTCTGTCGGGCTTGGTACCTGGGGGAGCGTTTTCTACGCCAGACCCTAGGGTTACCTGAGCAGATAGTCCCGGTTCCCCCTCCTGCGGATATGAGGGAGACCGAGGGGCTCACCACTGAGCAGCTGGATGACTACTCCATTGGCTGGGAGGAGGCCGGCTTCAGAGGTACCGGAGACTATCAGGAGTACGTGCGGACGTACCTGATGCGACCTTTGAGCGGCCGTCGAGCAGAGGGGGCCAGGCCTGTGGCATCGGCGGCTGGGGCCGGAGCAGGAGTTGGAGTGGGGGCTGCGAGGAGGGCCCAGGTCCGTGGCAGGGGCGGAGTGCAGGGAGGACGGGGAGTTGGCTGGCCTGCCCTGCCCGCTGTACTGACCTTCCAGGGGCAGGGTGGGTCGACCTATCAGATCCCCTTCGCCCCTCCACCGGCCGGTCACGAGTTCATCGATGTCCCCGACTTACCTCCGGTATGTATTACTGCATTTTTGTACAGTTATTCATTTCAGTTTACTTGACATTCCACAGAATATTGATGCATCTGATACTTTTGCAGGCTTCTTCTGAGTACACCCGTCAGTCGTTGGCGATGAATGCCTCGATGATGGGGATGCTTCAGCGGACATTTGATCTCCTAGCCCTCTACAGCATACCGGTATGTCCTCCTGACACTGGCCTCAAACCATTCATACACTGATTCACATAATCTGATGCACGGCATGACACCTGATACACTGATCTCACAGTACCTGAACACTGCATACACTGCATTCTGCACTGTTAAACTGCCCACGGCATTCTCATACTGTACTCATATACTGCATTCTGCACTGTTAAACTGCTCACGACATTCATACACTATACTCGGCATTGCATTCTGCACTGATAAACTGTCTACAGTATACTGATGCATTTCCCTTTTTATATACTTTTCAGCCTCCTTTCCAGATTCCCATGGCTGGAGGTGCTTCGGCCGGACCTTCCGTCCCTGCTCGGGGGAGAGATGAGGAGGGCAGGATATTTCCCCGTACCAGGGGTGGGCATACTCATGTCGGGAGTAGCTCGCGAGCTCTAGTCCCGGATGATGATGACGACGAGGAGTCAGAGGCGGAGGCAGAGGCGGAGTCCGAGTCATCAGAGGAGGAGACCGGAGACGGTTCTAGCTCGGGCTCTGATGACGACGCTGATGATGCTCCTGGACCCTCGTCCAGGAAGAGGACTAGGACGGACTGACGGCCCTTGGAGTTGCTTGACATGGATGCAGATTTTTGCTATCTTCTTCTTTTTGTACTTCTCCTCTTTTCTTTGGTAGTTAGATTACCTTGTACTGCCACAGGCAGATTTTTGTTTCCAAAACTTGTACATTTGAAAAGATAATGAAATGAAACGGACTTTTTATCTGAAAAAATGTTTACATTTACACATTTCATGCATTACATCGCATCTCATCATGTTACACCTCAATGTAAATGAAATTGATTGGTTGTCTGAAAATTGAACACTCGCACTGTAATAATCAGATAACTAAACAGCCAACAGCAAAATAACCCTAAGCAATCCACTGCCTGATTCTTGGACGCACAACCCTTACTCTGTTGGGGATTAATCTGCATACAGCCCATAACACAGCATTCGGTTCATTCTGCACATGGCAATTCTCAAACAAACAGCCCAATCTGACAGGACGGACCTCAAAGATGGAACCGGTTGGAGTCGAAACACGTTCAAATGTAGAGAATGGCACAGCATTCTGAGCATAAATGATTTTTGAAATTGAATGAGGGTTTTTCAAACCGGAATATCGAGCCTACAACTGAACACAGCGGGGAGGACTCAAATATAAAGGTACACGACCTAACACAACGAGACACGCTCGGAAAAGACCTAAAACAAAGGTTGAGGTAAACAAAACCAAAGACACGACATACAGACGCGTCAGCGAAGACGGGGGACCTCGGACCACGAGGAGCCAGTTTCTCTAGGCATTGTTTCCCACCCTTTCTGATTTGTGATTCTCACATCACTCGGCTCTCGAGCTCGGATTTTTTTTCTCAAAACCCTTTTTCTCACTTTTCTCTCAACTTACACCTCTCTATTCTTCATTCTCTCATTTTTCATCCCTCCCCGGGGTGATTGATGGATAAATAGAACGGTGTGGGTTCATGCTCAACACTGTTAGCTCACGGCCATTTCTTCTGGTGGGCAGAGTGCTCTTCTGGCAAGTACGTTGATGACGGGGGAAAGACAGAACACCTGGCTCAACTGTGCCCCTAGTTCATCATTTTAACCATTCTTTGTTTTTGCTTTCTACTAAAACAGCTTTGATCAAAATGAGAGTCGGATTAACGTACTTGTTCGATTTTTTGATTTTAAAAGCATGCAAGTCAGGCAGCAAGCACTGAAAATTTTCCTTTTTGGGTCCAAGACAATGGTCCAGTTTTGGAAAATGGGATAGTTTTCGAGAAAATAGTCAACCTCAGTAAAAATTTTCAAAACTATTTTTCAAACAGCTGATGCTCAACAAGCATGGAACTTACTCTTCGAGATGCGCAACCTCGGATCGGAGGCAATGGAAAATTGCCCCTGGTTTGAAGGGGGTGGGAGGCAACGGAAAGTTGCCCCTAGTTTGAATGGCGGCTCACGGCGGCTCGTGGAAACGGAAAGTTGCCCCTTGTTTGGGTGGTGCCGCAGCAGTCTGCAAACAGTCTTCATTGGCGGTGGTCAAACTCTTGGACACAGCGATGACGAAGACCGTCACAACACATATATGGACACAATCACCTTGAAGGGTGTTGGCCACTGGACTTTGAGATGAAATCGAAACCATTGCGTGGACTGAGACGCTATGAAAGCGTTGGGGGCTGGACTTCATGATGAAGTTGCCTATGTATCCCAAACATGGGAATCAAGCCTTACGTAGTTCCGGTTAAGGTACTCTCGGGTATTTTAACCTTCACGTTGTTTGGCTCTCACTTTTGCCAAGGCGCCCAATGCGGGTTTTCGACCTTGAGAGCTTCTTTTCATTTTCTATTTCTTCTTTTTCGTTCCTTTTTCTTTTTTCTGCTTTTTTTTTTCTTTTTTTTTTCTTTTTTTTTCCTTTTTTTTTTTTTTTTGCTCTAACTTTTGCCTGGGCCGCCCTTCCGGGTTTTCGGCCCAGCGAGCCTCTCAAAGGGTAAAAGTGTAACAAGTCCATGCCAAATGGTTTTTGAAATTGAAGCCTCTCTGTGTCTAGGAGAACGGCTGTTGCACTGATTTGCAGAAGAATCCATCACGGTTGCTCCACGAGCTTCTTCCGGCGAGATCCACTCCTTCTGATTTGGCTTTTGGTGCCTCTTGCTCGAGGGCTACTTCAAAACTGGCCACACAGGCCTTTCATGGCGTTTGTCCGTTGAACTTTCTGAACGTTCTGAACGGGTTCAAAGTCAGAAAACAAATAGGTTGAATCTTGAGACTGAGAGCGATCCTAGGCTGCGCGACCTCAAGAGGGATTCCACACAAGTCTTCACAGGGCCGCGTAAAACATTTGCTTTTGAAAGTTTTTAAGAAAGCGACAAATCGCTCGCGCCGAAGATAGTGTGGAACCAATCTGGATCAGGCCAGGATCCTTCTCAGTACTCACGCCGACAAGCATGATCTCACTCATTAAAAGGCTTAGCACGCCTCTCTTTCTCTCAAAATGATCAAAATTTTGCAAAACCCGAGGAATTCCTTCCTCTTCGTTTTTATCACCGCGGTGTTCAAAAAAAGTTTGTTTTTTGGAAAACTTAGGTTAATGCAATGAGTTTGGCACGCAGGGGAGCAGGCAAGATGTACTGTCAGCCCGATCAAATTCTCTGGCACTTATGCTGAAAGTAAGCATGAAGTTTGAGATAGCAACAGCTGTTTCAATCGGCTTTGTTGGTGCAACTGGCTCCTTGGCAGAAACAGACTCAAAACAAAAACAGATAATAACAACATGGCGTTCGGGACAACGACCCCAGAATCACCTGGTATTATATACAAAGGGGACTGACTCGATACAACCAGACAGACCCTTAAGCAAAAAAAACTGACTCAAGACAAAGAGACAGACTCAAAACAAAAGACTGACTCGATATCCAAGCCAGGATTTACAAAACTCGGTTTCACCGATGCTCAAAAATGCGTGCCGGACGCTTCAAAAATACACCAAATGTTGCCCGCAGGCGGTCCACTTCACATACTCGCAGTATCGGAGCCCTCGAAATCCAATAACTGGGCGATAACTGACTTGGCTGAGGCGGGTGGAAGGATAACCTTGTTATCGATCAAATCCTGCACTTCATGACGAAGGCAGGAACAACCATCGGTACTGTGACCGGACTGTTGGTGGTACGCGCAGTACAAGGTAGCATCGTGCGTGGCGGGGAGATTCTTCGGGAGTGGCTGAGGCTCCAAAGGCTTAAGATGCCCATTCTTTGCCAATATTAGCAATGCCCTAGACAAAGGCATGTGGAGGTCGTGAAAGACCCTGCGCCCTCGGGGCAGGTACTTTGAAGTTTGAGGATTCTTGCCAGATGCGCTGGCGAAGGGGTCGGCTGGCGCTGCCTTGGCTTTTTGAACCTTTCCCGGTGCAGGGTTGGGAACTACAGGCATTGTCTGGGCATGACGGGGCCCATCCCGATTTTCTACTTGGCTTGAACTGCCTTTGATTGGAGTGGGGAAAGCATCATCCACAGCTTTGATCACGATTGCGGATGTTTGTTGCTTGTTCATCCCTCTGACTTTCAGAGCCTCGACTGCCCACAACAGTTGTTCAATAGGGTCGGCATCCACCTTTGCCTTGTCTTTTCCTCTGGCCTCAGCCTGATCAAGGGTCTGGGTCGGTGCTGGCATGTCGCGGCTGTAGCTGGAAGCCACCTCCGGCTGGCTGAGCTCTATCACAATCCGCCCCAGTAGCGGGGGCTCCTGTGGTACGAAATTCCCGGCATACGGCGCCGCTGGCAGTGAATCCGACATTCCATAGGCTAGATCGGCCACGGACCTCTGGAGGTCTCCTATCATTCCCATCAATTCAAAGGTGGTGGGCTTACGAGCCTGATATAACTGGGGAGCCCAAACCGGGTGCACAACGGGCGACCTGGGCGGGTGTGACATACTGATGCTGGCCTCACTCTGCGGAGCGGTCCCCTGCTCCAATGCAGCTGTCATAACCACAACTTCTTCTGTATTCTGTGCCGCCATAAATCCTGTTTCAGCAAGGGGAGACACTGGCTATTCTGTATCAACTCTGCCACTCTCTGAACTGAAAGGAAAAACAGGCAGCATTTCAGTCCAAACTGATCGAATACGGGCGTAGCCAAACAACTGCACCCTACTGCTGATCACTGTTCCCAAATTTCTGTTCCCAAAATACTGAATCTGATACCCGCGGATAACTGATTCCTGATAACTGATTCTCAACAATACTGATTCTGGTGCCCTCGGGCCCGATACTCAAACTCGCAAACTGGTATATGCGTTCCTGTAGAGATACACTCTAAAAGCACATAGCAAGCAAGTGAGAGCCAAAACACCCCTATGTTGGGGTAGGGTTTCCCTGTCCTATTTTGTCAGGAGCTAGGGTTCCACTACGCACACAGCGGTTTTCAAACAACCTAACATCGGGTAAGCAACCTGTCCTATTCTTGGAATGGTCACTATGGATCCGAACATGTACTAGGTCGAATGGTCAAAAGGGGTGCCCCGGTAAACCGGGGTTTGTGTTCCCATGCTGTCAGAGCCCATAGCCGGTCAGCCTTATGGACATGTCTTGACAAGACAAGCCTCCGGCAAACTGTTCGGGAATGGCAGATGGCAAACACTGTGTTCCTAGGCGCACCACTGCACATGCAATGCAAAGAAACACATAAGCGAAATCAAAACAGGATATCACGAGTTTGAGTCAAGCTCTCTAAAACTCCCCAGCAGAGTCGCCAGAAACTGTAACAGCGCCCGCGGGGGACCTCACGCTACAGTTCGGACTCGCGATTTGTGTCGCGGTTCTTAATCTGAACCAAAGAGTCCAAATCTGGCAAATCGTTTTGAGAAACAGATTTTTGAAAAAGTAGTGCCAAACATGGACTGCTTTGCCAGATACAGAGTCGCCACCTAAATATTTTTAAAAATGGGGAAATTTAGAAAACCCTGACTCGGTGCCGAAGGCCACATGTCCGTCATCACCGGAGTTGTCTCGGCTCGGGAGCTTGGGTACGATCGGGGAAGGTCAGCTATGAGCACCCCCTTTCGCCCGGTTCAAAGACCGGCCTCTACTAACCGTGATATCCGTTTTTGAAAACTTTATGTGTTCTTATCCCGTTCATTAGCCTAGAATTACTATGTTATGCGCGCAGCAAACAAGTATAGACTAGATTGCCTAATTTGGAAATAAGCATTGCATATCCGTTTGTTTTGAAAATGCTTTGGAATTTGCTACTCGCAAGTAGGCTAAAACACGGATTTCAATGAGTTTTTCCAACTCAAACAATCCAACCTTCACCCACAGGCATCCAAGCAGTTTATAACACATAAGCATCTAGCCACATGTTAAGCATGCTGACATGGCAACATTCACACTCATGCGATATGCTAAAGCGGAAATACTTACATCGTACTCCGTGCCAAAACAAAGAACTCGTTAGCAAACATGCATGATCCAAGTCCATGTTAAGTGCCTAATGCATCGCATACAAAGTGTTGCTAAAATAGGCTCGGCTATCCTAAACATGGCATGTGAGAATGCACAACTATCACATATTCAGTTTAGAATTTGAAGTACAAATGCAGTTAGCGTGATGTACCGAGCCTAATACATGTAGCACAAATGCATGAATGCACGCATGCATAGCATAAGGTATGCTAAATTAGACGTGCCCTAATCTACCATCGTAAGCAGGTAAACAAAAGGGAAGAAAGATGTGAGGTTGGAAGACATACACACACTCACGCACACTTTATTACAGATTTGCCCTCGCTCGGAGGGACCAAATAAATATTACAGATTAATTAACTACGCAAGCTAATTAATAATTACAAATTAATTAATTAATTAACAAATTAACTAAACTAAAGAAAAACAGTAAACTGCCTCGGGGCGAGGGCCAGATGCAACACATGCTCGAGACTGGCTCGGAATCGCACTGCCATGCATGGTTTGCCTCTGTTTTCCTTCCTTCACTCCTTTAGAGGCTGTCAAAACCTCAGGACTGCATCCCTGGACACTGGGGAGTGCCACCGGCTGAGTGGAATTACCACCGGCAGTGGTGTGTGGCCATCGGCACAAAATGAAGCTGTCGGCAGAGGAATTGTTGCCGGTCGGCACATTACACTGTCGGTCGGCAGATTGTTCCTGCAGAATCTGCAAATGACAGCAACAGAGGGCAAGGCAAAGCATGGCAGCACAATTCAAGGCATATATGCACCAACCATGTCCCTTATCATGATAGTGACTCAAAGGGGCATGTGCCTCGATTCTCGGACCACCAATCACGCATTTCCATGCATGATGGCCCAAAGAACCAAGTATGCAACTTTGATTTCAAATGAAATGCAAGCCAAATCAAACCAAACAAGGCCTAATTCCTATCATCAAGTCAAGGAACAAGGCATGCATGCAAGATGCAATGCAACCTAAGCATACAAACTAAGGATGCAACATGGCATGGTGACAAGCTTATGCAAGCATACAAGCATACATATGGCAATGCAAATGGATGCAAAGATGGTCTTAAACATGAATTAGGCAGCTCTAAATAGGCCTAAAACAGTAGCCAAAGTGCTACAATGAGGGACCAAATACACATGCACACATACATATGTTGAAAGGCCAACACTTAAGCACAAATTGCACAACTCTCAAGCACACTTGAAAGGGGGAATCATGGACTATTAACATGCACCATAAGCTCTGAAAATGCATGTTAGGATGATGTCAAACCAAGCAACAAAATAAGCTGACATTCACATGCAAAATGGTCCAAGTGTTCAAAGCAAATCAAAGGAGCATTGAACTACACTTAACAAGACCAAACATGGCATGAAAGGAAGGACCAAAATCAGAGGTTTAGCATGTTAAAACAAAGCTAAAGGACTACTTAGATGGCATCTAAGTGACTCAAAAACAAAGGCATGCATAAACACCAAAACATGGAGCATTGCTACACAAGCTTCCAAAGCATTAAAGAGGCATGCAAGGCAATCAAACAAGCATGGAAATGGGACTGAAATAACATATAAAGTGACCCCAAATCACCAAATCGATGCAAAGATGTCATGCTACACATGCACATACTCAAGGCCAACAAGCCCAAATACAAAGGAGCTATATCAAGCATGCCAAAATCAACCCAAACAACCTAGGACAGACCTAGAACATGGCAAAACATGCACAAAATCTTCACAAGACCAAGCCTAAAACATGCTCCAACAAAGGCTAACAACCTAAGACATGTTAAGGCATAACAAGGCATTACAAGGAAACTATGCTAAGCATGCATGGAGTACCAACACCAACTTAAAATCATGTTATATTATAGATATATAAGCATGAAAAACAACCTAAACATGCTCAACACGCACTCAAGCATAATGCTCTCTCAAGAGGCCAAAACATGCCCTTTTCAAGGACAACAAGGAGAGGGGGTGGCCCTCTCCTTCTTGGGACTTCAAGGCATCATCTTCACCACTGAAATCCCTCAAGATTTCAGTGGTGAAGAGACCCCAACACCAAAATCCCGGAGCTAGCACAAAATGGCCCAAAATGAGGCCTTTCAAGGCTTAAGGGGGGTCAACCACCCTCAAACAACAAAACACTCTAAATAAACAATAAAGAGGGCCTAAAAACAGAACTTTTTTATGTTATACAATAAGCACAAAAACAGCTCTAAGATAGGTAGAAAATCAATGCAAAAATGGGGAATAAAGGTGTAAGTTTCTTACCCTTGATGATCCCTTCACAAATGGTGCTCCAATGGCCTCCTTTAGCTTGAATCCAACACCAAAACTTCAAAACCAGTCCTTTAGAACCTCAAGAGCCAAAGGAAGGTGAAACACTAGGTGTTTGTGTGCAATAGTAAGACACAAAACACCTAGTGCACAAAATGAGAGGGAAAGAGAGATAGAAAATGTATCTAACTCAAACCCTACAACCAGAGCTCAACAATGGCTGTTTTTGCTCTCAAAATATCTTAACTCTCTCCCTAAGTCCTCTCCTTTTTGCCTCAAGAGAGAGCCTCTCTCTATATGTCTTGTAAAGCTTACAAGACAAGCTTTACAAGAGGGAGATCCCTCCATACACGTGTATGGAGGGATGCAAAAGCAAGACAGCTGTCTAAAAATATCTGCAAAAGCAGATGAACAGCAATCGGCCGGCCAAAAATACCATCTTGGCCAAAAGGAGTGCCGGCCGGCACTAAATAGTGCTGACCGGCAACAAACACCAGCCGGTGGCCTCTAGCCACTGCCGGTGGTGGGTGGGGATGGTCTACAAGCCCTAACCTGCCCTTCCAAGGCAAAACACAAGTGTTTGGTGCAAAACCAGACACTAAACGGTCGAGTTCGGAGATCCTGAGGCAAGGCACGCGAGCCGAGACCTCCGGGAACTCCGAACAAACACAAACATGGATAATCACCGAGTGTTCAAACGGTGACGTCCAAGTCTTGAGGACGGTCAAAAATGGGGTGTCTACAATAGCCTCATGGCAAGCATGCTAATCATGGTAACATGGCAATCACACTCATGCAAGTATGCTAGAGCATAAAACTCACCGAGTACTCTAAGCCAAAACAAAAACTAGTTAGAAAGATACATGATCCTAACTATGTAAGATGTTTAATGCAACACATGCAATAATGCAATTAATAGGCTCGGCTACTAATATGGCATATGGATTGATTCGAACAACATGCGATTAAACACATATTCAAATAAGATATTAAAATGACAATGCAGTTTGAATGATGCGCTGAGCCTCGGTTCATGCAAGACAAATGAATGGATGTAAACATGCAAGCATAAGATATGTTAATTGAAAATGTCCCTAATCTAACCATCAAAAGCGATTAAATAAAAGGGAGAAAGACGTGGGGTTGGAAGACATGCACACACGCACACACACTTATTACAACATTATGCCCTCGCGAAGGAGGGTCCGAATGAATAAGCTAACTAACTAGCTATGCTAATTAAGCTAACTATTACAAATCGAAACTAATTAACTATTCTAGTTAACTAATTATTACAAACTGAAAACGAATAACTAGTTAAACTAACTAATTATTTACAACTCTTAATTAGCTACAACTAATTAATTACAACACGTATTTGATCTATTGCTAATTAAACTAATTAGCTAATCTCGGGAAACGAGGGAGGCCCATGCATGCTTGGTTTCCACCTGAAAAGCCACTGTCATGCTGCTGCAAGCCTCTGTTTGCACATTTGATCACTGGAAATTATGCTAACTTCCAGAACACCTTTGCTCCACCTCAGGAACACACTATGCAAAAATCACTGATGGTTGACAGGAGGGACAAGGGGTCGGTCGGCTACCATTGGTGGTCGGTCGGCCACTGATGGTGGTTGTCAGCCACTGTTGGTTCACACTTCCATGCTACAATAGAGAGCAAAATAGAGCAAAATAATGTATTCTCACAGGTTATCTGTACTGTTTACCCTCCTTATCATCACACAAGCTCAAAGGAGAGAAACTCTTGGCCCTCAAACCATCAATCAAGAAATTTCCATGCATGATGGCTAAGGGACCAAGTTTGTACAAGTTTAGTAAATGTACAAACAAGACCAAAAAGACCACCACCTTATCATGCATGATCAAGGGCAATGGTGACCTAGGAAAATGACACATTTCATCACTTTGAGTATGAAATGTCCCATTTGCCTTGTGTTCAAATTAACACCCGATTTGAACACATGCAATGCAACACAAAGAATGCTTATCTTACACACTTTTACTTGTCAAATTTTGTTTACTCATTTTAATTACCAAACCATCCATTAATTAATTAGTCCATTGGTGAGTGTCTTCTAAAATGAAAGAAGTGTCAACCAAGGGGTAGTTTAAGGCATGAGAGAAGCTTCATGCTGTTGGTAATGAACCCTCAAAGGAGGATTAAACCATTAAGCATGAGCCTCAATCTCAAGCTTAAACAACCCTAAGGTTGAAATAACCCTCAAAGCAAATGAAAAGTGAAGAAATGAGGGAGATTTGCAGAGATTGTATGTGCTGAAATTGAATCATAAAAGCACTAAAAACATGCAACCAACTCTCACCAATGAAGGTTAAAGCCTTAAAACACTAAACTAGTGATGGAATTAACGCTACAACTATGCAAAACAAGACTCAAACAAGCTAACTAGCCCAAAACAGAGCTAAAACATGTTATTTTAGAAGCAAAAACTTGCTGGACTTGAGCTAAGTCAAGCTAGAAAAACATGCTAACATGTGAAGCTAACTAAGCATGCAAACAAGACACAAGGAGGGTAGACTAACCCCTCCAATTTTGGACTTCAAAACAAGTTTTTAGCCACTGAAATAGCTTTGAAAATCAGTGTTTAAAAGCTCTAAAAAAGATGATGCAAGGGTGGGAAACACAAAGGCAAAGGCCTCTATAACAAGGTACAAAGAAGGGCTATTAACCCCTCAACCTTTAATGGCCTTAGGACCCAAGCTTCAACCCAAAAACACAGAGTTTTTATAGCCCAAAATCAATTGGAAAACATGCTGGAATGAAGAGAAAAGTAGCTAAAACAATAAGCTAAAACATGGAGCTTTAAGCTAGTAAACAAGCCAAAGGAGGGGTGGCTAATCCCTCTATTTTTGGGACTTCAAAACCACTTTTTTAGTCTTTGAAAACCTCTGAAAACTAGTGGTAAAAAGCTGAAAAAAAGTTGATGAAAGAATGGGAAACACAAGTGGAAAGGCTTAGAGATCAAGGTTTAAAGATGGGTGATTAACCCTTTTACCTTTAAGAGCCTTAAACCACAAGTTTCAACACATAAAAACAGGTTTTAAAGAGCTTAAAAATAGCAAGAACAGATGGAAAACAAATGGTGTAAAGATGGTACAAAGGCAAAAGAAAGTATACCACTTGGAGAGGAGTGAACTCTTAAGCCATAAACCACCAATTTCCACACTCTCAAGTGCTTCAAGAGCTCAAATCCAAGCTCAAACTACCTCAGCAAGAAGCTCTCTAGGTTCGCTTTGGTGTATTTGAGAATAGGCTATGCAATTTGCAAAAGAGAGAGAGAGAATTGTAGAGAGAGAGGATTGTAGAGAGAGAGATTTTTTTTCAAAATATTTCTTTACCCCTTATGTTTTCTAACCTTCAAAGTAAGAAGAGAGGCCTTCTATATATTGAAAAACAACCTAACAGGTCGAAAATATCAAGCCCTGGAACTCTGGAGCTTTTGGGGGACACCTGGCACAAAATATCTTGATTTTTCACCATTAGCCGGTTGGCCATCAATGGTGGCTGGTTGGCTAACAATGACGATGGCCGGTCGGCCATCAAAAATCTGCTTTCAGGCCCAACTTCAAATGGGCATATCTCCTTAATCCGGACTTCTTTGCAGGCCATTCTTAAGTTAAATTGAAACCCTAGAAGTCTATTTTCCAATGGAAGTGGCCTCACATCAAAATTCTAAGTGTGCAAAGAGATATGCCTATTTTAGTGAAGGTTGATCAGTTTTGGCTTAATCAGAGTGATGCCTAACTTCAACCAGCCATATCTCCCTCATCCGGACTCGGCTTTAGGAGATTCTTGAGTGTAAAATGAAGCCCTGAAAGTCCACTTTCCAATGGTGGTGTCCCCACAACTAAATTCCAAGTGTACAAAAGGATAGACCTGATTTAGTGAAGGCTGTCCGATTCTCTCTTAACGGTTCATGCCCAACTTCTTCCCTAACTAGGTTTCTTCTTTCTCCTCCAATTTTCTTCAACTCCAAACCTCTAAATAAGATGTTTTAAAAGATTTTTTTGAAAGAGTTCACCTCTCTTCCATCTATTTCCACTTTTTCCTTACTTGGTTTACCGAAAAGTGCAATTTTTAACGAAATGCGAGCTTCGGAACATCGTAGAAACATTTTCAAAAATATTCAGAAAGAGAGGGTTAAGGTCTAAAATAATTTTGGTCAAAATAGTTTTGGTCCAAAATGGGGTGCAAGGTTGGGATTTAGAGCTCCTCTTGTTGGAGAAATCGAACGTTTGTACAACATAACTTTCATCATCGAGTGATCAATCAGTGGCGCCCAAGTCTTAAGGCAGTCAAAAATGGGGTGTCTACACACTCCATCAAAATGCCGAGTGAAAAACAAGATTGTCAGGTCAAAAGTAATTAATAATATGAGAGAAATAATAATAGAACCAAAATTGGTAAAGATAAAAGATTATCGATCATAACATACAAAGATTAAGTGAGGATCAACTACTGCATTGATTTAATTATTTTACTAAAAGATTACTGATCATAACCAAAAATTTATATTTCTTTTCTTTTCTCTCTAAATCACCCAATCTAAACTGACTGGTATGAAGGTTTTGTAAGAAATTTTAAAAACTTATTTCAAATATTATGCACATGGGGCAGCGAGCGAAACAATAATTATATCTCAAAAAATTTCTCTATCGTTAATCAAAGTTAAAATTGAGATCTTGATGAAATTGATGAGAGAGTCGCATGTATCCAACCATAAGATTGAATGTAGGTTACTTTCCATAATAATTAATGTAAAATCACTAATATTGGTGATGCATATTAAAAATAACATTAAAAAAAATTCATTAACCCAACTATTCTTCAGGCAATCCCACACAATCTTACCTACAATCCTACCATTTGAATCGCAAATTTAATAAGAAAAAATATTATACATAAATGATTTTTTTATTTTATTTTATAATCACTAAGCATAAAGTCATGAGTCTTAAATGACTCCTAATGATGTGACATTGAGGTTAAACTTCACACGATGAAATACTTGACAAATCAAAATTTGATACTTCTCAAACATATTATTAGAAGCAATTTTTAGGGGTGATATATTAGGTGTTTCAAGCATTTTTCATTTATAAATATAAAACTCACTATTGAAAAGGAAAAATATGTGTGAAATATAATTATATTTCATTCATAATCTTTTCTAAATCATTACCCAAATTCATACTTCAAACACAACATAATGTTGTGTTTGGTTAATAGATTTAGGAAGGAAAAGGGCTTTCCAACTCTCAAAGGCTTTATGAGGAGACGTTATTAGTTGGTCTTAAGACACTGTCATGTGGTGCCTTAATAGTGTTGTGATTTGTGAAGGGAGTGGGGATTAAAAATTTGTATTGGATGATTGAGGAACATCTGGGGGCATGGTCAATTGTGATTGCTGTGAGATATAACCACGTGATGCCCTAAAACCAACCAATAATTTTTTCTTTATGAGACTGGGTTGGGGACAAATGATCTCAAGTCCACGTCTTAATGTTAGTACTGGTGCAACATAAAATAATACTTATTTTGAGAAGTAGGTTAAAAGTTAATTTTTTTTTTTAATTTTTTTTAAAAAGTGCAAAGACGTAGAGTGGTGATGTGACTTAAAAAAGTTAAAAAGATGATTTTTAACCCAATTGCCATACTTTTTCATATTCCAATCAGTTCTTTAATTTTCTGTAAAATAGAATGTTTATGTAAGAATGTAAATCTATATATATATATAGAATTTTTGTATTTTCTGATTTGTAGTGTAACAAAAAATGAAAATTAATAAAAAACAAATTTTGGTGATCAACTAAAAATAAATTTATTTGGACATAAAATATTTAATCTTTTGAAAGATGAAAAACGCTTTTTGAACTAAAGTCATACCTAATGCCATTACATTACCACCTCTATTGCCACCTCATTATTGTCATTTTGTCACCAGGCAGATGTTGTCGCCACTGCCGCTGCCACATTACTAATACCACTACTAATACAACCAATATCATATTAGTTTTATATTCCTAACCATTTTCTAAAAATATATTTTATTTTATTATTTTTGGGCACCAAAACGATTTTCATTCAAATAAATATAATGTTAAATGGAATGTACAAATCCTTCTCCCTGACAATGAGAACAATATTCTAAAAAAAACAAAAATAATGTTCCACCAAAAAATAACAACAATAATGACAACGAAAGGTGGTTGGTTAGGGATCATCAAGACCTGGTTGAAACCAAAAAAATATTTTATGTAATAAATATGTGATTGAGATGATGTGATATATATTTCTATTTATTAATTGACATATGATTAAAATGAAACTTGAAAACTTACTTTTTGCTCAGTCTGAAATGCTGAGTATTCAGTTATATCAAATCTTGGTTTAATTTGTTATCAATTAATAAATAAAATAATGATACCACGTTATTTAGACCACGCTGTTACACAAATTATTTGGGTGATTCTATTTGCACCCAAATAATAATTTACTGCACTTATTAAAATTTTGAAATTTTAATTCCTATTATATCCTAATGTAAATTTACTAATAACCTTAAAATAAATTTTTTTTTTATCACTCAAACCACTTATATATATTCTTCATATTCAAGGCCCTTTATCTTCTTTTCTAAGTTCAAATTATTTTCTCTTCATCTTCTTTCTCATTCTATAATTTCAATCCATTCCACCAAAACTCACAATTATCATCAATATCATTGTTTTATGAATGAAAAAAAAATGAAAATTGTGGAGATTTGCTCACAATCTATGACAAATTAATTAAGAAAAGAACCAACCACAGAATTGATTTTCTAGTTCTATAAAATAAATCTTGAGGTTGCTGCATTGGTGGTTGTCATTCACTTAGATTGGACAAGAAGAAAGAGGGGGACTCGAATGGAATTATCTACTCTTTCAGCCCAATCTCTTCCAATTAAGAAATTGGTTGGTCGAACGGTAACAAATATTATAATAGATCGCATTCCATGAATGAAACAGAACAAACAAAAAAATCAATAGAACAACCAACATTCTGGTTTGTAATTGGGGTGTTGGGTTTATAAATTTACCTACCAAAAAACGAGATGCTAAAGTGAGTGAGACCCTTTTTCCAATATATTAGATTAATTATCTATCAGGACATTGCCTATAGACTAAAAAGCATGATGAATGAAATGGAAAAGTGCTTTGGAAATGTTATGTCACCATAAAATTCCCAAAATGTGGACAACAAAATCTTGTAAAGAAATTATGAAAGCTACTTATGGTGCACGGTTCACAAATCGAAGACTATTTGGTCTGTTTCAAAACAACATTTACAAAATTGAGAGTTTCCAAAATGGGGCCGTTAAGATAAATAAAAGGTTTTGCAAGAAAAGCATAAAATAAAATGTATGTTTCGTTGTTAGAAATAACACCAACTTAAAATCATTTGAGATGTTTTGGCCATGCGCAATGTAGGATGAAAAACCAAAATACAAAAGAGACAAACTCATCTTAGTTGGAGGTGTCAAAAAGTATGGGTGAGGGTTGTGACAAACACTACAAGAAATTCGTTTTTTGGCATTTTAGAAACGCCGCGATAATTCTGAAAAACGCTGTAATATCTTATAGCGACGTGTAATATTTTCGCCGCTGATACAGCCGCCGTAATAGCTACACAAAATTTGAAAAATGTCGCTAAAAATATAATACGGCGTTTCTTAAAACGCTGCAAAATCTTTGACGACCGTCTCGCCTTCCGTCCCCAATTAATGTGTGATGTCACAATGATGTCATTTAGTGGCGTTTTTTCAAAAAATGCCACTTTTTTTTATTTCCTGCACGAATTTAATGTGTGACATCACAATGACGTCATTTTGTGGCGTTTTTTCAGAAAACACCACTTTTTTTTCTTTTTTTTTTTTGGAGAGGGGGTGGGTTCCCTGCTGGTGATGGAAACTGAATTCACAATTTGGGGATCTCATGTTTTATGTTTGCTCTATGCAATCAAATTGCTAGATTTAAAACCAATCCTCAATACATGCCATACACATACATAATATAATCTCACCAGAATCATCATTTCAACTGAAAATTTCACATCTAGTGTCATATACATGCATATTGTCAACTAAGACATCTAAGCAACCATGAGTCTGTAACACATTGTTTCCATAGGACGCAATTCAAACAAAGGATTCCATGTCCACGTTGAGTTTTAGAAACTCAAGACAACCAAAAAAAAAATCAAGTCATCAAACCTGACCAACAAAGGATGACAAGAATATGAGTTTCTCTTGGTCATAAATTTTAAGATCTTCCAGTTTCATATCAGGTGAAATGTCTACGTCGAATTTTAGATCGATTTCTGGGCCGAGGTTCGAATCAAGAGAAGTCATGTTTGCAATCCTGTATTTTCCTATAACACCCAAATTTTGCTTGTACTTTGACGGGTCTAAGGCTTTCCCTCTCAACCATGATTCGAAAGCTAAAAATTTCCACCTAGCAGGAAGATTACAGTATGGTAAAAATCCTATCAAAGAGCCGAAAGATACCTGTAAAATGATTGATTGAAATTCAGAAACAAAAATAGAAATAATAATATAATAAAATGGAAAATTAAATTGCAAGGATAAGACAATGGGCAACAGTGTGAGAGAAGTTAATCTGATTAAATGTCTTCAAAGGCAAAGAGATGTAACCACTGTTGCTAAAGGAAATGACCCACACTACACAATCCAAGACCTATTTTCCCTTGCCAATGTAATTTTTGTTCCTTCTCTCTTTGTTTTATTTTCCAGCCATAGGTAAGAGTTGAATGTGAGCTCCATCCCCCCTCCCCCCCCCTTTGTACAAAGCATATGCAGTTTAGATGCTTAGCTCTACAGAAGTTTTTTTGGGGTGAATAAGCTCTAAAGAAGTTAAAACAGCCAAGAATGCATCAATAATCATTGATTATTTATTATGTTGGCTGAAAAAGCATAAACTTGCCAATGGGAAATGAAGCATAGTCCCAAGTAAAATTAATATCTCAAAAAATGCAGTTGGCTTGATCCATGAATCTAGGAGTCAATAGTAGCACATCTAATAGAGAGTTAAAAAAAAATAAAAAAACAAAAAAAACATGGACATGTGACTTCATTTGATAGAGGATTATTTTGGCATGCAAGTTTAACAAATTCCTTAACCCCTTCTATATATTTTGGATGCAACCTATGCTGATTTATCCAACTTTTATCCATCTGACTTCGTCTTACATTACAAATGTCACTGCCAAATCAACAAGGTTCAAAATTATCATTTCATTTTAATTATTCTTAACCTCAATTAAGTACATTACAATGCATGCAACATGATACCATTCACCGCTAACTCTTCTCTAATAGGTTGGTTCATCCTACTCTCCCATTCAGGAATGCATAGTCTATATTGTAAAAAGTAGCTCATACCGCTCTATCCATCTCTAACGAAATTTCAGCAGCATCTCCCCATGATTCTCCAAGTACACGACATAGACTAGGTGTACTGCTACACCTTGTCTAGTATGCACTCAGAGAACATGAGAAGCTACTACACGAAATCTCTACGAGATGTACTACATTTAAGCGGTAGAACTACTAATTACAACATAGACTTGTGCTCCTGAACTATCCCAATTGGACAATCCAAGAAGAGCTTCATCAAAGATGACTAGGTATCTCTAATGAAGATTCTTGGACGGGTCTAAGGCTATTTATGTATGCATGGATAATTACTTGCTAAATTAACAACTGTCATGATTATTGCATCCCGGTGGTGCAACCTGAATCAAAACTATCAAGCATACTAGAAGCATTTCTGGCATGAAGCATATTAATGAAGAAACTAAAAGTTTCTACAATGCTCTTGATAGATTATGATATAGAGATTCATAAAAAATGACTAGGTATCTCTATTTATCAAAAAAAAAAAAAAAGACTAGGTATCTCTAATGAAGATTCTACAAGAGCAACCAGATTATCACAAGTAAGCAACAAGTTCTCACTACTACATGAACACCCACACATACCAATATATCTTAGTAGTGTTCTATTTCATTTCTATAACACCATTTTTGTTATGCCATGAACACCCACACATGCTTGGCATCAATCAATAGTGTTGAATACTGTTATGTCATCCTATTGTGATCTATTATAAATTGTATATGCACAAACACAAGAAAATATCACAATTACTGTTAATCAACTTTCAAAATCTTAAACCACGCCATTTGTTATTCTTTTATTTGATTTTCTAGTGAGCGATTTTTCACACAAGGCCTCTAGATTCAAAATTGCATCTGTATTTGGTTCCTTGGGCCAAATTTATATGTGTTTCATTGACTTCTTGTAGCTGCTCTTAAGTAGTTAATTATTCAAGAAGGATAAGGATTCTAAGTTCAAACATGAAATGCTTCCATGGTTTTCGTTTATCTGAGTTATGCAGTTTTAGAATTGCATTGAGTTATCTAAATAGGTCCCACAACTCATAAGGAGGAAGTATGGGTGCTAAAGATCAATGATTAAGGAAAAAGGAGAAAATTCAAATCTTTTGCCTTTTCTCTAATATATGGTACTATTGCTTCTTATCTAAAATCTTTCTCCCAAGGGTCATTATATGTATCAAAAAACAGAAAAGGAAAGGAGCCTACACTATGTTAGAATTCATGGGACAACTACAAGAGTTGTATAACTGAGGTAGGGTTGGATTTAGCATAACTTTTGATGTATGCAGATAAGAGGTAGACTTAATGGACCCTGTTAAAGGCCCAAGATGGCCCAGGCACAGGCTTTGAGGGTTCAGACCATGTCTTTGCAACAAGGTCAATTTCTGGTGGAAGAGTTCCTTAAATCCTTTTCTTGTACTTTCTTTTCTAACCTTTTCTTCTCAGCCATTGAACAGAAAGGCAAATTTTAATACCCTCAACCAATGACTGGCTCATTTTATTTATGCAATATGTATTTTAAAAGTTTACACATATGATATATACCCTCCAAAATAAGGATCCACAATCTTAAAATGTTCTTCTGTTGCAATTCCACAGATTGTCCTCTTTTAAGTTTCAGGGGCATCTTTCCTTTTGGGTGGAACAAGAGAAAAGAATACCAAATGCTTATCGTCCTACCATAACAAATTAACAACAATATCAGTTAATAATTATAAAGTATAATATTAGTCCCATTCACAAGGCGACAATAATACAAGCAGCCATAATTTAACAGATGAAACATAAAGTAATTTAAAAGTAACACAGTTTAGGTTACGATCATTATCATTACACACTATATTCTATTTAATCAAAAAGAGTAATAGAAATAATCATGAATGTGATTGCAAAAACCCACCTGTCTGCCCCTTGAAAACTTTTGAGTGGCACCTGCAAACAATAAATTACATTATTATAAACTCACTTTAAAGCATAATGATTCCCAAATGGACGATAAAAAGTAAGGAAGAGGAAATCTCCAAATGCAGACAAACAAGCTTTGGGATAGCTCTTTCGCACCTTCTTTTGAATTTCAAGTGGGTGCACCAAACCTTAAAGTAAGTAAACATGTCAGCCAGATCTTTGACAAGATTAGAACCAAACAAAGCAGTAAACAAACCTAATTTGATGATGCTGAGCACTGAGGGGTACTGATAAGCATATAACAAGAGGAACCTTTCCCCACCCAGTTTCCATGAATTTCTAAAGACATAAAGGAGGGAAAGGTTGGCTTCAAATAGCTAGAAGAATATTTCAATAATTTACTCTGTTTGTTACATCAAACTGTCTGTCATTTGAATATCAAGATGCCTTGAAAAAGAATTGTATTGTTGAGTAAAAACACACATTATTAATGCATACACCCTTTATTAAGGTATAGTATACAATTTCAAGTACTTCAAGACATTCTACTACCTTATTATTATGTATATCACACTCTTCACTTTTGCTGGAGCATGCTAAGTTAGCGATCAGTACTTAAAAGGACTTGTAGATCAATAAAGCTTAAGAGTTTAAAAATACTGTTATAATCATCTTTACATGGGTTTTTTTCCAGCATAAAGATAGAATAATCTGGTGCCATCCTTTGGATGAACAAAACTCTGGGTTAGCCCTTTGAGGGAGAGAAAATTTACATAAATTTAGAATGTAATGAATTTTCTGAAGACAAAATAACAAAAATTAAACAAACCATTATGTTGGTGTGAGAAAGGCCAGTTTTGAACTCCGGCTTGTTGGTGTAGTGAATTTTTTAAATGGCATTTGAAATTAAAAACAACTACTACATAATTGTAAAAATATCTATGTCACATTATTATATATGTGTTTGTGAAGAAAAATTAAATTTGTAAATACTAAGAAGGGAATCGGTGAAGTGAAAATGTAGTCTACCAATAAAAGTTTTAGACAAAGGCCAAGTAAGAAAATAACTTCACTAACCAAGTCTTCAAAATTATGAAGTTAAAAGGTAAATTTTTATGGGCAGCCCGCTTTAAATTGTATCTCATAATTTGCATATACAAACAAAAATATCATACTAATGTGCTAAAGTGAGCTAATTAATATAAAAATAAATAATTAGTATGAACTACCAATTGGAGCAATTTGACTAATGTGCTCATTTCTCATTATGATCTTAGTAATCCTAGGACAAGTCAACATTTTTAAATTGACAAGTCAATATTGTTACTAACACTGTTAGATTTGGTTCAATTCTGTTAAAAATAACCTATTCATCAAAACAATTACTGTGATCTAAGCTGCTTGCCCTTGCGAATATTACATCATTTAGGCTTCTACATTTATAATCTTGCTATCATTTAAGAGTGTGTTTTTTATTACTTATATAGTATTTAAATTTGAGTCATACTTGAATTTAGTATTATTAATAATATATATAGCGACCCCGGTCTTTTCCCATTTGATTACTGTATCCGGACTTAGGTTCCGTAGATTCTGTCATTATATAATTGTTGTTGTTGTCCCATATTTTCTTAGTTGGAGTTATAGGATGTGTTGGGCAGGTTTGTTTCAGGTTGGTTGGGTTTAGAAACCAAGTGTTCCTGTCCAGAATTTTGGATATTCGCTCGAGCGAGGAGTTTGTCGCTCGAGCGAGATGTTTTTTTTGGTTCTTCGCTCGAGCCGGGGTTTGGTAGCTCGAGCGAGAGTTTGCGTCTGATTTGGACCTGTAGCTTTTCATTCTTGGCTCGAGCGAGCTTTTCTTCGCTCGAGCGAGTTAGTTCGTTCTTCGCTCGAGCGATAGTTCCTTCGCTCGAGCGTGTGTCTGGTTACAGACCTGAGGGTTTGAGTTCTTCGCTCGATCGAGTTTTCTTTCGCTCGAGCGAGCTTTTGGGTTGTTGGCTCGAGCAAGGCTTCCTTGGCTCGAGCGTAGCTTCTCTGTGTCTGGTCGCTCGAGCGACCAAGTCTTCGCTCGAGCGAGCCTGTCCAGTTTATATACACAGCAGCGGGTTTTGATCAGTCTTTTTCATCTTCTTTTGATTCCAAACCCTAGGTCCGACTTCTCTCTCTCCCTACTCACCTTCTCTCTTAGGTTTGATCTATTTAGAGTGTGCTTCTACCCTAGTTGCTTTATTAAAAAGATAGAGGGAGTCGAGGGCTTTCATTTAATCTGAACATTTGGTGATTTGGAGCACATTGGAATTTGGGTATTCATCTCTGTCTTCTCCATTTGGGTTATCTTCTTTGAGGTAGGGATTTCCTACTCCATTTTATAGGTTTTGTTCTAAGTTTTGGTATTTTGATATGTTGGGGTTACTTTGGTAAATTTTGGGAAAAACCCTAGTTGTATTATTAAATTAATTTGTATAATTAATTCATGGAATTGGGAAAAGATGGTTAAATTCATGGAATTGGGGAATTCATTGATTAAATGGCGTAGTTGGATAATTTGAATCATTTGTCTATTGACATAGTTATTTTCAGTTTAGAAATAACTGTTTTGGGCTATCGGTGGAGGATAGTCATGATTGTTGTAGACATTGCATGTGGATTAGGAATTACTGAAACTAATCACATTGGTTAAGTCATTAATTTTGACTATTGCATTGATACAGAAAATACGTGTATTGATTGAGCATTGCATTTGCATACATTGTTTTGTGTGGGAGGAGATAGGGGATGTACTCCACGGTTTAGGGGAAGATAGGGGATGGACCTCTAAACCGGATTTTGTTTGGGAGGAGATAGGGGATGGACTCCATTAGCATCACTTTTAAGTGTGCTTATTTATATAGAAGTGATTTTATTGATACAGCACTAAAATGTGTATCAATCTGGAAGTATGAAGTGTTTTGATTTGAGCTTGAGTCTCATTTGTTTGCTGATATTGGAAGGATGTGAATATGATATATATATATTTCACTGTTGTAAGTTTGGCCAGGTTCTGAGCCATGTGGATAAAGTTGGAAAGTAAAACGTATCTTAGACAATAGTGTCATGAGACTATAAAATGAAGTAATTGATTACCTTGGTTAACCATCTGTTGAACGCTATTACTTTATTCATTGCTTATATGTGGTTTAGTATATTTCTACTGGGCTGTGGCTCACCCTTTATGGGAACATCATTTTCAGGTCCAGGTGATAAGCTACCTCCCAGGACTTAGCATGGAAGGATTTGAAATTTGAAGACTATCTTTAGTTGTTTGTTTTTATTTGATAAATAATCAAGCCTAGGGCTTAAATTGTATTTGAGTTAGAACTCATAATTTGTGTCCAAGTGTTGGCTTGGAAAGATGTAAGCCCATAGGGCATTTAATTTGATGTTACATGTAATGTTTTTATTTAGTAATACTCTGATGAACGAATTAATAGATTGTTTCTTTAAATAATGCATGTTGATGATATACATATATTGGGTTTATTTTAAGGGCGTTACAACTTGGTATCAGAGCGTACCGGGTTTGAATACTTTGGGTACGTAGGAAGTGATTAGTATCACAATGGGTTCGTCTCGTCTGATAGAGACTTAGTGTAATGTTATATGTTTATGTGATTATGTGGGTATGGAATGTAGTTTCTAGGATGTTGATTGGACCCTTGAGTTTCTAGTAGTCTTGTTGGAAAGGCATTTGATCACTGCTGCTTCCAACCGGAACTATAGTAACGCATTGGGACAATCATTATCCGGGAATGAAATTCGTAGGTGCTTATGTGATTATGTGCTTACGTGGAATGAATTATTGTTGTCCAATGCATTAGGACGCGAGTGTTTAGCTTCGGCACATTTATTAATGTGCTAATGTCTTTATTTCTTTTATTAGGATGTCAGGACGAGGACGAGGACGCGGTAGGCGTGGTAGGCCGGGTAGGCAGGAGGTGCTTGTGCCAGAAGAGATTCCGGCAGTTCAGGAGGGTATTGGCCAGGCCAATGTGGCCGAGCCAGTGGGCCAGCAGGCTATGGGCGCTTTAGCCCGAGAGATAGCAGGGGCATTCAGGGAGTCAATAGGTATTCTCAGAGTTGAGAATCAAGCTCAAGTTGTTGTTGCAGATGCAGGACCTTCTTTTCTGAAGAGGGAGTTCTTCCGGTCTAACCCGGATAAATTTGTGGGTGATCCTAAAGAGCCGCTTAAGGCAGATGAATGGCTCGAACAGACAACGAAGACGTTTGAGATGCTTGGCATCGAAGACAAGGGGTTGAAAGTGACCTTGGCATCTTTCCAGTTGAAGGGGGATGCGGGTCAGTGGTGGAAGTTTACTAAGGGTCGTATATGAGGTACATGGGAGGCTTTTGTGAATGCTTTTCAGGAGAAGTTCTTATCTCCAGCAGTCAGGGAGAAGCTGAGAGACCAGTTTTGTCAGCTTAAGCAGTCGAGTTCTTCAGTGGCCGAGTTTGAGGCTGCATTTACTAGTTTGTCCAGGTTTGCACCTGAGTTGGTGGCATCTGAGGAACGCCGTTGTATTGAGTTTGAGAAGAAGTTGAGGCGTGGCCTCAAGTTGAGAGTTGGGGGAACTATGATTCGGGATTATGGGCGTATGGTTGATGCTGCAGCCCACATGGAAATTATGATGCAGGAGGAGGAGGAAGGACAGAAGGGCTCCAAAAGGAGTCAGGATGGTCAGAGTGATGGTAGGAGACAGAAGGGTTTTAATCCTCAGCAGTCTCAGGGTAGCTTTTCTAGATCGACTTTTCCTATGCCGAGTGCTAGTTCGGGGAAAGGCAGTCAGGGAGACATTACCTGTTTCAAGTGTGGCCAGCTGGGCCACAAGTCTCCAGTTTGTCCTCAGAGGGGAGGAGTGCAGAGAGCAGCATCTTCTTCGGCTCGATCTCAGAGCCAGAGTCAGGGTAGAGGCCAGCCACTCTCGTGTTATCAGTGTGGTCAGCCAGGGCATATGAAGAGGTATTGCTCGCAGTTGGGTGGCACACCTGGTGCATCTGGTTTGAGGCCGATTTAGGGTCAGCAGCCAGCTCAGTCGGGTCAGGCCTCGAGGGCCAATCAGGGGGCTTCATCGTCCCAGTCGGTGCAACAATCTTATGCTCCTAGGGGTGAGCAGGTTGATCAGAGGTCGTCTGGGCGCGTGTATGCTGTTACCGCGCAGGATCTTGTGCCGGCACCATCAGTTGTGAGAGGTACCTTCTTGTTTTGCAACTCGGTCGCTAATATTTTGATTGATACGGGTGCATCTCATTCCTTTGTGTCTGCTGCATTTGCATCTGTTTTGGAGTTGGAGTTAGCACAGTTAGCATCTCCTATTTGTGTAGTGTCACCTCTTGGGGGTGAATTGATTTTGAAACAAGGTGTTAGGGGTTGTGATATAGAGGTTGATTATCATAGAATCCCATTTCCCTTTGTAGTTATGCCTATGAGGGGTTTCGATGTTATATTAGGTATGGACTGGTTATCGTCATACCGGGCAGTTATTGATTGCTACCGCCAGAGGGTCACTTGTTGTACTGTGAGCGGAGAGTATTTTCATTTTCTGGGGGACCGGGTTGGTGATGTGTTGCCACCGGGGTATGTTCCGCGAGGACAGAGTGAGCTTAGTGGTCTACTTGCTAACCTTTCGATTAGTGAGGATGATGAGTCTCAGATTGTGTTGCCAAGGGTGGTTTGTGAGTACTCGGACGTCTTTCCCGAGGATCTTGTTGGTTTGCCACCGCATCGAGAGATTGAGTTCTCTATTGACCTAGTGCCCGGCACGGCGCCGATTTCTATGGCACCTTATCGTTTTGCCCCAGCCGAGTTAGTTGAGTTGAAGATTCAGCTCCAGGAGTTGCTAGATAAGGGCTTTATACGTCCTAGTGTTTCGCCGTGGGGAGCACCGGCCCTCTTTGTTAAAAAGAAAGGTGGTGCTTTGAGACTTTGTATAGATTACCGGAAATTGAATCGGGCTACGGCTAAGAATAAGTACCCTATGCCTCGTATAGATGATCTGTTCGATCAGTTGAAGGGTTCCCGTTGTTTCTCGAAGATAGACTTGAGATCGGGTTATCATCAGTTAAGAGTCAGGGAGGAGGATATTCCGAAAACGACATTCCGTACGCGGTATGGCCACTATGAGTTTCCGGTGATGCCATTTGGGCTCACCAATGCACCGGCAGTTTTTATGGATTTGATGAACCAGATATTCCGGGAATTTTTAGATCGTTTTGTAGTCGTATTCGTGGACGACATCCTTATCTATTCACCTTCTGAGGAGAAGCACAAGGAAAACTTGAGAGTGGTGCTTGAGTTACTTAGAGCCCATAAGCTTTATGCTAAGTTTGGAAAGTGTGAGTTCTGGCTAGAAGAGGTCAAGTTCTTAGGCCATGTAGTTTCTGGGGAAGGAGTGTCTGTTGATACATCCAAGACTGAGGCGGTGCAAGATTGGGCACAGCCTAAGAGTGTGTTTGAGATCCGCAGTTTTCTGGGGTTAGCTGGGTATTATCGTCGGTTTGTGAAAGATTTCTCCAGATTAGCTTCGCCTTTGACTAGATTGACTCGGAAGGGAGTCAAATTTGTATGGAGTGAGACTTGTGAAAAGTCGTTCCAGGAGTTGAAAGTTAGACTGACCACCGCTCCAGTATTGATTATTCCAGAGAGAGGGTTGGGTTATGCAGTCTATTGTGACGCCTCACGAGAGGGTCTGGGTTGTGTGTTGATGCAGGAGGGGAAAATGATTGCCTTTGGCTCACGTCAGTTAAAAATTCATGAGCAGAATTACCCTACACATGACCTAGAGTTAGCAGCTGTGATATTTGCCTTGAAGATTTGGAGGCATTATCTTTATGGTGAGAGATTCGAGGTATTCTCGGATCATAAGAGTTTGAAATATTTGTTTACACAGAAAGACTTGAACTTGAGGCAGAGGAGGTGGATGGAGTTCATAGAGGATTATGACTTTGAGTTGCATTATCATTCGGGAAAGGCCAATGTGGTGGCCGATGCCCTTAGCAGGAAACCTGTTGGTGTCATAGCTAGTATAGCCATCCGAGAATGGCAGATGTTGGGTGCACTTGGGGAGTTTGATTTACTGTTGGGCGAATCCATTGAGGCTGTGGCCTTGTTTTCTGTTGTTGCACAGCCTACACTTGTGACTCGAGTGTTAGAGGCTCAGAGGGGTGACCTTGAGGTAGAATCGCTTCGTGAGAAGATTTCCAGTGGGAAGGTTGAGAAGGGTTTGGCGGCGTATTTCGACCTGAGTGTGAGATACGGAGACCGTCTGTTTGTGCCGGAGTCTTGCCGAGAGGAGGTACTCTGAGAGTTTCATCATTCACGCCTTGCGGTGCATCCGGGAGGCACTAAGATGTATCGGGATTTGGGTCGCCAGTTTTGGTGGCGGGGTATGAAGAGAGATGTGGCAGCTTTTGTGTCTAAGTGTCTTACTTGTCAGCAAGTGAAGGCCGAACATCAGAGGCCAGCGGGTTTGTTGCAACCCTTGCCTATTGCCGAGTGGAAGTGGGAACATGTCACTATGGACTTCGTTGTGGGTCTTCCGAGGACTCAGCGGGGTAGTGATGCTATTTGGGTGGTTGTAGACCGGTTGACTAAGTCGGCGCACTTCATTCCTATGCGCGTGAGAGATTGAGTCGATCATCTTGCCGACTTGTATATTCGGGACATAGTGAGGTTACACGGGGTTCTAGTGACGATCGTCTCAGATAGAGATCCTCGTTTTACTGCCAGGTTGTGGCAGAGTTTGCAGAGTGCCTTAGGCACTAACTTGACCTTTAGCACGGCTTATCATCCACAGACTGACGGGCAGTCCGAGCGTACTATTCAGATCCTTGAGGATATGCTGCGGGGTTGTGTTCTAGACTTTAGTGGGTCGTGGGAGAGGCACTTGCCGTTGGTGGAGTTTGCCTACAACAACAGTTTCCAGTCTAGTATCGGTATGGCACCATTTGAGGCCTTGTATGGCCGACCGTGTAGATCTCCTGTTTGTTGGGCCGAGGTGGGTGATGCACCTCTGTTGGGTCTGGAGTTGGTGAGGGAAACGACGGAGAAAGTTGAGATTATCCGTAAGAGGCTTGTTACAGCACAGAGTCGTCAGAAATCTTATGCTGACCGTAGGAGGAGACCTTTGGTGTTTGAGGTGGGTGATCATGTCTTTCTGAAGATATCACCTAGGCGGGGTTTGATGAGGTTTGGGAAGAGCGGGAAGTTGTCCCCTCGGTTCATTGGTCCGTTTGAGATCCTTGAGAGGATTGACGAGGATGCTTATCATTTAGCTTTACCACCACAGCTGTCCGGAGTACATGACGTGTTCCATGTGAGTATGCTTCGGAAGTATGAGCCGGATCCATCACATGTGTTGGATTGGACTGATTTAGTGATTGATGAGGATGTTTCGTATGAGGAGAGATCGGTTTGGGTCTTGGATAGGCGGGATCAAGTTTTGCGAGGCAAAACCATCCCTTTGGTCAAAGTTTTGTGGAAACATCACGGAGTGGAGGAAGCCACTTGGGAATGTGAGTTGGAAGTCCGCGAAAAATACCCGGACATGTTTATCGATTTGTAATCTTGTATTTAGATTTTGTAAAACGTTGTGTATGTTTTAGTAAATGGGTGTATCTTGAAACTTGCTTCATTATAGAAGTTTAGTGTAACATTGCATCTGTTGAATACATTGGTGAATGTGTTGTATATATCATGCGATTGAATATGATATGGGAATTGTTAACATTGAAAGGAATAATGCATAATAATGATACAGATTGAGATTTATGTTGTTTTATATATTGTGGGATACCCCTTGATAAGGAGATGAAGTGACTAGTATTGGGTCAAGATGTTTATTGTTGTTATTTAATATCTTTGAGAATTGAGAAAAAACTTGTTTTTGTTTACAAACTTATGCTTAATTTCGGGGACGAAATTCTTTTAAGGGGGGGAGGTTATAGCGACCCCGGTCTTTTCCTATTTGATTACTGTATCCGGACGTAGGTTCCGTAGATTCTGTCATTATATAATTGTTGTTGTTGTCCCATATTTTCTTAGTTGGAGTTATAGGATGTGTTGGGCAGGTTTGTTTCAGGTTGGTTGGGTTTAGAAACCAAGTGTTCCTGTCCAGAATTTTGGATCTTCGCTCGAGCGAGGAGTTTGTCGCTCGAGCGAGATGTTTTTTTTGGTTCTTCGCTCGAGCCGGGGTTTGGTAGCTCGAGCGAGAGTTTGCGTCTGATTTGGACCTGTAGCTTTGCATTCTTGGCTCGAGCGAGCTTTTCTTCGCTCGAGCGAGTTAGTTCGTTCTTCGCTCGAGCGTGTGTCTGGTTACAGACCTGAGGGTTTGAGTTCTTCGCTCGATCGAGTTTTCTTTCGCTCGAGCGAGCTTTTGGGTTGTTGGCTCGAGCAAGGCTTCCTTGGCTCGAGCGTAGCTTCTCTGTGTCTGGTCGCTCGAGCGACCAAGTCTTCGCTCGAGCGAGCCTGTCCAGTTTATATACATAGCAGCGGGTTTTGATCAGTCTTTTTCATCTTCTTTTGATTCCAAACCCTAGGTCCGACTTCTCTCTCTCCCTACTCACCTTCTCTCTTAGGTTTGATCTATTTAGAGTGTGCTTCTACCCTAGTTGCTTTATTAAAAAGATAGAGGGAGTCGAGGGCTTTCATTTAATCTGAACATTTGGTGATTTGGAGCACATTGGAATTTGGGTATTCATCTATGTCTTCTCCATTTGGGTTATCTTCTTTGAGGTAGGGATTTCCTACTCCATTTTATAGGTTTTGTTCTAAGTTTTGGTATTTTGATATGTTGGGGTTACTTTGGTAAATTTTGGGAAAAACCCTAGTTGTATTATTAAATTAATTTGTATAATTAATTCATGGAATTGGGAAAAGATGGTTAAATTCATGGAATTGGGGAATTCATTGATTAAATGGCGTAGTTGGATAATTTGAATCATTTGTCTATTGACATAGTTATTTTCAGTTTAGAAATAACTGTTTTGGGCTATCGGTGGAGGATAGTCGTGATTGTTGTAGACATTGCATGTGGATTAGGAATAACTGAAACTAATCACATTGGTTAAGTCATTAATTTTGACTATTGCATTGATACAGAAAATACGTGTATTGATTGAGCATTGCATTTGCATACATTGTTTTGTGTGGGAGGAGATAGGGGATGTACTCCACGGTTTAGGGGAAGATAGGGGATAGACCTCTAAACCGGATTTTGTTTGGGAGGAGATAGGGGATGGACTCCATTAGCATCACTTTTAAGTGTGCTTATTTATATAGAAGTGATTTTATTGATACAGCACTAAAATGTGTATCAATCTGGAAGTATGAAGTGTTTTGATTTGAGCTTGAGTCTCATTTGTTTGCTGATATTGGAAGGATGTGAATATGATATATATATATTTCACTGTTGTAAGTTTGGCCAGGTTCTGAGCCATGTGGATAAAGTTGGAAAGTAAAACGTATCTTAGACAATAGTGTCATGAGACTGTAAAATGAAGTAATTGATTACCTTGGTTAACCATCTGTTGAACGCTATTACTTTATTCATTGCTTATATGTGGTTTAGTATATTTCTACTGGGCTGTGGCTCACCCTTTATGGGAACATCATTTTTAGGTCCAGGTGATAAGCTACCTCCCAGGACTTAGCGTGGAAGGATTTGAAATTTGAAGACTATCTTTAGTTGTTTGTTTTTATTTGATAAATAATCAAGCCTAGGGCTTAAATTGTATTTGAGTTAGAACTCATAATTTGTGTCCAAGTGTTGGCTTGGAAAGATGTAAGCCCATAGGGCATTTAATTTGATGTTACATGTAATGTTTTTATTTAGTAATACTCTGATGAACGAATTAATAGATTGTTTCTTTAAATAATGCATGTTGATGATATACATATATTGGGTTTATTTTGAGGGCGTTACAATATATATATATATATATATATATTCCCCTTGTCTGGTTACAAATAATATTGGGATGAAACTTCAATAGGAGTATCACAATTCTTATAACAATTCTCATATTTTGGCACTACTTATGGATTGAAAATTATTCTTGTGATTCAAGAATTTTTATCTATTATAACATATGTAGTCTTCCTTTATCTTAATGTAGGTCTTTTCTCCCTCTAATAATAAAAATTAAAAATCAAACTGTTATTATTTCCGTTGTGAGAAATGTAAACGAAAACAAATTTAAAGAGGATTGAGTAGATTAGAAAGAAACATTAATAGCTTGATGTGTGTGCGTGAGAGAGAGGTGAGATACATCCACCAAATCCAAAACAATGAACTCAAAACAATGAAAAATCAGAGATCTGAGTTCATACAAAACAAATGCATAAATAATAAAAACTTACAGATCTGAGTTCTGCAACAAAAAAAAAGAGACCGATTGAGCTAGATCTGCAACAAAACAAAGCAGCAACAAACTTACAGATTTTAAAAAAAGAAGAAGGAGGGGGCCTAAACGAGAGGAGAACCAAAGGACCAAAATCGAAACTCACAAAATCCAAAGAGAGGAGAACCAAAATCGGAAGATAAGCGCAAATTTGGAGACCTTCAAATCTGCGGCAGGTTCTGAAATCGACAAATCTGAAATCGATCGAGAGTGTTTGAAATCGAGCAAGAAAGATTGTTTGAAATCGAGCGAGAGTAAGCGTTTCAAATCAGTGAGAGTGGGGTTTTTGAGCTTCAAATCGAAAGGGTTTCTGAGCGAGAGAGAGTCTGAGTTTTGAAAGTGAGACTGAGAGGGAGACTGAGAGTAAGACTGAGGGAGAGACGTTTTGAAAGGGACGGATTATTGAGATCAGATACAACGTTTAAACGTTGTATTTAAATAATCTATAACTAGCATATCACCCGTGCTATGCACGAATTGTATTTACAATTATCTATATATGTGAATTGTGATTTTTAATTTTTTTGTAAATGTCTTCTTTTTTTTCCTTTTTTATATTATATTAAAGTTTAATATTTTGATAATAATCATATGTGTTAGACTTTTCAAGGAATTAAATGTCTTTTTTTTATTATTATATTATATTAAAGTTTAATATTTTGATAATAATCATATGTGTTGGACTTTTCAAGAAAATTTTTTTTATGCTTGTTCTTAATGCATTAAAGTGTTATTATGAGGGATAATAATCATATGTGTTGGGACTTTTCAAGGAATTCATATGTGTTGGATTTCAAAGAATTTATTTTATGCTTGTTCTTAATACATTAAAGTGTTATTATGAGGGTAAGACTTGGGAGTTGGGAGAAGTTAATAAATGCTAAGATTTTTTTTTTTTAAATCTAAAAATCAGGAAATTTAGATTGGGAGATTGGAGCTCCCATAAGGCTTGGGGTTAAAAATCCCATTTTGCTTAATATATTGTACTAGGCTATCACCCGTGCTATGCACGGGATAATTATAGATATTTATATTTGTTTTAGATTTTTTTTAATATATATATAGCGATCCCGAGTTTGCCCTCCTTTATGTACAGTGTTCCGGTCTTAGGTTCCGTGTAGTTGGTGGTTGTATGTCCTGTTGTCACCCTTTAAATTCCGTACGTCTGAGTTCTAAGATGTGTTGGGCGTGTTTCGAACAAATGGGTTGAACCTTGGTCTAAAATCTTGTTGCCAGGTTTTTGGTCGTTCCGCTCGAGCGGGCCTTGTTGCACTCGAGCGGATATTGCACACTCCCAGTATTTCGTGTCCTTGCAAAACTTCTGCAGGTGTCATTCTTACGCTCCACTGGGTTTCTTTACGTTCGAGCGGTCGCTCTCGAGCGGGCACTTTGGTGCTCGAGCGGGTAGTACTTTTTGGTGTAAGTTTTGGGAGGGGGAAATCTATGCTCGAGCGGTTGTACTTTATTCTTGTGTCTTGGCGCTCGAGCGGGACTTCTTGCGCTCGAGCGTACCTAGTTTTTTGTTCTTGACGCTCGGGCGTTGTGTTCTCCGCTCGAGCGGGAATGTCGTATATCAGTTGGTAGCTGGGCATTTTAAAATCACTTTTTATATTCTCTCTCTCTATTACTTTTTTGAAAAAGCCATTTGAGAGCTTCTCTCACTAAAACTCAACATCCCTCTAAGTATCGATCTAGTAGGAGTGATTTCCTCACCTTTGGCCTTTACAAAAGTTGTGTTGATCGTCGAGGGCTACGTTTTGATCCGAGCATATTGAGTTTTGGAGCACTTTGGGTTTCGTCATCTTCTCCTTTTGAGCTCCGAATTTGAGGTAGGGATATCCTACTCCTCCTTATGAGTTTTGTCTTCGAGTTTTAGCATTTTGATATGTTGGGGGTTGTTGGGTATTTTTGAGAAAGTTTGGGTCTTTGTGTAATTTTACAAAAGATGGGGGTTTGTTATATGTAAACCTATATCCATGTTTGATAAAGAGAAATGAGGCTAGTGTTGAACTATTGAAGAAAATGGAACCTTAATGTTGTTATGTAGATTATGGGTAAAGCCCTCATTACTTTGATAAATTAATTTGTACAAGAAATTTAGGAAATTGAGAAATTGAATAGGAAATATTCAAATTGGAAAGATATGGGGTTAAAGGGTGTAGTTGGACTCACTTGTCGCTCACCTAGTTAAACTGTTGATAATATATCAAATTGGTGCATTTATTTCCTGTTTAGAAATAACTGTATTGTACTATCGGTGGAGGATAGTCTTGATTGTAGTAGGCAATGTGTGATGATTAGGCAATCTAAAGCTAATCTATTGAATATGCTAATGAACATGGCAATTGGTTTAGTACATCAAAATTTTGTATTTATAGGTTGAATTTGTATATGATAATTGTTTATATGCATTGTGTTGTGTAGGAGGAGAATGGAGCTGTACTCCACAGTTTATTGGAAGAACGGGGCTGAACCTCTAAACCGAATCTTGTGACAGTGATACAGCACTACAATATGTATCAGACTGCGAATTAGAAGTGTTTTCTTGTGACAGTGATACAGCACTACAATGTGTATCAGGCTGCGAAGTAGAAGTGTTTGTTTGATTTGATATAGCACTAAAATGTATATCATTATTATTCATGAAATATGGGATTGTTTGTTGACTTGATATAGCACTAAAATGTATATCATTATCATTCGTGAAGTATGGAATTGTTTGTTGATTTGATATAGCACAAAAATGTATATCATTTGAGAAATATAGGAATGTTTTTGTTTGACTTTGATACAGCATCAAAATGTGTATCCACCATAAATTTCAGAAATGTTTTAGTGATGAACTATAATTTCATCAAATGATTTGGCCAGGGCACTGAGCCTTGTTTTCAAACTCTAAGTTGAATAAGAAATGGAAAGTGAATTGTAACACGGACACGAATGTCATGGAACAGTAATGTGAGGTAAACGAGTGTACAAGTGTTGACCATCTATCATCTGCTAATCTTGTAGTCATTGCCTATAGTTGGTTTAGTGTATTTCTACTGGGCTATGACTCACCCTATATGGGACACCATTTTCAGGTACAGGAAGCATGTCACCTCCAAGGACATAGCTTGAGAGGCTAGAGGCAGGCAGACGTTTGTGGTTGTGTTATCTTTGTTGTATTTCATGTAATTTCAAGCCAAGGGCTTAATGTGTATTTGAGTTAGTACTCTCCTCTTTGTAACCAAGTGTTAACTTGGAAAACTGTAAGCCCGTAGGGCATTTGCTTTTGTTGTTAACATGTAATGCTTTTGTAAAGAATTACTCTGATGAATAGAATGATATTTATCTCTTATATCAATGCATGTCTAAATTGATGGGATTAATGATATTATTTTGAGGGCGTTACAATTAGGGACCAAAATGCAACAAAGCACATACTTTGAGGCCAAAATGAAACAAAATACATACTTTGGGGACTACAAGAGTATTTGGCCCTTTTGATTTTGTTGAGGCTTTGTGTAAAAATCCAAAAATACCCCCTTGCTAATGATTTTGAATGGCATTGATGCCAGAAACCTTCATTTAATTTTTCATTTTAGTCCTTAAAGTGTACAATCCTAAAAATCTTGTTGCCAGGTTTTTGGTCGTTTCGCTCGAGCAGGCCTTGTTGCGCTCGAGCGGAGATTGCACACTTCCAGTTTTTTGTGTCCCTGCAAAACTTCTGCAGGTGTGATTTTTACGCTCGAGCGGGTTTCTTTACGCTCGAGCGGGTACTCTGGTGCTCGAGCGGGTAGTACTTTTTGGTGTAAGTTCTGGAAGGGGGAAATCTACGCTCGAGCGGACTGGTTTTCGCGCTCGAGCCGATGTACTTTATTCTTGTGTCTTGGCGCTCGAGCGGGCCTTCTTGCGCTCGAGCGTACCTAGTTTTTTGTTCTTGACGCTCGAGCGTTGTGTTCTCCGCTCAAGCGGGAATGTCGTATATCAGTTGGCAGCTGGGCATTTTAAAATCACCTTTTACTTTCTCTCTCTCTCTCTCTCTCTTACTTTCTAAAACGCTATTTTGAGAGCTCCTCTCTCTAGAAACTCCCTTCTCTCTAGGGTTTGATCTAGTTAGAGTATCTCTCTATCCTCCGGCCTTTGTAGAAAGTGTGTTGATCGTCAAGGGCTTCGTGTTGATCTGAGAATCGTAGTGTTTGGAGCATTTTCACTTTCTTCTCCTTCTCCGTTTGAGCTCTAACTTCGAGGTAGGGATATCCTACTCCTTCTCATGAGTTTTGTCTTTGAATTTTAGTATTTTGATGAGTTGGGGGTTGTTGGGTAATTTTGAGAAAGTTTGGGCCTTTGTGTAATTTTACAAAAGTTGGGGTTTTGTTTATATAAACGTATATGCATGTTTGGCATAGAGAAATGAGATCAATATTGGTCTATTGGTAAAAATGGAACCTTAGGGTTGTGATGTTAATTAGGGGAAATGCTCTAATTACATTGATGAATTAATTGGTATAATTAATTTGAAGAAAAGTGGAATTAAGTTGAGAATGTTGAAATTGGAGGTGTTTGGGATTAAAGGGTGTAGTTAGATTCGTTTATCGCTCACCTAGTTGAAATGTTGATTATATATCCATTTGGTGCATTTATTTTCAGTGTAGAAATAACTGTTTTGGGCTATCGGTGGAGGATAGTCTTGATTGTTGTAGACACTGCATGATGATTAGGCAAACTAAAACTAATCGATTGAGTATGCTATTGAATATAGCAAGTGGAATAATACATAAATTCTATGTATTGATTGATTTTGTATGATCTATGTTTATATACATATGTTGTGTGGGAGGAGATGGGGGATGTACTCCACGGTTTAGGGGAAGATAGGGGATGGACCTCTACACCGGATTTTGAGTGACAGTGATACAACACTACAATGTGTATCAGGCTGCGAATTAGAAGTGTTTTTGTTTCATTAACACAGCACTGCAATGTGTATTATTTGAGACTTATGGAAGTGTCTGAATTGATTTGATATAGCACTAAAATGTATATCGTTATCAATTGTAAAGTATAGAAGTGAATCTATGTTATGTTGATACAACATTAAAATGTGTATCCCGCATGAATTTTGAAAGTGTTTTAAAGATGAGTCTAAATTTCATTAAGTTATTTAGCTAGGTGTTGAGCCTTGTTTTCAAACTCAAAGTTGGAAAAGACATGGAAATGAAATGTAACATGGACTTAACGTCATGAAATCAAAATGTGGTATAAGTGGATGTATCTGTGTTGACCATCTATCAACTGCTAATCTTTTAGTCATTGTTCATGGCTGGTTTAGTGTATTTCTACTGGGCTGTGGTTCACCCTTTATGCGACGTCATTTTCAGGTACAGGTAGCATGCCACCTCCAAGGACATAGCTTGGGAGGCTGGAGGTAGACAGATTGTTTTGTTTACTTTCTTTTGATGTGTTACATGTAAATTCAAGCCAAGGGCTTAATATGTATTGAGTTAGCACTCTTCTTTTTGTAACCAAGTGGTTAGAGCAAATGAGTAAGACGTTCGAGATGCTTGGCATCGAGGACGGAGCGTTGAAAGTGACCTTGGCATCCTTCCAGCTTAAAGGGGGTGCGGATCAGTGGTGGAAATACATGAGGGGCCGTATTGCTGGCACGTGGGAGGCTTTTGTGGAGGCTTTCAAGAGAAGTATTTATCTCCAGCAGTCAGGGAGAAGCTGAGAGACCAGTTCTGTCAGCTTTTGCAGTTGAGTTCTTCAATAGCCGAGTATGAGGCTACTTTCACCAGCTTGTCCAGGTTCGCACCTGAACTCGTGGCGTCCGAGGACCGCTGTTGTATTGAGTTCGAGAAGAGGTTGAGGCGCGGCCTCAAGATGAGGGTTGGAGGTTCGATGATCCGAGATTATGGGCGCTTGGTTGATACTGCAGCCCATATGGAGATCATGATGTAGGAAGAGGAGGGACAGAGAGGCTCCAAGAGGAGCTAAGATGGTCAGGGTGATGGCAGGAGACAGAGGGGTGCTAACCCTCAGCAGTCTCAGGGGGGTGTTGCTAGATCAACCTTTCTGGTGCCGAGTGCAGGCTTGGGGAGAGGTAATCAGGGAGAGTTCACCTGTTACAAGTGTGGTCAGTTGGGCCACAAGGCTTCGGTTTGCCCACAGAGGGGAGGAGGTCAGAGAGCTGCTTCATCTTCAGCTAGACCGCAGAGCCAGAGTCAGGGCAGGGGTCAGCCCTTGTCTTGTTATCAGTGTGGTTAGCCTGGGCACCTGAAGAGGTTTTGCCCACAGTTGAGTGCCACTTCGGGCGCGTCTGGTTCTAGGCAGACGCAGGGTTTTCAGCCAGCTCAGTCTGTGCAGGCCTCGAGGGCCAATCAGGGGGCTTCATCGTCCCAGTCTGTGCAGCAGTCGTATGCTCCGAGGGGTGAGCAGTTAGATCAGGGGCCTACTGGGCGCGTGTATGCTGTTACCACGCAGGATCTTGTGCCTGCTCCATCAGTAGTGAGAGGTACCTTTCTTTTTTGCAACTCGGTTGCTAGTGTATTGATCGATACGGGTGTATCTCATTCTTTTGTATCTGCTGCATTTGCATCTGTTTTGGAATTGGAGTTGGCATAGTTGGCATCTCCTATATGTGTAGTATCGCCTGTTGGTGGTGAGTTGATCTTGAAACAAGGTGTTAGAGGTTGTGATATAGAGGTCGCCAACCATAGGCTTCCTTTTCCTTTTGTTGTCATGCCCATGAAGGGTTTTGATGTTATTTTGGGTATGGACTGGCTATCGTCATACCGGGCTGTTATTGATGCCACCGCCAGAGGGTCACAGTTTGTACCTTGAGCGGGGAGTGTTTCCATTTCTTGGGGGATCGGGTTGGTAGTGTGTTGCCACCGATGTATGATCTGCGAGGGCGGAATAAGCTTAGTGGTCTACTTGCTAGCTTTATGAGTAGTGAGTGTGATGAGACCCGGATTGTATTGCCGAGGGTGGTTTGTGAGTATTTAGATGTTTTTCCCGAGGATCTCGTTAGTTTGCCACCTCACCGAGAGATAGAGTTCTCTATTGATTTAGTGCCTGGCACAGCGCCGATTTCTATGGCACCTTATCGTTTTGCCCCAGTCGAGTTGAGTGAGTTGAAGATTCAGCTCCAGGAATTGCTGTAACAAGTCCGCGAGGGACCCCGCTACTACAGTTCGGACTCTCGATTTGTGTTACGGTTCTAAATCTGAACCAAAGAGTCCAAATCCGACAAATCGTTTTGAGAAAACAGATTTTGAAAGAAGTGCCAAACATGGACTGCTTTGCCAGATACAGAGTCGCCACCTAAATATTTTATTAAGGGGGAATTTAGGAAACCCTGACTTGGTGCCAAAGGCCACGTGTCCGTCATCACCAAAGTTGCCACGGCTCGGGAACTTGGGTACGATCGGGGAAGGTCAGCTATGAGCACCCCCTCTCGCCCGGACCAAAGACCGGCCTCTACTAACCGTGATATTCTGTTTTGAAAACGTTTATGTGTTCTTACTCCGGTTATTAGCCTAAAATTACTATGTTATGCGCACAGCAAACAAGTATAGACTAGATTGCCTAATTTGGGAATAAACATTGCATATCCGTTTGCTTTGGAAATACTTTGGATTTTGCTACTCGCAAGTAGGCTAAAACACGGATTTCAATGAGTTTTTCCAACTCAAACAATCCAACCTCCACCCACAGGCATTCAAACAGTTTAACACATAAGCATTTAGCCGCATGGCAAGCATACTGTCATGTTAACATTCACACACATGCGAGATGCTAAAGCATAAATACTTACATCGTACTCCGTGCCAAAACAGTAAACTAGTTAGCAAAACGTGCGTGTCCTAGTTCATGTTAAATTGCCTAATGCAACACATATAGGATGCAATTTAGATAGGCTCGGTTAACCTAAGCATGACATATGTAATGCGATCAATTATCACATATTCGATTTGTAAATTGAAGTACAAATGCAGTTAGCGTGATGTACCGAGCCTAATGAATGCAGTACAAATGCATGAATGCACGCATGCATAGCATAAGGTATGCTAAATTAAACGTGCCCTAATCTACTATCATAAGCAGGTAAATAAAAGGGAAGAAAGACGTGAGGTTGGAAGACATACACACACTCACGCACACTTATTACATAATTGCCCTCACTCGGAGGGTACAAATAAATATTACAGTCCCAAATAATAAGCAAATAAAATTATTACAGAATTTCTAATTAATTAAAAGAAAGGACGCAAAAGAAAGAAGAGGGTGGCCGCAGCCTCCGCCTCGGAATGCGCAAATGATGCATGCTCGGAAGTCGGCTCGCCCGAAAAACCCGTACCGTACCCCTGCCACCTCTGTTTGTACTGCCCTGTCTCTCTGAAAATCGCCAAAACTCCAAAACAGGTTCCTTGCATGTTGCAGATCACCACCGGCAGTCCAGTATTTCCATCGGCATTATTTTGATTTGCCGGCCATTCAGAGATTGCCGGCCGGCACTTAATTCTGCCGGTCAGCAGAAACTTCCTGCAGAAGACAGTTTTGACAGCAAACAGAGAACAGACAGTGCATGGCATGGGGTTTTCAGGCACATGTGAGCATGGTCATGCTTCCTATCATGCTTTGAACTCAAGGAAGCATGACCTTCGATCCTCGAGCCATCAATGGTGCATGATAGCCCAAGGGATCAAATTTGCCACTTGATGTAAGGATGCATGCAACAAACAAAATGAGAACCAAAGCCTTATCAAGTCGGAGTCAAAGGCCTCGGTGACCGAGAATCAAGGCACATTACATCACTTGTAGTATGAATGTTCCTTGATTCTGACACTGGGTTTGACACCCCAAACCAAGTAATGCAATGCATGTTATGCAAACATGGCTCAAATGCAACATGATACCAATTATGCAAGACATAGCAAATGTTATGCAACTATCATGACAAATATGCAATGCTAAGCATACAAGGTGCAAATGTGGTGCAGACATGGACCAATTTGACAATGGGATTAATATACTACAAGGCTTAATGAAGCAACCATGCAACAAACATGAAACAAGCATGCAATGGGACCTTGAACCATAAAGGGACAGACCTTGATCTACCCCAAAACAGTGGCCGAAAGGTGTCTAAGAGGTGGACAAATAGTCATGCTAACAAACAAGGTAATGGTCCCAAGGTTAAGGCACAAAGGGGAGGCATTTCACTCCCACCAACATGACCACTCATGGCATGACTAAGACAAGCAAAGACAGAATTTTTACATGCAAAATGGGACTCCAAAGCCTCCTAATATGGCAGCTAAAATGCCTCCCATGAAATGCTACCACCAAGACTCATTTCTAGGCATAAGAGGGCACACCCTCAAGGCATAAAAGAGAACATACATGCACACATACAAACATGATTCTTGGACTGAAATGTGGTCCTAAAAGATGCCAAATCATGAGGATGATCACAACCATGCATGCTAGGGGGTCAACATGCTCAAAGCTTTCAAGCCAAAATGCAAAGCAACCCTAACAAACATGTCAAACATGACCAAATTGATAACCAACAGACTTTAAGCATGGGAAAGCAATGCTAAAAAACTCCATAGAACTAAGCCAACACATGTAAGAATCATGGCCTAATCATGAGGTGCACTTCCAAGCTAAATGGAGCAATGCAAAGCAAGTACTACAAGCATACAAGGAGGCACAAATCCGGCCAAAAACAGAGGTTACATATGACCTAAAACATCCAAAAAACTTCTGAAATAAGGCTCAAGATGATCAAACATACATGCTACCCTTTTAGGCCAAAATGTAAGGAAACAAGACAATGAAGGGAGAGGGGTGTCCCTCCCCTATGCAAGACTTCAAACCACCTTTTTTATCACTAAAAATCAACTGGTTTTTAGTGGTGAAAAGACCAACACACTCAAGCAAACAAGGCCTCACAAAAGAAGCACAAAAGAGACCAAATAAAGCCTTACAAGGTGAGTTTGCACTCAAACCACAAAACAACCTTAATGAAAGTTCTAAAGCATGAGAATACAAGCCTTTTTCATGTTATGCACAAAAGCTAAATCAGCAAGCAAGATAGGTAAAAAAACTATTGTAAGTTTGGGGAAAATAAAGCAAGATGCTCACCCTTGAAGAACCTTTGAAGAACAAATGGTCTAGCCCTCTTCTTTTGATCAAAATCAGTCCAAAAACTCAGGAATCAACCGCCAAAGTGCCTCAATCTCGGAGCAAGGTGTAATAGTGTGTGTAATGGTGCAAAAGTAAGGTAAAATCCACCTTTAGGCCAAGGAAACACACACAAAGGAGGAAATAGAGGGAGATATAGAGATAGAATGTATCTATATCTCTAAGCTCTGGTTTTTGCTTCTAAGTCTCTAATCTAGATCAAAGAGGAAAGCCCTTCCTCTTATAAGACTCCCTCTTGCAAAGCTTATACAACAAGCTTACTTAGAGGGAGATCAGAGTTGGTGCCAGCTATCACAGCTGGCACAAAATATCTCCATAAAGTAGATGAACAGTGGTCGGCAGCCCAAAAATGTCATTTCGACAAAAAAAAGTGCCGACCGGCAACAAACTATGCCGACCGGCAATAAAATGTGCCGACTGGCAACAAATAGTGCCGATGGCATAAAAATACCAGCCGGTGGCCTCTAGCCACTGCCGGTGGTGTGTGGGTATGCCTCACAAGGCATTCCCTGCCCCTCCAAGGCAAAACATAAGTGTTCGGTGTGAAACCAAACACTAAACGGTCAAGTTCGGAGATCCTGAGGCAGGGCGCGCGAGCTGAGACTTCCGGGAACTCCAAACGAACACAAACATGGATAATCACCGAGTGTTCCAAGCGGTGACGTCCAAGTCTTGAGGACGGTCAAAAATGGGGTGTCTACAGTTGCCCCTCTTTGACAGAACTCAAAAGTCAAAATAATGACGGGAGTGAATGTCAAAGCCCAGAGACGACCCATTTTTGACAAGGCCGAAGACTCAGACAAACATGCAAGACAAACAAGATATGCGCCCGAAGGCAGGGGCCGAATGCAAGGCAATGCACAGAGCCGGGCATAGCTTATGATCATGCAGAGAAAGCTGTAATGAAGCACACATGCGACAATTTTAAGATAGCATATACCAAACTACACTATAATGCAGAAGGGATGTAAGAGAATCATATAATTCTCAATACGTCTGACTCGGAGAATGTAATACCTGTGCGGCTCGTCTGGTCGCGCCAGCCTCAAATGAACCGTACATACAATATCATGCCTGTAGAGAAAACAAACTTAACAGGTGCAATATCGTTAGCAACATGCGTAACAGTGTACTCGAAATGCGTGACATCGCAAAGCAAGTGGGGAGCATAACAATGCTGTGAAGGTACAGATGTGTAAGTGGAACATACGGTCTACGCCAGCAATGAGATTGATTATGAGCATGCGGTCTACGCAGGCAGTGAAATTGACAAGTATGCGGTCTACGCAAGCAATACATGCGGTCTACGCAGGTAATGAAATTGAACAATAATGCGGTCTACGCAATCAAAACGTGCGGTCTACGTAGGTAATGAAATTAATAATTATGCGGTCTACCCAAGCAATACATGCAGTCTACGTAGGTAATGAAATTGAACAATAATACGGTCTACGCAATCAAAACGTGCGGTCTACGCAGGTAATGAAATTAATAAAGATGCGGTCTACGCAATCAAAACATGCGGTCTACGCAGGTAATGAAATTAATAAATATGCGGTCTACGCAATCAAAACATGCGGTCTACGCAATTAAAACATGCGGTCTACGCAGGTAATGAAATTAATAAATATGCGGTCTACGCAATCAAAACATGCGGTCTACGCAGGTAATGAAATTAATAAATATGCGGTCTACGCAATCAAAACATGCGGTCTACGCAGGTAATGAAATTAATAAATATGCGGTCTACGCAATCAAAACATGCGGTCTACGCTGGTAATGAAATTAATAAATATGCGGTCTACGCAATCAAAACATGCGGTCTACGCAGGTAATGAAATTAATAAATATGCGGTCTACGCAAGTAATGAAAGGTATTGTTACATAGCATGATTGAAACAATTTGTGGAATTCACAAGGCATGAAAAGGATACAGGGCGGGACATTCTTCGCACGCATCGAGCATTGTTCGCAGAAGTTGTGGCCTGAGGTCAACTCGAAGGTTCACATTTCAAAAGTGCGCGTCCTCGCATGGTTTAAAGTAACGAAGGTGCGCAAACGCGTCGTTGACCCTAACAAAGGTACGGAAGGTGCGTTGACCGCAAGGGGAGTTTCAATGGTATCAATTCTGATACTTTGCTTCCTTGTCACTCTATGCTTTACTTTCCTTTTTACTAGTAATTTAAGCACATTGCACTGCCTCGGGCAGGTTTTATTCTTTTTCAAAGTTACACATTTTGCAAAACACGTGATGGGAATGAAACAATCCATTTTGTTCAAAAGATGTTGCATTTGTGGACTTTCTATGCATCGCATCGCAAGGTATCACACCACAATGTGAACGAATTTTACTTTGGAAATTTGCATCGTAATAATCAGGTAGTGAATCGACTTACAACTCGATAAGCAAAAATACAAAGGCATAATAGGACCAAACAAGCGTGAGTACAACTCGATAAACAAATCAAGAGTTCAAAGAGGGTGAAATACAACTCGATAAGCAAATGCATAATAACTTGTCAATCGGACAGGCGTGCCTTCGCAAGAATCGATCGCCGGGGAGGGGTTGGAGGTGGTGAAATTCCCCAATGTCTAGCATAAACAGCTTAGGAAACCAGAAGGAAGCCCATCGGCTTGGGGTAGAGACCACCGGCTGCAAAGAATGGCTACCGGCCATAAAATTGTTTGGTCGGCAAACTATTATGGCCGGTCGGCAAAAAGTCTTGGCCGGCCGGCACTTAATGAGGGGATCACCAGAATGTTGACACCTGTCCCCCACTCAACCTTATCTCCTACAAAAGATCCCAGCTTCGTAGTTTTTCTCATTTTCACACTGATTTGCTCCAATGGAAGAGTTTCTTGCTCAAAATCTCACAGCTTGGATTGCTAGCTTGGATGGCTCGGAAAAAGTGAATTTCGGGGGTTTTGACATAAATGCACTATTCACTCTGGGCCGCACCCCATTGCACCTCCCGTTTCTTCATGCCGCGGCAAGGTTCTGGAATCCGGTGACACATGTCTTTAGCTTCGCCGGGCAAGAAATATGTCCTACCTTTGAAGATTTCCGAGCCTTAATGGAGTCTGAGCGAGAAGAGGAGCTCCTGCCCCAACTTAATTATGGTCATGCCCAATCCTTAGGGTGCATGTGCAGACTCAGTATGCGTGACGCTCGGTCCCTAATTTGTGACGGGATGCTGGACATTCCGAGTTTGGCCAATCGATTTTCTGATGCTGGTGATCGCAACAACCATCACTGGCAAGGCTTCCGGCGACACGCCCTCTGTTTGTGCATGCTATCCCATTTTCTATTTGTCTCAGGCTCTGGAGGGGCTAGTGTCCCGCTGATCGAGGTTGCCCAAGACTTGAGGGAGGGCAAGAGCTGTATTGCTATGACTCTGGCTGAAACGTTAATGGGCTTAGACGCCTTTTATCGCCATGAGACGACCAGATTAGCAGGAAGTCCACTACTACTACAGGTAATGTTTCCCACCCAATCTCGCATTTATGTTTTGCTTACATCACTCGGCCCTCAAGCTCGGTCTTTTCTCACAAAAACCCATCCTCACTTTTCTCTCATCGTACATCTCTCTATTCTTTACTCTCTCATTTTTCATTCCTTCCCAGGTATGGTTGATGGACAAACTGCAGGTTGTGGACTCTTGCCCAGCATATTCAGCTCGCGGCTACTTCTTCCGGCACCGTCTAGTCAATGCCTTAGATGAGGGATGGTGGTTCGCTTGGATGTGCTGCTTGTCCGCAGACCGTATTGCTTGGCGATGCCCTTGGCTGAATCTTCCGACAATGAGTTACAACATGCCCTGGCAGACTGGGATTCAATTGGTTGGTCTCACTCACTGTGTATTCTATTTCCCATTTCGGATTCGACGCCAATTTGGCCATGATCAGACCTGCCCGCCAGAGGAGATAGAGTATCCTGCTGCATTCCCAGCCCGAGGCGCATAGCTTGCTTGGCAGGCCACCGCGTGGAGGATGAGAGAACTCCAGGCCCCCGCTCTTACTTTCAGTTGCACTTTGTCTGACGAGTGCGTGGATTGGCTCAACGAAGAAGCACAGATTGGGCCCAGCTTGGCATCAGAGGCTTCGACCAACTCTGGGAGGGGGCGCAGGAACACCTGACTTGACTATGCCCCAGATTTATTGCTTTATTAGTACTTTCAAGTTTTCTTTATGAATGTAATAAAAAGCAACTTCAATTGTATGCAAGAGCAGGAGAACTCTGTTTTGAAATCAATGAAATTGAAAGTTGTGGTACTGAAAATTTTCCGTTTTTGGTCCAAAAATGGTCAAAGTTGTAAAAAGATTATTTGAACGAAATCGGCTTTATTAAAACTTCTCAAAAACATTTTTGATGTGGATCAGAACTGGACACGCCTGAAATTTGTCACTGAGATGCACAACCCCAGATCTCTGCAACTGGAAAGTTGCCCCTAGTCTGAAGAGCACTGCAGCACTGCACAGCAACGGAAAGTTGCCCCTAGTCTGAGTGGCACTGTACTGGGGATTCCAACGAATGCTGATAGGACAAAGATGACTGAGATGATCAAATGGACAAAGTTGATCGGGGAAGTGTTGTGGCTGGGCTTCAGGATGAAGCTGCCTACGTATCCCAAACATGGGAATCAAGCCTCACGTAGTTCCGGTTTAGGTTCACTCGAGTATTTTCACTCTCCTTTTGCGCCTTAACTTTTGCCAAAGCTGCCCTTTGCGGGTTTTCAGCCTTGCGAGCTCAGTTTTTGTATTTTCTAATTTTTTGTGCTCTGACTTTTGCCTAGGTCGCCCTTTCGGGTTTTCGGCCTAGCGAGCCTCTCAAGGGTAGTATTTCTTCAACTTGTCCATGTTGATCGGTTGGGAGAATTCCAAGCCATCTAAGTCCATCAGAACCACAGCTCCACCTGACCAGATAGCTTTGATGATGTAGGGACCAGTCCAATTGGGTCTGAACTTGCCCCTTGGGTCGTGGATGGGAGCTCGGTTGTCCTTGAGCACCAAATCCCCTTCCTTTAGATTTCTGGACTTAACCTTCTTGTTAAAAGCCCGCGCAATTCTGCGTTGATAACTTTGGACGTGGTACAGTGCTTTCAGCCTTCTCTCGTCAAAGAGCATGAGTTCCTCAAACCTGCTCTGCTGCCAATCTGCCTCAGCTATCTGACACTCAGCCAATACCCGTAAAGATGGAACTTCAATTTCAATAGGTAGAACGGCCTCCATTCCATAAACTAACGAATACGGAGTCGCTCCGGTAGAAGTTCTAATTGAAGTCCTGTAGCCCCACAGAGCAAACGGCAACTTATCTGGCCAATCTCGGTAGGTCTCCACCATCTTCCGCAGTATGTGCTTGATGTTCTTGTTGGCGGCCTCAACTGCTCCGTTGGTTTGTGGCCGGTACGTAGATGACTTATGAAAAGCCACGTTATACTTTTCCAACAAGTCAACCACTTCTTTCTTAAAGTGGGATCCATTATCCGAAATAATCTCGTTTGGCACCCCGTAGCGACAAATGATGTTGTTTCTGATGAACTTTGTGACGTGCGACGCCTTCAACACCGCGTACGATTGGGCCTCGACCCACTTTGTGAAATAATCTATCGCTACCAGGATATACTCATGTCCGTTCGACCCCTTCGGGGTAACAGCTTCGATCACATCAATTTCCCAAACGGAAAATGGCCACGGGGACGTCATGTTGTATAGCTTGGACGGTGGGATGTTCATACGGTTTGCATGGATCTGGCATTTGTGGCATCGCCGAACAAAGCCGATACAATCCTCCTCCATGGTTGACCAGTAGTAACCCTGTCTGAGGATCTTTCTAGCCAACATTACTCCATTCATGTGCGCACCGCACTTCCCTCCATGGATGGCCTCCATTAGGCGCTTCGACTCTTCAGCTTCTACACAGAGCTTATGCATTCCCAGATGACCCCTTTTGTACAGCTTACCCCCGCAGATGATGAACTGAACAGCCATTCTTCTGATTGCCCTCTTATCCTTGGCATTTGCCCCTAGTGGATACGTCTCCTTTTCCAAGAAGTTCCAAATATCGTAATACCAGGGGTTGTCGTCTTGAGCCTCATCTATGGCGGAAATTGACTCGTATGCTGGCGCAAACTTCTGATCAATAATGACCGGACGCATCCGGACTCCGGACGGGATGTCTATCATGGAAGATAGAGTTGCTAGTGAATCGGCGAACCTGTTGTTCTCTCTTACTAGGTGGGTGAAATTTAACTTCTCAAATCGAGGAATTAACAAATCCAAGGTTTGGTGGTAAATTATCATCCTTTCCTCTTTGACTTTCCAGTCTCCTTTTGCTTGAGATACAACAAGGTTCGAGTCCTTTCCTCTTTGACTTTCCAGTCTCCTTTTGCTTGAGATACAACAAGGTTCGAGTCCCCAATGACGTCCAACCGTCTTGCCCCTAGTTCTAGGGCCGCTTCTAGGCCAGCAATACATGCCTCATACTCTGCCTCATTGTTCGAGACTTTGAACTGGAGCTTGAATGCTAAAGGGATACGGGAATCGTCAGGCGCTATTAGCAACACCCCTATCTCATACCCATACTGGTTTGACGCTCCGTCAAAGTACATTGTCCAAGCTTCATCCTCGATGTGCAGAATGGCTTCATCTGGGAATAGGTACTCGACCGCTTCATCCCCCTCAACTGGGTGGTCGGCAAGGAACTCCGCTACTGCTCTTCCTTTCACTGACTTGCGTGTTACATACTTCAAATCAAATTCAGAAAGCAATAGCAGCCAACGGGCTAGCCTACCCGTAAGTGCTGGTTTCTCAAAAAGATATTTGATGGGATCCAAACGTAAAACCAACATTACAGAGCGAGCTAACAGGTAGTGCCGCAGCTTCTTGGCAGCCCATACCAAGGCCAAACAAGCCTTCTCCAGTGGTGTATAGCGGGTCTCGTAATCCAGCATCTTCTTGCTCAGATAGTAGATAGCCCTTTCCACTCTGTCCTCTGACTCTTGCGCAAGCATGCAGCCCATGGTGGTCTCAGTTACCGAAAGATACAATATCAACGGTCTCCCCGGCTCTGGCGGTGACAACACGGGCGGGTTCTGTAGATACTCTTTGATCTGTTCAAAAGCTGCTTGACATCGGCCGTCCCATTGGAACTTCTTTCCTTTCTTTAGGAGACCAAAAAGTGGTTCACAAGTCAAGGTTAATTTAGAGATAAACTGTCTTATGAATTGCACTTTACCTAGAAAGCCGCGCATCTCCTTTTCAGTCCTCGGTGGTGGCATTTCTAAGATGGCCTTGATTTTGGAAGGGTCGACCTCGATGCCTCTTTGTGTAATCAGAAACCCTAGCATCTTCCCTGCTGTAACACCAAAAGTACACTTCTGGGGGTTCAACCGCAGCCGAAACTCTCTGATCCTTTGGAAGAATTTTTGTAAGGCGGTGTAGTGGCCTTCTCTTTCTTTGGACTTGACAATCATATCGTCCACATACACCTCGACCTCTTTATGGATCATATCATGCAATATTGTAGTTGCTGCCCGTTGATAAGTAGCTCCAGCGTTTTTCAACCCAAATGGCATCACTCTATAACAATATGTACCCCACGGGGTAGTGAATGCAGTCTTCTCCCGGTCTTCGGGTGCCATTACTATCTGATTATAGCCTGAAAAGCCATCCATAAACGAAAGCAAGGCGTGTCCTGCCGTGAAATCTACCAATTCATCAATGTGCGGCAAGGGAAAGTCGTCCTTCGAACTGGCCCTGTTCAAATCTTTGAAGTCTACACAGACCCGAATTCTGCCGTCCTTCTTCGGCACCGGAACAATGTTGGCCAACCAAGTCGGGTATTCAGATACCAGCAGGAAGCCTGCATCAATTTGCTTGGTGACCTCTTCCTTGATCTTAAGGGCCCAATCAGGGCGGATCCTTCTGAGCTTCTGTTTGACAGGTCGGGCCTCGGGATCAAGAGGGATCCGGTGCTGTACAATCTCAGGATCGATTCCAGGCATGTCTTCGTAGGACCACGCGAAAACATCTTTGAAATCTTTTAATAAAGCGACTAAACGCTCGCGTTCCTCATAAGACAACGTGGACCCGATCTGGACCAGCCGCGAGTCCTTCTCAGTACCAACATTCACAGTAGTGATTTCATCCATTAAGGGTTTAACAAATCTTTCCTACTCCTGATCAATTAACCGTTGCAAAATCGGAGGAATTTCTTCCTCGTCGTTTTCATCAAAATTTTGAAAATCCTGATTTAAGCAATAAATCAAAGGCACAGAAAAATACTCCGAAACCACATCCACGTCGTTCTCATTAAATACTTCCGAGCCGTCGGATTCCTCTGTTACAACAGACTCAAAAGAAAATGAAAATGACGACCTAGACAGGACTGTGGCATCCGGGTTATCACCTCCAGGAATACCGGACTCAGACTCAGTTGAGCTGGAACCTGATTCCGACGCACAAGATTTGGTGGAATCAGATTCCGGCTCACTACCTGACCCGGTGCTGCTAGATAAAAAGCCTTCTTCATATTGCCAGATGAGAGAAGGTGCGATGGACGCATCCAAAATAGCTGATGGTAGACCCGCAGCCTCTTCATTCCCAATCACACATACCGAGGAGCTATCCCCCAAGCACCTCTGTTCGATCGGAGGATCTGAAAGCAGACACGCCAGCGCTGCCCCCATTTCATTTTCAGCGTCCTCAGACTGCACTTCCTTACTTTGCTCAGCCTCAGCCGATAGATCTGCCTGCCCTTCGGCGATGTCATCCTCAGGTAACTGTAAATCAAAGTAGATCTCAAACCCCGGTACGCGCTTCTTCTCCGCGTTGAGCCACGGCTCTGGGAAGCCACAAAACGGAAAGTCCTCCCCCTCCCGGACGAAGCGTCCGTTTAGGGTCCCCCGAATGGGCTGGTGCATTAAGTCAAAGGGCTTCCCCATCTGTTTCGCTCTGGCCCTTCCGGCCATTTCCTTTCCTTTCCTTATCCAATCCTCTTTGGTGGGTAGGTAGCCCAAACCAAAGGTATGAGGGTTATGCGGCACTTCGGCCAATGCTGCGACACCTTTCCGGCCGCTCTTGCCCAATCCCATCCCGGGGATGTGCTGGAGTTTGTTCATGAGATAGACTACTTGGGCACTGACATATACCCCTTCATTAGCTGCCATGATGTCCTGTACAACCCGAGCCTCAGCCAAGGTAAAACCTGATATGAACACATCTTCCATACCGTGTTCAATTTCTAGAACATGCGTGGATACTTCTGGCGGCGGATGAATTGATGAATTTTCGAAGACAATGGCTACTCCCTTCCCATAGGGGTATTTCACCACTTGATGCAGGGTAGAGGAGACCGCCTTTACCTGATGCAGCCACGGCCGCCCCAAAAGCAGGTTGAACGTTGCAGGAACCTCCAAGACATGGAAATCTATCTCGTGCTGTCCCGGCCCAACCTTTGTTTGAATCTTAACTGTTCCCATTACTTCCCGGCTTGTGTTGTCATACGCCCGAATTACCTGGGCCGTTGGCACGAAATCCGCGACTTTCAAACCAATCGCATAAGCTGTCCTTGCCGGGCAGACGTTGATGGCGGACCCCGTGTCGACAAGCACCACGGGTATCCATTTATCCCTGCACTCCACAGAGATGTAGAGTGGCTTGTTATGGTTCGCACCCTTGGGTGGCAGTTCTTTGTCAGAAAAACTCAATGCTGGGGAACTTCCTCCCGAAAAGACTAAGCCCACCAGCTGTTCGGGCGTGGTGTCTATGGAAAGCTTGGCTTTGTCCATGGCTGTAAGGACGGCTTGTCTATGTACTCGAGAAGCCATAAGCAGTCCCCAGATGGAGATGTCTGCTTGTATCTTTTTCAATTGTCTCAATACGGCCTCATCCTCGAGTTGCTTTTCCTTTTGCTTCTCTGCCTCCTTATCTTTTCCAGACGCCTCTGGTTGATCTAGGTGTGGAGGCTTGAAATACCGTCCACTCCTAGTCATGTGATCGACTTCGCCGATATACCAAGTATCATCTGGTTGGTTACCTTCCCAATCTTCGTCCGTGTGGGCCAGACATAGATCGTCGTCTTCCCACCACATACCATCTGCAGCCGACAGGTATCTGTCTGGTTCTGGCATAACTGTCCCGATATTTGCAGTACCTTTTATCCCTATGCTCGCAGCATTCTCCATTTCTGTGCTTGTGGCAGTCTCAACCCCCACGTGGCCTTTTGCCTTCCTGACCCTCTCAGAATCTTCGAATCTTTCCTGTCCTGACTGTGTCAATGCAGTAGATTGTTCAATGATCCATGTACTCAAAATGCTCCATTCCTGAGCGAAACTCTCGACACCGGCGCTCTCCGGCAATGTATTCTGTTCTTCGACCTTCCCAGCTGTTATTGACGCTTCTGCCCCTGCCGGGCCTTGTTCTGACTGAAACCCTCCTACCACATCTGGCTGATCGTCCAACCATCCCGTGGCCTCAGCCGATTCCTCATAATCGAACCAGTTGATGGTTGGGTCTTCTGGATCTTGGTTATCGTAAAACTAGAACTTGGCAAGATCCTCTTCCACAGCTGTCAAATCATTCGTTCCCTGTCCTGGACTATCCCCTTGGATTACACATAGCTCTCCCCCGGCTGGAAATTCGATATCTGGTCTATTCTGGCCCATTGGTGAAATGTAGTCACTTGGACTATAAGCGTTCCCAACATCACTTCCAGATTCCGCAGACTCTGGCTTGACAATCTCTTTCCTGTTCTCGATGGTCACCACCACTGGCTTGGGTTGGGTTATGGAGACATCCACCATGCACAAATCGGTGCTAACAGGAAGGAAAACCTCTGGCTTAAGCAGGTAGGAGGGTGTGATATAGATACTAGGATCGTAGGATGCGACCCCAGTGTGGATGAAATTGACTCTTTTGGGCGGTGGAGCTTGGTTATGTGTGGGGAGAGGATTTGTAGTAACATTGGGTTTTTCAGGGTGTAAAATCACCCCATTATCAATGAGATCTTGGATCTCATGACGCAATCGAAAGCACAGGTCGGTGTCGTGACCGTGCTGCTGGTGGAACGCACAATACTTGGCTGGATTGTGGGCGGCGGGGAGTCTTTCGGGTAAGGGTCGCGGCTCTAGGGGCTTCAGATGCCCTTTCCTGATCAAAACCCCCAAAGCTTTGGATAGGGGCATATAAAGCGGAGCGAAGGTTCTGGTTTTTCTGGGAGGGTATTTGGCTGTTTGAGGGTTTCTTCCGGACGCACCAGAGAATGGTGTGGCTGCCGTAGTTCTTGGGGAAGGGTTGGTGGTGACCATACTCACTTCAGAGGTCCTGGTAGTTGTAGCGCCACTCGGGCCTGCAGTAGTATTTCTATTGAAAGTCCTGCGGGGCTGCTCCCGGTCATTATCAATCAGGCCTTGTTTTAAGGCATCCTCGATCTGCACTCCCATTTCATGTAGATCAGCAAAAGTAGGGAAGGGGATTACAATCATCTTCTGCATTAGCTTCGGCTGAAGATTGCGCACAATCATCCGAATCTGGTCCTTGTCCGTGGGTCTTAAGGTCATCATCGAAGCCTTAGCCCGCCATCTGGTTACAAATTCTGAGAAACTCTCCTTGGTTTCTTGTCTCGTTGTCTTGAGATCTCGGGTCGTGATCTCGATTTGTGTGTTATAGGAGTACTACAGGATGAAGGCCTCAGCCATCTCGTCCCAACTTCTCTTGATGTCATCTTCCAATTTTGCATACCATGCGGCCGCTACACCTGACAGGGTCCGGCCAAATAAAGACAGCTTCTGCAATCTAGTGAGGCCCATTGGCCTTAGGACGTCTGAAAATAGTCGTAGGTGTACCATGGGATCCTCAGATCCGTCAAAACGATCGATTTGTGGCATCTTAAACCGATCTGGCAGCGTCACGGCTGCATCAGTGTATCCGTCTCCAATGTCCGGAATGGACAGCTTTTCAAGCTTGTGCATTTTCAATGCCACGGGGTCTACTTCGGACTCGAAAGGAGAATCCGATAGATTGATAGGAGTGAGAGCCTTGGATTGTTGAGGTAGAATCGGGGGTGGAGCTGGCCCCGTCGGGATGTCCGTATCTTCTTGGACATTCCGGGCGTTTGGCGTCTCTTCGGGTATCGGAACCCTTAGTGGGGGAGGGACTTGCTGTGAAGCTGACGCCCCAGTTTGCTGCTGCAATTTCACAATTAACTCTGCTTGCTCACCCATAACTATGGCTTGTTGCCTGGCGAATTCTGCCTGTCAGACAGCATCCTGCTGCATCATTTTCATGCTTTCCTGAAGGTGGCGCACCATCTCCTCTAAGCTAGCCATAATATTCTTCTCTGGTTGAATTACTGGTATGCGTTCCCTCTCTGTGGGTGAAATAGGACCCTGATCCCTACTGAACTCAGGTGAGGTAGATAAGGCCCTCTGAACTGACTGTTGAACCGATGCCCTCTGCCTTGTTGCCTTCCGTTTAGTAACCGGGGGGAGAGAGTGGTACACCGGTTGTCCTGCTATCAGATCCTCAGATCGATGGAGTCGGCGACCTCTGATCCAGAGTGCTTGGGGAATGTCTACTGGGTTGGAAGCAATGATGTTAAACTACCTAGCAAAAAGATAAATAAAGCAATAAATGAACCAACAACCGGACAGCACAACGACATAAAATAAACATATAATACACAGTTGGGTATCCATAATACATAGTCAGTAAGCCGAACACACTGTCTCTCAATACTGATCACTGTTCCCCAAAATCTCTGTTCCCAAAACTGAACCTAATACCCGCAGATAACTGATTCATAAACTGATACTGATACCCTCAGGCCTAATACTCAATCTTGCAGACTGATATGCACGTTCCCTGTAGAGCAACATTCTAAAAGCACATAGCAAGTAAAGAGAGCCAAAACACCCCTATATTGGGGTAGCGTTTCCCTGTCCTATTTTGTCAGGAGCTAGGGTTTCACTATGCACGCAGCAGTTTTCAAACAACCTAACATCGGGTGAGCAACCTGTCCTAACTTGGAATGGTCACTATGGATCCAAATATGCACTAGGTCGAATGGTCGAAAAAGGGTGCCCCGGTAAACCCGGGGGTTGCGTCCCCATACTGTCAGAGCCTATAGCCGGTCAGCCTTATGGTCATGCCTTCACAAGACAAGCCTCCGACAAACCGTTCAGGAATGGCAGATGGCAAACACTGTGTTCCTAGGCGCACCAATGCACATGCAATGCAAAGAAACACATAAATGAAGTCAAAACAGGATATCACGAGTTCGAGTCAAGCTCTCTAAAAATCCCCAGCGGAGTCGCCAGAAACTGTAACAAGTCCGCGAGGGACCCCGCTACTACAGTTCGGACTCTCGATTTGTGTTACGGTTCTAAATCTGAACCAAAGAGTCCAAATCCGGCAAATCGTTTTGAGAAAACAGATTTTGAAAGAAGTGCCAAACATGGACTGCTTTGCCAGATACAGAGTCGCCACCTAAATATTTTATTAAGGGGGAATTTAGGAAACCCTGACTCGGTGCCAAAGGCCACGTGTCCGTCATCACCAAAGTTGCCTCGGCTCGGGAACTTGGGTACGATCGGGGAAGGTCAGCTATGAGCACCCCCTCTCGCCCGGTCCAAAGACCGGCCTCTACTAACCGTGATATTCTGTTTTGAAAACGTTTATGTGTTCTTACTCCGGTTATTAGCCTAGAATTACTATGTTATGCGCACAGCAAACAAGTATAGACTAGATTGCCTAATTTGGGAATAAACATTGCATATCCGTGTTCTTTGGAAATACTTTGGATTTTGCTACTCGCAAGTAGGCTAAAACACAGATTTCAATGAGTTTTTCCAACTCAAACAATCCAACCTCCACCCACAGGCATTCAAACAGTTTAACACATAAGCATTTAGCCGCATGGCAAGCATACTGTCATGTTAACATTCACACACATGCGAGATGCTAAAGCATAAATACTTACATCGTACTCCGTGCCAAAACAGTAAACTAGTTAGCAAAACATGCGTGTCCTAGTTCATGTTAAATTGCCTAATGCAACACATACAGGATGCAATTTAGATAGGCTCGGTTAACCTAAGCATGGCATATGTAATGCGATCAATTATCACATATTCGATTTGTAAATTGAAGTACAAATGCAGTTAGCGTGACGTACCGAGCCTAATGCATGCAGTACAAATGCATGAATGCACGCATGCAGAGCATAAGGTATGCTAAATTAAACGTGCCCTAATCTACCATCATAAGCAGGTAAATAAAAGGGAAGAAAGACGTGAGGTTGGAAGACATACACACACTCACGCACACTTATTACATAATTGCCCTCACTCGGAGGGTACAAATAAATATTACAGTCCCAAATAATAAGCAAATAAAATTATTACAGAATTTCTAATTAATTAAAAGAAAGGACACAAAAAAAAGAAGAGGGTGGCTGCAGCCTCTGCCTCGGGATGCGCAAATGATGCATGCTCGGAACTCGGCTCGCCCGAAAAACCCGTACCGTACCCCTGCCACCTCTGTTTGTACTGCCCTGTCTCTCTGAAAATTGCCAAAACTCCAGAACAGGTTCCTTGCATGTTACAGATCACCACCGACCAGGCAGAATTCCCACCGGCAGTCCAGGATTTCCATCAGCATTATTTTGATTTGTCGGCCATTCAGAGATTGCCGGCCGGCACTTAATTCTGCCGGTCGGCAGAAACTTCCTGCAGAAGATAGTTTTGACCGCAAACAGAGAACAGACAGTGCATGGCATGGGGTTTTCAGGCACATGTGAGCATGGTCATGCTTCATATCATGCTTTGAACTCAAGGAAGCATGACCTTCGATCCTCGAGCCATCAATGGTGCATGATAGCCCAAGGGATCAAATTTGCCACTTGATGTAAGGATGCATGCAACAAACAAAATGAGAACCAAAGCCTTATCAAGTCGGAGTCAAAGGCCTCGGTGACCGAGAATCAAGGCACATTACATCACTTGTAGTATGAATGTTCCTTGATTCTGACACTGGGTTTGACACCCCAAACCAAGTAATGCAATGCATGTTATGCAAACATGGCTCAAATGCAACATGATACCAATTATGCAAGACATAGCAAATGTTATGCAACTATCATGACAAATATGCAATGCTAAGCATACAAGGTGCAAATGTGGTGCCGACATGAACCAATTTGACAATGGGATTAATATACTACAAGGCTTAATGAAGCAACCATGCAACAAACATGAAACAAGCATGCAATGGGACCTTGAACCATAAAGGGACAGACCTTGATCTACCCCAAAACAGTGGCCGAAAGGTGTCTAAGAGGTGGACAAATAGTCATGCTAACAAACAAGGTAATGGTCCCAAGGTTAAGGCACAAAGGGGAGGCATTTCACTCCCACCAACATGACCACTCATGGCATGACTAAGACAAGCAAAGACAGAATTTTTACATGCAAAATGGGACTCCAAAGCCTCCTAATATGGCAGCTAAAATGCCTCCCATGAAATGCTACCACCAAGACTCATTTCTAGGCATAAGAGGGCACACCCTCAAGGCATAAAAGAGATCATACATGCACACGTACAAACATGATTCTTGGACTGAAATGTGGTCCTAAAAGATGCCAAATCATGAGGATGATCACAACCATGCATGCTAGGGGGTCAACATGCTCAAAGCTTTCAAGCCAAAATGCAAAGCAACCCTAACAAACATGTCAAACATGACCAAATTGATAACCAACAGACTTTAAGCATGGGAAAGCAATGCTAAAAAACTTCATAGAACTAAGCCAACACATGTAAGAATCATGGCCTAATCATGAGGTGCACTTCCAAGCTAAATGGAGCAATGCAAAGCAAGTACTACAAGCATACAAGGAGGCACAAATCCGGCAAAAAACAGAGGTTACATATGACCTAAAACATCCAAAAAACTTCTGAAATAAGGCTCAAGATGATCAAACATACATGCTACCCTTTTAGGCCAAAATGTAAGGAAACAAGACAATGAAGGGAGAGGGGTGTCCCTCCCCTATGCAAGACTTCAAACCACCTTTTTTATCACTAAAAATTAACTGGTTTTTAGTGGTGAAAAGACCAACACACTCAAGCAAACAAGGCCTCACAAAAGAAGCACAAAAGAGACCAAATAAAGCCTAACAAGGTGAGTTTGCACTCAAACCACAAAACAACCTTAATGAAAGTTCTAAAGCATGAGAATACAAGCCTTTTTCATGTTATTCACAAAAGCTAAATCAGCAAGCAAGATAGGTAAAAAAACTATTGTAAGTTTGGGGAAAATAAAGCAAGATGCTCACCCTTGAAGAACCTTTGAAGAACAAATGGTCTAGCCCTTTTCTTTTGATCAAAATCAGTCCAAAAACTCAAGAATCAACCGCCCAAGTGCCTCAATCTCGGAGCAAGGTGTAATAGTGTGTGTAATGGTGCAAAAGTAAGGTAAAATCCACCTTTAGGCCAAGGAAACACACACAAAGGAGGAAATAGAGGGAGATATAGAGATAGAATGTATCTATATCTCTAAGCTCTGGTTTTTGCTTCTAAGTCTCTAACCTAGATCAAAGAGGAAAGCCCTTCCTCTTATAAGACTCCCTCTTGCAAAGCTTATACAACAAGCTTGCTTAGAGGGAGATCCATCCATACACGTGTATGGAGGGAGGCAGAGTTGGTGCCAGCTATCACAGCTGGCACAAAATATCTCCATAAAGTAGATGAACAGTGGTCGGCTGCCCAAAAATGTCATTTCGACAAAAAAAAGTGCCGACCGGCAACAAACTATGCCGACCGGCAATAAAATGTGCCGACCGGCAACAAATAGTGCCGATGGCATAAAAATACCAGCCGGTGGCCTCTAGCCACTGCCGGTGGTGTGTGGGTATGCCTCACAAGGCATTCCCTGCCCCTCCAAGGCAAAACATAAGTGTTCGGTGTGAAACCAGACACTAAACGGTCAAGTTCGGAGATCCTGAGGCAGGGCGCGCGAGCCGAGACTTCCGGGAACTCCAAACGAACACAAACATGGATAATCATCGAGTGTTCCAAGCGGTGACATCCAAGTCTTGAGGACGGTCAAAAATGGGGTGTCTACAATTGCTAGATATGGGTTTTGTTCGCTCTACTGTTTCGCCGTGGGGAGCACCAGCCCTCTTTGCTAAAAAGAAAGATGGTGTCTTGAGATTGTGTATAGACTACCGGATGTTGAATCGGGCTACGGTCAAGAATACCCTATGCCCCGTATAGATGATCTGTTTGACCAGTTGAAGGGTTCCCGTTGTTTCTCTAAGATAGACTTGAGATCGGGTTACCACCAGTTGAGGTTCAGGGAGGAGGATATTCCTAAGACGGCATTCCGTACGTGGTATGGCCACTATGAGTTTCTGGTGATGCCATTTGGGCTTACCAATGCATCGGCAGTCTTTATGAACTTGATGAACCGGATCTTCCGAGAATTCTTGGATCGATTTGTAGTCATTTTCATGGACGACATTCTGATTTACTCGCCTTCAGAAGAGGAGCACGAGGAACACCTGAGAGTGGTGCTTGAGTTGCTTAGAGCCCATAGGCTTTATGCCAAGTTTGGAAAGTGCGAGTTCTGGCTAGGGGAGGTCAAATTCTTAGGCCATGTGGTATCCGGGGAAGGGGTGTCTGTTGATACATCCAAGGTAGAGGCAGTGCAAGAATGGGCACAGCCTAAGAGCGTTTTTGAGATCCGCAGTTTTCTGGGATTAGCTGGATATTACCGCCGGTTTGTGAAGGATTTCCCCAGGTTAGCTTCGCCGTTGACTAGGCTGACTCGGAAAGGAGTCAAATTTGTATGGAGTGAGACTTGTGAAAAGTCGTTCCAAGAGTTGAAAGTTAGATTGACCACCGCTCCGGTCTTGATTATTCCGGAGAGAGGGTTAGGTTATGCAGTTTATTATGATGCCTCACGAGAGGGTTTGGGTTGTGTGTTGATGCAAGAGGCGAAAGTGGTAGCTTATGGCTCACGTCAGTTGAAAATACACGAGGAGAATTACCCTACACATGACCTAGAGCTAGCAGCAGTGATCTTTGCCTTGAAGATTTGGAGGCACTACCTTTATGGTGAGAGGTTCGAGGTGTTCTCGGACCACAAGAATTTGAAGTATCTGTTTACACAGAGGGACTTGAATTTGAGGCAGAGGAGATGGATGGAGTTCATTGAGGACTATGATTTTGAGTTGCACTATCACCCGGGGAAGGCTAATGTTGTGGCCGATGCCCTTAGTAGGAAATCCATTAGTGATGTAGCTTGTATAGACATCCAGGAATGGGAGATGTTGGGTGCACTTGGCGAGTTTGATAACTTCTGGGTGAATCTGTTGAGGCTGCGGCCTTGTTTTCTGTGGTTGCGTAGCCTACACTTGTGACCCGAGTATTAGAGGCACAGAGAGGTGACTTTGAGGTAGAGTCCTTCCGAGAGAAGATCTCCAGTGGGAAAGTTGAGAAGGGTTTGACGGTGTATCCCGACCAGAGTGTGAGATATCGAGACCGTTTGTTTGTGCCGGAGTCTTGCCGAGAGGAAGTACTCCGAGAGTTCCATCATTCACGCCTTGCGGTGCATCCGGGAGGCACTAAGATGTATCGGGATTTGGGTCGCCAGTTTTGGTGGCGGGGTATGAAGAGAGATGTGGCTGTTTTCGTATCAAAGTCCCTTACTTGCCAGCAAGTGAAGGCCAAACATCAGAGGCCAGCGGGTTTGTTGCAACCCTTGCCTATTGCTGAGTGGAAGTGGGAGCATGTCACCATGGATTTCGTTGTAGGTTTTCCGAGGACTCAGCAAGGTAGTGATGCCATTTGGGTGGTTGTAGACTGGTTGACTAAGTCAGCGCACTTCATTCCTATGCGCGTGAAAGATTCGGTAAATCATCTCGCCGACTTGTATATTCAGGACATAGTGAGATTGCACGGGGTCCCAGTGACGATCGTCTCAGATAGAGATCCTCGTTTTACTGCTAGGTTGTGGCAGAGTTTGCAGAGTGTCTTGGGCACTAAGTTGACCTTTAGTACAGCTTATCATCCTCAGATTGACGGGTAGTCCGAGCGTACTATTCAGATCCTGGAGGATATGCTTCGAGGTTGTGTCCTTGACTTTAGTGGGACGTGGGAGAGGCACTTGCCATTGGTGGAGTTTGCCTACAACAACAGTTTTCAGTCTAGCATCGGTATGGCACCATTTGAGGCCTTGTATGGCCGACCGTGTAGGTCTCCAGTGTGTTGGGCCAAGGTGGGTGATGCACCTTTGTTGGGTCCAGAGTTGGTTAGGGAGACGACGGAGAAAGTTGAGCTTATCCGTAGGAGGCTTGTTACAGCCCAGAGTCGCCAAAAGAGTTATGCCGACCGTAGGAGGAGGCCTTTGGCGTTTGAGGTAGGTGATCATGTCTTTTTGAAAATATCACCCAGGCGGGGTTTGATGAGGTTTGGGAAGAGTAGGAAGTTGTCCCCTCGGTTTATCGGTCCCTTTGAAATCCTTGAGAGGATTGGGGAGGTCGCTAATCGTTTAGCTTTACCACCGCAGTTGTCCGGAGTGCATGACGTGTTTCATGTGAGTATGCTTCAGAAGTATGAGCTGGATCTGTCACATGTGTTAGATTGGACCAACTTGGAGGTAGATGAGGATGCCTCGTATGAGGAGAGACCAGTTCGGGTCTTGGATAGGCGGGATCAAGTCTTGCGAGGCAAGACCATTCCCTTGGAAAAAGTCTTGCGGAAACATCATGGAGTGGAGGAAGCCACTTGGGAACGTGAGTTGGAGGTCCGCGAGAAATATCCAGACTTGTTTGTTGATGTGTAACCATGCTTTGGTAATTTTGTAATATTGTTGAACCTTAAGAGTATTGAATATATCTTAGGTTGTAAAACATGGTTTATGTTTTGATTTAATGGAAGTATTTTGAAACTTGCCTCAAAATGGAAGTTTATTGTAACATTGCATATGTTGGATGTATTGTAGAAATGGAAATATATCATGAATACTGAATATGATATAGAATTGTGGAATGTAGTATTGAAATTTGTGGAATTTCAGGGAATGCATAACTATAATGCATGTTGTGGAAAATGTTGTAAACTGCCTCTTGAAAAGAGATGGGATGACCGGTAATGGGTCGGATTATTTAATATTATGTTGTAATATTGTTGAGAAAGGAGAAAACTTGTTTTTGAAAACTTGTATTTAATTTCGGGGACGAAATTCTTTAAGGGGGGGGGGGGAGGTTATAGCGATCCCAGTTGTCCCTTTATTGTTCTGTTGTATTCTGGACTTGGTTCCATGGAGTTGATAGTTGTATCTATCTTGTTGTTGTCCTTTAATTCCATTTTTTTGAGTTATAGGATGTGTTGGGCTTGTTTCGAACAGGTGGGTTGAACCTTGGTCTAAAAATCTTATTGCCAGGTTTTTGGTCGCTCCGCTCGAGCGGGCCTTGTTGCGCTCGAGCGGAGATTGCACACTCCCAGTTTTTCGTGTCCCTGCAAAACTTCTACAGGTGTGATTTTTATGCTCGAGCGGGTTTCTTTACGCTCGAGCGGTAGCGCTCGAGCGGGTACTCTGGCGCTCGAGCGGGTAGTACTTTTTGGTGTAAGTTCTGGGAGGGGGAAATCTACGCTCGAGCGGATGTACTTTATTCTTATGCCTTGGCGCTCGAGCTGGCCTTCTTGCGCTCGAGCGTACCTAGTTTTTTGTTCTTGACGCTCGAGCGTTGTGTTCTCCGCTCGGGCTAGAATGCCGTATATCAGTTGGCAGCTGGGCATTTTAAAATCACTTTTTACTTTCTCTCTCTCTCTTACTTTCTAAAAAAATATTTTGAGAGCTCCTCTCTCTAGAAACTTCCTTCTCTCTAGGGTTTGATCTAGTTAGAGTGTCTCTCTATCCTCCGGTCTTTGTAGAAAGTGTGTTGATCGTCAAGGGGTTCGTGTTGATCTGAGAATCGTAGTGTTTGGAGCATTTTCACTTTCTTCTCCTTCTCCGTTTGAGCTCTAACTTTGAGGTAGGGATATCCTACTCCTTCTCATGAGTTTTGTCTTTGAATTTTAGTATTTTGATGAGTTGGGGGTTGTTGGGTAATTTTGAGAAAGTTTGGGCCTTTGTGTAATTTTACAAAAGTTGGGGTTTTGTTTATATAAACGTATATGCATGTTTGGCATAGAGAAATGAGATCAATATTGGTCTATTGGTAAAAATGGAACCTTAGGGTTGTGATGTTAATTAGGGAAAATGCTCTAATTACATTGATGAATTAATTGGTATAATTAATTTGAAGAAAAGTGGAATTAAGTTGAGAATGTTGGAATTGGAGGTGTCTGGGATTAAAGGGTGTAGTTAGATTCGTTTATCGCTCACCTAATTGAAATGTTGATTATATATCCATTTGGTGCATTTATTTTCAGTATAAAAATAACTGCTTTGGGCTATCGGTGGAGGATAGTCCTGATTGTTGTAGACACTGCATGATGATTAGGCAAACTAAAACTAATCGATTGAGTATGCTATTGAATATAGCAAGTGGAATAATACATAAATTCTATGTATTGATTGATTGTATATGATCTATGTTTATATACATATGTTGTGTGGGAGGAGATGGGAGATGTACTCCACGGTTTAGGGGAAGATAGGGGATGGACCTCTAAATCGGATTTTGTGTGACAGTGATACAGCACTACAATGTGTATCGGGCTGCGAATTAGAAGTGTTTTTGTTTCATTAATACAACACTACAATGTGTATTATTTGAGACTTTTGGAAGTGTCTGAATTGATTTGATATAGCACTAAAATGTATATCGTTATCAATTGTAAAGTATAAAAGTGAATCTATGTTATGTTGATACAGCATTAAAATGTGTATCTCTCATGAATTTTGAAAGTGTTTTAAAGATGAGTCTAAATCTCATTAAGTTATTTGGCTAGGTGTTGAGCCTTGTTTTCAAACTCAAAGTTGGAAAAGACATGGAAATGAAATGTAACATGGACTTGACGTCATGAAATCAAAATGTGGTATAAGTGGATGTATCTGTGTTGACCATCTATCAACTGCTAATCTTTTAGTCATTGTTCATGGCTGGTTTAGTGTATTTCTACTGGGCTGTGACTCACCCTTTATGGGACATCATTTTCAGGTACAGGTAGCATGCCACTTCCAAGGACATAGCTTGGGAGGCTAGAGGCAGACAGATTGTTTTATTTACTTTCTTTTGATGTATTACATGTAAATTCAAGCCAAGGGCTTCATATGTATTGAGTTAGCACTCTTCTTTTTGTAACCAAGTGTTAACTTGGAAAGCTGTAAGCCCGTAGGGCATCTGCCTTTGTTGTTAACATGTAATACTTTTGTAAGGAACTACTCTGATGAATAGAAGAATATTTAACTTTTATACCAATGCATGTCTAAGTTGATAGGTTTTAATGTTATTTTTTTTGAGGGCGTCACATTATATTTATCTAACTTCAATCATATTAAAAAAATCAAATTATAATTTTTTATTCGCTAGAAAAATCACAAATATTTTTATGCGCTATCTAACTACAATATGAAAATAGTAAACAAAAGGAAAAGTCAAGAAGGAAAAAACAAAAAGAAGACTTACTGTTTGCATACGTGGTAACTAAAGTTGAAAGTGTGGAAGTGAGAAGTCAAGCAGGAGAAAAAAAAAAGAGACTCACTGTTTGCAATAGGTATGTGAAAAGTTAAAAAGATTGTGTAAATTGGAGAAGTTAAAAAGATTTGGAAGAATTTAATAAGTGCTAAGTTTTTTTTTCAAAAAAAATCAAAAAATTTTTAGAAATTAAGGTTCAGATATTGAAAATCCTACAAAACTTGTGGATTAGAGATAGATATAAATAAATAGATAGATATAGATATAGATATAGATATTTATATTTATTTTAAATTTTTTTTAATATACAAAATATTTGTTTTGGAAAAGGCACTGCAGTAATTATGAGAGAAGTTAAAAAGTCTTGTGGGTTGAGAGAAGTTAATAAATGTTGAGGTTAATTTTTTTTTTAAAAAAAAACAAAAAATTAGAGAAGTAGGATTGGCATATTGGAGCTCTCACAGACCTTGGGGGTTAGAAACCTCCTTTTGCTTAATATATAGTATAGATGGCGTTTTTCATAAACGCCATAAAAGAAGCATTGCAATAGCCATCTTTTCCTGTAGTGAAATGACATGATTCTATTGGACTTAACTAGCGATATGGCTTTCCATAAAGTTAATTAGAGGATACAAATAAATAATTTTTTGTTTTCTAATAGGTGTATAAAATACATTGAAGGCACATCAATACACTAGGAAACTACCCAAAAAAACCCGACTATTATCGTTTTTAACATGGTTTACAAAATCAGACGGGAACCTCTCCGGGAGGCACGGTGGCTAGCTGAACCAAACTCTCCAGGCAGCAGTTTAGGTTTGGTCACGCGCCTGCTCATCTACATATATAATATAAACAGTGAGCGGAAACCCAGTGAATAATAACAAAGTAAATGGTTGAATGAATGATGTCCCACAACCAATTCAGTAACCAGAAACAAATTCATATTCACATTCTTGTTTGAGTCATAACAAAAATCAGAGTTCATGCTTAATCTTACATTCGTTAGCGCTAACAGATCATATACAAAGCATCAAAGGTCATTCTTGTCAGTTCCATAAAAGAACCTCCGGCCGGGTACAAATAACTTGTCAGTTCCATAAAGGAAGCTCCAGCCGGATACAGATCACTTATCAGTTCCATAAAGGAACCTCCGGACAAGGAACAGATAACATACTAGAACATAGCTTTGCTATGTTATTACTCACAGTTGGCTCCCACAGAGCTGGTAACCGGAAAGCTTACGGCGCTTGACTTACACAATCATAGAACGGATACACATATTGAAACACACCCTCAAATTGACTTATTTCACTTCGTTCTTAGTGTGTTTTTAGCCCTTAACCTCATTATGGTGTCTTAATCTTGGCCTAGGAATGCCTAGGATGCAATGAGGATGCAAAAATGCAGTAGAAAACACTTAACAAAACTTGCTGAAAATAAGGGTCTCGCTTGAGTGCAACCTCGGACATGCAAAACTGTGAGTGGTTTCTTGAGAGCAACTTCTGTCGCTCGAACGATCTATAAACTCTGCAAAAGTACTGGTTGCGTGAATTTTTTGCTTGACAGTTGCTCGCTGGTCGCTCAATCGTGTGATTAAGGTCTTTGCTCGAGCACAGCTTTTGTCGCTTGAGCGACCTGCAAAACATATGAACTTTTGGGAGCTTGCATTTCACGCTCGAACCAAATTTTGGTCGCTCGAGCGGAAGTGCAAGATCACAGAGTGGTCGCTCGAGCGCAGGTTTTGTCGCTCAAGCGGAGAGACAGAATCTGGAATTTCCAAATTGCTCTTCAAGGTGCAAAACATGGATTTAAAGCTTCAAACTTGCTCATTTGGGCCAAAAACTCAAGAAAACATTTAGAAACGTGCATAACATCAAGAATTGGAGATCATTTCGCAAAATCAAGGCCCATAAGCATGTGTTCAAAATTGAACTAGAAATGTGGAAAACACATCATGCATGCAATATCTTGACTTCAAAGCTTTGAAAACATGGATAGATGAAATGTTTTCATGTAAAATCATGATGAGTTCTTAAGACTAAGCAAAGATATGCACTTGCATGTAAGAATTTGTGAAAATTGGACTCAAAACTCATTAATTATGCATGCAATGCATGGATTGATCTCAATTCTTGCTCTTAAGCTCAATTCTCATATCTAGTTACAAGAACCTCTTAAATTTTCTTCATTAACATCTTAAATACAACGATTAGGAATCAATTATTCACCTAAGAGCCTCAATTGAGTTCTAGCTTGCTATGTCTTTGAGCTTTCAATTCAATACTCTCAAAATCTAGCTAAGTTCAAGATAATGCCTTACTCTTCCTCCTTTGATCTCAATTTCTAGCTCTCCCCCTCTCTCTCACGTTATGTTGAGCTCAAAGAGTGAGGGAAAAATATGTAAAGTACAATAATAGTGGCCTTATATAGGCTTAATTAAGGAGACTTAATCAAACTTGGCTTAAACTAATCAAATGGGCATTATTTATTCTAATTAATTTGTTTTGAATCGAATTTCAATTAAACCTACCATAAAACTCTAAAAATTCTAAATAACTCATAAATTAAGTCAATTTTATGGTCAGAAGCCGATAAGGCCCTCAATTCACAAAATGAAACAGAAATGCAAACAAATTTTTCTACGAAAGACAAATAGAAACTCAAATAATGTAATGCACATGTAATAAGCTCATGATTTCGTTTTAATTACTTATTAGCCATCCTTATTCAAATGTTTTAAGCTAATCACAGGTCGGGGTTGTTACAGTATTGCCATCTACACATCCTCAAATGTACGACATTTTTGTTCACTCCAAATGCACCACCACATCAAACACAAGTGCTACCCTCTTTGATTCTTATCTTTCTTCCCCAAATTGCCCAATGTCAAGATAGAGTAGAAGAATGCATTGTAAGCAAAATAACACCTTCGCCCGCACCATTAGGTTTCCAAACAAAAATATCTTTACTTGCAATTAGGCCAACTCCTTCATAAAGGAGTTGAAAAATTCGTTCACTTCATCCAATTTTCCATCCTGTATGAGGTCCCATTTAATAATCGCATCAATGATCCTCATATATATAATCTAAAGACCGAAGCATTCTATCCGCGCAACACTAGCCTGATTAGCAAAGGTCACTGATAATGAAATATCCTTGCACCACATATCATGCCAAAATTTGACTCCCTATTCAATCTACAATTACAAATTTCACATGAGAGAAAAGCTTTGGACATCCTTTCCTAACTCACTTCCACACACCAATCCCATAGGACACCAAAACATCCTTAGACGTTCACCCTCCCACTTCATAACCATATTTACATTGAATATCCCTACATCAAAGGCATTTGTGCACTAAAGAGTGTCTCCACAGTTATTTTTCCTACAACTCTTGATTGAAGTATCTAAAATGTGTAATTCACAAGCCCCTTCTAATATTGTAGACCACACCTAAGTACTAATCCACAACCCTTTGAAGTTTCTTCAACCACTATCACTGAGACTGGAAAAATGAATAGAAGCATAAAAATACGAGCAAGCTACCTAAAATGCTTTTCATGAGAATGAGTTTGCCTTTATTCAAAAGGTATTGCCTTCTCCATGCTACCAATCTTTTCTCCACTTGCTCAATAAGACTATCACAAATAGTTGTGGGGTTGAAAGAGGATTCTAAAGACGACCCAAATTAAGGATTGGGAGGAATCCACCATCTACGTTACACGGACTCTTTGAAATTTGAGAGGTACCCGGGTCGACACGACACGACATGGTACGGGCGCGGGATACAGTAGGGATATGACTCTTTACAAATAGATAGGACTCTATTTTTTCCTAAATGCAGAAGAAACAAAAGAGAGAGCAAGGAGAGAACCTGGTCACTGCTTCGATCCTCTGTTTGACGACTTCGATCTCGTGCCCTTCGACTTCGCCTTCGACTTTGACGAGCACCACCGTAGACAAGCTTTGATCTATCTTCCCTGGCGCTCTGTCTCTCTCACTCTCTCTCTCTCTCTCTCACACACACAAAAGATATTTAATTAATATATGTCATATATCAATAAAAATAACTATTTATAAATCATATTTATTTATAATATAAATATATGTCAATTAAAAATAAAAATATTATATACATAAATTAAAAATATTATCAATAAAAATAATACATAAGATAAAAAATTAAAAATATATTTAAAAAATAACTATTTAACATATCCCCGTACTTGTATTCAAATTTGGATTTGTATCTATATAATCTCAATTTTTAGTTTTGAAGTGTCCGACCTCTAGATACGCACCCGTAAGCTCGAAGAAGCTACTAAACCCAAACACTGAACTAGGGCTATTCACGAGTCCAAACATTGAATTGGTGTTGTTTGTGGGTCGGGCGGGTCGGGTCGACAGGTATAACCGTGACTCTAATCGACCCTAGCAGATTGGAGATATTTGTGATAGATGTTGACGACAGTTCTATTCGAAGCCAAATGCCTCGTTCGGTTAGCAGGTAGGTTTCAAACAGTTTTGATTGACTCATTTTCCTTTTTCCCTTCCATTTTAAACTTTAACATATGCATACATATATGTACATATATTTACATACATAGATCTATGAAAAGAGTAGAGAAAATGGCTATAAAAAAAAAGAAAGGAAAAAAGTAGAGAAAAAACAAAAATATGAGTGATAAAGCCCTATAATACAATGGTTGTCATGTAGATCTAACCGATCTTCCAAAAGCATAAAGCTTTCCTTTCTTTTCCTCTGCTGATAACATCTTCAAAGATGCAAATTAAAACTAAGATCTCCGTGCTTGAGAGGTTGAGAGATGAAGAGAGTTCAGAGAAATTTTAGGAGTTCAAAGGTTTTGATTTGTTAGGGTTTTTGATAGAGATGGTGGAAGAATTAATGATGAATTGATTACGCAAAAGAGAGAGTGATGTATTAAATTAGAGAGAGAGAGAGAGAGAGAGAGAGAGAGAGAGAGATATGCTGAGCTGAAAAGAGAGAGAGAATTGGATATAGTTATTTATTGAACTGAAGAGAGAGTGATCTGCTACCTTCATTTATGAAAATACATTTGTCAAAAAAACACATATAATATATGTATATATATAATGAGGTACAAGTCAAATTACGAGGACATGATCATGAGCCAATGGTGCCATGAAACTGGTAGGCGCAACCATATAAATTTGGGTAGGAAATTTTGGCCTTTCATTTAAACCATTACTAGCATATCATCCGTGCTATGCACGGATTGTGTTTGCAATTATCTATATATATGAATTGTGATTTTTAAATGTTTTTTTTTAAATATTTTCTTTTTTTCCTTTTTTATATTATATTAAAGTTTAATATTTTGATAATAATCATATGTGTTGGACTTTTTAAGGAATTAAATGTCTTTTTTTATTATATTATAATAAAGTTTAATATTTTGATAATAATCATATGTGTTGGACTTTTCAAGAAATTTTTCTTGTACTTGTTCTTAATGCATTAAAGTGCTATTATGAGGGATAATAATCATATGTGTTGGGACTTTTCAAGGAATTCATATGTGTTGGATTTCGAAGAATTTTTTTTATGCTTGTTCTTAATGCATTAAAGTGTTATTATGAGGGTAAGACTTGGGAGTTGGGAGAAGTTAATAAATGCTAAGATTTTTTTTTTAAATCAAAAAATCAGGAAATTTAGATTGGGAGATTGGAACTCCCACAAGGCTTGGGGTTAAAAACCCCCTTTTGCTTAATATATAGTATAGATGAACCCACTTTGAATCCTTGGTGGGAAATGGAAGGAGCACTAATCTTTTCTCTTTCACAATTAAACCAGTTTCAGGTGCACCTAAAAACTAACTAACTAACTAACTCTCTCTCTCTCTCTCTCTCTCTTTTTAAAATCCTTTTTTATTAATACTCTTTTGTTGTATCTCCAAAATCTCTAATGGAGATAGGAGTCATCCACTCGCTAAAGCCAATTTTGTTGCTTTGGTTGTTGTTAGGATTATTTAGGTTTAATTTGGGAACTTAGTTAAAAGTTAAATTTTGACTTTTAACCTATTTTGGATCATATCAATTCTCTATTTTTTTTATATACATTTTTATAAAAAAATAAAAAAACTAAAAAAAGTCAAAAAAGTAGTTTTTAACCAACTTTCCAAAGTGATCAAATGTGAATGGATGTCAATTGGTCAGTTACTTTGAGTGCTGGCTTTCTTTTACACCATAAGAATGAGAGGCATATGATTATATGTTCTAGGAAAAATTACAAATCAGTGAAAAGACCACAAAAAAATTGCAAAATCATTTATCACTTTAACTATTAAATTGATAAGTTTTATATGTGATTTGTAATTTATTTTTGGTTTTTCAACTTAGTTGCAATTTTTCTTATGTTTTACTTATAATCACTCTGAATGAAATTTTGATATTTATTTTATTTATTTTTTCCAAAGCTCACTTGGATGTTTATTTTCTTAGTTGCGTCCAAAAATTTTTATTTCTTTTCTTTTCTTTCTAAATCACCTAATCTAAACTGACTGGTATGAAGGTTTTGTAAGGAATTTTGAAAAAGTTATTTCAAATATTATGCGCATAGGGCGGCGAGTGAAACTAGAATTATATCTCAAAAAATTTCTCTATTGTTAATAAAAGTTAAAATTGAGATCCTGATGAAATTGATGAGAGAGTCACAGGTATCCGATCATATGATTGAATGTAGGTTACTTTCCATAATAATTAATGTAAAATCACTAATATTGGTGATGCATATTAAAAATAACATTAAAAAAAATTCATCAACCCAACTATTCTTTAGGCAATCCCACACAATCTTGCCTACAATCCTACCATTTGAAAGGCAATTTTAATAAGAAAAAAAATTATACATAAATGAATTTTTTATTTTATTTTATAATCACTAAGCATAAAGTCATGAGTCCTACGTGTATTTATTAACAATAATACTATATTTCTTAATTTATCACTTCTAAATGACCCTTAATGATGTGACATTGAGGTTAAACTCCACATGATGAAATGTTTGACAAATCAGAATTTGACATTTGTACACATTATTAGGAGCAATTTTTAGGGGTGTTAAATTAGGTGCTTCAAGCATTTTTCATTTATAAATATAGAACTCACTATTGAAAACACAAAAATATGTGTGAAATATAATTATATTTCATTCATATTTCACTTATCTTTTCCAAATCTTTACCCAAATTCATACTTCAAGCACAGTATAAGGTCGCGTTTGGTCAATAGATTTAGGAAGGAAAAGGGTTTTCCAAACTCTCAAAGGCTTTATGAAGAGAAGTTATTTGTTGGTCTTGAGACACTGCCATGTGGTGCCCCAATGGTGTTGTGATTGGTGGAGAGAGTGGAGTTTAAGAATTTGTATTGGATGATTGAGGAACATCTAATGTCATAGGGAATTGTGATTGGTGTGGGGCATGATCACGTAATACCCTAAGACCAACCAATAATTTTTCCTTTATGAAACTACGTTGGGATAGATGATCTCAAGCCCAAGTCTTAGTGTTAGTAGTGGTACAACATAAAAAAATATATATTTTGAAAAGTAAGTTAAAAGTTGATTTTTTAATTTTTTTTTTATTTAAAAAGCGTATAAAACATAAAGTGATGTGATTTTAAAAAGTTAAAAAGCTAAAAAACTTACTTTAACCCAATTGTCATACTTTTTCATATTCCACTAGACATATAATGATAATATCAGTCCTTTAATTTTCTATAAAATAGAATGTTTATGTAGGAATGTAAATTTGTATATGTACAGAATTTTTGTATTTTCTGATCTACAGTGTAACAAAAAATGAAAATTAATATATATATATATATATTTTGTGGTGATCAACTAAAAATAAATTTATTTGGACATAACATATTTTATCTTTTGAAAGATTAAAATTGTTTTTTGAACCAAAATCATACATAATGCCATTACATTATCATATCCACTGCCACCTCATTATTGTCATCTGGTCGCCACGCAAATGTTGTTGCCATCGCCACTGCATCATTACTAATACCACTATTTTCTAAAAATTTACTTTATTTTATTATTTTTGGATACAAAAACGATTTTCATTCAAATAAATAGAATGTTAAATGAAATGTACAAATCCTTCTCCCTGACAAAAGGAACAATACTCTAAAAAAAAAACAAAAATAATGTTCCACCAAAAAATAACAACAATAATTACAATGAAGGTCTGGTTGGTTAGGGATCATCAAGGCTTGATCGAGACGAAAAAATATTTTATGTAATAAATACGTTACTAAGATGATATGATGTATATTTCTATTTATTAATTGACATATGATTAAAATGAGACTTGAGAAGTTACTTTTTGCTTAGTCTGAAATGCTGAGTATTCGGTCATATCAAATCTCGGTCCAATTTGTTGTCAATTAATAAATGGAATAATGATACTGCGTTATTTAGACCACGCCGTTATGCAAATTACTTGGGTAAACTACCAATAACGTTGTATCCTAATGTAAATTTACTAATAACGCTAAACTACAATATTATTATTTTATGGTACACTCAAACCACTTTCCTTTCCAATTTCAAATTATTTTCTCTTTTATCTTTTTTTTTTCATTCTAAAATTTCAATCCATTCCACCAAAACTCACAATTATCATCAATATCATTGTTTTATGAATGAAAAAAAAATGAAAATTATGGAGATTTGCTCACAATCTATGACAAATTAATTAATTAAGAAAAATACCACAAAACTGATTTTCTAGTTCTGTAAAATAAATCTTGGGGTTGCTGCATTGGTGGTCCACTGTCTCTTCTTGGTCAGCCTCTGCCCTCACGAAGTCTTCCAATTAACTGTCTATGACATGATACATAGACGAAAGAATAAGAAGAAACAAACAGAAGAAAGAGAGCAATGATTTACGGATTGGACGAGAAGAAAGAGCGGGACTCGAATGGGATTATCTACTCTCTCAGCCCAAACTCTTCCAATTAAGAAATTGGTTGGTCGAATGGTAACAAATATTATAATAGATCGCATTCGATGAATGAAACAGAACAAACAAAAAAAAATCAATAGAACAACTAATATTCTGGCTTGCAATTGGGGTGTTGGGTTTATAAATTTACCTACCAAAAAACGAGATGCTTAAGTGAGTGTGACCCTTTTCCAATATACTAGATTAATTATCCATCAGGACATTGCCTATAGACTAAAAAGCAATATGAATGAAATGGAAAAGTACTTTGGAAATGTTATGTGACCATAAAATTCCCAAAATGTGGAAAGCAAAATCTCGTAAAGAAATTATAAAGGCCACTTATGGTGCGCGGTTCACAAATCGAAGACTGTTTGGTCTGTTTCAAAACAACATTTACAAAATTGAGAGTTTCCACAATGGGATAAATAAAAGGTTTTGCAAGAAAAGCATAAAATAAAATGTATGCTTCGTTGTTAGAAATAACACCAACTTAAACTCATTTGACATGTTTTGGCCATGCGCAATGTAGGCTGACACACCAAAATACAAAAAAGACAAACTCATCTAAGTAGGAGGTGTCAAAAAGTATGGGTTAGGGTTGTGACAAATGACATGATCCTGTTGGACTTAACTAGCGATATGGTTTTCCATAAGGTTAATTAGGGGATACAAATAAACAATTTTTTGTTTTTCAATAGGTATCTAAAATACATTAACGCAGTGTTTGGTTAGGAGATTTGAGAAGGGATTTGAAAAAAAGAAAGAAATGTAATCCTATTCATTGTGTATGTTCATGTTTTTTAAACTCATTTTTTTGAAAATTTTAGAGTTTTGTTTGGTTATTTTTTAAACCAGACAGTTTTTTGAAAATTAATATGGGAGTATTTTTTGATGTGATATTTTTTTTTAAAAAAAAAATTGTCTCTCTCTTTAAATCGGAGGGAAACTTGAATTTGCAATAATGCATTTTTTTAAAAACCAAACAAAGATCCTTTTTCAAAATAGAGTTTTCAAATCATTTTTTGAAAAAATAATTCAAAAAAATGGAACCAAACATGATAATTTATGTTTGGTTATAATAAAAAATATATGGAAAACGAAAGGGAGTAAGAAATAAATTAAAAAATAGAAGGACCTTCTAGAACATCAATTCCTTTTATATCTGTGAGAAAAAAACCGGGAAAACTAGAAGGAAAAATTTATCGGGGAGAGAGAGAGTCATTGTTTATGGCTTCTCACAGGAGATCATTCATGAGTAGCTTCAAAAAACCATCATCGACGAGTTTTGAAGATCTAACTCTAGTAGCAAACTCTAATTCGCAGCATCATTCAACAAACCATTCCAATCAAGGATCTTGATTGAAGATCCATTGCTTGGAATTTTTGATCAGGTATTTGTGCTCCTCTTTCATTTTCTCTTACCTTCTCATCAAACTTAGATCTATATTGATTTCTATGTATTTGTTTTTTTATGTTCAAGCTGCTTTGCAATTTTGCTTCGAAGTGAAATTGCAGATCTAACTATGGTAGCAATCTCTGATTCGCAACATCATTCAGCAAACCCTTCCAATCAGGGATCATCATTTGCTTCAATTGGTAATCTTTAATCAATGAACTCGATTGAAGATTCATTGCCTGGAATTTTCGATCAGGTATTTGTGCCCCTCTTTCATTTTCTCTTACATTCTCATCAAACTCAGATCTATATTGATTTCCATGGATTTGTTTATTTATGTTCAAGCTACTTTGTAATTTTTCTTCGAAGTGAAATTGCAGATCTAACTCTGGTAGCAATCTCTGATTCGCAGCATCATTCAGCAAACCCTTCCAATCGGGGATCATCATTTGCTTTAATTGGTAATCTTCAATCACTGAACTTAATTCATTGCCCGAAAATTTCGATCAAGTATTTGTGCCCCTTTTTCGTTTTCTCTTCTTCTCTCATCAAACTCAGATATGTAAATTAACCCTTTCAATCTTGTGAAATGTTTGATTGAATGTTTATTTGAAACATGAGCTTTTGGATGGTCTGTTGATTAGGTTAAGTTAGTTTTGCGTAATGAGTATAGATCATCTCAGATGAATTTGTAGGACAGTAGAAGTGGTGTATGATGGAAACAGTCCTATATTTGGTACATGTTAACTTGAAGCAAAGTATTTGTTTTAGTATTATTTAAATTAAGGGGTAGACTTTATTGCGCGTTAAATTAGTTGATTGGGAAAATAGGTTTGAAGCATTATTCCCAAATGGATTGTCATCTGAGTGTTGCCTGGACTAGGAACTTTTTGATGTAATCATTGCAACATGGAAACATTATTAACAAGTGGATGTGATTTTTTATTTTAAAAAATTGTAGATGCATGATCATGAGGAATGGGAAAAGTATAGAAAGTGGGCAGCCACTTGTGTAGCTATGCATGCTTCATATGCTGTTAGCCTTGTCACAATTCTTCATTGTCGTGATCATATAAGGAACTCAATTTCAAAACAAGGAGATTATGAAAGATATGTCCTAATTAAACGACTAGCGACTTTGGAAAATGCAGATTGTTGTAGATAGTTACGCATGAGAAAAGATGCGTTTGCCACACTAGTTAGCATGCTTAAAAGAACTCAGTTTCTTAGAGACAATCCTCAAAGTAAAGTAGAAGAACAAGTTGCAAAATTCCTTTATATAATTGGCAATAATTTTAGGAACCATACAATCAGGTTCTTTTACAGACAATCAGGTGAGACTGTTAGTTGGCATTTTCATCAAGTTCTTAAAGCCATTATATCATTGGAAGATATCTTTTTAAAGCAACCTGATGGATTCAAGTGCCCTCCGGAGATTAGAAACAATCCCAAGTATTGGCCTTATTTTAAGGTAGTTACATGAATGCAATTAGGGTATAATATTACATGTTTGGATACAAATAAGGAACTTTTTATAGGATTGTGTTGGTGTGATTGACGATACACATTTTCGTGTAAGAGTGCCGAACAAGGATGCACAAAGATACTGAGGACGAAATGCTATCCCACTCAAAATGCTTTGGCTCATGTTCTTTTGATTTAAAGTTTAAATATATCCTTCCGGGATGGGAAAGATCTGCTTCAGACTCAAGAATATTAGATAATGCATTAACAAGAAAAATGGATAAATTGATTGTTCCTCAAGGTGATCACTGAACGTGTATATATGCTGATGAATATAAATCTTTTTTTGTTTTCTTTCAAACTAATATCATTTAATTACTTGTTGGTCCTAGGGAAATATTACTTGGTAGATGTAGGATTTCAACTAAAAACTGGGTTCCTTGTTCCATATAGAAGTACTCGTTACCATTTGAAGGAGTATAGTGTTCATCAACCAGAAAATTCCCAAGAGCTTTTCAACCTTTGTCATGCATCTTTGCGAAATGCAATTGAAAGAGCCTTTGGTGTCCTAAAGAAAAGGTTTCCAATTTTAGGGAGTGGGGCAGAGCCATATTATGATGTTGACACTCAAGCAGATATTGTTTTGGCTTGTTGTATTTTGCATAACTACCTCATGGGTATTGATCCCAATGAAGGTCTTATTGAGGAAGTTGATACAGAGCTTAGAAAAGGACAAGTGCAAGCTAATGTGGCTAGATCAAGTTTAGCTGAAGAATGTAGGGAAGGAGAATTGTTAAGGAAACGAATAGCTACTGATATGTGGAGGGATTACGATATAAATCTTTAGTGACAATCAAATTATAATATAGATCCTGGAAAACAGAGAGGGGCTAGAAGCGTTATTTGATGTTCTTGTTCTTGTGATGTACCCATTATGTACTGATTTGCTTTACATCAATATGATCTTTTTCTTTTGAATGTTATCTTGGAATGAATTATATTTTGATTTGTTTTTGTATTATGCGAAACATTGCATTTGTTTGGGTGGTAATTTGCTACTAGCTATGCTCTTCTTCCAATATGTTTTGTGGCATTTTTGAGTGTAGGTGGAAGGTGACCAAGAATGCTTGGTAGAAATTGACAAGAAACATTTGAAATGGAATAATCAAATGGATGTTGTTCTTATCGACTCACTCTTGGACCAAATGCTCAAAGGGAAAAAAATTGGTGGTAGTTTTACATCATCTGCTTATAGAGCTGGAAGCAATGCGGTGAGTGCTAAGTTTAGCATACATTGTGATTCCACTCATGTTAGGAATGCAATGGCTAAAGATATGTTAACAATTGATAGTGGATTTGGATATAATCATTCAACACAACTGATTGAAGCTACAACAGGTGTATGGGCAACTTACCTCAAGGTATAACTAATTACAAGATTGATGAAGTTCTATACTAGAAAATTAAAATATTTATTCATCATTATTTAATATAATATTATATATGCTATTCTCTATAGGTAAAGCCTAAAGCTTCTCATACATTGTGATTCCAATCATGTAAGGAAAGCAATGGCTAAAGATATGTTAACAACTGATAGTGGATTTGGATATAATCATTCAACACAACTAATGGAAGCTACAACAGGTGTATGGGCAACTTACTTCAAGGTATAACTAATTGCAAGATTGATGAAGTTCTGTACTTGAAAATTAAAATATTTATTCATCATTATTTAATGTAATATTATATATGCTATTCTCTATAGGCAAAGCCTAAGGCTTCTCATTTTCGACATGCTTTGATTCAAAAATTTCAAAAGTTGTGTCAACTCTTCGAAAAGAATCGAGCAACTGGGAGTCTTGCTGTAGGTCCAAAAGAAAAGCGACTTCGTTAGGCTAGGCAACAAATTCTTTTGGACTATAAACATACTGATCAGACAGAGTCACTATCAGAGAATCTTGATGGGATTGGAACTCAAGATGACTAAACTGCTAAAGTATCTTGTTCCTCTAACTCAAAGAAGAGAAAGAATAAATCAGGTGATACTCTGTGTGAGGAAGTAAGGTCAATTAAGGAGGGTCTAGATGCGATTAGCAGCACTTGATCGTGGTAACCTTCGGAACTATATAGATGAACAATTATTTGAGGAGATTGAGAAGGTTAGTGGCATGAGTGATGCTTCTCGAATGAAGGTGTATCAAGTTCTTACTAAAGAAGTGAGTGATGCTCAAGCATACATAGCTTGCCCTATTGAACGCTAAGGTCTTTGGTTGTTTGTTAAATTTGGATCTTCAATCTTTGATGCATAGTACTATTTTTCTTTCTTTAGTGCCTTTTTATTTGAAGTTTTCAGGGATTTGGTGAACCTATGAAAATATCATTAGGCTTGGATTTTTTGTATGTAGACTTTCTTAGTTGCTTGCTGCACTTGAATGGTAGATTCAGGGCTTGTATGTGTCCTTGAGATTCTAAATGGTCTCTGTTGCATAATGGCCTCTATTGCATTTCTTTTTGATATTGTGGATATGAATGCTATGCACTGCTTATCAAGTTCTATTTTAATGTTTTTTTTTTTTTTGTAGTGCTTGTGAGATTATTCTGATAGAACTATGGATCTGTAACACTATTTAATGCTTTAATAATATTAACTTGATCATCATTATGTTCAATTTAAATAGGAACTCTTGGAATCATGAACTAATCTGAAACAAAAATATTTTTTTGTTTTGGTTCTGGTCTAGTTTTATAGGTGTTAATTGTTCAGTTTGGTTGTTAAAATCACAAGATCGATAGACTAGTTGATTTGGTTTTTAATAACTTCTTTTAATTTTTTTTCTTCTAAAATATTAAATAGGTGAAAGAACTAAAAAAATACTTATCATTTTTATACAATTTTATTTTTTGGGAGGCTATAAATAATTTTTAAAAAATTGATTTTTATTTTTATCAAATTAATTATTATTTTTTATTTTTAAAAATTGAAACCTTTTTCTGAAAAACAAACTAAAACACTTTGATCATGTACACCCATATTTTTCGCTATTACCAAATCGAGGTAAGAAGGTTTAAGCCATCTAACTTGGTTGGTAGTGAGTAGGATGTTATCAAGATAGACATTATCTTTGGGAGTGTGATTCCTAAGAGGACTCTGTTGAGGAGAGTCAGAGTTGTACTAGGATTGTGCCAGGCAGAATCTACAAAAGCTCATACAAGACTATGTACAGGTATCACAATTTTTACTATAGAATACACAAAGCTTTTGTGTCTATTATCTATTTTCTGACTTAGGCATCAGAGAGGTCTCCAGCACATACCTGCCGGCTAGCTCACGTTTGCTTTTTCAGGTAGCAAAGTGACAACGATTGGAGGAGTGCAAACTTGATTAACAGGATTATATGAGAAGATTATTTTCGTGCTCGTACAGTATATAAAACACATTAAAGGCACATAAATACCCAAAAAAACCCAACTACAAAAGATAGTTCTCATAAAAAATCAACAAAAGAAAGAAGAGTGATTAAAATTTGCTTCATGCCAAAAATGAAGGCACTGTAAAAGAGTTGACCTAAGTATTGCCACCTACACATCCTCAAAGGTATGACGTTTTTGTTCACTCCAAATGCACCACCACATCAAACACGAGTGCCACCCTCTTCAATTCTTATCTTTCTTCCCCAAATTATCGAATGTCAAGATAGAGTAGAAGAATGCATTGTAAGCAAAATAAAACCTTTACTCGCACCATTAGGCTTCCAAACAAAAATATCTTCACTTGTAATTAGGCCAACTCCTTCATAAAGGAGTTGAAAAATTCATTCACTTCATCCAATTTTCCATCCTGTATGAGGTCCCATATAATAATCGCATCAATGATCCTCATATATATAATCTAAAGACCAAAGCATTCTATCCACGCAACACTAGCCTGATTAGCAAAGGTCACTGATAATGAAATATCCTTGCACCACATAGCATGCCAAAATTTGACTCCTCATTCTATCTACAATTACAAATTTCACGTGAGATAAAAACTTTGGACATCCTTTCCTAACTCCATCCCACACACCAATCCCATAGGACACCAAAACATTCTTAGATGTTCACCCTCACACTTCATTATAACCATATTTACATTGAATACACCTACATCAAAGGCATTTATCCACTACAGAATGTCTCCACAGTTATTTTTCCTATAGCTCCTTATTGAAGTTTCTAAAATGCATAATTCACAGGCCCCTTCTAATATTGTAGATGACACCTAAGCACTAATCTAGAACCCTTCGAAGCTTCTTCAACCACTATCATTGAGACTAGGAAAGCGAATAGAAGCATAAAAATACGAGCAAGCTACCTAAAGTGCTCTTTAGGAGAATGAGTTTGCCTTCATTCAAAAGGTATTACCTTCTCCATGCTACCAATCTTTTCTCCACTTGTTCAATAAGACTATCATAAATAGTTGTAGGGTGGAAAGAGGATCCTAAAGGTAACCCAAGTCAAGGATTGAGAGGAATCCACCATCTACATTACACAGACTCTTTGAAATTTAGGAGGTACTCGTGTCGACACGACACGACAGGACACAGTATAGGTGCGGGATATGGCTCTTTACAAATGGATATGACTCTATTTTTCCCTAAATGCAGAAGAAACAAAAGAGAGAGCAATGAGAGAACCTGGTCACTGCTTCGATCCTCTATTCGACGACTTCGATCTCGCGCCCTTCGACTTCCCCTTCGACTTCAACTAGTGTGGCTTTGACTTCGATGAGCACCACTGTAGACAAGCTTCAACCTATCTTCGCTGGCTCTCTCTCTCTCTCTCTCTCTCTCTCTCTCAAAAGATATTTAATTAATTTATATGTCATATATCAATAAAAATAACTATTGATAAGTCATATTTATTTATAATATATATATGTCAATTGAAAATAAAAATATTATATAAATAAATTAAAAATATTATCAATAAAAATAATACATAAGATTAAAAATAATAAGTATATTTAAAAAATAATTATTTAACTCATCTTCATATAATAAATATATTTAAAGAATAATTATTTAATGTATTCCCGTACCCGTATCCAAATTTGGATCCAAATCCATGGATCCTCAATTTTTAGTTTTGAAGTGTTCGACCCATACATATGCACCCGCAAGCTCGAAGAAGCTACTAAACCCAAACATTGAACCAGGGCTGTTCACAGGTCCAAACACTGAATTGGGGTTGTTCGCGGGTTGGGCGGGTTGGGTCCACAAGTATTACTGTGACTCAAACCGACCTTATTGGATTGGAGATATCTATGATAGACGTTGATGACAGTTCTATTCAAAGCCAACTGCCTCTCTCGTTCGGTCAACGGATAGGTTTCGAACAGTTTCGATTGACCCATTTTCCTTTTTCCCTTCCATTTTAAACTTTAGCATATGCATTGTGATAACCTCGCTTTGCGTTATGCCGTTAATTTTTAATTATATTTGTGATTATGTGCTTAATATGAATTCGGATGCTAAGCATGTGAATATATGTGATTTTGAATTTATATCTATCTATTGTAGCGATATCTATTCTATAGAAATTGAAGGCCTTATCGGCTTCAGAAACCAAAATTGATTGAATTATTGTGATCGGCATAATTTTTAGAGCCTACTGAGAAGTTTGATTAAAATTTGATTCAGATTGAATTAATTAGATTAATTCAATTAAAATAAGCATTATATTAATTAAACTAAGCCTTGATTAATTAGTTTAAGTATGGATTAGTGAATTAAGTTAATGAAGCCTATATATATGCCAATTAAGGTGCTTAACTCATATTTTTGAGCTCAAGAAATCTAAAAAAGAGAACTTTAGAGAGAGAGTGAGTCAATTTAGAGAGAGAGAGAGAGAAGGCTCAAACTTGGAAGATTGCTTGGAAGATTAAGGAATTGGGTAGAATAACACAAGAATATACTCATATAAGTGATAATCAAAGCTCTAGGTGAGTAATTGAACTCTAATTCATGAGCTTAAGTCTATAATTATGTGAATCCATGAAGAATGTGTAGTTAAATGCTAGAATTGAGTTAATTCTGTTGAGAATGTAATCAAAATGTACATGCATGTATAAATTTGCCATAACTTTTCACATTTGAGTATAAACCATGATGATCATATTAAATTGAGAGTTATTTGTTATATGCATTCATAAATTATGAGGTTATGAAACTCAATTCCATGTTTGAAGATGATAGAACGAGAATCCAAGCTAACTTCACACATGCACGAAAGTTTAGAGTTCTATTTTGTCAAATTCATGAAGCTTTGGGCATAAGGGATGTAATTCATCAAGTATTAATGTTCAATTACATGTTTTCAAGCTTTTGGACAAGTCATGCATGCATTTAAGTGTTGAAATCAAGCTTGTAGCCTTATTCTTCAAATTTGGAAATTCTAGAAATTTGATATATTGCTCGAGTGACGGAAAGGGGGCTCGAGTGTACATTTTGAGCATCCAGTACTTTCGCAGACATTGGGGGTTGGCTCGAGTGACCAAAAGACCGTTCGAGCAACCACCCTTTGTTTTCAGTCTTGGTTCGAGCGACTAAAAAGTTGGCTTGAGTGTAAAATGAGAGCATCCAGTACTTTTGCAGACCAAGGGGTTCGTTCGAGCAACTAATGTTGCGCTCGAGCGAAGTGCCCTGTTTTAGGAAACTTTAAAAAGTTGTTTTATGTCTCATTTTCCATTCTTTTGGATTTATGAGCGCTCTTAGGCATACATTGAGCATTATAAATGAACTAAAGAGGTAGAAAGAAGCCTAAAAAAGATAAGTGAATTAAAGAACGGATTGAATTATATTGTGACCCGATTTTCGTATGTGCTATGAATTGTGTAGGGCCAATTGTGAGGACGAATCAACCATCTGAACACTGTGAGTAATATCTTGGTAAAGATATTTTCATGTATGTTATTTTCTAAATACTACCTATGTGGCAAGTTTTTCGAACTCATGAATTTGCACTATGAATGAGTATTCTACTTGTTTGATTTGTTTGGTATATTTGACAAGGACACAGAATGGCCTAAAGCCGTTTAGAATATTTGGCATGTTTGGTATGAACACACAATGGGCCTAAGGCCGTTTGGTATGATTGATGAGAATGTGTAATGGGCCCGAGGCCGTCTGGTATATTTTACGAGGACATGAAATGGGCCTAAGGCTATTTAGAATGTTGGACACATTTGGTATGAACACACAATGGGCCTAAGGCCATTTGATGTGATTGATGAGAATGTGTAATGGGCCCGAGGCCGTTTGGTATATTTGACAATTACACGGAATGGGCCCTGTAGCTCGGCTTTTTCACGTCCCCCATTTCGAGAGTCAAAATAAGCCCTACAGTTCGGACTCCCACATTTCTGAATCTAATCTCACAAGTGCAATATGAAATTGATAAACACCAAAGAGTCCAAATCTAACAAATCTGTTAGAAAATTGATTTTGAATCAAATTGCCAAAAATGGACTGCTTTGCCAGATACAGAGTCGCCACCTAAATGTTTTATTTTGAAAAAATTTAGGAAACCCATGACTCGTGCCAAAGGCCACATGTTCGTCATCACCAAGATTGTCTCGGTTCGGGAACTTAGGTACGAGAGGGGAAGGTCATAAATACATTGAGCACCCCTGCTGTAACGCCCTCAAAATAATAACTTTAAACCCATTAAATAAGACATGCATTGATATTCAAAAGCTTCACATTCTTTCATTTATCAGAGTTTCATTACAAAAAGTATTACATGTTAACAACAAAAACAAATGCCCTATGGGCTTACAGCTTTCCAAGTTAACACTTGGTTACAACAAAAGAGTACTAACTCAAACACGTTAAGCCCTTGGCTTGAATTTACATGTAATACATCAAAAGTAAAACAACAAAAAATCCGCCTCTGGCCTCCCAAGCTACGTCCTTGGAGGTGGCATGCTACCTGTACCTGAAAATGATATTCCCATATAGGGTGAGCCACAGCCCAGTAGAAATACACTAAACCAACCATGAACAATGACTAAAAGATTAGCAACTGATAGACGGTCAACACTGACACTTCCATTTACATCTCCCTACGTTACCATGACAGCCAAGTCTATGTTACAATTCACTTTTCGTTTTTGTTCAACTTTGAGTTTGAAAACAAGGCTTAGTACTCTGGCCAGAACGTTTGATGAGATTATAGTTCATCACTAGAACACTTTCGAAATCCAAGGTGGATACACATTATGGTGTTGTATCAATAACACACAAACTACTCCCATACTTCGCAAACAATGATGATATACATTTTAGTGCTATATCAAATCAAACAAACTTTTCAATAGATAAGCATATGAGCTATATCACTACTACAACAGATAAGCATATGAGCTGTATCAACACTTCAACCGATAAGCATATGAGCTATATCAACATTCCAACAACCGGTTTAGAGGTACATCCCCCATCTTCCCCTAAACCATTAACCGGTTTAGAGGTACATCCCCCATCTTCCCCTAAACCGTGGAGTACATCCCCTATCTCCTCCCATACACAAGTAATGCATATAAACACAGAATCACATATGCAATCAATCAATACATAAAATTAATGTATTCTATCAACCGACATGCTCTATGACACATCCAATTGATTAGTTTTAGTTTGCCTAATCATCAAGCATTGTCTACAACAATCAACACTACCCTCCACCGGTAGCCCAAAGCAATTATTTCTAAGCAGGAAATAAATGCACAATGGATATTCAATCGACATTTCAATTCGGTGAGTGATAAATAATTCAACTACACCCTTTAACCCCATGCACTCCCAATCTCAACAATTCCATTTCATTTCCTCATTTCCCACAATTAATTATCTCAATTAATTAAACAATGTAATTAGGTCATTTTCCATAATTACCATTACCACCCTTAGGTCCCATTTTCATCAATGATTCAACATTTATTCCATTTCTCTATACCAAACATGCATCTAGGTTTATTACAAATAAAACCCCAACTTTTGTAAAATAACACAAAAGGCCCAAACTTTCACAAAATTACCAAACCAACCCCAACCTCTTAAATTACCAAAATTTAAAGACAAAATCCATAGAGAGGAGTAGGATATCCCTACCTCAAATTCAGAGCTCCAAGGGAGAAGATGAGTAAAACTCAGAAGTGCTCCAAATCCCAAATTTCTCAGATCTCAACAAAGCCCTCGACGATCAACACACTTCTTACAAAGGCCCAAGGTGAGGAAAACACTCTAGGTAGATCAATCCTAAGAGAGAAGTTCGGTTTTAGAGTGAGGTGCTCTCCAATGGAGGTTTTGAAAAAGTAAGAGAGAGAAAGGAAATCAAAAAGTGATCAAAAAGGTGGTTTCACGAACTGATATAAAAGCAGGTCCGCTCGAGCGTACAACACCCCGCTCGAGCGTACAGACACAGGTTCACGCTCGAGCGTCCAAAGATCCGCTCGAGCGCCGGGTGCACTCTCCCAGAATTTTCTGCAGACGACCAAAATGCTGAGAGAAGGAAATTCACGCTCGAGCGTCCAAACTGCCGCTCGAGCGGAGAGGCAACAACAAAATCCCGCTCGAGCGTCAAATCGCCGCTCGAGCGGAGAGACCAAAACCTGGGCAAAATTTCTAAGTTTTAAAACACGACCCACTTATTCCCAACCTGCCCAACACAACCCAAAATTCTAATTAAAAGAGTAAGGGATAGAAATGAGGATAAGATAACAACGAATCTACGGAACCGAGTCCGGATTATAGTTAAACAACAACAGGAAATATCGGGACCGCTATAACCTCCCCCCCTTAAAGAATTTCGTCCCCGAAATTAAGGGTACGCCAAAACACAAGGCCAACTGATAACAGAGCATTCAACAATCGAGCCCCAAGGAAAGAAATTACTTTCACAACAAACCTCCGACTTACTCTTAGCAAGGAAGATACTAACCAAGGAAACACATTCCAAACAACCACACCTTAGGTACGCAAGCCTCAACAAACCAAACCTCCCCCGAAACAATTCACCAACAACCGACTAGCATTCCAAACTAAGTCACTACTCAACAACACGACCAAGCAAATCTTTAGAGTAGATAGTAAGAAAACATTTTCTTGTTCAAGAGGCATTTCCCAAAGATGTTTAAATTTTCAACGTTAACGTTCCGGAATAAATCTTGCATGTTCCGTACGAAAACTCAAAAGCTTTGCAAACATTTTTCACAAATACGGTGTTACCCAAAACGCAGAGTTATCCACAGTTTATTTGCCCAAAAGAGTAATCTGGAATTCTTAAAAAGAAAATCCTTGAATTAAATCAACTTTTCAACAACGCATTTATATGGTCCAAACACTGGAAAAATTTTGTTTTCCATTTCTTTCCAAAACAGCACTATCCACAACCATCACTCATACAGTGATGCCACGACCGACACAGAACATAACATTTCTATAATGATAGTTAATAGAAATAACAACAGTACTATCAACACATAAGGTATAAGAAATTCATGGTTTTGCAATTTTATCCCGCCTCCCTTTACTTAACCACTTTATAATCATAAACACGGCTCAGAAATACACAAATGATACACATTATAGTGCTGTATCAACATCAAACTAAACACCATACATTCATAATGTATAAAAAGCCAATCATTCACAATGATCAATCAATACATATATTAGATGTATTATTCCAACCGTCAGACTCAACGACAAAACATGTTCGATTAATTTCAGTTTTCCTTAATCAACATACGTAGTCTACAACGAACGAGACTAAACTCAAGGTGACCAATGCCACCCCAACACCCGATACCGACAAGCTGACTAGTCAACTCAATAAACTCTACACTCAGTAATCCACACACTGATGTGCTACTCAGACCACTAACCCCAACCACGGAGTTCTCTACACGAACCACAAATTTTGGAATTTCACTGGATTTCCTAAAATTTAACCGCCTCAACATCGCGTCTAAGGGAATCACCATCCCCCGCCATGGTTATCTAGCAAGCCTGCTCACTTCCTTGACCGAAGACCGACATGGTCAACCTCAATCACAACATCCCGAATACGAAGGACTACTTTGACCCACGCTATACTCATTACTTTAGAACACGAATTGCTCTTCCTTCAAAGAATGTTGGCAGCATCCACTCATAACCCACACCCAACAATGGATAACCAATCACAATATGAACACTACCCCTATACAACCAAGGGGGTCACCACGGACTCACTATCTAGCAAGGCCCAACACTCGAACCAGCATACAGGTACCATTCCCACTAACTCGAGATACAAATCTCACGTTCCCTCGAACATTCTCATATAGTCCTGCCAACACCGCGCAACTCTCGAAACCATCCCATCTAACACATTCAACCGTACTAGGCAAAACCTCCTTATTTTGCAAGCCCTCTTACTCCTACACCGAATCCTCCAATAACTCATAGGGTCCACTCGTTACTCTATATCTTACTTGTCACTCATCTCGAGAGTACCATCAAGAGGCCCGGCCTCCGTGCTAAACCACTAGTCCACACTACCGCTAGGCAACCATCATGAACCAAACCCCGACACCGTCACAAGTCGCCGATAGGGCTTCCAAAGATTCATTCTTCTAACTTTCCAGAGGGGTAAAAGTCCTCGCCTCCCTCGTCATTAACCCACATCTTCATCCGTAAACACCATACCACTGTGACTCCACCCACGGGTCACACTCTAACCATGGGCTATATACCCAATTAACGCTTCTGATAATATCCTCTGACTTGACCAGTGCTAAGGTACGAACTTATCACATTCAATCCAAATAAAGAAATTTGAAAACTTAGTGAGACATCCATTATACTACAGCCCGAGGTATAGTACCAGCTACTCACAACACATCGCTCCCGATACAACAATCACAACCTTATATAGGGACTGACATCCCTTCACTTGAAACGGCCAATCAGTACACCTGCAATCTTGACAACGTTACTTACCACGAAGATACGAGTCCAACCTTGACAAAATTATGTGCCATGCCCCCGTAGGACACCATATTAAATACGTGTTACATCTAGTATTAATCGTACACTTCACATCCTCTCAAGTTCACTCGACAGTAGATCAAAAGCTATACCACGCACAAAACTTTAAATGGGTAGTACTCATGTAATTCCACACACTCGGCAAGTAAAACAGTTCTCGCTCCAATATTACCTTGGCTAGGACACGTACCCCTCGGTGGTTCTTCCAAATTTTGAAAACATGGCTCTCTAGCCCTCATCCTCCCCAAATCAAGTCACAAGCATAAAATTTTTTTTTTTATATAGGAACTTTATATATTAATAAAATTTTAGAGCTACGACATGCTCCAATTCACCCACTCTAGGGAAATTAACAAACAAAGCATATATGTATATATATATAGATAAACAAACAGTTTAGATGTTTCAGCCTTCCCAAAACACATTGGTTACACAACGGAACCCAATGATCACAAAACAATAATCCACTGATTACAAAACGGATTAGTCAAAACAGAACCATCCCATCAGTATTACTACTACTACCGTCCCTTGTTGGACCGCTGAAGTTGGTCATCCCCGAACATAAGGCAACCTACGAGCTTACAAGTCACGGACAAGAACCACTGGTATGCCCCCTCTGCCCACACCTGGAACAACTACAAACTTCCCTAGCTGGGGCTTGGGAACTCGACTCTATTGAGGCCCTCGCAATCTGGCCTGCTAGTCCCCCAAAACGATACTGTTCCTGCCCAGTCGAAATAAACTGAGCCTGGTTAGGTTGCAAAACCCCTAAAGAAGCTCCCGGCTGAGTACAAGAACGTCGAATATGACCCGGCTGATTACACACCCAACAGGTAGGCGGTGCCTGAGCACGAGATTGGTTCAGAATCTGGGCTGATGAAGACCCCAACAACTGCCTCCCCACTGAGCATTTAATCGGTCCAAAACCCGACTGGTTGGATGATCCTGGTGGTACAACTACTGGTTGAACTGCTAACCCCACCCCTTTCTTCTGTGGGCAAACCGAAACCCTGTGGCCCAGCAGACCGCATCTGAAACAAATGATGCCCCTCTGCTTACTTTCCCCCGAACCCAAATCTGACACTGGAAGGGCAGTTCTAGCCCGTCCTCCCTGTTGCAAGTTTAAAACCCTCTGCCTCTTAAAAGGCCTACCAACACCCTGAGTCACAGGAGTCGCCGAGATGGCTTCCTCCCCACTCTGCCCCATTGCTAGCACTGCAGCCTCTACATGGGCGGCCGCCTCAACAAGCGCCCTATATCTTTTATGCCAAGACCCCGCTATCCTTACACGGATGTCGTCACGCAGCTTACTCTCAAACTCAAAACAACGTAAGTCCTCTGTCTCCACCAATTCTGGAGCAAACCTCGACAGATTAGCAAACCATCTTTCGAACCGCACCAAAGGTGTAGTACCTTGGCGTAATTCCACAAATTGTTTCCGCAGCTCTTCCCGAGCGGAAGGAGGGAAATCGCAACTTCCTCGCCTAGGCATCCTAGTAAAAGTAACGGAGACACGTTAGCACACTCATACATGTGCCGAAGCTAAACACTTACATCCTACCACATGGACAACTGTAATTCACTCCACATAAGCACATAAACATGTAAGCACTTACGAATTTCATTTCCAGATAATGATAGTCCCGAGGCGTTACTAGAGTTCCGATTAGAAACAGCATTGATCAAGTGCCTTTCCAACTGGACTCCCAGAAACCCAAGGATCCAATCAACATCCAAGAAACTACATTCCATACCCAAATAGTCACATAAACATGTTATCACAAAAGTACGTAACATTACGTCTAAGTCTCTAACAAGCGAGAGAAACCCATTGTGATACTAATCACTTCCTACGTACCCAAAGTATTCGAACCCGGTACGCTCTGATACCAAGTTGTAACGCCCTCAAAATAATAACTTTAAACCCATTAAATAAGACATGCATTGATATTCAAAAGCTTCACATTCTTTCATTTATCAGAGTTTCATTACAAAAAGTATTACATGTTAACAACAAAAACAAATGCCCTATGGGCTTACAGCTTTCCAAGTTAACACTTGGTTACAACAAAAGAGTACTAACTCAAACACGTTAAGCCCTTGGCTTGAATTTACATGTAATACATCAAAAGTAAAACAACAAAAAATCCGCCTCTGGCCTCCCAAGCTACGTCCTTGGAGGTGGCATGCTACCTGTACCTGAAAATGATATTCCCATATAGGGTGAGCCACAGCCCAGTAGAAATACACTAAACCAACCATGAACAATGACTAAAAGATTAGCAACTGATAGACGGTCAACACTGACACTTCCATTTACATCTCCCTACGTTACCATGACAGCCAAGTCTATGTTACAATTCACTTTTCGTTTTTGTTCAACTTTGAGTTTGAAAACAAGGCTTAGTACTCTGGCCAGAACGTTTGATGAGATTATAGTTCATCACTAGAACACTTTCGAAATCCAAGGTGGATACACATTATGGTGTTGTATCAATAACACACAAACTACTCCCATACTTCGCAAACAATGATGATATACATTTTAGTGCTATATCAAATCAAACAAACTTTTCAATAGATAAGCATATGAGCTATATCACTACTACAACAGATAAGCATATGAGCTGTATCAACACTTCAACCGATAAGCATATGAGCTATATCAACATTCCAACAACCGGTTTAGAGGTACATCCCCCATCTTCCCCTAAACCATTAACCGGTTTAGAGGTACATCCCCCATCTTCCCCTAAACCGTGGAGTACATCCCCTATCTCCTCCCATACACAAGTAATGCATATAAACACAGAATCACATATGCAATCAATCAATACATAAAATTAATGTATTCTATCAACCGACATGCTCTATGACACATCCAATTGATTAGTTTTAGTTTGCCTAATCATCAAGCATTGTCTACAACAATCAACACTACCCTCCACCGGTAGCCCAAAGCAATTATTTCTAAGCAGGAAATAAATGCACAATGGATATTCAATCGACATTTCAATTCGGTGAGTGATAAATAATTCAACTACACCCTTTAACCCCATGCACTCCCAATCTCAACAATTCCATTTCATTTCCTCATTTCCCACAATTAATTATCTCAATTAATTAAACAATGTAATTAGGTCATTTTCCATAATTACCATTACCACCCTTAGGTCCCATTTTCATCAATGATTCAACATTTATTCCATTTCTCTATACCAAACATGCATCTAGGTTTATTACAAATAAAACCCCAACTTTTGTAAAATAACACAAAAGGCCCAAACTTTCACAAAATTACCAAACCAACCCCAACCTCTTAAATTACCAAAATTTAAAGACAAAATCCATAGAGAGGAGTAGGATATCCCTACCTCAAATTCAGAGCTCCAAGGGAGAAGATGAGTAAAACTCAGAAGTGCTCCAAATCCCAAATTTCTCAGATCTCAACAAAGCCCTCGACGATCAACACACTTCTTACAAAGGCCCAAGGTGAGGAAAACACTCTAGGTAGATCAATCCTAAGAGAGAAGTTTGGTTTTAGAGTGAGGTGCTCTCCAATGGAGGTTTTGAAAAAGTAAGAGAGAGAAAGGAAATCAAAAAGTGATCAAAAAGGTGGTTTCACGAACTGATATAAAAGCAGGTCCGCTCGAGCGTACAACACCCCGCTCGAGCGTACAGACACAGGTTCACGCTCGAGCGTCCAAAGATCCGCTCGAGCGCCGGGTGCACTCTCCCAGAATTTTCTGCAGACGACCAAAATGCTGAGAGAAGGAAATTCACGCTCGAGCGTCCAAACTGCCGCTCGAGCGGAGAGGCAACAACAAAATCCCGCTCGAGCGTCAAATCGCCGCTCGAGCGGAGAGACCAAAACCTGGGCAAAATTTCTAAGTTTTAAAACACGACCCACTTATTCCCAACCTGCCCAACACAACCCAAAATTCTAATTAAAAGAGTAAGGGATAGAAATGAGGATAAGATAACAACGAATCTACGGAACCGAGTCCGGATTATAGTTAAACAACAACAGGAAATATCGGGACCGCTATAACCTCCCCCCCTTAAAGAATTTCGTCCCCGAAATTAAGGGTACGCCAAAACACAAGGCCAACTGATAACAGAGCATTCAACAATCGAGCCCCAAGGAAAGAAATTACTTTCACAACAAACCTCCGACTTACTCTTAGCAAGGAAGATACTAACCAAGGAAACACATTCCAAACAACCACACCTTAGGTACGCAAGCCTCAACAAACCAAACCTCCCCCGAAACAATTCACCAACAACCGACTAGCATTCCAAACTAAGTCACTACTCAACAACACGACCAAGCAAATCTTTAGAGTAGATAGTAAGAAAACATTTTCTTGTTCAAGAGGCATTTCCCAAAGATGTTTAAATTTTCAACGTTAACGTTCCGGAATAAATCTTGCATGTTCCGTACGAAAACTCAAAAGCTTTGCAAACATTTTTCACAAATACGGTGTTACCCAAAACGCAGAGTTATCCACAGTTTATTTGCCCAAAAGAGTAATCTGGAATTCTTAAAAAGAAAATCCTTGAATTAAATCAACTTTTCAACAACGCATTTATATGGTCCAAACACTGGAAAAATTTTGTTTTCCATTTCTTTCCAAAACAGCACTATCCACAACCATCACTCATACAGTGATGCCACGACCGACACAGAACATAACATTTCTATAATGATAGTTAATAGAAATAACAACAGTACTATCAACACATAAGGTATAAGAAATTCATGGTTTTGCAATTTTATCCCGCCTCCCTTTACTTAACCACTTTATAATCATAAACACGGCTCAGAAATACACAAATGATACACATTATAGTGCTGTATCAACATCAAACTAAACACCATACATTCATAATGTATAAAAAGCCAATCATTCACAATGATCAATCAATACATATATTAGATGTATTATTCCAACCGTCAGACTCAACGACAAAACATGTTCGATTAATTTCAGTTTTCCTTAATCAACATACGTAGTCTACAACGAACGAGACTAAACTCAAGGTGACCAATGCCACCCCAACACCCGATACCGACAAGCTGACTAGTCAACTCAATAAACTCTACACTCAGTAATCCACACACTGATGTGCTACTCAGACCACTAACCCCAACCACGGAGTTCTCTACACGAACCACAAATTTTGGAATTTCACTGGATTTCCTAAAATTTAACCGCCTCAACATCGCGTCTAAGGGAATCACCATCCCCCGCCATGGTTATCTAGCAAGCCTGCTCACTTCCTTGACCGAAGACCGACATGGTCAACCTCAATCACAACATCCCGAATACGAAGGACTACTTTGACCCACGCTATACTCATTACTTTAGAACACGAATTGCTCTTCCTTCAAAGAATGTTGGCAGCATCCACTCATAACCCACACCCAACAATGGATAACCAATCACAATATGAACACTACCCCTATACAACCAAGGGGGTCACCACGGACTCACTATCTAGCAAGGCCCAACACTCGAACCAGCATACAGGTACCATTCCCACTAACTCGAGATACAAATCTCACGTTCCCTCGAACATTCTCATATAGTCCTGCCAACACCGCGCAACTCTCGAAACCATCCCATCTAACACATTCAACCGTACTAGGCAAAACCTCCTTATTTTGCAAGCCCTCTTACTCCTACACCGAATCCTCCAATAACTCATAGGGTCCACTCGTTACTCTATATCTTACTTGTCACTCATCTCGAGAGTACCATCAAGAGGCCCGGCCTCCGTGCTAAACCACTAGTCCACACTACCGCTAGGCAACCATCATGAACCAAACCCCGACACCGTCACAAGTCGCCGATAGGGCTTCCAAAGATTCATTCTTCTAACTTTCCAGAGGGGTAAAAGTCCTCGCCTCCCTCGTCATTAACCCACATCTTCATCCGTAAACACCATACCACTGTGACTCCACCCACGGGTCACACTCTAACCATGGGCTATATACCCAATTAACGCTTCTGATAATATCCTCTGACTTGACCAGTGCTAAGGTACGAACTTATCACATTCAATCCAAATAAAGAAATTTGAAAACTTAGTGAGACATCCATTATACTACAGCCCGAGGTATAGTACCAGCTACTCACAACACATCGCTCCCGATACAACAATCACAACCTTATATAGGGACTGACATCCCTTCACTTGAAACGGCCAATCAGTACACCTGCAATCTTGACAACGTTACTTACCACGAAGATACGAGTCCAACCTTGACAAAATTATGTGCCATGCCCCCGTAGGACACCATATTAAATACGTGTTACATCTAGTATTAATCGTACACTTCACATCCTCTCAAGTTCACTCGACAGTAGATCAAAAGCTATACCACGCACAAAACTTTAAATGGGTAGTACTCATGTAATTCCACACACTCGGCAAGTAAAACAGTTCTCGCTCCAATATTACCTTGGCTAGGACACGTACCCCTCGGTGGTTCTTCCAAATTTTGAAAACATGGCTCTCTAGCCCTCATCCTCCCCAAATCAAGTCACAAGCATAAAAAAATTTTTTTTATATAGGAACTTTATATATTAATAAAATTTTAGAGCTACGACATGCTCCAATTCACCCACTCTAGGGAAATTAACAAACAAAGCATATATGTATATATATATAGATAAACAAACAGTTTAGATGTTTCAGCCTTCCCAAAACACATTGGTTACACAACGGAACCCAATGATCACAAAACAATAATCCACTGATTACAAAACGGATTAGTCAAAACAGAACCATCCCATCAGTATTACTACTACTACCGTCCCTTGTTGGACCGCTGAAGTTGGTCATCCCCGAACATAAGGCAACCTACGAGCTTACAAGTCACGGACAAGAACCACTGGTATGCCCCCTCTGCCCACACCTGGAACAACTACAAACTTCCCTAGCTGGGGCTTGGGAACTCGACTCTATTGAGGCCCTCGCAATCTGGCCTGCTAGTCCCCCAAAACGATACTGTTCCTGCCCAGTCGAAATAAACTGAGCCTGGTTAGGTTGCAAAACCCCTAAAGAAGCTCCCGGCTGAGTACAAGAACGTCGAATATGACCCGGCTGATTACACACCCAACAGGTAGGCGGTGCCTGAGCACGAGATTGGTTCAGAATCTGGGCTGATGAAGACCCCAACAACTGCCTCCCCACTGAGCATTTAATCGGTCCAAAACCCGACTGGTTGGATGATCCTGGTGGTACAACTACTGGTTGAACTGCTAACCCCACCCCTTTCTTCTGTGGGCAAACCGAAACCCTGTGGCCCAGCAGACCGCATCTGAAACAAATGATGCCCCTCTGCTTACTTTCCCCCGAACCCAAATCTGACACTGGAAGGGCAGTTCTAGCCCGTCCTCCCTGTTGCAAGTTTAAAACCCTCTGCCTCTTAAAAGGCCTACCAACACCCTGAGTCACAGGAGTCGCCGAGATGGCTTCCTCCCCACTCTGCCCCATTGCTAGCACTGCAGCCTCTACATGGGCGGCCGCCTCAACAAGCGCCCTATATCTTTTATGCCAAGACCCCGCTATCCTTACACGGATGTCGTCACGCAGCTTACTCTCAAACTCAAAACAACGTAAGTCCTCTGTCTCCACCAATTCTGGAGCAAACCTCGACAGATTAGCAAACCATCTTTCGAACCGCACCAAAGGTGTAGTACCTTGGCGTAATTCCACAAATTGTTTCCGCAGCTCTTCCCGAGCGGAAGGAGGGAAATCGCAACTTCCTCGCCTAGGCATCCTAGTAAAAGTAACGGAGACACGTTAGCACACTCATACATGTGCCGAAGCTAAACACTTACATCCTACCACATGGACAACTGTAATTCACTCCACATAAGCACATAAACATGTAAGCACTTACGAATTTCATTTCCAGATAATGATAGTCCCGAGGCGTTACTAGAGTTCCGATTAGAAACAGCATTGATCAAGTGCCTTTCCAACTGGACTCCCAGAAACCCAAGGATCCAATCAACATCCAAGAAACTACATTCCATACCCAAATAGTCACATAAACATGTTATCACAAAAGTACGTAACATTACGTCTAAGTCTCTAACAAGCGAGAGAAACCCATTGTGATACTAATCACTTCCTACGTACCCAAAGTATTCGAACCCGGTACGCTCTGATACCAAGTTGTAACGCCCTCAAAATAATAACTTTAAACCCATTAAATAAGACATGCATTGATATTCAAAAGCTTCACATTCTTTCATTTATCAGAGTTTCATTACAAAAAGTATTACATGTTAACAACAAAAACAAATGCCCTATGGGCTTACAGCTTTCCAAGTTAACACTTGGTTACAACAAAAGAGTACTAACTCAAACACGTTAAGCCCTTGGCTTGAATTTACATGTAATACATCAAAAGTAAAACAACAAAAAATCCGCCTCTGGCCTCCCAAGCTACGTCCTTGGAGGTGGCATGCTACCTGTACCTGAAAATGATATTCCCATATAGGGTGAGCCACAGCCCAGTAGAAATACACTAAACCAACCATGAACAATGACTAAAAGATTAGCAACTGATAGACGGTCAACACTGACACTTCCATTTACATCTCCCTACGTTACCATGACAGCCAAGTCTATGTTACAATTCACTTTTCGTTTTTGTTCAACTTTGAGTTTGAAAACAAGGCTTAGTACTCTGGCCAGAACGTTTGATGAGATTATAGTTCATCACTAGAACACTTTCGAAATCCAAGGTGGATACACATTATGGTGTTGTATCAATAACACACAAACTACTCCCATACTTCGCAAACAATGATGATATACATTTTAGTGCTATATCAAATCAAACAAACTTTTCAATAGATAAGCATATGAGCTATATCACTACTACAACAGATAAGCATATGAGCTGTATCAACACTTCAACCGATAAGCATATGAGCTATATCAACATTCCAACAACCGGTTTAGAGGTACATCCCCCATCTTCCCCTAAACCATTAACCGGTTTAGAGGTACATCCCCCATCTTCCCCTAAACCGTGGAGTACATCCCCTATCTCCTCCCATACACAAGTAATGCATATAAACACAGAATCACATATGCAATCAATCAATACATAAAATTAATGTATTCTATCAACCGACATGCTCTATGACACATCCAATTGATTAGTTTTAGTTTGCCTAATCATCAAGCATTGTCTACAACAATCAACACTACCCTCCACCGGTAGCCCAAAGCAATTATTTCTAAGCAGGAAATAAATGCACAATGGATATTCAATCGACATTTCAATTCGGTGAGTGATAAATAATTCAACTACACCCTTTAACCCCATGCACTCCCAATCTCAACAATTCCATTTCATTTCCTCATTTCCCACAATTAATTATCTCAATTAATTAAACAATGTAATTAGGTCATTTTCCATAATTACCATTACCACCCTTAGGTCCCATTTTCATCAATGATTCAACATTTATTCCATTTCTCTATACCAAACATGCATCTAGGTTTATTACAAATAAAACCCCAACTTTTGTAAAATAACACAAAAGGCCCAAACTTTCACAAAATTACCAAACCAACCCCAACCTCTTAAATTACCAAAATTTAAAGACAAAATCCATAGAGAGGAGTAGGATATCCCTACCTCAAATTCAGAGCTCCAAGGGAGAAGATGAGTAAAACTCAGAAGTGCTCCAAATCCCAAATTTCTCAGATCTCAACAAAGCCCTCGACGATCAACACACTTCTTACAAAGGCCCAAGGTGAGGAAAACACTCTAGGTAGATCAATCCTAAGAGAGAAGTTCGGTTTTAGAGTGAGGTGCTCTCCAATGGAGGTTTTGAAAAAGTAAGAGAGAGAAAGGAAATCAAAAAGTGATCAAAAAGGTGGTTTCACGAACTGATATAAAAGCAGGTCCGCTCGAGCGTACAACACCCCGCTCGAGCGTACAGACACAGGTTCACGCTCGAGCGTCCAAAGATCCGCTCGAGCGCCGGGTGCACTCTCCCAGAATTTTCTGCAGACGACCAAAATGCTGAGAGAAGGAAATTCACGCTCGAGCGTCCAAACTGCCGCTCGAGCGGAGAGGCAACAACAAAATCCCGCTCGAGCGTCAAATCGCCGCTCGAGCGGAGAGACCAAAACCTGGGCAAAATTTCTAAGTTTTAAAACACGACCCACTTATTCCCAACCTGCCCAACACAACCCAAAATTCTAATTAAAAGAGTAAGGGATAGAAATGAGGATAAGATAACAACGAATCTACGGAACCGAGTCCGGATTATAGTTAAACAACAACAGGAAATATCGGGACCGCTATACCTGCTCACCCGATCAGAGATCGACCTTTACTAATCATGATATGAATCTTATTTACATTATATGCTCTTGTTCCAGTTTATTAGGCTATCATTACTATGTGATACGCACACACATAAGTATAGACTAAATCGCAAGAATTAGAACACTTGATTCATGTTTGTTTTGAAAATTGTTTCGAATATGTACCACTTGAAAAAGTGATTGCATATAAACATTACTCAAATTATTCCAATTCAAGCAACAAGCCTTCATCCACAGGCATTCAAACAATTTTACATTTAAGAACTTAGCCTTATGGTAAGCGTGCTAAATATGGCAACATTAACACTCATGCAATATGCTAAAACGAGTAAAGGCTCACCTAGTACTCTAAGTCAAAATAACCAAAAGAGTTAGAAAAAATGCATGATTCCTAACTATGCAATATGACTAATGCAACACACGCGATATGCAACTAAATAGACTCGGCTTCTTAACATGGCATATGGAACAATTTGATATCATGCAGTCTAAGCATGTATTCAAAGAAGTATTGAACTAACAATGCAGTTAGAATGATGAACCGAGCCTCGGTGCATGCAATACAAATGGATGTAAACATGGAAAATGCTAAACAAAACGTGATTCCCTAAACTAACCATCATAAACTAGTAAATAAAAGAGAGAAAGATGTGGGGTTAGAAGACATACACATTATTATAACATTTCGCTCTCACGAAGGAGAGCCCGAATGAATAAATTAAGCTAATTAACTAACTAATTAAAGCTAAGCTAATTAAGCTAACTATTACAAACCGAAATGAATAATTACCAAAACTACTAATTATTACAAGAACATATGAATTAACTAACTATTCTAGTTAACTAATTATTAGAACATCACAATTAGTTAACTACTTTAACTAATTAAATAATTACAACACAAGTGCATAGTAAAAGAAGTAAGTAAGCTAAACAATAGTACTAAGCTAACTATTCCACCTCGAGAAACGAGGGATGTTCATGTGCATACACGGTTTCCACCCGAAAATGCCACTTTTTTGCTTCCAGAGAGCCTCTGTTGCACAGAGAACACCTACACTGCTGCCCACTTCTAGAAGAACTCTGCTCTACCAAACAAACACATTGTTGAATTTTGCATCAGTGGCCAGCTGGCCAGTGATGAAGCCTGCTGGCCACTAGTGATCGCCTGCCGGCCACTGCTGTCTAGTTCTTCTTGTTGCAACAGAGGACAAACAGAGCATGCACAGGGTGTTTTCAAGGGTTGTCTGCACAACTCACCTCCCATTTTCATGATCAAATCAAAGGAGAAGTGAACTTTGGCCATAAACCACCAACTCAAGCAATTTCATTGCATGATGGCTTGTGAACCAAAGTGTGCAATTCCAATAAATGCAACAAAATGAGACACAAACCCCCTCCTTTTCATGAGTTGATCAAGGGAAGTGGTTGACCTTGGAATCTTGAATCATTTCATCACTAAAGAGTATGAAATGGCCCAAGTTTTCATGTGTTCAATTAATGTTCGATTGAACATAACCAAATTATTGTCTTGCATCATTTTCTAATTCCTAGTTTTAATTACTTCATTTTAGTTTACCAACCATCCTTTAATCCATTAAGTCCAATGGTGAGTTAAGTCCTCTAAATGGAAAGAAGGCTCAAACCAAAAGTTGTCTTAGGCATGAACGAGACATCACGCCATTGGTAATGAATCCCCAAAGGGAATTAACCATTAAGCATGACATCTCAATCTCATGCTTTAAACAAACAAGTAGTTTGAACCACTTTCAAAGAAAAACAAAAAGTGAAGAAAGGAGGGAGGCTACAAAGATTGTTAGTGCTGAAAATGAGTGAGAAAAGCATAAACAAATACTATCAACTCAAAGTTTAGGGCCTAGAACACCAAACTCATGAGGATTATTACATTACAAGCATGCAAAGCAAAGCTCAAATGCAACCAACAGTCCAAAACAGTGCTAAAATAGGTCTAACACAGTCCTAAAACATGTTGGAATTGAGCTAAAAATAGCTAAAGTAGCATGCTAAAACATGGCACAAACTAGCCTAGTAAGCAAGACACAATGAGGGGAGGCTAACTCCTCAAAGAAGAGCTATCAACCCCTCAACCTTTAATGGCCCTTAGACCCAAGCTTCAGCCCAAAAATATAGAGTTTTGATAGTCCAAAAACAATGGAAAAACAACAGGAATAACAGCAAAGAAAGCAAGCAAATAGGCAAAGCCTTATACCTTTTGAAGAGAAGACTAATTCCAAGCAACAAAATCAAGTAAACACACCCTCTAGAGCTCAAACCAAGCTCAAAAGTACCTCAGCTCAAAGATGGCGAGATTTGGTTAAGGGTGTATAGGCAAAGGTTAAGGATTTGGAGGCAAAAGTGTAGGAGTTTGCTACAGAGAGAGAAAGAGAGAATTGTAGAGAGGGGAAAATTTTTTATCTCAAAATTTTCTAACCTTAAAACATGAGAGAGGGGCTTCCTATGTATAGAAAACATGAAATCTCTACAAGGATATCTAGCCCTATATGTGGGTGAAGATGCATGCATCTGTGCAAACAGCTGGCATAAAATATCTGCAAAATACACTGGTGGGCGGAAACCCAAAAGTGATGGCCGACAGCCTCAAAAGGTGGCCAGCCAGCCAGCCACTAGAAGCTGCAGGCTTGAAATACCAAGGCTTGGTCCAAAAATGAGGCAACAAGGGTATGGGGTTTGAAAGGCTCAAAGCTGTGGCGTTCTGCTGAGGACCTCGAGCATTCGGTGAGCATATAAACTCATCATCTGGTGTGCATGCAATGTGTCCAAGTCGTAAGGGCCGTAAAAAATGGGGTGTCTACAGATCTAAGGTAGTTTAGAATATTTCACAAGATAGACCTAAGGTCATCTTACGTATGAATTGGACCGAAGGTCATTTTGTATGATTGTTAAATGGACCAAAGGTCATTTTGAACAAAGAAGTGATTGGCCCAAATGTCATTTTGAATATGAATACGATTGTGAACATGATCATGATTATGAACACATAGACTTAGATGGTCATTTGTGTATGGATCCATTAAATGTGATTTGAATTCGAATATGAACATGAACAAGAATATGGAAATATTGGACCTAAGGTCGTTTAATACATATGTTACGATCAATTAAGAAACATATTGGACCGAATGTTGTTTCAATTATGTATAAATATGTTGGACCGAAGGTCGTTTCGATCATAATTGATTAGACCTGAGATCATTCTGTTATGATTCGCTTAAGTCTGTTATGAATGAGAATTGTGTTTCATATGTAAGAAGTACATATATGATTTGTGTATATGTGAATCTCATTCATCAACCTCTTTACTTTGGTATTATTCATTGGGCGTTAGCTCACTTTTTATCTATATGTATGTAGGTGAGCAGCGGGATGCCCTGCCCCAGCCCCAGTGAGCTTATGAGAGAACCAAGTTTGTGGAGTCAACAAAGGTCGCCTCATGCAAGAGGCTTTATTTTTTATTTGTTTTCTTTTGTTTCTTTGGGGGTCATGTTTGACCAAGTTTGGATATAACCTTGGGTTTTGTTAAGACTACTTTTGAATGATCCTAGACATGTATAACACACTTATGTATGTAATGTGTGAGTTATTATATACGTGAGAAAAGTTTTTGTTATGCCATGTATGCATAGCTCATTGGTTGCATTTTACTTTCGCATCCCTATTAAAAAATATGATTTGATTTTTGTTTGAGGCCGTAGGTAATCTCAAGATTACTGACTAGTTATGATCCTAATCCATAGGGGTGGGTTCGGGTCATGACATGTATACATATATGTACATATATATACATACATAGATCTATGAAAAGAGTAGAGAAAATGCCTATAAAAAAAACGTAGAGAGAACAAAAATATGAGTGATAAAGCCCAATAATTCAATGGCTCTTATCTAGATCTAACAGATCTTCCAAAAGCATAATGCTTTCCTTTTATTTTCCTCTGCTGATAACATCTTCAAAGATACAAATTAAAACTAAGATCTCTGTGCTTGAGAGGTTGAGAGATGAAGAAAGTTTAGAGAAATTTTACGAGTTCAAAGGTCTTGATTTGTTAGGGTTTTTGATAGAGATGATGGAAGAATTAATGATGAATTGAATACATAAAAGAGAGAGTGATGTATTAAATTAGAGAGAGAGATAGAGTGATCTGCTGAACTGAAGAGAGAGAGAGAGAGAGAGAGAGAGAGAGAATTGAATATAGTTATTTATTGAATTGAATATAGAGAGAGTGAATTGAATTTGAGAGAGAAAGTGAGAGATGAGGAGGGAGAGAAAAAGACGGTGATGTATTGAATATAGAGTTTGAAATAATGAGTTGGAGTGATTAGGGTCAATCAATGTCTTGGGAAGATAAGTTGGAGTGATAAGAGTTTATGTCTTGGAAAGGAAAGGGTACTATTACTAGCTTATCAAATGGTAGAGTTGGAGCGATAAGAGTCAATGTCTTGAGAAGGTGAGGGCACTATTATTAGCCTATCAAATGGCAACGTTAGAGTGATAAGAGTCAACATCTTGGGAAGGTAAGAGTACTATTACTAGCTTATCAAATTGCAACGTTAGAGTGATAAGAGTCAATGTCTTGGGAAGGTAATGATACTATTACTAGCCTATCAAATGGCAACACATGGATCTATCTATCTATTATATATATACTACGATCGGATTGTGTTAAATGATTTCGTTTGTATTAAAACTGATACTCTACTGAATCTCAAGAAAAATTGAATGATTTAAACTGTAGTCGACCATTGAAATCAACGAAATCATCCGTGATAGAGACAGGTTGGTCGGTCGAGATCGGGTTGATTGAATAGTCCATTATTTGAACACCCCTACCCTGAATATCCTAAATCCACTATAAGGATGATTTCATCCTTGTAGTATACGTTTGTTTGTTTGCTTACCAAAGATGCCCTAACTATTCATCACAAACTCCACAAAAAAATTATTGTATTACCAGTATACAACGAATGAGAAAACAATACTAGTGTCTCTCACGATTTACTCATCTTTAAACCTAATATCATTCCCTCCATACACAACTCTCACATTTATTATGCTTAAAACTTCTATGACAACAATAAAGAAGAAGGGGGATAGATAACTAATCACTTACCCTAAGCCCCTGGAGCGGAAGTAGAAAAGAAACCACCACAATAGATAATCTAGTTGTCTTTTTCGATCAATAGGTATAGAATATATAAAATTAAAAGACACCAATGGGTGGCCCACCTATGTAAAATTCTTTAAGAACCAAAAACAAAACTCCTATATGCATTCAAAATTTTGAACAAAATTCAAAAATTGATTCAAGGAAAGCTTAACACCCCTAAGAACTAACTATACAAGATGGCTACAAAACATATTTCGAATGCACAAGTGGCTTTTCAAAGAATATAGAACATTGTTATTATAAGGAACTTTATCACATAGGCCGTGTTTGTTGGGTTCAAGATGGATCGCCAAAATGTTCGAAAATGTATCCAACGAATTATAATTTTTAAATAAGACAAGTTGAAGAAGTGGTCTCCATAGAAGTGGTCAAGCACTTAGCAACCGTAACTTGCAAGTGGAGATGCAAACATCCCAACACGAACAAAAGCATGATGCAATCGCAAAGACTTGTAGATAAGATCTCTCTTAACCTGAACTCTAATATCATGTTAGATCACCGATATTCCCAAAAGTTTAATTTGTTAACACAGAGGCTCAACAATGCATAGTTTTTCGACAAAAGCCATGTAATCTAAAGTAATTTAGGCTTGTTGAATTGAGTTCTAAAGTAAGTTGCTTCCAGATTAAACATTTATATGCGAGGAAATGGAGGAGATAGTTTATTATCGCCTTATTTGTGAGCAATTTTAAAAAATTCTTTGAAATCAAATAGCGCCCATCCAAAAAAAAAAGAAACAAGAGTAGTTGTTGATGTGTTCAATGGCTAGTAGTTGCTTAGATGCAGTAGAGAAGGCATAAGGTTTGGAAAGCTACTCCTTAATACTTTTTGTGAAATATTTGAAAAGGGAGGACTCATGTATATCTTATAAGGGTTGAGTGCTCAACTCAAAAGTTATGTTACATGGACTTGGGTACAGGTGTCGAGTACAGGTGCGTATTTAGCGGTCTGGCTCATCAAACCTCAAATTTAAAGATACATAGACTTGGCAAAAAAGGTTCATTTTTTTTTTTGTTTTTTGTTTTCTTAATCTGTAATATGAGATAAAGTGATGTTATACATAACATACATTATCAAAAGGACATTTTATTCATTTTATTGCAATTATACACGTAATAATAAAGTTAAATACAAACATATAAGAAGTGTATGATTAAAAATATTAGACACATATCCCACACCATTGTCTAGGTGTTGGGTATCTAACACAAGTATTTGATTAATTTTGAAGAGTCCATGTAACATAGCTCAAAAGTTGGAATAAGTATTTTGCACATTGTGGGTAGTGAAGATATGGGGAGATAAAGTTTGAACGTGTTTTGCCAAAAAGACTCAAACAAGCCATGCTTAGTGATTAACCACTCTTCTCAAGTGGAGTATATTACGGGTAATGGTATGTGAGGTGATTAGTTGTGGACTTCTAAAAATTACGATAGGCACTAAGATGGCATAAAACCAGCAAAGGTGGAGAGAGAGAAAGCTAAGACAACCTTAGAGCAGAGAGAAAGAGAGAAAGAGTAGCAAAGAGAAAGAGAATAACACAGAGAGAGGAGAGCCTCTAATGCATGGAGAAGCTCCTTGTTTCAATGATATTTGCTTGCTAGCTTGCTTATAATTAGTATAGAGGGGGAGAACAAAAAGTTGGGCCATAGAGGCCAACTCACTCTTTTAGGCTCTGCTAAGTGGGTGTGCTACAACTTATGAGGTAGCAATGAATAGGTATGATAGACTTCCCAAGGTATCACATGACTTGGTTAATCTTGTTCTTCATAAGTCCCTAGTGATCTTGTATAGCCATGGGTTGCTACGACATCCCATCACTAGGCACAGACCCCGAGGGGATCCCTAGGCCCAGCTCTTAACTTAGGCAGGTTGTATAACATCAAGGTGCCACTTCGAAGTTGGAGCCTTTGCAAGGCTAAGTGAACGTGGTGGTAATAAGGCAAGTAGATGGTTGTAGGGTGAAGGATGTGCTTGCAGAGTGAAGAATTTGGTATTGAAGAGAGTTTCTTCACAGAGCGAGGAATGTTCTTACAAAACAGGTGATGCTTATAGAGTGGAGTATTTGTTCGTGTGGTGGTGGGAAGGTACTCCATGACTTGAGCAAGGGAAATTTAATGAGCCAATATGAAGTACTTGGTTGACCACCATCGAGGTGAGCCTGCCTTATGCCTTCAGGTTGTGAGGTCCACTCTTTAGTGATCATAAGACCAGTGATAAGTATTCAAATATTGACACATACTTCGTATAGTAATTATGTGAGAGAGAACCTTTTGTTATGTTCTTTGAAATTTATCCATGTTAGGTGTGAATGTTGGGAGCAAATATGTGTCTAAGCTTCGAATTCATTTAATTCTTCAATCTAAGAAGACATGGGCATTGAAAATTATTCACATTTCTTAATATACTGCTTTTAGTTTGTAGGATGGAATATATGTACAAGATGTCATATAGCATTTCATGCATAACATAGAGCTTGATGCATTATTATATGCTAAGCTTGAAATACTATATATGCTTGTTGGTTGAATATTTAGCTACACATCAGACATATACCTTTACTGAAGAATCAAGTGTCTGACATGGGTATTTCATACAGTTAGAAAAGTCCAAATAACATATGAATATATAGACAACTAGGAAGAGTTTACCACACTCGTAATTTCCAAGTAAGTTAAATAATTACGGGATGCTAGCCCTTGTACTTCTCCATGAACTTTTCTTTACTTGTCAAAAAGAAATTATACTAATACAAGGCACTCTTTAGAGATGGTGTTATGTATATACCTCCCATTTGATAACATTAAGCATCCGTCACCCAATTCCTTGATAATCCTTTCTGCCACTCCCAATGTTTTTAAAATAACAAAAGCTTGACCTAGGAAACAGAAATGAACTAGGTCACGGTCACCAAACATGAAAAAGATAATCATTTAACTATGGTTTGGATTCAGAAACCAAACATGACAATATAAACACAAACTTTATTTTTTCTTTTTACGAACAAATGCATAAGCTAACCATTCAAGACTCATGATTCTATTGTATTAGAAAACTAACTTTGTAAAAGAAAATAAATATGCCTAGGTGCCATTTGGTAACATTTACAATTTGCTTATATATTACAAAAAACATTAAATATGCTTGTTTATTTTTGGTAAAAAATAAAACAAAAATATATGTTTGCAATAAAGGTGTTCACAAAACAAGTGAATGCAATGATCGAGGAGAGGTGGTGGCTGAAAAAAGTTGTCGACGAATGGATATAGTGGCCAAAAGAGGTTGTCAGCCACTGGAGGTGGGTTCCAATCTCCAAAGGTGGTTGTCATCAGTGGTTGGTGGTGATCAGATGTAGTTGTGGATTACGGGAGTTGTTGGCCTAAGGTGGTTTGTGATGTCAGAGATGGTGGCTGGCTGCTAGACGTGATGACTGAAGATGGTGACCGAAAGTGAATTCTAACAAGAGTGGGTTGCGAAGGTGGTTGGAGGCAGCCAAATGTGGTAATAGAAGGAAGCCTTAGGCGACATGGCCGTAGGGCAGGGGCCGAATGTGGTGGTTAGTGGTGGTGATGAGCAATGGGTGGTGGCCAAAAGGAATAGGAGATTGAGGAAGGAATGATTTTTTTTTTTTTTTTTCCTAAGCAATTGAAGCCAACTTTTTTGTGATTGCAAAAATTTAGTAAATTTCATCAATTTTTTTTTATTTATAGTTTTAATTTTTTTTATTTATAACTATAAACAAAAAGTTGTAAACATAAACATTACGAAACAGACCCTAACAACTTTAGTAACGAACAAGATCTTCAATTTATTCCATACCAGAGTGCGGACTTGAAATTGTGGTGTGTTGTACCATTTTTGTTGTGCAATATTCCTTAAAAGCTCACCAAATAATATACCGAAAGATTACACGCTAAATTGTTGTGATCAAAGATATACCATATATTCAAGGAATTACAAAAGTTTGCAACCTCGTCTACAAAAATAGATCAAGTATTTTTCTTCCCTTTTTGCTAAGAAACAAATTATAATGTGTCAAAGGGCAATGAGTAGAAATACTTTAATCAAAGAAGGTACAAACAAACTAAGCAAAAGGTTTTGCAAATGAAAAGGCGAATATACAAATAACATAATCCAAGAAGGTAGAACCCTCCCACCCAGCATAATCATTGAAGAACACTTCAGGAGGGTAGATGTGCCTTAAATTTACTCCACCTTGACTTTTCTCAAATTAACTAATGCAATTTAATAAACTTAAGGATCCATCAGCCCATACCCAAATTAACAAAGGGATTCATACTCTTCCACTAGATGTATATAGAGTTGTAGGATCACGAACCACCCTTTCACCCGTCTAACCAAAATCGTGTGATGTTCCTCAATCAAATATTTAATATAGATTATAGCTTAAGCTTCATTGCAACCCTTTCAAGAGGGCTAGAACCTCCACCTTTAAGCAAGTACTTTACCAATTGTCTTAGGTGTTGTTTTATAACCACACTGGTACTCAAATTTGCAAGTAAGCTACAATCCAAAGCTAAAAATGCAAGAAAATGATCATAATTTTAAGTAACAATAAGGATGCATATGTTTCGCAGGATAAGGGAGGGGAATTGAACAAAAATACACGAGGCCCACCATGTCTGGTTTAGTCTCTTTCAGATTACCAATTCCAAGTTTGTTTGGCCAGATAGGGCTAATGCCACAAACATAGGATTGTTAATCATGGCAATATCAGATAACTTAAATGACACCCCCCTGATATACCTAAAACCTTCCTCCAGATTATCTTCTCATTCTTTATACCCCTTTGACCAAACATAGTACAATAATCCTTAGTAACAGGAATCGTGGAAGATGAAGACGAACTTGAGGAAGAATCGTGATACTGAGGAAGAATCGCAGTTCTAATGCAAGAGAAACGCGAATCTGTCCATGAAGAAAGCGATCGCGATCATAATCTCTCATTCTCACTCTCGATCTCTTTGACTTCTTCTCCCTTTCGGACTTTCTCTGTTTGTCTTCTTCTTCTTCTTCTTCTTTTTCTTTCTCTCAGATCTCTGTCTTTGTCTTCTTCTTCTCTCTCTGAGAGAGAAGGGATGCTAGGGCTTTAGGTAGAAGAAAAGAAATTAGGGAAATGAGGTATTTTAACATAATAATTTTATTTATTTTTTTAAGAAAATAAATAAAATAAATCATCTATTTTTTTTTTGAAGGGGGAGAGAAGTTTATCTCTTCTAAAATCAATATTTATATTTTCCTCTACATCTATCATTTATCATATGTAATATAATTTTTTATTTTATTTTTTAATAACTGGTAATCTATCATACATAATATAATTTATTTTATGTCTAAAATAATTTTTATAATTTTTATTTGTTATTTCCTTTTTTATTTTTTTTACCAAAATCTGCTATTCTTTATTTGTTATACTTTTTATTATTATTATTATTATTATTATTATTATTATTATTATTATTATTATTATTATTATTATTATTATTATTATTATTATTATTATTATTATTATTATTATTATTTATAACATATATATATGCCAATTAAAAATTAAAAAATAATTTACATAGATAAATTAAAATTATTATCAATAAAAATAATACATAAGAGGTCCCAACCTATGACTCTTCTAAGTGGCCATGCTCCCACGCTCCCACTCCTGTTTCGTGCAACTATGCAATGATCTCATGATGTTTCTCAAAATTTTTAAAGGATAATGTGTGACACAAGGCATTTTATCCGTAATGAGGCAAGGCATAAACCACAAGGCATCAAAATGTAAGAATTTTAAACTATAAAGTTTTATGTTTAATAAAATGAATAAAATATTTTAAAATAGTAAAAAAAATGTTAAATTTAAATATAAATGCATAAATACTTTACTAACGAAATCAAGAAAATTACTACAGACAAGCCTGCCCTCATCGTCATCAAAAGTGAAAACAACATTGTTCGCTCAAGTTATTGAGCTTCTCACACGATTCCTAACTTTAAGGATTTTCATTGTTGGTCATTGACTTGATTTTTCTAATTGAACCATGTATTAGACTATGCTTAGCCATAGCCCAAGACAAGCTCCTCATATACGTACTTCTCAAATACTTATGTGCAAAAGGCGTACAAAGCCTTTTGGGAGTATCACACAAAAACCAAAGTTTCGATATGTTTTTCCTTAGCCTTGGCTGAAGGCGAGCCTTAATAAAGGCTTTTAAAACTTTGGTACTATAATCTTAATAATCTTTGTTTTTTTTTTATATAAAAAAATACGAGGATCGTGGTATTATTTATACCCCTTGTCCTATCTTGAGAAACAAATGTGGCTCTAGTAGAATACAGGTATTAAATTTTGAATTTTAACAATATTTATCCAAAAATCTTAAATTTTAAAATTCAACAGTATTATCAACATAAAATAATTTCATTATGTACTTTTCAGAGACTAATTACACTAATGGTCCTCGAAATATGCTACCTGTGACACTATATTCCTTAATCTGTTAATTTTTCCACTTTGGTCCCCAAAATATATGATTTGTAGTATCTAATGTCAGTGCCATTCAAAATCAATTACAGGACAAGGGGTATTTTTCAAAATTTTGCACAAAAATACAACCAAGTTAATCGATTAGTATAGCGATCCCGAGTTTGCCCTCCTTTATGTACCGTGTTCCGGTCTTAGGTTCCGTGGAGTTGGTGGTTGTATGTCCTGTTGTCACCCTTTAAATTCCATATGCCTGAGTTCTAGGATGTGTTGGGCGTGTTTCGAACAAGCGGGTTGAACCTTGGTCTAAAATCTTGTTGCCAGGTTTTTGGTCGTTCCGCTCGAGCGGGCCTTGTTGCGCTCGAGCAGATATTGCACACTCCCAGTATTTCGTGTCCCTGCAAAACTTCTACAGGTGTGATTCTTACGCACGAGCGGGTTTCTTTACGCTCGAGCGGGCACTTTGGCGCTCGAGCGGGTAGTACTTTTTGGTGTAAGTTCTGGGAGGGGGAAATCTACGCTCGAGCAGACTGGTTTTCGTGCTCGAGCGGTTGTACTTTATTCTTGTGTCTTGGTGCTCGAGCGGGACTTCTTGCGCTCGAGCGTACCTAGTTTTTTGTTCTTGACGCTCGAGCGTTGTGTTCTCCGCTCGAGCGGGAATGTCGTATATCAGTTGGCAGTTGGACATTTTAAAATCACTTTTTACATTCTCTCTCTCTATTACTTTTCCGAAAAAGCCATTTGAGAGCTTCTCTCACTAAAACTCAACTTCCCTCTAAGTATTGATCTAGTAGGAGTGATTTCCTCACCTTTGGCCTTTACAAAAGTTGTGTTGATCGTCGAGGGTTACGTTTTGATCTGAGCATATTGAGTTTTGGAGCACTTTGGGTTTCGTCATCTTCTCCCTTTGAGCTCCGAATTTGAGGTAGGGATATCCTACTCCTTCTTATGAGTTTTGTCTTTGAGTTTTAGCATTTTGATATGTTGGGGGTTGTTGGGTATTTTTGAGAAAGTTTGGGTCTTTGTGTAATTTTACAAAAGATGGGGGTTTGTTATATGTAAACCTATATCCATGTTTGATAAAGAGAAATGAGGCTAGTATTGAACTATTGAAGAAAATGGAACCTTAATGTTGTTATGTAGATTATGGGTAAAGCCCTCATTATTTTGATAAATTAATTTGTACAAGAAATTTAGGGAATTGAGAAATTGAATAGGAAATATTCAAATTGGAAAGATATGGGGTTAAAGGGTGCAGTTGGACTCACTTGTCGCTCACCTAGTTAAACTATTGATAATATATCAAATTGGTGCATTTATTTCCTGTTGAGAAATAACTGTATTGGACTATTGGTGGAGGATAGTCTTGATTGTAGTAGGCAATGTGTGATGATTAGGCAATCTAAAGCTAATCTATTGAATATGCTAATGAACATGGCAATTGGTTTAGTACATCAAAATTTTGTATTGATAGGTTGAATTTGTATATGATAATTGTTTATATGCATTGTATTGTGTGGGAGGAGAACGGGGCTGTACTCCACGGTTTATTGGAAGAACGGGGCTGAACCTCTAAACCGAATCTTGTGACAGTGATACAGCACTACAATGTGTATCAGGCTGCGAATTAGAAGTGTTTTCTTGTGACAGTGATACAGTACTACAATGTGTATCAGGCTTCGAATTAGAAGTGTTTGTTTGATTTGATATAGCATTAAAATGTATATCATTATTATTCGTGAAATATGGGATTGTTTGTTGACTTGATATAGCACTAAAATGTATATCATTATCATTCGTGAAGTATGGAATTGTTTGTTGATTTGATATAGCACAAAAATGTATATCATTTGAGAAATATAGGAATGTTTTTGTTTGACTTTGATACAACATCAAAATGTGTATCCACCATAAATTTCGGAAATGTTTTAGTGATGAACTATAATTTCATCAAATGATTTGGCCAGGGCACTGAGCCTTGTTTTCAAACTCTAAGTAGAATAAGAAATGGAAAGTGAATTGTAACACGGACACGAATGTCATGGAACAGTAATGTGAGGTAAACTGTGTACAAGTGTTGACCATCTATCATCTGCTAATCTTTTAGTCATTGCTTATAGTTGGTTTAGTGTATTTCTACTGGGCTATGGCTCACCCTATATGGGACACCATTTTCAGGTACATGAAGCATGTCACCTCCAAGGATATAGCTTGAGAGGCTAGAGGCAGGCAGACGTTTGTGGTTGTGTTATCTTTGTTGTATTACATGTAATTTCAAGCCAAGGGCTTAATGTGTATTTGAGTTAGTACTCTCCTCTTTGTAACCAAGTGTTAACTTGGAAAACTGTAAGCCCGTAGGGCATTTGCTTTTGTTGTTAACATGTAATGCTTTTGTAAAGAATTACTCTGATGAATAGAATGATATTTATCTCTTATATCAATGCATGTCTAAATTGATGGGATTAATGATATTATTTTGAGGGCGTTACAATTAGGGACCAAAATGCAACAAAGCACATACTTTGAGGCCAAAATGAAACAAAATACATACTTTGGGGACTACAAGAGTATTTGGCCCTTTTGATTTTGTTGAGGCTTTGTGTAAAAATCCAAAAATACCCCCTTGCTAATGATTTTGAATGGCATTGATGCCAGAAACCTCCTTTTAATTTTTCATTTTGGTCCTTAAAGTGTACAATCCTATTACACTTTAGTCCCTGATGTCAATGTTGTTCAAAATCAATAATGAAACAAGGAGTATTTTTAGAATTTTACAAAAAAAATAAAAAAAAAATACAACCAAATTAAAAGATTGGGGACTAAAATGCAACAAAGCCCTCTAAGAAGCACATACACTTCTAAAAAGGTAACATATTGAGTTCAACATTGATACCATACTCACCGGAAATTTCTTAACACTTAAACACACATGAACCACATTACAAGTTTAAATAAAATGACTTAGAATTCAATAATAAAACAAAAACAATGTGAAGTATACCTATTTTCCTCCTTTAGACTTCAAAAATTATACTTTGACTTAAATATTCATATAGATGATATACAATAATTATCTATCCTTATATATATATATATATATATTGTATTGACATCTGCATGTCCAGATTAAAACCTGACTAATCTCTAAGGGTGCACAGGAGCTCGGCAAGGTGTTTTCCACAAGTGCATCACGGTTAATTTAAGAGTTCTCTCTTAGTCCGATAGCTCCAAAGAATTGTTAGCACCTAAGATGTTTCGACCTCTGAACCTTGGAGGGAGCACACCCCCAAGACCTTGTCACTAGGCCAACCCCTTAGTATTAATTATTTATCCTTATATATGGCGTACAATAAATATATAAAAATTATGTATTTTCCTCACGTGCTAATCATGTGACCACTAAAGTGACCAAACACATGATCAACTAGGATTGGCAGGCTGCCCTTTCCTCTGCCGCTGCTGCTACAGTTGCACCTTCTCTCTCTGCTCCATCCTCACTTCGTTGTTCTTGCTGGTTTTTGTTTCCTCTGCTTCTCCTCTACATCTTCTTTATCATTGTTGATTTCTACTCTGCCACTACTTTTTTCCTCTACTGCTGGTGCCCTTTTTTTCCTGCTACTACTGCGGCTGTTTTCTTTTCTTTCAAGTCACTTATTCCCTCTTTACTTGGTGCCAGATAGGTTTGAATATGAACATTATTCCATATAATGAACAACTTGATTGTTACTTAAACGTGGTTAAATTGAGTTTCATGAAGTGATTTGCTTTATTCAAGATCTCTGCAAATTGTATGGTCGTAATGATTCTAGTTACGGTCCTTTTTTTCCTTTTGGGTAGGTGTACTAGCTAGATTTTCGTTGTCTAGCACTTATGTTTATAGACAGTGGCGGAGTTAGGAATTTAAATCAGGAGGAATATTTATTAATTGCAATTTTACTTTTTTTTTATAACTAACAATAAGAAGATGATAATAATTTTTGAATTAATATTAAGTATAAAAAATTAAATAAATTGTTCCAAAAGTATTTCACATAAAATTTTACAATTAATTTCGAGTAAAATCGAAAAGAAAGTATTACGTGTAACTAATGTATCATGAACAATGTAAAAAAGTCATATATATAAATCGTAAATAAATTATATAATGGTAAGATAAATCAAATTTTTACAAAATTTGAGTAAATTTCAAATAATAGTGATATCACGTCATTATTGACATATGATATCATCAAGCAATAGTAAAGCAATATATGAAGGGTGAACTCTACATGCAAATATAACTAACACTCTAGTATTATATATATATATATATGATGAGATTAATTATATTTGCATATAAAAAATGATGAATATTACCTTTATATTGAGATTTTTCATAAAATTTTCATATATAAAAATATAATTTGTTGTAGTCACTTCATTTTCAATAAAACAATCACTATTGTTTTCATAAATTTAAAAATACGCTTGACATTTTATTCTAAATATTATTTTTATTTAAAATTTTATTTATATACATCTGTTAAAAAAAAAAAAAAAAAAAGAAAAATCTAGGGGGCACCTGACCCCCTAGTTCCCATGTGGCTCCGTTATTGTTCATAGAGTTCTCCTATGTATATACAATGCTTGTCTTGTAAACTTAGGAGTGCACAAATACTAAACACATCATAGAGTCGATAAAATTTTGCTACTCAAAATAGCTTTATTTCTCTCTTCTTTTTTACTCATCATTAAAGAATGATTTCAATTTAATTTAGTCAAGCATTTAAATTATAATAACACCCCTTATTTTTTTTTTAAATAACAATGTCACCCCCTTTATTATCTAAAATACCACTATTGGCTACATATTTTGTACAGGCCAATCACAGTTCAACACGTGACAAGATGAGGGCAATACGGGAAGACAATTCAAATCTTCCATTGTAATCACACACGTGGCAGTTAGTATTGATTATTGTGGATCTGCATAGCACTGGATCAGCAAAGAGATGCAAGATGACGTGGCTTTAACATTACTCATATATTTAAATTCAAATCAGGAGGGAAGCCTAACTGTAGACATGGCGTAGTGGAACTAACTGTAAGGAAACATGATCAGCAATCATGGAGGGATGATTCGATGGTTAGAAGTTCATTTCGACGGTTATCATTGAGAAGTATAAATAGCAGAGAAGGCCCTAGAAAGAACCCCCAGACTCAGATCCAGAAACCAGTTTTTATCTACTTGATTTCCCTTCTAGTTTTTACATTTCTTGTTCTTTACATTTTCTGTACTTCAAATTCCTGCACTGCACTTCGTTCATAGGAGTAGTTTCAAGTAGTTTGTTGCTGTAAATCTCTACGATGTTGAATTGGATCATTGTAAGTCTTTCATTTTTACTTAATGAAATTCTGCAATTACTCTTCATTTAATTGTTGTTTGCTTAATTCTCCTAAACAAAGCCATCAATAAAAGTCCTCTTCGTTGAGGCTGAAAGAACTAAAACAAAATTGTCTGATAATTGGTTGGCAATTAATCTTCTGTAAGGATTGATTGATCCTTGCCGACACGCTTAAAATTACAATAATAACCTTCGAAAGCCAAAAAAGCCAACATATATTTTTGGCAGGCCTAGTGAAACTAATTGAAATGGCTAGATGTAGGAGACAAGGAGAAAATGAACGCTTGGAAGATGGTGTAGTAGGAGAGGTAGAAATTCCTAATCCAGAGGATAATGTGGTAATACATCCTGTGGAAGTACCTGTCTTATCAGAACCTATGGTCGAATAGACCAGCACTTCGGAGCAAGTACCACATGTTTAAAATATTGGACGAGGCCATGGAGTTGGACCATCCACTGTTCCATCTACTTAGCCAATAAATCCATGGGGAGGCCTAGTAGATGCCATGGGACAACAGTTAATGAACACAATGGAAAGATGGTCAATATCCTTTATAGATCGAATGAATACCAATCAACCAACTAACACAAGGCATAGGGAGGAAATTTCAAATGTTCCTCAGCAAAGATTGGCTAGAGATCAACAGCCTATGCAAAATAATGGACATACTAATGGTCAAACTAGTAATCAAAACTATGAAAGACCATCACCTCAGTGTTGGTATGAGCCTATTTCGAGGCCTATGAAAAATCAAAATGCCTCATTACTTAACAGTGAAACCGTGCAAATTGGTGGACTTGGGCCAACACAAGAAAATGACATAAGGATGTTTCCAAATCCCATGTTCGAAGCCATGCATGGCACGAGGGGGTTCACTAATCCTTTGTTCGAATTTGTACCCAGGGGGTTGGAAGGATTTCCTATGACTGGAAGAGACACAACACTTGTTCCAGCACCTTTCGCAAGTCCTTTCGTAGGATAGGCTCAGAGGGGTCACCCATTCCCTCAACAGCAGCTAGCACCGCAGGGGAAACCAGTCCCAAATATACCTCCCTATGGACTAAGAGGACCTCAGGCATAAGGTTTTCCACCAAATCATGTGTTTGTTCCTCCAATGGTGGTTCAACAAGCACAAAATATGGTCCCTAGGGACCAAATTGCCGATATTGTGAGAGAAATGTGTGGACATATGGCTCGGGGGGTTCAAACTATTGTATATAAGAAGCCATATCGAGAATGGGTAGATAGGGTACATGAATACCCAAGAGGGTTTAGAATACCAGACTTTGCTCTTTTTTATGGGAATGGAAACCAGTCAACGATAGAACATATTGCTAGGTTCGCTGCCCAATGTGGTGAATTTACCAATAATGATTACATGAAGTTAAGATTGTTCCCAAATTTTCTAACTGGGGCAGCTTTTGTATGTTATGTTAACCTTACACTTGGCTCTATCCCAACTTTGCAACAAGTGGAGTAGGCATTTCATGCCCAATTCTTCCAAACGAAGCCAGAAGTTTCCATGGCAGACTTGGCAAGGTTGAGTCAAAGGCCTGATGAGAAAGCTATTCAATTTATTGCCAGATTTAAAAGAGCACGAAACAAGTGTAGAGTCATTCTTCCAGAGCCTGAATTTGTGAGATTGGCTCAAAATGGCTTAGAGTTTAGGCTTCAAAAGAAGTTTTACTCAACTGAGTTTAGAGACTTGGTGGAATTAACCTATAATGTGTCTAGGTATGAATCATTACTAGAGAAAGAACAAGATCGAAGTAATGCATCATACAAGACATATTATAGAGATCCTAACTATGAAATTGATGCAGTAGAGATCGTAGGGAAAGAGCCTGTGATCTGTGAGGCATTAATTCACAAGGACCAGCAGTTTAAAAAGAAAGACCTTCATAGGAAATATTCTTTCGATTTAACAAAGGAAGATGACATTTTTGATCATTTGCTTGCTGTAAATTTCCTAAAGCTACCAAAGGGGGTCAAACTTCTTCCCCACAAGAACTTAAAGGAAAAATGTATTGTAAATGGCATAATTCTTGGTCCCATTCAACTAAAAAATGTATTGTTTTTCGGGACAGGATCTAAGAGCTGATTCGAAAGGGGAGTTTAAAATTCCCAGCTAAAGTAGAAAAGGCTATGGGGATGATACTAATCCATTCCAAGAAATTGGAGAAGTTGCAGCCAATGTTATTGTGCTAGACTTCCAGAACTTATCCTTGAAGGAATTGGAAGAGGTTAATGTGCAAATGCATGTTGCCAGCTAGACTACTGTCAAGAAAGATGCTAGAAGTTCACCAGCTGATGGACAAGACTTTGTAGACCAAAGGGAAGACTCTGATGAGGAGGCACTGGATGATGACTCTTTAGAGGCAACTGTTATGCAAAGAATGTGTCCCAGATGCAGGTTGAGCTAAAAGTGGTTAGAAGGGCAGTTTACAAGGATGTACAGAGGCATCCTAAACCAACCAGTGTCTATAACAAAAGGCCATATCCAACTGGTCCTAGGCAGTAGCCATTCATGGCTGAGCAAACAACCACTAGAGTGCACTCCAAGGGCAAGAGACCTCTACATGAGTTCAGACCACCCAACTATTACGGAATGGAGGGCAATCATCCTGAGAGGAGACTTGAAGTGGGCTCAAGTTATGGGATCAAAGCCAGAGATTGGCCCCCTAGACCAGCCTCACACAAAATGAAAAGTGGCCACCTTCATGGAAGGCCTGAATTAGGCCCAAAATAGAGAGTCAGGGCCAAGCAGTGGCCCTCACAGCTAGCTTCGAAACTGGCTTCGAAGGAAGAAAGAGACAGTTCGACAACTGAGCTAGTGGGTTCATGGGTACCTGGAGTTCCAGATTGGTTTGTCATGCAGAACAAACCTAGGAAATGTCTACCCAAAGAAATGTGTAGACACCCCATTTTTGATCGTTCTCAAGACTTGGTTATGCTTGCAGGTACATCTAGTTACAAGTTCGATTGCTCGTTGAGTACTCGACTTTTGCGGCGGAACATCACAGGTTTGAGCTTTCCAAACCCCATATCCTTCCTGCCCCATTCTTGGACCATGTGTTGGTCCTTTTTGCATGCTTCTTGTGAGGCACTGCTGACCACCTTTTGGCCCTGCCGGCCATGGTTTTATCCCTGCCTGCCATTGATGATGCCTACCGGCCATCAATGAGCCACTGCCGGCCACAACTGATGGTTGACAGAACACTTTGTCTCAGTAGATTTCACTCCAGATCTTTTGAGCCAGCTGGTTTTCAATCATCCCTCCTCCATACACGTGTATGGAGGGATGAAGCCCTTTCTAAGCTTGTTTGACAAGCTTTGCTTTGCATGCCTCTATATAAGGAGAGGCTCCTCCTCCCCTATCAGCGGTTCAGCATTTTTAGAGAAGATATATCTCTCTCTCTCTGTATTTCTCACTCTCGGTATTTCTCACACTCTCTCTCTCTCTCTCTATATATATATATATATTGTATTGAATAGTGTCCCAAAGTGTGTTTTCTCTTCACTTTTGCAAAGGAACACTTAGTGATACACCACCATCTTTGTACTGAGGTTCTTGGGAGTCTGGTTTGAGCTCTGAAAGTTAGTTTTTGGCCCCTGAGGTTGCTGGTTTCGAAGTTGTTCTTCAAGGGTGAGTATTTTCACCATTTAAGCTTTTGTTTGTATACCATTTTGGCCATCCTTGCATATTGTTTTAGGCCTTTCTTTCAACTGAGAAAAGCTCTGCTTTTAAGTTCTTTTGATGATTGTTTAAGGCCTCTTTGGTGTTGAGGGTGTCCTACCCTCTTGTGTGCCTTGTTTGGTCTTGTTTTGTGCCATGTCTTAAGGCCTTTGAGTTTGTGTTTGTTTGGCCTTTTAGCCACTGAAATCCAGTGGATTTTCAATGTTAGGCATGTGGTTTTGAGGCCTCAAATCGAAGGGGGTGACCCCCTCTCGTTTTGTGTTGTTTGCTTGAGTTATTAGCCTATCAAATGAGCATGTATCTCTATACTTTTGAGGCTTAGTTCAGGTATTTTTTTGTGACTTTTAGGACCCGCCTTAACTCTGTCCATGGCTGGTTTGGTTGTCTCTTGAGTGGCTCATGTACTTGCAGTGCAAATCTTGCTTATTAGCCTTGTGTGCATGTTGTTTTGGCTCATTATTCTAGCATATTTTGGCTATGCTCCAACATGATTTTATTCATATTTTGGGCTGTTCTAGCTCTGTTTTGAGGCGTTTTGGTCGAATGATGCTTGTTATGAATGCTTGTAGTGTAAAAGCTTTGACTAGCCTTGAGTTTTGAGGAGTATTGCATGCTTAACTTGATGTATTTGCATGTTTTGACATCATTTAGAATGATATTTCAGAGCATATAGGGTTGTTGCACTTCCATGTTTTCCACTCTTTAAGTGCTCTTGAGAGTTGTACCTTTGTGCCCTATTTGTGAGCCATTGCATGAGCCTCATTTTCTTGCCATTCAAGCCATCATCTCAGTCCATTTTTGCTACTGTTTTGGCCTGCGTAGGGACTGATTGGGGTTGGTTTGGCCATTTGAGCATTGTCTTGCATGCCCCTAGTGTAATACACTTCACTAGCTTTGATGCTTTAAGCCTTTAAACATGCATTACATGGGTTGTTTGCATGATTCCAAGTCATTTTGCATGCCATTTCAGTGCTGGAACATATGCCATTATACTCCATGTTTCACTCTTTCAATGCCTTTGGAGAGTTGTGTGTTGTGCCTTAAGCTTGGGCTAATATGCATGCATGTTTGTATAGTCCTTTGGGCTTCTATCTTAACATGTTTTGCCACTGTTTTGGGCATGATGTAACTCTGTTTGGGGCTGGTTTGGTTGTTTGAGCATTGTGGTGCATGCTTATAGTGTTATCCTCTTCACTAACATTGGCATTCTTGGCCCCTTAACATGTTGTGCATGATTGCTTGCATGTTAGAATAGTGCATTTCATGCCATGATTAGTATGTTGTTTGCATGTCATGTTGTTTGCATGTTTTGCATTGCGTTCAATCGGACGTCGTATTAAACGCGAGAAAGATTGGCTCATTTCATACTTGAAGTGATGAAATGAGCCAATATCCCTTGGTCTCCATTTCCTTTGATTCCTCATGATAAGAGATGGTCTTGGTGTCTTATTTGTCATGCATTTATTGAAATTTGTACATGTTGGATCTTTGGCCATCACGCATCGAGATGCGCGATTGATGGTCTTGGATCCAATGATGCCTATTCCATTGATGTTTGGAAGTGGCATGGAGTGGCATAGTGCGTACATACCCTTGAGAGACCCTCCCTTTTCTCTATTTTGTGCTCTACTGCAGCTTGGTGTCACAACACACCAGTGGCCGGCACCCCCTTTATTGTTGGCCAGCCGTGCATTGTTGATGGCCGGCAGTGTGCATCTCTGGTCGGTAGCAGCTCCTCATGGCCGGCAGGCCACTGGTGCACTCCTCAGCATTGTTTTGGTGAGATCCAGCAGCTAATTCTCAAGGACACCCTGCAGATAGAGCCTCAAGAGAGCAACCAGAGAGCTTTTCGGGGGGGTAACCGAGCATGCATCCTCTTCTTCTTCGAACAGAGCTGGAGCAGCTTATTTTAATGCTTACTTGTTAGTTAGCATCAATTTGTAATTTAATTAGTTAATTTGTTAATTAATTAAGTATTATAATAATTAGTAATTGGTTTGGTAGTTATTCGATTTGGTTGTGTAATAATTAGTCTAATTAGATTAGTTAAGTAGTTTAGCTTAGAATAGTTTAGCTTTCATTCGGACCCTCCATCGAGAGGGCATATGTTGTAATAAGGGTGCGTGTGTGTGTGCATGTCTTCCAACCCCTATTTCTTTCTCCGTTTTACTTAACTGCTTTCGATGGTTAGTTTTAGGGCATTTTCAATTAGCATACCTTATGCTTTGCATGCGTGCATCCATTCATCTGTATTGCATGCACCGGGCTTGGCGCATCATACTAACTGCATTGTATTTCAATACCAATTTGAATACATATATCCAGTTTCATCTCACATGACATCTTAGAATAGCCGAGCCTATTTTTAGTTACATTTTGCATGTGTTGCATTAGCCATCTTAACATAAGCTAGGATCATGCATTGATTACTAACTAGCTTTTGTTTTGGTCGGTGTACTAGGTAAGCTTTTATGCTTTAGCGTCTTGCATGAGTGTGAGTGTTGCCATGATAGCATGCTTGCCATGAGGCTAACTGCTTAAATGATATAACTGCCTGAATGCCTGTTGGTGAAGGTTGGATTACTTGAATTGGAACAATTCATCGAAATGCGAGTTTTTAAGCCCACTTGAGAGTGGCAAAATCATGATTTTCTAAGCCCATTTGAGGGTGGCAAATCCACGTCTTAGCCTACTTGCGAGTAGCACCTTCAAACCATTTTCAAACAAACAAACATGAGATGTTTTGTTCCAACTTAGGCGATCTAGTCTATACTTGTGTGCTGTGCGCATCACATAGTAATTCTAGCTAATGACCAGAATAAGAACACATGTGCTTTCAAAAACAAGATATCATGTTAGTAAAGGCCGATCTTTGATCGGGCGAGCTGGGGTGCTCGTTGCATGACCTTCCCCTCTCGTACCCAAGTTCCCGAGCCGAGGCAACTTTGGTGATGATGGACACGTGGCCTTAGGCACGAGTCAGGGTTTCTTAAATTTCCCAAAAACAAAACATTTAGGTGGCGACTCTGTATCTGGCAAAGCAGTTCATGTTTGGCACTTCTTTATAAAAATCAGTTTTCCAAAACGATTTGTCGGATTTGGACTCTTTGGTGATTTATTGGTCTTGCATTGCACTTTACGAGATTAGATTCAAAACCGTGACATTTGAGTTTGATCTGTAGTAGCTCAATGAACAAAATGGATTTTCGGGGCATTTCACACGCGGAGCCCGGGACGTTCGGGCGCGTCTACAGTTTCTGGTGACTCTGCTGGGGATTTAGAGAACTTGACTCGAACTCATGATATCTTGTTTTGACTACACTTATGTGTTTTCTTTGCATTGCATGTGCATTGGTGCACCTAGGACACCGTGTTTGCCGTATGCTATTCCTGAACAGTTTGCCTGAGGCTTGCTTTGAGAAGCGTGCCATAAGGCTGACCGATTGCGGGCTCTGCCACGACAAGAACACAAACCCCGGTTTTTACCGGGGCACCCTTTTTGACCATTCGACCTAGTGCATATCGGAATCTATAGTGACTATTCCAAGCTAGGACATGTTGCTTACCCGATTATTGGTTGTTTGAAACCGCTGTGTGCGTAGTGAAACCCTAGCTCCTAACAAAATAGGACAGGGAAACCCTACCCTTCCATAGGGGTGTTTTGGCTCTCACTTGCTTTCTATGTGCTTTTAGAGTTGGCCTCTATAGGAATGCACGTATCAGTTTGCAAGTCTGGGCATCAGGCCTGCGGGCATCAGTATTTGGGAATCAGTTTTACTTGCAGGTATCAGATTCAGATTTGGGACAGTGATTTGGGAACAGTGATAAGTGGTTGAGAACAGTCCTTTCAGCATGTGTTTGCCAACTGTGTGTTGTCTTTATTTAAGATGTTATGCTGTCCGTTTTTCTGTTCATTGTTTCCTTATTATGCTTTATTTATCTTTTTGCAAGATAGTTTAGCACCATTGCATCTGACCAGGCAGATATTCCCCGAGCACTCTGGGTTAGAGGTCGTAGACTTAATCGATCTAGGGATTTGATAGACAGACAAGCAGTGTTCCTTTCTTTACCCCTGGTTACTCGACGGAGGTCAAAAATGCGCAGTGTATCAGTACAGCGGTTGTCAGACCAGTGGTGTACCCAACAATGAACAGTCAGGCTGAGGTTTCAGCTTCTACTATAGGGACAGATATACCGGTTGTTTAGATAGACCAACACAATATGGCAAGTATAAAGGGGATGATACGTCAGCTCCAGGAGAGTATGAAAACCATGCAGCAGGACGCTGCCCGTCAAGTAGAATGTTTCGCGCACCAGGCCGAGGTTATGGCCCAACAAGCAGAGTTGATTACTAGACTACAGCAACAACAACCACCATAGTAAGCCGGAGCATCTGCTTCGCACCCAGCTCCTCCTCTACCAAGAGTTCCAATACTCGGGGAGACCGCTAACGTGCAGGAAAATACGGACGATCCAACGGGGCCAGTTCCGCTCCCAGTCCTACCCCAGCTATCCAAAGCACCTATCAACCTACCAGATTCTCCTTTTGAGTTCGAGGTGGACCCCACAACGTTAAAAGTGAGCAAGCTAGAAAAGCTGTTCAAGAAGTCTCAGGGCGTGAAGTCAATTCCGGATATTGAGGATGGGTATACCGACTCGGCCGTAACTGTGTCAGACAGGTTTAAAATGTTGCACATAGACCGTTTCGACGAGTTTGGAGATCCTATGGTGCATTTGCGGCTGTTTTCGGATATACTAAGGCCGATGGGCCTTTCCAGATTGCAGAAACTTTCTCTGTTTGGCCAGACCCTGTCAGGTGTAGCGGCTATTTGGTATGCAAAACTGGAGGACTCTGTTAAGAGGAACTGGGAGGAGATGGCTGAGGCCTTCATAGCTCAATACTCCTACAATACACAGATTAAGGTCACAACCCGTGATCTCGAGACAACTAGGCAAGAGCCGAAAGAGAACTTCTCCGATTTTGTGACCCGGTGGAGGGCCAAGGCCTCGATGATGACCATCGGGCCTGTTGACAAGGACCAAATTTGGATGGTTGTGCACAACCTCCAACCTAAGCTCATGCAAAAGATGATCGTTCTTCCCCTCCGCACCTTTGCAGATCTACATGAGATAGGGGTGCAAATCGAGGACGCGATGAAACAGGGCCTCATTGATCATGAGAGAGAGCAGCCGAAAAGGGCCTTCAACCGCAGTACAAATGCAGGTACAAGCAGTACTACAGCTGCCAGATCTTCAGATGTGGGTATGGTTACCACCACCACCACCCCAAGAACCCTTACAGCCACCCCATTCACTGGTGCGTCCGGAAATAACTCACAGACAACCAAGTTTCCACCCCGAGGCCAAAGAACCTTCACCCCACTATACATGCCTTTGTCTAAGGCTTTGGGGGTTTTGATCAGAAAATGGCACTTGAAGCCCCTAGAGCCGCGGCCACTACCAGATAGACTCCCTGCTTTCCATAACCCAACCAAGTATTGCGCCTTTCACCAACAACATGGTCATGAAACCGACCTTTGATTTCGATTGCGTCATGAGATTCAAGATCTCATTGACAATAGGGTGATCGTGCCTCCGGTGAAACCGAATGTCACAACCAACCCTCTCCCACCACATAACCAAGCTCCACCTCCCAAACGCATCAATCTAATCCAAGCTGGGGTTGTGTCATACGACCCTAGCATATATATCACCCCTTCCCACCTACCCAAGCCGGAGGTGTTCATTCCTGACAACACTGACTTGTGCATGCTGGACATCTCCCAAACCTAACCTGAAACAGTGGTGGTGGCTATCGAAGATGGAATTGGGTCGATTGTGGGGGTAGATGAGAATGATTATACAGAGCCTGAGGGGTCTGCAAGCTTCATGTACAACCCGAGCGGTTACATTACATCAGCAGGCCAGGCAAGGCCGAATGTGGAATTGCCAGTGGGGGCAGAGATTTGTGTAGTACGGGAAGATGGACTTAATCAGGGGCTGGATGACCTGGCAGAACTAGAGGAGGACATCGCAAACCTTCAATTCTTCAACGAACATGACTCAGGGGATATGACTGTCAACTGGTTTGATTTAGATAGGTCAGCAGAGTCTACTAGGTGGCTTGACGACCAACCAGACGTTGTTGAGCAACCTCAGCTAGAACAGGGTCTATCGGGGACGAGGACATCAATAGTGGCTGGAAGGGCCGGGAATCAGTCTGCACCGCTGGAGAGCACCGGTGTTAAGAATTTTGCTCAGAATACAGGCAGTTTGGGAACAGAAGAGACTGAACAGCAAGCTACACTGAAGCAATTTGAGCGGGAAAGGATTGAAGATTCTGAGAGGGTCAGAAAGGCCAAAGCCCCTGCGGGGACAGAACGTGCTGTGGGCACAGGAACGAAAGGTGATGCGGGCACAGGAATAGTTGTAACGGAGCCGGACAGGTGTCTGTCGGCTGCCGATGACATGTGGTGGGAAGATGACGACCTATGTCTTGCACACACAGATGAAGACTGGGGGCAAAGCCAGCCCGATGATACCTGGTATGTTGACGAAGTTGACCACATGACTAGGAGTGGGCGGTATTTCAAGCCCCCACACTTAGATCAACCAGAGGCGTCCGAAAAGGACAGAGAGGCGGAGAAGCAGAAAGATAAATTGCTCGAAGAGGAGGCTGTGCTGAAACAACTTAAGAAGATACAAGCAGACATCTCCATCTAGAGACTGCTTATGGCTTCAAGAGTTCATCGACAGGCTCTCCTTTCTACTGTGGACAAAGCCAAACTTTCAATAGATACCACGCCTGAGCAACTGCTAGGATTGGTTCTTCCAGGAGGAGCTTCCCTGACGTTGACCTTCACCGATAAGGAGCTGTCGCCCGAGGCGCAAACCACAACAAACCACTCTACATCTCTGTCGACTTCAGAGACAGATGGATACCGGTAGTTCTTGTCGACATGTGATCTACTATCAACGTGTGCCCGTCGAGGACGACATATGCAATCGGGTTGAAGCCCGCGGATTTTGTGCCAACTGCCCAGGTGATAAGGGCCTACGATAACACCAACAGAGACGTAATGAGGACTGTGAAGATTTAGACTCAGGTTGGTCCAGGACAACACGAGATTGACTTCCATGTCTTGGACGTTCCCGCAACCTTTAATCTACTCTTTGGGCGGCCATGGCTGCACCAGGTGAAGGCGGTCTCTTGCACCCTACATCAAATGTTGAAATACCCCACGGGAAGGGGGTGGCTATAGTTTTTGGGAATTCGTCAATCCATCCACCGCCAGAGGTGTCTACACCGGTTTTGGAAATCAAACATGGCACAGAGGATGTGTTCCTATCAGGATTTACGCTAGCCAAGGCCTGGGTCATACAGAATATCTTAGCCATTGATGAGGGGTTGTATGTCTGCGCACAGTCTGTGTACCTTATGAACAAGCTCCAGCATATCCCTGGGATGGGATTAGGAAAAAAGTGGCCCGAAAGGCATTACAGTATCCGCCGAAGTGCCGCACAACCCGCATACCTTTGGTTTAGGTTATCTGCCTACCAAAGAGGATTGGGTAAGAAAGGGAAAAGAAATGGCTGGGAGAGCCAGAGCCAAGCAGACCGGGAGGCATTTTAAGTTGATGCATCGGCCTATCCAGGGCACCTTGAATGGACGCTTCGTCCGGAGGGGGAGGATTTTCCATTCTGTGGCTTCCCAGAGCCATGGTTAAACACAGAGAAGAGGCGCTTGCCGGGATTTGAAATCTTCTTCAACTTGTAATTGTCTGGGGATGATGTTGCCGAGGAGTAGACAGACCCATCAGCTGAGGTTGAGCAATGTAAGATAGTGGGTTCCGAGAGCACCGAGATTGAAATGGGGGTAGCACTGGCTTGTCTACTTTCAGATCCTTCGATCGTACACGAGTGCTTGGGGGATGACCTCTCAGTGTCTATGATCGGGAATGAAGCGGCTGCGAGCCCACCTTCAAACATTCTGGATGCGCCAATCGCACCGTCCCTCGTCTGGCAGTATGAGGAGGGATTTTTATCGAGCCGCACTGGGTCAGGTAGTGAGCCGGAATCTGATTCCACCGAGTCAGTAGAGTCGGAATCAGGTTCCAGCTCGTCTGAGTCTGAGTTCGGTATTTCTAGGGGTGACAACCCAGATGCCACAGTCCTGTCTAGGTCGTCTTTTTGTTTTTCCTTTGAGTCTGTTGTAATAGAGGAATCAGGTGACTTGGAAGTGATTAATGAGAATGGAATGGCTATGGCCTTTGAGTATTTTTCTGTGCCCTTGATTTATTGCATTAATTCAGACTTTCAAAATTTTGATGAAAATGACGAGGAAGAAATTCCTCCGGTTTTGAAATATTTGCTAGATCAGGAGTAGGAGAGGTTTGTAAAACCGCTGGTTGATGAAATCATCCAAATTAATGTTGGTACTGAGAAGGACCCGCGGCTGGTCCAGATTGGCTCCACGTTGTCTTCGGAGGAGCGCGAGCACTTAGTCGCTTTATTAAAAGATTTTAAAGATGTTTTTGCGTGGTCCTACGAAGACATGCCTGGAATCGATCCTGAGATTGTACATCACCGGATTCCTCTTGACCTAGAGACCCGACTTGTTAAGCAGAAACTCAGAAGGATCCGCCCGGACTGGGCTCTCAAGATCAAAGAAGAGGTCACCAAGCAAATTGACGCAGGGTTCCTGCAGGAATCTGAATATCCAACTTGGTTGGCCAACATAGTTCCAGTGCCGAAGAAGGACGACAGAATTTGGGTATGTGTGGACTTCAGGGATTTGAACAAAGCCAGTCCGAAGGACGACTTTCCTCTGCCGCATATCGACGAATTAGTGGACTTCACTGCTGCGCATGCGTTGCTCTCATTTATGGATGGCTTTTCAGGCTACAATCAGATATTTATGGCACTCGAAGACCGGGAGAAGATTGCTTTTACCACCCCATAGGGGACCTATTGTTATACGGTGATGCTGTTTGGGCTGAAGAATGCTGGAGCTACATATCAACGGGCTGTGACCATGATTTTGCATGACATGATCCATAAAGAGGTTGAGGTGTACGTGGACGACATGATTGTCAAGTCCAAGGAAAGAGAGGCCACTACACTGCCTTGCAAAAGTTCTTTCAACGGATTAGAGAGTATCGGTTGCGGTTGAATCCTCAGAAGTGTACGTTTGGTGTTACAGCAGGGAAAATGTTGGGGTTCTTGATCACACACAGAGGTATCAAGGTCGACCCTTCCAAAATCAAGGCCATCTTAGAAATGCCACCACCAAGGACTGAAAAAGGAGGTGCAAGGCTTTCTGGGTAAAGTGCAATTCATAAGACGGTTTATTGCAAAATTAACCTTGACTTGTGAACCACTCTTTGGTCTCCTGAAGAAAGGAAAGAAATTCTAATGGGACGGCCGATGCCAAGTTGCTTTTGAACAGATCAAGCAATATTTACAAAATCTACCTGTGTTGTCACCGCCTGAGCCGGGCAAACCGTTGATCTTGTATCTTTCAGTGACTGAAACTACAATGGGCTGCATGCTTGCACAGGAGTTCGAGGACAAGGTGGAGAGAGCTATCTACTACCTGAGCAAGAAGATGCTGGATTATGAGACCCGCTACACTCCGCTGGAGAAGGCTTGTCTGGCCTTGGTATGGGTTACCAGGAAGCTGAGGCACTACCTATTAGCTCACTCTGTAATACTAGTTTCAAGATTAGATCCCATCAAATATCTCTTCAAGAAATCGGCACTTACAGGTAGGCTAGCTCGTTGGTTGCTTTTGTTTTTCGAATTCGATCTGAAGTATATGACACGCAAGTCAGTGAAAGGGAGAGCGGTAGCGGAGTTCCTAGTCGATCACCCAGTGGAAGGGGATGAAGCAGTCGAGTACTTGTTCCCAGATGAGGCCATTCAGCGTGTCGAAGAAGAGTTTTGGACGATGTACTTTGACGGAGCGTCAAACCAATATGGGTATGGGATAGGGGTGTTGCTGATAGCGCCCGACAATTCCCGTATACCTCTAGCATTCAAACTCTGGTTCAAAGTCTCGAACAATGAGGCAGAGTATGAGGCGTGTATTGCTGGACTAGAAGTAGCTTTGGAACTAGGAGCAAAACGGTTGGACGTCATCGGGGACTCGAACCTTGTTGTATCTCAAGCTAAAAGAGATTGGAAAGTCAAAGAAGAAAAGATGAGAATCTACCACAAGACCTTGGACATGCTGATTCCTTGGTTTAAGAAACTGAATTTTGCTCATCTGTTAAGAGAGAACAATAGGTTTGCAGATTCATTAGCAACTCTATCTTCTATGATAGACATCCCTTTCGGAGTCCGGATGCGTCCGATCATCATTGAACAGAAATTTGCGCCGGCGTACGAGCTGATTACTGCCATAAATGAGGTACAAGATGAGAACCCCTGGTATTACAATGTCTGGAACTTCTTGGAAAAATAGGCGTATCCACCAAGGCAATTCGAAGAATGGCTACTCAGTTCATCGTCTGTGGGGGAAAACTGTACAAGAGTGGTCATCTCAGGATGCATAAGCTGTGTGTTGATGCTGAAGAGTCCAAACGCCTGATGGAGGCCATCCATGGAGGAGAGTGTGGAGCGCACATGAACGGGGTGATACTAGCCCGAAAAATTCTCAGATAGGGTTACTACTAGTCCACCATGGAGGAGGATTGTATTGGCTTTGTCCGGCGATGCCACAAATGTCAGATCCATGCAAACCGCATGAACATTCCTCCGTCGAAGCTGTACAACATGACTTCGCCATGGCCGTTTTCAGTCTAGGGGATTGATGTGATCGGGGTTGTCACTCTGAAGGGGTCCAATGGGCATGAGTTCATTCTGGTCGCGATAGATTATTTTACAAAGTGGGTTGAGGCCCAATCTTATGGTGTTGAAGGTTTCGCACGTTGCCAAGCTCATCAGGAACAACATCATCTGTCGCTACGGGGTCCCAAACGAGATCATTTCAGATAATGGTTCCCACTTCGAGAAAGAAGTGATCGACTTGTTGGAGAAATACAACGTGACTTTTCATAAGTCATCTACATATCGGCCACAAACCAACGGCGTAGTTGTGGCCGCCAACAAGAACATCAAGCGTATTCTGCAGAAGATAGTAGAAACCTACCGGGACTGGCCAGATAAGCTGCCGTTTGCTCTGTGGGGCTACCGGACTTCAATTCGAACTTCTACTGGGGCGACTCTGTATTCCTTGGTCTATGGGATAGAGGCCGTTCTGCCTATTAAAATTGAGGTTCCATCATTACGAGTACTGGCTGAGTGTCAGATAGCTGAGGCAGATTGGTAGTAAAGCAGGTTCGAAGAACTCATGCTCTTTGATGAAAAAAGGCTGAAAGCACTATACCATGTTCAGGGTTATCAACGACGAATTGCCAGGGCCTTCAACAAGAAGGTTAAGTCCAGGAATTTGAAAGAAGGAGATTTGGTGCTCAAAGACAACCAAGCTCCTATCCATGACTCTAGGGGCAAGTTCAGACCTAATTGGACTGGTTCTTACGTAATCAAGTCTATCTGGTCGGGTGGAGCTGTCGTTCTGATGGACCTAAATGGCCTAGAATTCTCCCAACCAATCAACATGGGCAAGTTGAAGAAATACTTTCCCTGAGTGGCTCGCTAGGCCGAAAACCCGAAAGGGCGACCTAGGCAAAAGTTGAGCATGAAAAATTTGAAATTATAAAAACTGAGCTCGCAAGGTTGAAAACCCAGAAAGGGCGGCCTTGGAAAAAGTTAGAGCGCAAAAGGAGAGAGTTAATACACGAGTGAACCAAAGCCGAACTACGTAAGGCTTGATTCCCATCTTTGGGATACGTAGGCAACTTCATCCTGAAGTCCAGCCATAAACACTTCCCCGATCAACTTTGTCCATGTGATCATGTTTGGTCATCTTTGTCTATTTTGCATTCAGGAGCTCGGTTGTGATCTTCGGTATAGTGCTATTCAGACTAGGGGCAACTTTCCAGTTGCAGGGATCCGGGGTTGTACATCTCAGTGATAGATCTTGGGCTTCTCCAGTTCTGATCCATATCGAAAATGGCTTTGAAAAGTTTTAATAAAAGTTGATTTTACTAAAATTAATCTTTTTGCAACTTAGACCATTTTTGGACCAAACGGAAAATTTTCAGTACCCATAACCTTCAATTGCATTGATTTCAATACAGAGTTCTCACGCTCTTGAATACAAATTGAATTTGCTTTTATTACATTCATAAAGAAAACTTGAAAGTACTGATTAAAGCAAATAAATTCGGAGCATAGTCAGGTGTTCCTGCCCCCCTCCCAGAGCTTGTGGAAGCCTCTGATGCCAAAGTGGGCCCTACCTGTGCCTCTTCATTGAGCCAATCTATGCACTCATCAGAGAGGGTGCAACTAAAAGTGGGAGCGGCGGCCAGAAGCTCTCTCGTCCTCCATGCGGCGGCATACCGAGCTAGCTATGCGCGTCGGACCGGAAATATAGCAGGGTACTCTATCCCCTCCTCTGGGCAAGTCTGATCATGTCCAAACTGGCGCTGGATTCGAAACAGAAAGTAAAAGACACAGTGTGTCAGGTCAATCAACTGAATCCCGGGCCGGCGGGCCATGCTGTAACTCATCGCCAGTAGATTGAGCAAGAGGCAACGCCACATCTAGTTGTACCACCAACCCTCATCCAGAGCATCGACTAGACATCGCCGGAAGAAATAGCTACGAGCTGAGTATGCCGGGCATGAGTCCACCACTCTCAATTTGTCCATCAACCATACCTAGGGAGGGATGAAAAATGAGAGATTAAAGAATAGAGAGGTGTACGCTGAGAGAAAAGTGAGAAAAGGGTTTTGAGAGAAAAGCCGAGCCTGAGGGCCGAGTGATTTGAGCAATATATGTGAGATGGGGTGGGAAACATTACCTGTAGTAGTAGTGGACTCCCCGCAAATCTAGTCGTCTCCCGGCGATGAAAAGCGTCCAAGCCCATCAATGTCTCGGCTAGCGTCATGGCGATGCAGCACTTACCCCCTCTTAAGCCCTCGGCGACCTCAATCAAATGTGCTTAACCCACCGGAGCCTGGAGCAAGTAAGAAATGAGACAACATGCATAAGCAAAGCGCATGTCGCCGATAACCCTGCCAATGATGGTCGCCGCGGTCACCGGCATCAGAAAACCGACGAACCAAGCTCGGAATGTCCAGCTCTTTGTCGTGAATTAATGACCGAGCATCATGCAAAGTAAGGCCGCACATCCATCCTAAGGCTTGAACGTGGCCGAACCGGAGCAGAGGCAAGATTTCTTCATCGCGCTCGGATTCCATTAAAACTTGGAAATCTTTGAAGGTAGGACACATCTCTTGCCTGCCAAAGCTAAAGACGTGTTATCGGATTCCAAAACCTTGCCGCGGCATGGAGGAACGAAAAACGCAGCGGGGTGCGACTCAAAGTGAATAGTGCATTTATGCCGAAGCCCTGAAAATTTAGCTTTTCCGAGCCATGCAAGTTGGCAATCCAATTTGTGAGATTTTCGACAAGAAATGCTTCCATTTGGTGCAAAAGCTGAGTTAGAATGAGGAAATCCCGAAGCTGGAACTCATATAGAAGATAAGGCAGTGAGTGGAGGACAGATGTCGACGTTTCAGAGAGTCTGCCATCGATGGCCGGCACCTGCTCACTGATGGCCGGCAGTGGCACACTGATGGCCGACAGGCTTTCCCCTGTGGCCGGCAGCCTTTCCCTCATGCTCACTGGCCTTCTTGGTGAAAGTCCAGTTGTTTGCTGTAGTGGAGTCCTATTATTCCTGTCTTTTAAGGTCTTGTTTTTGTCCTGTTGGACTCTGTTGTGTCTCGTTTAGGACGTATTAGTTTTCATTTTCGTATCGAGTTGCAATCATCTTCCTTTCATTTATCGAGTTGTTGTAACTTGCTTATCAAGTTGTAAACTTGTTAAGGCTTTGTTTTGCTTATCGAGTTGTTTTGTTGTTAGTCGGTTCACTACCTGATTAATGCAATTTGAGTGTTTGGTTTTTAAAACAAAGTTCAATCTCATTTACATTGTTATATAATGCAATGCGATGCATAGAATGTACAAATGCAACACTTTTTCAACAAAACAGCTGTTTCATTCCATCATTTTTTTTCTTTCTTTTGCAAAAGTACATAGCTTTGAAGAAAATAAAACCTGCCTGAGGCAGTACAATGTGCAAAACTACCAGTACAAAGAAAAATAGAGCAAAAAAGAAAAAACAGCAAAATGTATGGATCGGCGCTGGTAGCCTCAAGTGCGGGAGTCCGTCCTGGTCCTCTTCCTGGATGAAGGTCCAGGATCTCCACCGTCAGTGTCTGAATCTGAGCCATCCCCAGCCTCATCTCCATCCTGAGACAACTCTGACTGCGGACTCATTGCCTCATCGTCTGAATCATCATCATCTGGGGCAGGCCCCCGTGAACTACTCCCGGCGTGAGCACGCCTAACTCCGCTACGGCTGTGCACTGCAGTCCCTCGTCCAGTTCCCCCTGTTGCTCTGCCCCTGCTCCTGCTGAGGCATCTGATGGGCCTGGCATCAGGAAAGGAATCAGAAAAAGGGCAATTTGCCAAAATGCATTAGTAATAAAATGTATCAGATGCAAAGAATAATGTGTTGTGAGCAGTGAATGATTTGCAGTGTATGTGTACCATGAGCGGTGTATAGGAGCAATGTATCAGATCAGTGCAGTGTGGAACTGTGCAAAATGATGGCGTGTTAAGAAAAGAGTTTGGGGCATGAAGTGTTGAATGAACTTACCGGAATACTGTAAATACTGGGCAGGTCCATGCTCGCCTGCAGCATCCCCATCACTAAGGCCGTCAGCTCCAGAGACTGACTAGTGCACTCAATGGAAGCCTGCAAAGTGTTGAGATGATTAGTAATCTGCGGGATATCAATTGAAATGAAATGAATGCGCGAAATGAAAAGTATGGCATATACCGGGGTCGAGCCTCGAACTCTGACGAGCTCGTGACCAGCTGGAGGAGGAGCGATGGTAATCTGATAAGTCTCTCCAGCCCGCCCTCGGCATGTCATAGTAGTAGGAAACTCTGGCCATACAGTCCCCTGTCTCCCCTCAGGACCTCTCCTCCTACGAGATCTGGTCGCTCCGCCTCTCCCTCTCGCAGCTGGAGCCCTCGCTCCCTCTGCTCCTCAGACACCGGGCAAAGGTGGCATCAGATGCGTCTGAATAAAGGTTGCGTAGTCGCCCTCTGTGTGGAAGTAATCCATCTCCAATCCTGCCATGAACTGGATCACCTGGTCGATGGACAGTCTGTGCGTCTCCCTCATCGATGGTGGAGGTGCCGTCGGTACAAATGGAGCAGGCAATCCCAAAGTCTGGCGTACGAAGCGCTCACTCAAGAACCAGGCGCGACAGATCGGGCCCTCAAAGAGGATGTGGTAGCGAGAGACAGTCCGGGCAGTGTGGTACTGATCTCGGAGTGCTGACGGAATCACATCCCATGGCTGCCACGTGATCTGAGAAAAGAGAACGAACAATATGATCAGTTTTCAAATAACTAATGTGGGTGCATTGGGTTAATTGAAATAATCTCGTTGCAGAATTACCTCACGCGCCGTGACCGAATCAAAATACTGCCGGAAGAACATAAAGCTCTCTCGGGTCCTATTATGGAGCTGGTCGTCGTATACATCAGAAAATGGGACTGTCGCTCGGGTCTCCTCCACAGGCTCTGGAGCAAGTGTCTGGAAGTATGCGTACACTGACAGCTGTGAGAAAGATGTAATCAGTGCAGTGTATGAACAGAGTATAGAACATGTAGAAAGCAGAACGCAGTACAATACATAAGGAGTGCAGGTCTAAAGCAGATATCAGATTTTGTGTGTGCAGTGTATGGTATGTAGTGCGCAGTATGTATGGTGTACAGAAAATGCAAAGCAAAAAGCATACAGTACAAGGGCAGATACACAGAATACAGAAAGTACAAGTGTTGGACAAAATGAAAGTGGAAAATACTAAGCAAAATAATGAAAAGGGGGAAACCAAGCTATGTACCTCCCAAGCTCGCCAGTAGCCGCCGATCAACCTCCCGCACATCCGAGAGGTCGAGCTCATGTATCTGTAGAGAGTCGTAAGGCCGGCTGCACCCCAGTCATAGAAATGGACCCGTTGGAGCACCACCAGAGCACCCAGGAAGTATAAACCCACGGTATTCCACCTGTTCGAAAACAAGGTGGTACCGAAAAGGAACAGAAGGCAGCCCCTAGCGTACTGCTCCACCTCCTCATCAGTCTCGGGATCCTCCCCTCTGTAACGCTCCTCAAACTAAGTATATCTAACCATGCCTGCTCGAAGTGTCGGTGGACGCGCTCCGAGTAATATATCCCATGCGGCCAGCCACTCTCCCATGTCGGGATCAAGAGGAATCGGATCACCTCCTACACCCAGGCCAGAGATTATGGCGAAGTCGAAAGGAGTCATCGTCATCTCTTCCATCATGGAGAAGTGGAAAGAGTTGGTGGTGTCCCACCACCTCTCCACAAGAGCCCCTAGAAGAGGGCGACTCGCTATAACCCGTGTCAAGCTGGAGCAGAATAGGCCGAAGCCGGTCCCGTCGATGATCTGGCGGACCCTCACGGGAAGTACATCATACCAATCCCGAGCTATCGTCGCACCATAACCTCTTAAGGAGCAGGATCCGTCCTGTCAGCAGTGCATATGTCGAAATCAGATCAGTGATGTACTGAAAATACAATTGAATTCAGAGCAGTGATGTATTGAAAATACAGTCGCATTTAGAGCAGTGATATATTGAAGATACAATTGAATTCAGAGTATGTGATGCCTGAGGTACAGTCGTATAGAGTACATACAGGGCAGTCATGTGTGAAATATAGTCAAATGCAGAGCAACGATGTATGAAATACAGTCAGATCAAAGCATGTGATGCAAGCGGATCAAAACAGTGCAAGAAATGCAAATAATTGAAAGTAAAGCTGCAGAAAAGTAGAGGTGGTACCTCCACAGCAATGGCCGACAAATGAGACATCGGCTCCCTCAACAAGAGGTCGTCTGGCGCGTCCTCATCGAAATCAGTAAAGGCATGGATGCTTCTCGCCACTGGTATAATGTGAGTCTCTGGGTGATACCTCGCGGGGTCAAAGGGACGTAAGCTCAATAGTAAAGGCTGCGGCTCAACCCCCGGCTCAACCCCCAGCTCAGCCGTAAAGTCCACGACAAGCTCCACTGGAAGGAGCGCGGGGAAACTCCCATCATGCGAAATGTCATCGGCCATCTGAAATAGATGAAAAAATGAGCAAAAATGGTGAAGTTTTGAACAAATCAAACCCTAGGGGAGAGAAAATTCAAATAAAGTTGAAAACCCGGGAAAAGTGAACTAACCTCGAGAGAAATTCGGGGGAAATGATCCTTGAATGGTGGAAATGAAAAAAGACACCTCAGATTCAAATTCTGATCGGTTCAAATCGAAGAGAATAAAGAGGTTTTAACGATTCAAGGTTGTTAGGGTGTTGGAAAACGCGTAGAACGCGCGAATCTAGAGAGAAGACACACGTAGAGGGCAAGGGAAATGTTTTCTATGCAAGGATTTGTGAGTAAATGAAGTAATTTTGGGTGTATATGAAGAGCCACGGGTCAAAAGACCAAAATGGCCAAATTTGCCAGCGGTGGCCGGCACCCCCCTCATCGGTGGCCGGCATCCATATGTTGATGGCCGATAGTTGCCATTTATGGCCAGCATGGGGCCGGCAGGTTCCCCTAATGGCCAGCAAGCCTTCAATAGCTTCCCCTGCCTCTCTTACCTTGGTATGTGTCCTTGGGTTTCAACAATTCCGAGGAGTGTTCAAAATTTGATTCAAAATGCCCCCGTGGAAGCCCGGAAGGATGTCTTCAATATACGGTGGTCATCGCCCATCAACGCGTACAAGGTGTATCCTTTAAATGCATCACAAATCTTCCAGGAGGTAAACCGGAAGTTGCCTTCAAGAAGCATGCTTTTGTTGTCACCTAGCATTTGCTCGTTGTATTAAACATCCATTCGTTACTCGCATTGTCATGCACCTCTTTAACTTGCGCTGTCACGCACGTTACTTGCATTGTTTTGTACATCTTTCTTGCGCTGTCACGCACGTTACTTGCATTGTTTTGCACATCTATCTTACGCTGTGACGCACGTTATTTGCATTGTTTTGCACCTTTCTTAACTTGCGTTGTCACACACGTTATTTGCATTGTTTTGCACCTTTCTTAACTTGCGCTGTCACGCACGTTACTCGCATTGTCATGCAACTCTTTAACTGGCACTGTCATGCACATTACTTACATTGTTTTGCACATCTAACTTGCGTTGTCACGCACGTTACTTGCATTGTTTTGCACATCTATCTTGCGTTGTCACGCACGTTACTTGCATTGTTTTGCACATCTATCTTGCGCTGTCACGCACGTTACTTGCATTATTTTACACATCTATCTTGCGCTGTCATGCACTATACTTGCATTGTTTTGCACCTTTTTAACTTGTGTTGTCACGCACTATACTTGCATTGTTTTGCACATCTATCTTGCGCTGTCACGCACGATACTTGCATTGTTTTGCACATCTATCTTGCGCTGTTACGCACGTCACTTGCATTGTTTTGCACTTCTTTATCTTGCGCTGTCACGCACGTCACTTGCATTGTTTTGCACTTCTTTATCTTGCTCTGTCACGCACGTCACTTGCATTGTTTTGCACTTCTTTATCTTGCGCTGTCACGCACGGTTTACTTGCATTGTTATGCACCTTTTCACTCGTATTGTTATGCGCCTGTTTTGCTTGCATTGTCATGCAACATCTTCACTTGTATTGTTATGCACGTTCTACCTACATGTGTTTCTACTATATTGTATATGCCAAAGTTTATTTTTGTGCAGGCACGATATTGTATGTACGGTTCATTTGAAGCTGGCGCGACCAGATGAACCCGACGATATTGTATTCTCCGAGTGAGCCGCAGTAAGAATTGTATAATTCTTTTACATCCTTTCTGTTGAAACGTGTGAGATTTCTACAAATGGTCACTTTGCTTAAATTGTTGTATTTATTTTGCATAAATGCTTCATTACAGTTTTCTTTGCATAACCATAAGTTATGTTTGGCATCGTGCATGACCTTTGCATCTTGCCCCAGCCAATGGGCACATCTCTGTTTGGTTATATTGAATGTTTGCCTGAGTCTTCGGCCTTGTCAAAAATGGGTTGTCTCTGGGCTTTGACATTCACTCCCGTCACTTTGTGACTTTCGAGTTCTGTCAAAGAGGGGCAACTGTAGACACCTCATTTTTTAACGTCTTCAAGACTTGGTTGTGCTTGTAGGTATATCTAGCTACAAGTTCGATTGCTCGTCGAGTACTCGACTTTTGTGGCGGAACGTCACAGGTTTGAGCTTTCAAAACCTCGTATCCTTCTGCCCCATTCTTGGACCATGTGTTGGTCCTTTCTGCATACTTCTTGTGAGGCACTGCTGACCCCCTTTTGGCCCTGCCGGCCATGGTTTTGTCCCTGCCTGCCATTAATGATGCTTGCCGGCAATCAAGGAGCCACTGCCGGCCACAACTGATGGCTGGCAGAACACTTTGTCTCAGTAGATTTCACTCCAGATCTTTTAAGCCAGCTGGTTTTCACTCATCCCTCCTCCATACACGTGTATGAAGGGATGAAGCCCTTTCTAAGCTTGTTTGACAAGCTTTGCTTTGCATGCCTCTATATAAGGAGAGGCTCCTCTTCCCCTATCAGAGGTTCAGCATTTTTAGAAAAGATATATATCTCTCTCTGTATTTCTCATTTTCTCTCTATATTGTATTGAATAGTGTCCCAAAGTGTGTTTTCTCTTCACTTTTGCAAAGGAACACTTAGTGATACACCACCATCTTTGAGCTGAGGTTCTTGGGAGTGTGGTTTGAGCTATGAAAGTTGGTTTTTGGCTCCTGAGGTTGCTGGTTTCGAAGTTGTCCTTTAAGGGTGAGTATTTTCCCCATTTAAGCTTTTGTTTGTATACCATTTTGGCCATCCTTGCATATTGTTTTAGGCCTTGATTTCAACTGAAAAAAGCTCTATTTTTAAGTGCTTTTGATGATTGTTTACGACCTCTTTGGTGTTGAGGGTGTCCTACCTTCTTGTGTGCCTTGTTTGGCCTTGTTTTGTGCCATGTCTTAAGGCCTTTGAGTTTGTCTTTGCTTGGCCTTTTGGCCACTGAAATCCAGTGGATTTTCAGTGGTAGGCATGTGGTTTTGAGGCCTCAAATCAAAGGGGGTGACCCCCTCTCTTTTTGTGTTGTTTGCTCGAGTTATTGGCCTATCAAATGAGCATGTATCTCTATACTTTTGAGGCTTAGTTCAGGCACTTTTTTGTGACTTTTAGGACCTGCCTTAACTCTGTCCATGGCTGGTTTGGTTGTCTCTTGAGTGGCTCATGTACTTGTAGTGCAAATCTTGCTTATTAGCATTGTATGCATGTTGTTTTGGCTCATTATTCTAGCATATTTTGGCTATGCTCCAACATGATTTTATTCATATTTTGGGCTGTTCTAGCTCTGTTTTGAGGCTTTTTGGTCGAATGATGCTTGTCATGCATGCTTGTAGTGTAAAAGCTTTGACTAGCCTTGAGTTTTGAGGAGTATTGCATGCTTAACTTGATGTATTTGCATGTTTTGGCATCATTTAGAATGATATTTCAGAGCATATAGGGTTGTTGCACTTCCATGTTTTCCACTCTTTAAGTGCTCTTGAGAGTTGTACCTTTATGCCCTATTTGTGAGCCATTGCATGAGCCTTATTTTCTTGCGTTTCAAGCCATCATCTCAGTCCATTTTTGCTACTATTTTGGCCTGCATAGGGACTGTTTGGGGTTGGTTTGGCCATTTGAGCATTGTCTTGCATGCCCCTAGTGTAATACACTTCACTAGCTTTGATGCTTTGAGCCTTTCAACATGCATTACATGGGTTGTTTGCATGATTCCAAGTTATTTTGCATGCCATTTCAGTGTTGGAACATATGCCATTATACTCCATGTTTCACTCTTTCAATGCCTTTGGAGAGTTGTGTTTTGTGCTCTAAGCTTGGGCTAATATGCATGCATGTTTGTATATTCCTTTGAGCTTCTATCTTAACATGTTTTGCCACTATTTTGGGCATGATGTAAATTTGTTTGGGGCTGGTTTGGTTGTTTGAGCATTGTGGTGCATGCTTATAGTGTTATCCTCTTCACTAACATTGGCATTCATGGCCCCTTAACATGTTGTGCATGATTGCTTGCTTGTTAGAATAGTGCATTTCATGCCATGATTAGCATGTTGTTTGCATGTTTTGCATTGCGTTCAATCGGACGTCATATTGAATGCGAGGAAGATTGGCTCATTTCATACTTGAAGTGATGAAATAAGCCAATCTCCCTTGGTCTCCATTTCCTTTGATTCCCCATGATAAGGAGATGCTCTTGGTGTCTTATTTGTCATGCGTTTATTGAAATTTGCACATGTTGGATCTTTGGCCATTACGCATCGAGATGCGCGATTGATGGTCTTGGATCCAATGATGCCTATTCCATTGATGTTTGGAAGTGATATGGAGTGGCATAGTGCGTACATACCCTTGAAAGACCCTCCATTTTCTCTATTTTGTGCTCTACTGCAGCTTGGTGTCACAGCACACCAGCGGCTGGCACCCCCCTTATTGTTGGCTGGCAGTGCATTGTTGATGGCCGGCAGTGTGCATCTCTGGCCGGCAGGAGGGTCGGCAGCAGCTCCTCATGGCCGGCAGGCCAGTGGTGCACTCCTCAGCATTTTTTTGGTGAGATCCAGCAGCTAATTCTCAAGGACACCCTGCAGATAGAGCCTCAAGAGAGCAACCGGAGAGCTTTTCGGGGGGGTAACCGAGCATGCATCCTCTTCTTCTTAGAACAGAGCTGGAGCAGCTTATTTTAATGCTTACTTGTTAGTTAGCATCAATTTGTAATTTAATTTGTTAATTTGTTAATTAATTAAGTATTATAATAATTAGTAATTGGTTTGCTAGTTATTCGATTTGGTTGTGTAATAATTAGTCTAATCAGATTATTAGATTAGTTAAGTAGCTTAGCTTAGAATAGTTTAGCGTTCATTTGGACCCTCCGTCGAGAGGGCATATGTTGTAATAAGGGTGCGTGTGTGTGTATGTCTTCTAACGCCCATTTCTTTCTCCCTTTTACTTAACCACTTTCGATGGTTAGTTTTAGGGCATTTTTAATTAGCGTACCTTGTGCTTTGCATGCGTGCATCCATTCATCTGTATTGCATGCACCGGGCTCGGTGCATCACACTAACTGCATTGTATTTCAATACCAATTTGAATACATGTTTCAATTTGCATCTCACATGACATCTTAGAATAGCCGAGCCTATTTTTAGTTGCATTTTGCATGTGTTGCATTAGCCATCTTAACATAAGCTAGGATCATGCATTGATTACTAACTAGCTTTTCTTTTGGCTCGGAGTACTAGGTAAGCTTTTATGCTTTAGCATCTTGCATGAGTTTGAGTGTTGCCATGATAGCATGCTTGCCATGAGGCTAACTGCTTAAATGATATAATGCCTGAATGCTTGTGGGTGAAGGTTAGATTTCTTGAATTGGAATAATTCATCGAAATGTGAGTTTTTAAGGCCACTTGAGAGTGGCAAAATCATGTTTTTCTAAGCCCACTTGAGGGTGGCAAACCCACATCTCAGCCTACTTGCAAGTAGCACCTTCAAACCATTTTCAAACAAACAAACATGAGATGTTTTGTTCCAACTTAGGCGATCTAGTCTATACTTGTGTGTTGTGTGCATCACGTAATTCTAGCTAATAATCGGAATAAGAACACATGTGCTTTCAAAAACAAGATATCATGTTAGTAAAGGCCGATCTTTGATCGGGCGAGCGGGGGTGCTCATTGCATGACCTTCCCCTTTCGTACCCAAGTTCCCGAGCCGAGGCAACTTTGGTGATGACGGACACGTGGCCTTAGGCACGAGTCAAGGTTTCCTAAATTTCCCAAAAACAAAACATTTAGGTGGCGACTTTGTATCTGGCAAAGCAATACATGTTTGGCACTTCTTTATAAAAATCAGTTTTCCAAAACGATTTGCCAGATTTGGACTCTTTGGTGATTTATCAGTCTTGCATTGTACTTTGCGAGATTAGATTCAGAACCGTGACATTTGAGTCCAAACTGTAGTAGCTCAATGAACAAAACGGATTTTCGCGCCATTTCGCGCACGGAGCCTGGGACGTTCGGGCGCGTCTCCAAAATGTTGTTGGAGACCAGGGTAGGATGGTTAAACCTCCCTTGGTGGCTCCAAATAATTGGGTGTTACTAAAGCATCCAAAAACAAAGAAACCAAATATGGTCCTAGTGATTTCTAGATCCCAAAGGAGGAAGATCCAATGAAGGTACACTCAGTACAAGAACGATCTGAAAGAAAGTGGGGAAAGATCTTCATTGGTCCAGCCAAAGGGCCAGACAGGGGGAAGAAAAGGTCCAAAGTTAGATCATAGTCCAAAATTGACTCCTTAAGACAAAAGGAGTTGAGGCAAAGAGCAGTTGGCCAAAGTTCACTCCGAACTGAAAGCCAAAGAAAGATCTAGTTTAGCAGGATTGGAAAGGGCTTTGATGGAAAGTGATAGTGAGACAGAGGGAGAAGTTGGCCTAGGCCAGTGGAAGGAGATGGTTGAGGAGGAAATTTTGAAGCCTTCATGGCTAAACATACATTTTTGGTCGAAAAACTAGCAGAAACAGACCATTCGAAGGAAGTCATTAGTACTAAAGTGCCAGAATACAGCATGGAAGATGTTTCTGAAGTAATTGAACAAGTTGGCTTGGAAAAGAAGGAGATACAGCCAGTGGTCCAATTTGGCTCGTTTCCTCCAGTGTCAGTGAATATGGTGCATATACTACCACAGGAGTTCCAGGCTGAGGATGAAAACCAAGAAGGTAAGGAGATTGACCCAATTCCAGTTTCTAGTGAGGACTCACAAGTTAGTATGGTGCAAGACGAATCCGAAGTGGCCACACCAATGGAAACTGGAGACGAGAGTGAGGAAGAGGTGAGTATTAACCTCTCATACCCTTTTGAGTATCCAACGACATCCATGACACAGCATGTCAAACCCTTGTATATCAAGGCCTTCTTTGATGGGATACAGATGAATCGGGTATTGGTGGTAATGGGGCAACAATAAACCTACTTTCGAAATCTTCCTTGAAAAAACTAGGGAAAAGGAACCCCAGATTAATCCCAACTAGCACAACCATTGCTGGTTTCGCTGGAGACAAATAGATGGCTCAGGGTATTTTGCCAATCAACCTGAGTATGGAAAACCATGGATTGCATAACAGCATTCTTCGTTATCGACAGCAATGCTAAGTACAATGCTCTACTTGGTAGGGATTGGATTCACACCAACAAATGTGTACCTTCCTCTCTACATCAAAAGATAATGATGGCCTTGTGCAAATGGAGAGACAGAGAAGATCAATGCAGACCCTCAATCCTTCATAGCTTGTGCAGACTTTGCAGAGGCCAAATTGTATACTAAAGGAATGACACCACTCAGTATATTGAGAAAACCTGATGGATCAGTCGAAGTGACGGCTGATGAGGAATTAGCACACCTGAAGCACTTAGTCCAGGAAAGTGCTGATGAAGAATTTGTCGCCAAGGATGACAATGATGCCTGGTTGTAGGCAAAAACCTGGAACCCAAGAGGCCAGATCTTTGGCTTTAATTAAGTTCTCAGTATTGGACATAGAATCAATAGTCCAAAATGTGCAAAAACAAGAGAAAGAAGCCATGGTAGTTGGCAAGCAGGAGCAGCAACAGGTCAGGTTTTTGGCCTTTGATAAATACTGCGCATTGGACATTGAAACAAAAATCTAGGAGATACAACAAGAAAAAGCCTTATGGACAGACTTTGTCTGTGAGGAGGAGGGCAAAGATGTTGAATCAAAGAAACTGGGAGCAGAACAAAGTAAGGAGATTGTTTTGAAGACAGAAGAAATCAAAAAAGAAGCATCAGTGAGTTCTCAGATACAAGACCCCTTGGAAGAAGTTAACTTAGAGGAAGGTTCTACACTGCAACCCACCTACATTAGTGCTTGGTTAAGTGCTCTTGACAGGGACCAGTTGTTGGTGGTATTAAAGATATATAAAGATTGTTTTGCATGGTCTTATAATGAATTGTCAGGGTTGGACAGGTCATTAGTAGAACATAGGCTCCGCATGAAGCCTAATTTCAAGCTATACAAGCAAAAACCAAGAAGGATGAGTCCTGAAGTGATTCAGAAAGTCAAGGAGGAAATTCTTAGGCTCCTTAAGGCAGGCTTTATTAGGACAGCCAGGTATGTTGAATGGCTATCCAATATTGTGCCTGTAGTTAAGAAGAATGGTAAGATGAGGGTATGCATCGATTTCAGAAACCTGAATTTAACAACTACAAAAGATGAGTACCCCATGCCCATAGTAGATTTATTGGTGGACAGTTCAGCAGGGCACAAGATTTTATCAATGATGGATGGGCACTCTGGTTATAACCAAATCCACAAGATAGCATTCAGATGTCCTGGGAACATTGGCACCTTCGAATGGGTTAAAATGCCATTTGGTCTGAAGAATTCTGGGGCTATATATCAAAGGGCTATGAATACTATCTTTCATGATCTCATTGGAGGATATTTAGAGTGTTACATTGATGACATTGTAGTAAAGTCCCAATCCATGGAGGAATATTTGTTTCAGTTGGAAGCAGCTTTTGAAAGTATGAGAAAGTTCAAGTTGAAACTCAACCCTCTCAAATGTGCTTTTGGCGTATCAGCTGGAAACTTCTTGGGCTATGTGGTACACAAGAAGGGAATACAGATTGATTAGAACAAAGCCAAAGCTATCATTGAAGCCAGACCTCCATCAAGTAAGAAAGAAGTACAAAAATTCCTTGGGCAGGTTAATTTTCTTCGAAGATTTATTTCTAATACTGTAGGGAAAACTAAAGTATTTTCTTTCTTATTAAGGTTGAAAGATGAAGAGGAGCTTGTGTGGGCAACAGAGCATCAAACAGCTTTTGAAGGAATCAAAGCCTACTTGGCCAAGCCTCCAGTGTTGATGCCACCAAAGGGTGATAAGCCCTTGAAGTTGTATATTGCTGCGGCAGAAGATTCACTGGGAGTTTTCTTAGCCCAGGACAATGAAGAAAGCAAAGAGCAAGCAGTTTATTACCTTAGTAGGTTTCTAAATTCTTGTGAATGTAAATATTTAGCTGTAGAAAAGTTGTGCCTTGCATTGTATTTTGCTGCAATGAAACTAAGATGCTATCTTTTGCCTACAACTGTCTTGGTAATTGCAACCACAAATTTGGTTAAATATATGTTATGTAGACCTATGTTGAGAGGAAGAATTGGCAAATGGATACTAGCTTTATCAAAATTTCATCTAGAATATGTCCCCCCAAAGGCAGTAAAAGGACAAGTTTTAGCTAATTTCTTGGTAGATCATCCATGTCAGACAGAAAACCAAGACATGATGGAGCTTGCTATGGTTAGTGTTGAACCATGGAAAATGTGGTTTGATGGATCAAAAAGCCAATGGTCTAACTGGAATTGGTGTGGTAATTAAGTCACCACAAGGGGTAGAAACCACACATGGTTTCAGAGTGGATGAAATTACTTATTCCAATAATCAAGCTGAATATGAAGCTTTAATAATGGGACTGGAAATACTTATTGGATTATAAGCTCATGCAGCTGATATATTTGGAGATTCTCAATTGGTAGTTAACCAGGTGAAAGGAATTTTCAAGTGTCAAAGTGCAAGCATGTTGCCATACTATGTTGTTGCATTACATTTGCTTTCTCAATTTCATATAGCAAATGTAACTTATGTCCTAAGATTCTTGAATAATAAAGCTATTGATGTGGCTCAGAAAGCTTCGAATTTCAGGAGAAGGGATAATACTCAAATGAACATAAGCCAAACAATATATCAAAAGGTAATACCACCCTTAAATAAAAGGAATGTAGTCTTAGAAGTCAATCATAATTACAAGAACAAGATTGCAGACATCCAACAATGCAGTATCTAGCTGGCCCATCTTCGAAAGCCAACAAAAAAATCAAATTGTAATCTATGCAATACATAATGTATGGTAATGCTCTCTACAAGAGGGGGGCAGATGGGTTATTATTGGAATGTTTAGGCCCAAAGGAAGCATTGACAGCCATGACTGAGGTTCATGAAGGCATCTGTGGTGCTCATCAGCCTGGTGTGAAGATGAGATAGTTGCTTCGAAGACATTCCTACTATTGGACAACCATCCTTAAAGATTGCATAGAATATGCTAGAGGTTGCCAGGCATGCCAAAAGCATGGCACAATAAGACATGTACCCATAGCTGATTTGCATGAGGTTGTGAAGCCTTGGCCGTTTAGAGGATGGGCTATGGATATGATAGAGAAAATACATCCACCCTTTTCGAAGCATCATTTTTTTATCTTAGTGGCCACAAATTACTTCACTAAGTGGGTCGAAGCTAAGCTGTATAAGGCTGTAGACCAGACCGAAGTCATTAGATTAATTAAAGATCTGATCCATAGATTTGGCATCCCATAGACTATAACTGTTGATAATGAGATTGTATTTGATGGGAAGATGGTAAAGTCTTTTGTGGTAGAGTTTGGAATTAGCCTTGTTAATTATACCCTCTATTATGCACAAGCCAATGGTCAGGCAGAATCATCCAATAAATCTTTGAAGAAAGGAATACAGAAAGTTATGGAAGACAATTCCAGGGATTGGCATAACTTACTGTTGGATGTATTATGGGCATATAGGACTTCTCCAAGATCAAGTACAGGAATCACTCCTTATGCTTTGGTATATGGGCATGATACAGTACTACCTGTAGAAATTAACATCAAGTCCTTGAGGGTAAGATGCCAGGATCAGTTAGTTCTTGAGCAGTACTATCAGAGTATGTACTTGGAATTAGAAAATGTGGATGAAGCTAGAATTCTGGCATTAAATAGCATTCTTTTCCAAAAGAAGAAAGTAGCCTAGAACTATAATAAGAAGGTCAAGCACATTAGCTTTGATGAAGGTGATTTGGTATGGAAGACAATACTCCCAATAGGGATTAAGAGCCATAAGTTTGGCAAATGGTCACCTAACTGGGAAGGACCATATCAAGTTCATAGAGTTTTTCCTTGGGGAACATATCAATTGAGGAATTTGAATGGATATGTACACCCCAAGAAAATTAATGAAAGATATTTGAAGCCTTATTATCCAACCGTGTGGGAAACACAAGGAATATAATAAGTGCTAAATGAAGAGAGCATGAAAACACTCAAATAATAAATAAGGATTTTATTTCATAATGAGTTGAATACATGCAGCCACAGATTGGCCCAAAAGTCAGTACAATGTTTCAGCTGTTCCTTTACAATTGACTCTTTACTCTTAAGAGATGGGAATAACTTGTAGACACCCCATTTTTGACCGCCCTTAAGACTTGGGCGTTACTGATGTTTTACTTGGTGATGAGAGATGTGCAGGGCAAAGGTTCGATTTGTTCGGCAAGAGGAGAGTCAAATCCAAACCTCACACCCCATTTTGGACCAAAGTTATTTTGGATGGTTTTTAGACCTTAAAACCCTCTCTTTCAAAACATTTTTGAAAATGAAGTTTCTACGATGTTCTAACGCTTGTATTTTGTTAAATGTCGCGCTTTTTGGTAAACCGAGCAAGGACAAAGTGGAAATGAATGAAAGAGAGATGAAATCTTTGAAAAATCCTTCAAAACACCTTGTTTAGGGGTTCAAAGTTGAAGAAAAGAAGAGAAGAGGGAAGAAACCCAGTTGGGGGAGAAAATGGGCATGAACCGTTAAGAGAGAGTCGAGCAACCCTCGCTGAATCGGGCCCATTCATTTCCATACTTGGATTTCAGCTATAAGGCCACCACCATTGGAAAGCTTACTTTCGGGGCTTCATTTTGCACCCAAGAATCTCCGAAAGCCAAATCCGGACGGGGGATATATGGTTGGTTGATGTAGGGCATCGATCTGGTTGGAAAGAAACTGCGCGGCTTCACCAAAACAGGCATAACTTTTTGTACAGTTTGAATTTTGATGCAAGGATGATGCCATTGGAAAGCTAACTTTTGGGGCTTCAATTTGGACACTGGTCGACCACTTTTTGGCCTTTCCAGACATTGGCTGACCACTTTTCTTTTTGGCAGACCACTTTTTGTCCTGAAAAACCAGAAAGAGTAGCTGACCGACCAGAAAAAGTGGCTGGCCGAGCACTTTCTTATGAAAAGTGGTCGGCCGACTAGTAAAAGTAGTCGGCCGACCACTTTAACTAGTCGGTGGCCTTCCTACATATTCTACAGGTGTTGTGGATGCCAGCTGTGCCAGTTGGAGGGCACAGACTGTATCCTCCATACACGTGTATGGAGGGATTTATCCAAGCTCTAAGCTTCTCCAAGAAGCTTTAGCTTATGTTTTTCTATAAGAGAGAGGCTTCCCCTCCCTTCTCCGGGTGCTGTTTTTGGCTGAGAGCATAGGCTTACACTCTCTCTATATCCCTCTCTCTCTCTCTCTCTATCTCTCTATATTGGTGCTTTGCTTCACACTTGTACACACAACCTCATAGCCAAACACTCTTACCTTGTTGCTGAGTTGCTGGAGGGCCTTGAGGGAGCTCAAGAGTTGGTTTTGGCTCAGAAAATTTGCTGGTATTGCAGTGCTTCAAGGGTAACCTTCTTTCCCCCCCCCCCTCTTTTTAGCTCTATTTTGATCACTCTTTTAGCCATATTTGCATGCTTCTCTTGGCTTAACTTTAAAATACAAAAAGCTTTATTTTTTAGTACTTAACATGTTTGTTTGAGGCTCCTTGGGTGTTGGGGGTGTTCTACTCCCTTTTGTGCCTTGTTTGGCCTTGTTTTGTGCCATGCCTTGAGGCCTTTGAATTAGTCTTTGCTTGGCCTTTTAACTACTGAAATCCAGTGGATTTTCAGTGGTAGGCATGTGGTTTTGAGGCCTCAAATCAGAGGGGGGTGATCCCCTCTCTTCTTGTTTTGTTTGCTTGCATTATAGGCCTATCAAAAGAGCATGTGTTTCTACCATTTTGAGGCTTAGTTTAGGCATTTTTTTGTGACTTCTAGGGCCTTCCTTGACTCTGTCCATGGCTGGTTTGGTCACCTTTTGCATGCTTCTTGTATGTGTAGTGTAATCCCATTTGTGGCTCATCAAAGTAGCGTGTCTTTCTAACATGTATTGGCTCCATTTCAGTGGGTTTTTGGCCACCATTTGACATGTCATAGCTTTGTTTTTGGCCAGTTTTGTAGCCTCTTGCATGCTCCGTATGCTTGTAGTGTAAATCTTGTTGACTAGCTTTGTATGCTTGATGTTGTAGCCTATTATTCTAGCATGTTTTGGCTTCACTCCAGCACTTTTTTTCGCTTTGATTTAACATTCTTGAGGTCTGATTTAAGTGGTTTTGGTCATGCATGCTTGGTTTTTTATAGCTATGGTGTATTTGGCTTTGCTAGCCTTGCACTTTGGGCCCCCTCGCATGTCATATTTGAGCTATTTGCATGATATGGAATCATTTGGTAGGTAATTTCAGACCATAAAATTCTACCATGCTCTCATGATTATCACTCTTTCATTGTGTTTAAGAGTTGTGCCCTTATGCCTTGTTTGCGAGCTAATTCGGGAGCATATCTTTCTTTCCATCTTTGTTGCAAGTTTAGCTTGTTTTTGCTACCATTTTGACCTACCTTAGGTCTTTTTTGAGTGCTTTAGGTCATTTGAGCATTGCTTGGTATGGTTGTAGTGTAAAGCCCTTGACTAGCTTTGTATTTCGGGTCTTTTGCCATGCTTTATTTGAGCTATTTGCATAATATGACATCACTTGGCAGATGATTTCAGTGCTTGTACCTATGCCATACTCTCATATTCGTCACTTCTTCATTGTGTTTGAGAGTTGACCTTTATGACTTGTTGATGAGCCATTGCATGAGCACATGTTCTTTGCCTTTTTGTGCCTAAGTTTTGGTATGAAATGGCCTCTATTTGGGCATGGCTGAGGTCTGTTCATTTTAGTCTAAGTCCATTAAGCATGATTGATTGCATGTTGTTTGCATGTCACGTTGTCCATTGCATTGTGTATGCCTTATCCTTTGCATTGTGTATGCTTAGGTCACATAGCATTGTATATGCCATGTTCATTTCATTGTGTATACTAGTTGCCATTTGCATCAAGTACGCCATATCGATCATTGCATTGTGTATGCCATGTAGCTCATTCGCATTGAGTATGCTAAGTTGACATTTACATTGTTTATGCTAGTTGCATTGTACCATATTGTTGCATACTTATGTTGTCTTGCATTGAGTATGCATGCATTAGCATTGTGCATTATGTATGTCATTAGCCTTGTTAGGTTGTTCATGTTGCATTACATGTTGTTGTATGTTTGTCCCTTGCATGTTTGCATGCTTAAGTCATATCGCATATTCCATGTTTCATAGCATTGTGCATGCCATGTTATTTGTTGCATTGTGTTTGGAATAGGAGTTAGTCCAAACACGGGAAACGAGGGACGTTTCATACTCGATGTGATGAAACGTGCCTCAATTCTCAGTCGCCAACACTCTTGACTATACATGATAGAGTTTAGGGCTTTATGTGTTCATGTGCGCATTCATCTCATATTGAGTTGTACAACTTGGGCCCCTCGGCCATCATGCATCGAGATGCGTGGTTGGTGGCCCGAGGGTCGAGAACCATACTCCATTGAGCTTACAGGGAGGGTGGTTGTGCATACATGTGTTGCAAATACTTTGTCGTGCCCCTTTCTTGCTCTCTTTGCAACAAACCAGAAACCAGCAGCAAAAACTAGTCGGCCGACCAGATAAAGTGGCTGGTCGACCACTTTTCCTGGTTTTCAGCACAAGAAATGGTTGGCAGGTGGTCTCCAATGCCAACAACTGGTCAGCCTCCCACCTACAGATTCCCATGATGGAGTTTCAGCCTTCTGGAGCTTTTTACAGTGTTCTGAGACCAGTTGCAAACAGAGGAAAATCGAGGCATCACGATGGATTTTCGCACGAGGTGACCGGGCACGTATCCTTTGTCATCCAAGGCAGATTGGGGGCAGCCTATTCCCTATAGTTTACATGTTTATTTAATTGTTAACTTAGTTAATTTTTTAATTAGTTAGAGTTGTGCAATAATTAGCTGTAGCTTGTTATTCATTCTGTTGTGTAATAACTAGTTTAATTAGATTAGCTTAGATTAGCTAGTTGGTTCTGTATTATTCATTCGGACCCTCCGTCGAGAGGGCACAACTGTTGTAAATAAGTGTGCGTGTGTGTGATGCATGTCTTCCAACCCCCATTTCTTTCTCCATTTTATTTACTAGCTTACGATGGTTAGTTTTAGGGCATGTTTTCAATTAGCATCCTTATGCTCGCATGTTTGCATCCATTCATCTGTCTTGCATGCACCGGGCTCGACGCATCATACTAACTGCATTGTATTTCAATTCCTGTTTGAATACATGTATCAAATTGCATTTCACATGACATTTCAGAATAGCCGAGCCTATCGTAGTTGCATTTTGTATGTGTTGCATTAGGCATTCATGACATAGCTAGGATCATACATTGATTTCTAACATAGCTTTTGTTTTTCCTCGGAGTACTCGGTAAGTGTTTATGCTTTAGCATCCTTCCATGTGTGTGAGTGATTGCCATGATAGCATGCTTGCCATGAGTGTGATATCCTTGTTCCGTAATTGATTAATTGGTCCTTAATATGAGTATGATTATGCATTTAATATGATTTTGTGTGCCATTATGTGAAAATATGTAGTTTTGAATTTCTATCTATTCACCGTAGGAATATCTGTTTGATAATCTGCTTTGGAATTTAAATTGAAGGCCTTATCGGCCACAGAACCCGAAATTAATTACGCCATGTTGATTAGCGTAATTTTTAGAGCCTACGGTGGGATTTAATTGAGAATTGATTTGGATCAAAATAATTAGATTCAGAACGATTAGCTAAGTGCCCAATTATTTGTTATTGATATTTTTGACTAGTGGGACTTACCTTAAAGGCACTATACACTCAAAATCTCTCATTCTTATCATTTGGCTGATTTTTGGCTCCAAGAGAGGGAGGGAGAGTCGGCTTTAGAGAGAGATAAAGGGAGAGAATTGTGCAATTTAGCTCAAAGCTTGGTGATCTTGAAGATTATTCAAGAATTTGCTATTGATTGGAAAAATTGAGCCTCTAGGTAAGCAATTGATTCTTGAATTCATGAGTGTAATGTGTAATCTTGTGTGTTCAAAGTTGATTAATGGTCAAGAACAAGAATTGAAATGAAATTGAGTTGATCATGTTGAATTGAAGGTCAATGTTGCATGCATGTATGTAGTTGCTTTGAATTTGCGTATTTGAGCACCAAATGCATGATCTATGTGAGTTTTTAGTTGAAGATTATGTTCTTGACCACCTCTTCATCGTATAAGTTGAGAATGAGAATAATATACCACATGCATGTGCAAATTACAAGCGTGTAAGTGTTGAATGCATGAACTTGTTATATTGGTAATGAGTTTGGTGGAAAATGAGCCATGCATGTGTTTGAGTCATGAAATTAAGCTCCATGTTGATAGTGTTGGTACCATGTTAATACAAGTATATGAGAAATTGGAGCCATAATATGCAAGGAATGTGGTTGGAATGTCAAATTTGAGCTCAAGAACACATTCTGGAAAACCCAAAATTTTGATGTCCGCTTGAGCGGGGGAACCGCCGCTTCGAGCAGGGATTTGGAGCTCCCAGTATTTCCTTGCAGACATGGTGTCCGCTCAAGCGGATAAGTTCACGCTCGAGCGGGGATCTATGTAGGATGAACTTCCGCTCGAGCATAAAAATGATATATCCAGTACTTTTGCAGGCCTCAAGGGGCCGCTCGAGCGGGGAAGTCCATGCTCGAGCGGGGACCCTGTTTCTGAAAATTTTGTATGATCGTTCTGTGCTTCGTTTTTCGTTCTTTTTCACTTGCAAGCACTCTTAGGCATGCATTAAGCATTGTAATTGAGTTAAAGAGATAAGAATGAAGCCTAAAGAGGAATATGTGAATTAAAGAACGGATTGAATCGTTTGCGACCCATATGTGTTATATGATGTGTAGGGTCAAGCTCCAGGGCAAATCCATAAGCCGATCACTGTGAGTAATATCGATATTTGAAATTTGTCATTTGTCAAATTGCTTATTTCTTTATAAGCCTTAGAAGTCTGCCAGTTTGAATTATGGACAAATGTTTGATATGAATGAATAGATGGGCCAAAGGCCGTTTTGACATGAATAGGTGGGCCAAAGGCCGTTTTGACATGATTAGATGGGCCGAAGGCCATTTTGACATGAACGAATGGGCCGAAGGCCGTTTTGACATGAACGAATGGGCCGAAGGCTGTTTTGACAGGAATGGATGGGCCGAAGGCCGTTTTGACAGGAGTGGATGGGCCGAAGGCCGTTTTGACATGAATGGATGGGCCAAAGGCCATTTTGACATGAATGGATGGGCCAGAGCCGTTTGGACATGAAGGAATGGGCCAGAGGCCGTTTGACATGAATGGATGGGCCAGAGGCTGTTTTGACATAAATGAGTGGACCAGAGGCCGTTTTGACAGGAATGAATGATAAATAAGCCAAAGGCCAGTATGTTTGAAACCACAGTCACTTGACTTAAATTGCGTATATAAATGTTAAATGAAAATGTGAATTTGGGCCCAAGGCCATTCGGAGTATGTTGTTCTACATATTGTTTGTATCTTCTTATTTGATATTATTCACTAGGCTATCGCTCACGCTCATTCATGTGTTTGTAGGTGAGCCAAGAGAGGTCCTGACCCAGCCCTAGTGATGTCTGTGTGGAACAACCGAGTTTTGGAGAGTCAGCCTTCACGTCTCACGCATGAGACCCGTCCTTGCTCTTTTGTTGTCTTACTTATTTTATCATATTGGCGAGGACTTTGTGTATACCTGTATATAGTTTTGATGGGTTGACTTAGACTTGTATGATCCTGTCTGTACAGAACTTTATGGTACTATTTTCCATTGTGAGTTATTAATGTTTATATGTTTAGTTTATTTGATGTGCCATGTAAGCACAGCTCTATGGACAAAGTTTTAAATTTTGCTTCCGTTTGGCCCCTCCACTCTAATGAGTTATGTCTGTTTTGCTTTAAGGCCGTAGGTAATCTCGCGATTACTGGCCGGTTATGGCCTTAACCCATAGGGGCGGGTTCGGGTCATGACAGAGTGGTATCAGAGCACGAGTTAATAACTCGCAAACTTGTCCAAAGGAGCAATAAGTGTCTAGAAAAGATCTAGGATGCATTTATGTGATAAGTATGAACCTGAAAGCATCAAGACTATGCTTAACTGTTAAATGTGAACAACTATGTGTTATAAGTTTGTGAACTACTTGCATTTCAAATTGCTTGATTATGTATGCCCTTTAGTATATGCATACCAGTGTATCTTTTGTCTGAAGTATAATGCAAGTTTAATCAGATGGTGAGAACAAGAGGTGACGAGATAGAGGAATCTTCTACTGCCAGACTGGATAGAATGGAAAGGCTGATTCAGGAAATGGCAGTGACATTGAGGCAACAACAGGAATGGTAACAACAGTGGCAGCAACCACATCCTCCACCTCCGCCTCCGGTACCTCCTGTGCCAGATAATCAGAATGATGACCGAATCATAGCTCTCACCAAAGAGTTCAAGAAAATGAAACCACCATAGTTCCATGGTGGATTAGATCCTTCGAAAGCCGAAGCTTGGGTTCTTAGTATCAAGAAATTGTTTGAAGTGTTCCCTTGCTCGGAGACTTAGAAAGTGCTTCTAGCCACTTTTATGCTAGAAGACGAGGCAATAAGATGATGGATGTTAATGTGAGAAAATCACAGGGATGTTGATTGGGCGAAATTTTTGGAAATTTTCTATGACAAGTACTTCCCCGTAGTGTGTTCGGGATAGGAAAGTAGCAGAATTCATGGAACTAAGGCAAGACAGTATGACTGTAGTTGAGTATGAGGCCAAATTCACCAAATTGGCCAGGTTTGCACCACATGTAATTGATACTGACTATACGAAGGTGAGACACTTCGAAGGTGGGCTCCGAAGTGACATGTTAGAAAGGGTAAATGTCTTGAAGCTGGAGACCTACATTGGGGTGCTAGACAGGCCATCATATCAGAGGCTAACATAGCTAGACAGGCTAAGCCAGCGATAGAATGGAAAGGCAACAAAAGGCAGGGCTTCTTTTCAAAGAAGAAGTTTTCAAGGAAGCAAAATACGGGCTCCTCAAATACTTCAAATTCTTCCCGAGACACAGCTCCCATGTGCAATATTTGTAGTAAAAAGCACCGTGGAGTTTGTTACCGTGTGTCAGGAGCCTGTTTCAAGTGTGGTAAACAAGGGCACATGGCCCGAGAATGTAATCAGAACAGTGGGAAACTAGCTGCTAGCTCAACTGCATCAGTCCCGAAGTCGGGAAACACTATGAGACCAACTATCACCGGGGATACCGTGAGATAGGGGAGAGTTTATGCGCTTGTTCCGGGCGATTCACGGAATGCCAACGCAGTTGTCTCAGGTACTATTTTTATATGTAATTAGGATGCTTTTGTATTACTTGATTCCGGATCCACACACTCTTTTGTGACATATGCATTCGTATCTAGACTGAATAGACCCTTAGAATTATTGCCATATCTCCTATGTGTGTCTGCTCCATCTGGGGAATCTGTATTGTGTGAATCTATATACTGATTTTTTGATATGCGTGTTGAGGATGCTATCCTATATGTAGATTTGTTGGCCTTGAACTTTAGGCATTTCGATGTAATTTTGGGCATGGATTGGTTGACCAAGTATTGTGCCACCATTGATTGTGTGACAAAACGAGTTGTATTTAAACCACCAGAACATAAAGAGATTCTGTTTGTGGGTAATGGGGTAGTGCCTCCACCTTATTTGATATCTGCAATGAAAGCATGTAAACTGATCAGGAAGGGGTGCCAAGGTTATTTGTGCTATGTGTTGTTTGAACAATCTGTGAATGTTGAATTTAATGATATCCCCATTGTTAGAGAATTTCCAGATGTGTTTCCAAATGAATTACCAGGGGAATTGGTAGACAAGGAGATAGAGTTCACTATTGAGACTGTGCCAGGCACCCAGCCCATTTCTAAAACTCCCCATAGGATGGCTACTGCTGAAATAAAAGAACTGAAAGAATAGTTGCAAGACCTACTTGACAAGGGGTTTATCCGACTTAGCACTTCACCTTGGGGTGCACCGGTACTGTTTGTGAAAAAGAAAGATGGAACCCTACGCCTATGCATCGATTATCGGGATTTGAACAAGGTAACAATAAAGAACAAGTATCCCCTACCCCGTATTGATGACTTATTTGACCAGTTGCAGGGATCACAGGTGTTTTCTAAGATCGATTTGAGATCCGGGTATCATCAGCTGAAAGTTAAGGCAGAGGATGTTGAGAAAACCACATTCAGAACGAGGTATGGACATTTTGAGTTTCTTGTTATGCCATTTGGAGTGACTAATGCTCTGGAAGCCTTTATGGACCTAATGAACCGAATTTTTAAAACCTACCTTGATGAATTTGTTGTGGTTTTTATTGACGACATTTTGATATATTCTAAAGATAGACTTGAACATGAACATCATTTGAGAACTGTCCTACAAATACTTCAGGAAAAGAAATTATTTGCTAAACTAAAGAAATGTGAGTTTTGGTTGGATGAAGCTATTTTCTTAGGGCATGTGATCAACAAGGAGGGAATTTCAGTAGACCCGCAGAAAATAGAGGCGATTGTGAATTGGCCTACACCGACAAATGTAACAGAGGTCCGCAGTTTCATGGGCTTGGCTGGTTATTACAGAAGGTTTGTGAAAGACTTTTCGAAATTAGCTGTGCCTCTTACCTAATTGACACGAAAAGGGCAACCGTTTGAATAGAACGATGAAAGAGAAGCTGCCTTTCATGAACTAAAAACAAGATTGACCACTGCACCAATTTTGACACTACCTACAGGTACGGAGAATTTTGTAATTTTCAGTGATGCGTCTTATAAAGGTTTGGGTTGTGTGTTAATGCAAAACAGAAAGGTTATTGCTTACGCCTCCCGACAGTTGAGGCCACACGAGAAGAATTATCCAGCACACGACCTAGAATTGGCCGTAGTTGTTTTTGCTTTAAAAACCTGGCGGTATTATCTGTATGGGGCAAAGTGTGAAGTCTACACGGATCACAAAAGTTTGAAATACTTTTTCACACAGAAAGAGTTTAATATGCGACAGAGGAGATGGCTGGAACTGATAAAGGATTATGATTTAGGGATTCAGTATCATCCCAGGAAAGCTAACACAGTTGCTGATGCCTTGAGCAGAAAATCAACGTGGAGTATGGCTTGTTTGCTTACTGAACAGAAAGAAATCTTGCAAGACTTTGAGAAGTCCGAAATTGAAGTGGTAATGGGTGAACAGGGTGGATTGATAGCCACTATTACAGCCAAGCCGGCAATCATTGAAGAAATCAAGTAGAAACAGAAAGAGGATGAATTCCTCAAGAAAGTGATTGATGAATTTGCGACAAGTCCAAAAGCAGAGTTCAGTGTTGAAAACGAAGTGTTGAAATTCCGAAATCGAATGTGTGTCCCTGATATCCCGGAACTAAAGAAGAGGGTTTTAGACGATGCCCACAAATCCGTATTTGCTATGCATCCGGGCAATAATAAAATGTATCAAGATTTGAAACAAACCTATTGGTGGCCCAAGATGAAGAAAGAGATTGCAGAATATGTGTCCAAGTGTCTTCAATGTCAGCAAGTTAAAGCTAAACATCAGAAACCAGGTGGTCTACTTCAACCTCTCCCTATTCCTGAATGGAAGTGGGAGCATGTGACTATGGATTTTGTTGTTGGCCTACCTCGGACTCCTCGAGGTATGGATTCTATTTGGGTTGTAGTTGATAGACTGACTAAATATGCACATTTTCTGCCAGTTAGAACTACATTTAATGCTTATAGATTGGCTACTATATATGTTGATGAGATTGTCTGTTTACACGGAGTTCCGGTATCTATTGTGTCGGATAGAGATCCAAAATTTGTATCTAGATTGTGGAAGAGTTTGCAGGAAGCAATGGGGACAGAACTAAGATTCAGTACTGCATTCCATCCACAGACAGATGGGCAATCAGAACGAACAATACAGACTTTGGAAGATATGCTTCGGATGTGTGCTTTGGATTTTTAGTGGAGTTGGAAAGACTATTTGCCACTTGCAGAATTTGCTTATAATAACAGCTTGCACTCCAGCATCGGTATGGCGCCATACGAGGCTTTGTATGGCAGAAGCTGTAGATCTCCGATTTGTTGGATAGAAGTCAGGGATAGAGCTTTACTCGGGCCAGAAATTGTGCATGACACTTCGGAGAAAATCAGGATTATTCGGCAAAGGCTCAAGACAGCCCAGGACTGACAAAAGAATTATGCAGATGTTCAGAGAAGGCCTCTTGAGTATGAGGTTAGTGACCATGTGTTCATCTGTGTTTCTCCGATGAAAGGCCAAGTCAGGTTTGGAAAGAAGGGCAAGTTGTCGCCCCGTTACATTGGGCCGTTTCAAATTTTGGAAAGGCTTGGTCCAGTTGCCTATAGAGTTGCTTTGCCACCGGGATTCGAACAAATCCATAATGTGTTTCATGTGTCGATGTTGAGGGGTTACCTCTGAGACCCGTTTCATGTGATTGATTATCACCGGGTAGCTATTGATGAAAATATGGAATACGTCAAATGGCCGGAATGAGTTGTTCATCGGCAAGTGAAACAATTGAGAAGCAAGTCCATCCCAATGGTGAAGGTGGAATGGAAGGAACACTATGGGATGGATGCTACATGGGAAAAAGAGGAGGAAATGCGACTACGCTGTCCACATTTGTTTCCCGACGAAGGTAAAATAAGTTTGGAGGACCAAACTTCCTCAAGGGGGGGAGACTGTGACATCCCTGTTCCGTAATATGTTAATTGGTCCTTAACATGAGTATGATTATGTGTTTAATATGATTTTGTGTGCCATTATGTGAAAATATGTGGTTTTGAATTTCTATCTATTCACCGTAGGAATATCTGTTTGATAATCTGCTTTGGAATTTAAATTGAAGGCCTTATTGGCCACAGAACCCGAAATTGATTACGCCATGTGCATTAGCGTAATTTTTAGAGCCTGTGGTGGGATTTAATTGAGAATTGATTTGGATCAAAATAATTAGATTCAGAACGATTAGTTAAGTGCCCAATTATTTGTTATTGATATTTTTGACTAGTGGGACTTACCTTAAAGGCACTATACACTCAAAATCTCTCCTTCTTATCATTTGGCTGATTTTTGGCTCTAAGAGAGGGAGGGAGAGTCGGCTTTAGAGAGAGACAAAGGGAGAGAATTGTGCAATTTAGCTCAAAGCTTGGTGATCTTGAAGATTATTCAAGAATTTGCTATTGATTGGAAAAATTGAGCCTCTAGGTAAGCAATTGATTCTTGAATTCATGAGTGTAATGTGTAATCTTGTGTGTTCAAAGTTGAATAATGGTCAAGAACAAGAATTGAAATGAAATTGAGTTGATCATGTTGAATTGAAGGTCAATGTTGCATGCATGTATGTAGTGGCTTTGAATTTGCATATTTGAGCACCAAATGCATGATCTATGTGAGTTTTTAGTTGAAGATTATGTTCTTGACCACCTCTTCATCATATAAGTTGAGAATGGGAATAATATACCACATGCATATGCAAATTACAAGGGTGTAAGTGTTGAATGCATGAAATTGTTATATTGGTAATGAGTTTGGTGGAAAATGAGCCACGCATGTGTTTGAGTCATGAAATTAAGCTCCATGTTGATAGTGTTGGTACCATGTTAATACAAGTATATGAGAAATTGGAGCCATAATATGCAAGGAATGTGGTTGGAATGCCGAATTTGAGCTCAAGAACACATTCTGGAAAACCCAGAATTTTGATGTCTGCTCAAGCGGGGGAACCACCGCTCGAGTGGGGATTTGGAGCTCCCAGCATTTCCTTGCAGACATGGTGTCTGCTTGAGCGGATAAGTTCACGCTCGAGCAGGGATCTATGTAGGATGAACTTCTGCTTGAGCGTCCGAGTTCACGCTCGAGCGTAAAAATGATATATCCAGTACTTTTGCAGGCCTCAAGGGGCCGCTCGAGCGGGGAAGTCCATACTCGAGCGGGGACCCTGTTTCTGAAAATTTTGTATGATCGTTTTGTGTTTTGTTTTCCATTCTTTTTCACTTGCAAGCACTCTTAGGCATGCATTAAGCATTGTAATTGAGTTAAAGAGATAAGAATGAAGCCTAAAGAGGAATATGTGAATTAAAGAACGGATTGAATCGTTTGTGACCCATATGTGTTATATGATGTGTAGGGTCAAGCTCTAGGGAAAATCCACAAGCTGATCACTGTGAGTAATATCGATATTTGAAATTTGTCATTTGTCCAATTGCTTATTTCTTTATAAGCCTTATGAGTCTACCAGTTTAAATTATGGACAAATGTTTGATATGAATGAATAGATAGGCCAAAGGCCGTTTTGACATGAATGGATTGGCCAAAGGCCGTTTTGACATGAACAAATGGGCCGAAGGTCGTTTTGACAGGAATGGATGAGCTGAAGGCCATTTTGACATGAATGGATGGGCCAAAGGCTGTTTTGACATGAATGAATGGGCCAAAGGCCGTTTGACATGAATGGATGGGCCAGAGGCCGTTTTGACATAAATGAGTGGGCCAGAGGCCGTTTTGACAGGAATGAAAGATAAATGGGCCAAAGGCCAGTATGTTTGAAACCACAGTCACTTGACTTAAATTGCGTATATAAATGTTAAATGAAAATATGAATTTGGGCCCAAGGCCGTTCGGAGTATGTTGTTCTACATATTGTTTGTATCTTCTTATTTGATATTATTCACTAGGCTATCACTTGCGCTCATTCATATATTTGTAGGTGATCCAAGAGAGGTCCAGACCCAGCCCCAGTGAAGTCTGTGTGGAACAACCGAGTTTTGGAGAGTCAGCCTTCACGTCTCACACATGAGACCCGTCCTTCCTCTTTTGTTGTCTTCCTTATTTTGTCATATTGGCGAGGACTTTGTGTATACCTGTATATAGTTTTGATGGGTTGACTTAGACTTATATGATCCTGTCTATACAGAACTTTATGGTACTGTTTTTCATTGTGAGTTATTAATGTTTATATGTTTAGTTTATTTGATGTGCCATGTAAGAACAACTCTATGGACAAAGTTTTAAATTTTGCTTCCGTTTGGCCCCTTCACTCTGATGAGTTATGTCTGTTTTGCTTTAAGGCCGTAGGTAATCTCGCCATTACTGGCCGGTTATGGCCTTAACCCATAGGGGTGGGTTCGGGTCATGACAATGAGGCTAACTGCTTATGTGATATAACTACCTGAATGCCTGTGGGTGAAGGTTGGACTACCTGAATTGGAACAATTCATTGAATGCGAGTTTTAAGCCCACTCTGGAGGGTGGCAAAAATCATGCTTTCTAAGCCCACCTGAGGGTGGCAAATCCACATCTTAGCCTACTCGCGAGTAGCACCATCAAACCATTTTCAAATAAACAAACATGAAATGTTTTGTTCCGATTTAGGCGATCCGATCTATACTTGTGTGTTGTTCGCATCACATGGTAATTCTAGGCTAATAACCGAAATAAGAACGCATGTGTTTTCAAAAACAAGATATCATGTTAGTAAAGGTCGATCTTTGATCGGGCGAGCGGGGGTGCTCATAGATGACCTTCCCCGATCGTACCCAAGTTCCCGAGCCGATGCAACTTTGGTGATGACGGACACGTGGCCTTAGGCACGAGTTAGGGTTTCCTAGATTCCCCAAAATAAAATATTTAGGTGGCGACTCTGTATCTGGCAAAGCAGTCCATGTTTGGCACTTCTTTACAAAAATTAGTTTTGCAAAACGATTTGCTAGATTTGGACTCTTTGGTGATTTATCAATCTCGCATTTCACTTTGCGAGATTAGATTCAGAACCGTGACATTTGAGTCCAAACTGTAGTGAGCCTAATGAACAAAATGGGATTTTCCCGGGACGTTCGGGTGCGTCTACAGTTTCTAATGGCTATAGCCATCTCCTACTTTCGATCAGCCAGTCCTTGATTAGTAATCTGCAGCTTGGTGGTAGTTTGATCTAAAGCCAGGTTGACTGCTGATAACTTTTCTTCAAGCTGAGATTTTTTCTCCAATAGTTGGGCTCGAAATTGGGAGACAGAGGAATGTTGTTCCTTTAGTTTTGACACTTTAGCATGTACCTGGGAAACAAATCTCTGGTCTCTTAGCAATTTCTCTTCTGCAGCTCTGGCAACATGGCAGAAGTTGATGTAAAAGCCAATGGTAGCTGCCGCCTAAGATAAATGACTTGAAATAGTCATGCTGGATTGCTCAACAACCTTGCAGCACTAGAGGAAGCCATTCTTGATTATAGGCCTTTACAAGGCTTCGAAGGGGATCCTCAAGAAGAATGTCAGCAACTCCAAACAGCTATCCAAGCCTAAAGAAGGCAAGAAACTCCTACTAGTGGAGGAAGAGCTCTCAAAAATTTCTAATAGAGAATCGGCTATGACTAATGGCTCAGTTTCATTGTTAGTTGTTGGAGTGGTGGAAGACATGACAAAAAGACTAGTTAGCCTAGCCTCGAAGATGTCTACCTCTTCTGTTGACATGGAGGGTGCAGAAAGGACTCTGGTAGAAGGAAGAGATGGCTGCATAGGAATAGGAGAAGAAGGTGAAGCATCCCTAGCAGTCTCCATAGTTTTGGTTACCAGTAAGTCAAGAGAAAAGGGACTGTAGCTAGATAAGATTAGTGGACAACGAACTTGTGAGCTACCAGTGTCTTCTCTATGGGAATCAGCTATCACTGGAGATGAAGTAATAGCTGGAATTTCCTCAGGGGGGGGGGGAAGGAGCAGCAAGGCTTAAAGGGAGAACAAATTGAGTAGAGTTGAAGGATAGAAGAGGAAAGTATGGAGTTAAGCCGAAAGATAGGGATGCAGGAATGCTTTGCCTCAAGAAAGGTATGAAAAATGTAGGACCAGGGAGTGGGAGTATTGCTTGAATTGGCTCCACATTTTGAGGTCTTTCAACTTCAGATGAAACTGAAGGAATCCTTATTGAAGGAGAAGGCAGAGTAGTTGTTGCTGCAAAAGAAGAAATACAAAGTAATGTAAGTCTCAATATCAAGAATTTGAAAAAGGAAAGTGGAGACACGAAAAGAAATTACTGATTCAGAAATGGTGGCACTGATGGGAGAACTACGAAGGAAATACTGCTCAGTGGTGTGTTGTCTTCTTATAGTTTCTCTTTGGGTTGTATCAGCAGCAGTAGTTTCATCCCTTAGTAGTTGCTGTTGTCGCCTTTTTTCAGCCCTCTGGAAAACAATTATTTCTTTAGAGTGGTCCTTCTCCACTGTTTTGGCAACTGCTTCATCAGTAGGATCTTCGGCCAAGTCGGAAGGAGAGACAGTTGTCTTCTTTCTCTTTTTCCTCTGCAGTGGTATTTCCTACTCTTTCTCTGCAATCTGAGACTCAGACTCCTCAGGAGTGAGTAGTAGTTTTCTTTTCTTTCTCTACTGGTGTTTGTCTTTGAGAACAGCCAGAGATTCAACTCTCTTGGGAAATTCTTCTTGTGGAGACCGTACACTAAGTAGTATGAATATGAAGAAAACAAACAGAAAATTCTAAAAGGAAGGAAACCTAAAAGTGCATACCCTTCTTCGAAGCAGCTCTGGTAACTCTTGAAGGAGGGAGTAAGACTGCAGGAACAGTCTTGGTAGCTCTAGAAGAAGAAGGGATGGTCCCAGTTTGTTTTGGGTGAGCCTTAGAAGGCACACCTAGCGCTATTAGTAAATCACGAGGTTGTATTGCTAGATGCACTTCCATATTAACTGTCCACCAATTTTGAAATCTTTTTAAAACTGAGCTAGAGGGGAGGAAGGGGGTAAATTTAAACTCACTCAAATCTTCCAACAGTTTAAATGTTGTCTTCTCTAGTTTAGGTTTGGGTACTCTCAGGGTTCTGGCTGTAAGATGGATATTCGAGAGACTGCAAAGTGGAATGGGAATTCCTTGGGTAAGCCCAAATTGCCTGGTAAACTGGGAGGGGCAGTATACCTCAGATATGCACTTATAAGCTCGAGGGTTTAAAGTACCAATAAAAAGTTCCCTCGGTAACAAAATAGAGGCCCACATATCCTTGTGCAATGGGTTGGAACACTGTCTATCAGCCAAGAATGTCCTTAGCCATGTCGGTCCTTTATTGGCATCAAAGGGGTAAAAGAAGGTGGCAGATATGGAAACAAGAAGCTGATGAAAAAAAGCAAGATAGTAGGGGACAGAAGCACGATAAAGGACAATTCTAGCATACTTTTCTCCATAAGTGCTAGGGTCTTGAACTAAGAACTTCAAGCACTTGGGATGTAAATCAATGAAGTATGCAAAGAGCCAGAGTTGAAGCACCCAGAGGGGACCTCCCTGGTTGATATCTAGAGGTTTCTCACAGAATTGGGAGCATGCTCTATAAACATGGCCTAACAGATAAGGGGCTAAGGCTATTCGCTTCTTTAAAACAAGGGCCTTTGCAAGTGGGGCAAACTCAGGCATGATTCGTTGAGATGATGTACAAAAGAGAAATTTACACAACCAATATAAAATAAAGGAGAAAAGCTCTCGATTACTCACAAGGCCCTCCTTTTTATTCTCAGCTTTTACGAAGTCACTGAAGGAAGAATTCAAAGGTGGAAAAGAAAAATCAACCGAAAGGTCTGGATAGCTAGGTGTAAAGGGAGTACCAAGTGGTGAAAGCCCTAAGAGATGGCAGATATCAAGAACGGTAGGGGCCATCATACCACACCGAAACTGAAAAAAATTAAAGGCCATATTCCAAAAACAAAGAGCGGCAGGAATCAAAAAAGGGTCTTTAGGAATGATAAACTTGGAAAGACGAAGGGCATCGAGAATACAGAGCTCTTGTAGGTTCCATTCTCTTACAGGCACGACCCTATCGTACCACTCCTCCCACTCAACCCTCAATGTTGGCCAGTAACGATGAGGTCTGTTCACCCTCTAATTTCCCTAATCAAGCCCCCTTTCATAGAGAAGAAAGTGGTCCCCCAAACGAGGGTACAAAGCGGGAAGTTGGGCGGGAATCTCTCGAAAGATAGGACCTAGGACATATTCTTGTATTCCGTTATGGCGAGGAATAAAGAGAAGTCCGTCTATGGAACTCGGTCCACCAGCTTTAAATTTAGCAATTTCTTCCTCAATACATCTTTTCAAAGCCGTTGTTGGGCTTATACGTTCGCCGGCTAGTACTTTCAAGGAAGAAGACTTCATTGGTAAGGAGCAGCAAGAAAGAGAGGGTCAATAGAGATGAAGGGTTTGTGTGTTAGGCATATGAGTGAATTGAAAGCACGAAATAAAAGGGTTTTTAAACCTTTCTATCTGAAAAAATATACCCAATCGTTTTAAGTGGGTTGAATTCATAAAGAAGTGCTAAAGGTACGGATACGAAAGGTTTCCCTCAATGTTGGTAATTTGGGAGGGAAATGTATCTCCAATACTAATGTTGGCTTCAAAATCAAATATTTGGCTTCGAAGCCAAGTTTTGGCGCCAAAATCAAGTGACAAACAGCTTTAAAAGCATGAAATTGACTTCGAAGCATATTCCACGCCTAAGGGTGCAGGAATGCCCAAGTATTTGTTTACTTCAAAAAGATTAAAGACCTACTTTTAGGTTTCTTCATGAGAGTAAAATTTTTCGAAGTAAAAATTTGAAATACCTTACAGTTAGAGTTTGTTTGTTCTAAGTTTCAAAACCAATAGTTGGTTTAGTAGTATACAGAAGGAATCACTTTTTTGAAATAAAACAGTGCCGTTCTTAAAAGAGGTTTTCATATTTTGGAAAATATAGACTGTTTGTTCGAAGCAAAAGTTAGTTGATTTAAAGCTACTTGAGTGTATTAACCATATGTTGGGAAATTGGATATGATCAAATCAAGTTTCAAAATACAAAATTGTTGAATTCGAAGCTCTAATTCTAAAAGGAGACCTAAGGTAAAAGTTATCAATACACTCCATATGTTGGGAAAATTCAAATTGGGTTTCCAGTATTTCATTGGGTATATGATCGAATTAAGTTTCGAAGGACAAAATTGGTGAATTCGAAGCCCTAATTTTGTTTGTTTTTCACAAATGGAGTAAAATCTGACCATGCCAAATAAAGAGAAAACATCTTAGCTTCATTAAGACAAAAGCATTTACATCAGAAGCCTTCCTTAGCTACATATTCAAGTTTATAAAAATAAAGAATAGAATAAATGACAAGGTCATGGAACTTGTTCCAACTATGGTCGATGAACTTCTGTTCCTTTTTTATTTTATCTTCTATCTTTTCCAGGCTAGGCTGCTGAAGTTGATATGCTCTTACTTGATAAAAAAGTTTTTTGGCCTTTATTTCAAACTCTATTTCTTTCAATCCTTGTTCTATCTGATCCATGTCCAAGTCATCCCAGTATGCAGAGTCTTCATTCTTGAAATCATCATATTCGTCGATGAGATTCTCTGCTTCATACCGGGTATGAACTCGATGGGTTGGGATTTGGTCCAAAGATCGAGTGGTGGCCACAGAAATGTGATGCTAATGAAGAAGTAGTGGGAGTTGGTCTAAAAACATCTGGAGCTCTGCTTGGGCGATGGGGTTGAGGACATGACCCCGAGTCATAAGATCATAAGCCCATCGAAAGTTCTTAAGAGGAACATCGTCCTCGAGAACATTGAAGGGCAAATGAGAAAAAGCTACAAGTAGAAGTTGGGCTTGCTGTCGTTGAAATTTAGTAGGGGGAGATGGAGGGTTACAGGAGGAGAGAAACTGGTCCTCAAAGAGTGTAAGTCTCAGTTCCTCCATCCAGTGAGGGTTTTGCAGAAGAGGAGGTGCAGGAGCTTCCATCTCGAAAGAATAAGGAAAATGGGGGTTGCTGACACAATCAAGCCAATCAAAAGAGCAAAGTTTTGCCTTCTGGGCTAAGAATGACGTGCTATACCCTTAAGCCTCTTCTGGATGATGAGTGGCTTGTACTATCTTTGTATGCATGGAAGATGTGTACCATGCTACAAGTAAGTTGTCTTCCAAACGGTGTCGGCGGTCGATGGGTACATATTGGTAAACCACCGAGCTCCGAGTAAAGGGAGGGAAGGTTAGAGGATCAACAAATTCGACAAAATAATGATTGATTCGCTCTCTTAACTTGGACTCCTCGGGTTCTGGCCAGCTTCTCCAACCAGAACCCCTAGAAGAAGAAGAAGCTGCAGCCTCATCCCACGTAGAAGGTTTTGGGTCAGAAGAAGAGCTTCCAATATCTATGTTTGCAAAATTTTGGATTAAAGAATTGTGGACAATAGGTTTGTAATCCAAAGGTTGATAGCTTACAAAAGCTTCCATGACCTGAATATAGGAAGGTGGGTAAAGGTGGCTAATCAATGCATGAAGGTTCTTTCGAGGATGAAAAGCATTGTCAAACAACTCTTCATATGCTTGATCGAGGTAAGAAAAGGGTTGCTTGGCCATGAGAGTACCAGTCTTTTCGAATACTGAGATAGTGGGAATTTTCAAAGGATAAAAGAGAATTTAATGCAAATGTTTCATTGATGAATGGCAGTTGCATTTCTAAAAAAATACAAACCCATGCATGTTCTAAGACATGGATAAAATACCTTGACCCACTAATATCACCAAGTATTGGGTATATTAGTGCGGGGGGGGGGGGGGGGGTAATGTTGGCTACATATTTTGTACAGGCCAATCACAGTTCAACACGTGACAGGATGAGGGCAATACGGGAAGACAATTCAAATCTTCAATCGTAATCACATACGTGGCAGTTAGTATTGGTTATTGTGGATCTGCATAGTACTGGATCAGCAAAAAGATGCAACATGAAGTGGCTTTAACAGTTACTTATATATTTAAATTCAAAATCAGGAGGGAAGCCTAGTGGAGCTAACTATGAGGAAACATGATCAGCAATCATGGAGGGATGATTTGACAGTTAGAAGTTCATTTCGACAGTTATCATTGAGAAGTATAAATAGCAGAGAAGGCCCCAGAAAGAACCCCCAGACTTAGATCCAGAAATCAGTTTTTATCTACTTTATTTCCCTTCAAGTTTTTACATTTATTGTTCTTTACATTTTATGTACTTCAAATTCCTACACTGCACTTCGTTCATAGGAGTAGTTTCAAGTAATTTGTTGCCGTAAACCTCTACGGGGCTGAATTGGATCATTGTAAGTTTTTCATTTTTACTTAATGAAATGCTACAATTGCTCTTCATTTAATTGATGTTTGCTTAATTCTCCTAAACAAAGCCACCAGTAAAAGTCCTCTTCATTGAGGCTGAAAGAACTAAAACAAAATCGTCTGATAATTGGTTGGTAATTAATCTTCTGTAAGGATTGATTAATCCTTGCTGGCACGCTTAAAATTACAATAATAACCTTCAAAATCCAAAAAAGCCAACAACCACTAACCTCCCCCATCAGTTAACATTGTTAACTAAATGATGAAATTACTATATTGCCCTTGTTTGGCAAAAAGATTTCTTTCTCTTTTTCTTACCCTTTCCCCTCTCTCATCTCTATTCGTTGCCTACCACCAATTGCAATGGTGACTATGGTGGTGGTGGTGGTGAAGGTAGTAGTGGAGGAGGAGGGGATTAAACACCAATTAGAAGAGAGATAAAGAACCTATTCCACAGCCACCTACCATTGTGAACCTCCATGGCGATTACCTCCACCTTCCAACAACATAGCATAAATAATGAGAGAGAAAAGACGGTTACCTCCCAACTCGCTTTGCTCCATAGCCCACTATCACGGACGAACCACATCACCCACCCATTGAATCACAGGCCTCCACTAAATCCACCAAATCCCCCACCACTACAGTCAAAACCCAAATTCAAAGAATGGGTCTGTTAAATTGATTAATCCATAGCTTTCCACTGAATCCAACTCTATTTAATCACTCAAGCAATAGTTGCCACTCTAGTTTTACCCAAGCAATTGCAAGCTCATAGAGGTGTCACTTCACTTATGAAAATTAGCTCCACAAGTCAAACATTTAAGTAGGCAACTTTTATTTATGTCCGTATATGTATGTATCTATGTATATATATGTTTTGTGCATATGAGAGAAATTAGTTGAACTGTGTTACTATCCTTTGTTGGAAATCAAAATAAAAAGTTCTTATCTGAATATATATATATATATAAAGTGTTCTCAAAATATTTAGAAAATGATTGTTTTGAAATTTCTTTTCTTTATTGGAAATCAAAATAAGAAGTTCCCATGTTTGTATATATATAATTGTTTTACATGAGTTTTGCAAAATCAATTGAATTGAGTTTTGTTTTATTTGCTGAAATTCTTTGCGAGAAATCAAATTAGAAGATCCCAGTTGGTTGGGTGGTTAGATTGTGAGAGGTTTTGGTTAAGAGAAACACTGGAGAAAGGGTCTGCGATTGAAAGAAGAAGAGGTGAACGGAAGAGAAAGAAATTTGTAAGGGTAAAGTTGGCATTTCTTGCCCTATTTTCGCTTTCATCAACATTTTATGTTTAGTCAACAAATAGTTGATGTACAAAAGGACTAAAGTGTTACAAATTTTGTAAAGCAAGGGAGGGCATGGTGGCCAACTAGGTTAAAGAAAGCCACTTTGGGGGAACCTTTGACAACCAAATCCCTTTCCGAGGAAAGTCAACTTGTTAAGTGCAAATAATTCATCAGCTTTGTGTTAAATCTATGTCCCACAAGCCACATTTGGTTCCATACCACAGTTTTTGTTATTCTCAGGCTTGAAGGTAGTATAAAATTAGCTCTAGAAGCTTCTTTGTGCTTCCAGTGTAAGAACTCGTTGTAAGTTCTTAATGAGAATTGTCAATTGTCATTATATTCATATATAGAAATAGCCCCTCTAATAACTTATGTTACATGGCTTGTTCTAAATGTATGAAGTACACGTGTTGGACACTTGAGATTTGAGTAAGGGTATGAGATGTGTGCCCAACATGTTTAGTTGAACATTAACTTAAGAAACATATTTAGTAATTTGAGTTGACCACAAAGGTAGACATAAAACCACATATTATGCATGAAATACTCTATGGCACCTTGTGAACACCATTTTACCTTAGAAAATAAAAGAGGTATACTAAGAAAGAAATAATTTGTCGTGTACCCAAGTCCACGTAACATTGCTAATAACTATAAACATGCATGAAACAAAATCTTCCCTAAATAATAGCATTATTCATACACTTTGATATGAATTATACCGTTATTCTGGTTGTCTAGCTGATGTTGCACTGATATGAATTTTTAAAACACTTGAGTTACTCATAGAATGACTGAAGGGCTGAAAGGCTACTTGTTGTTTTGAATTGTTTGGTCAAGTTGAAGGGAATTTCAAGGTAGTGTAGTTTCAAGGCAGTGCAGCTTCAAGGCTGCTGGTTTGTGCTGGTTTTTCTCTGGTTGTCTTGCTGGTTTGTGCTGGTTTGTCTTGCTGGTTTTGTTTTTTTTTCACCTTTGCTCTGTTTTCTTGTTTGTTGGTCTCTCACAAACTAGGAGGTTGGTGCTTGTTATAGCTCCAAGCTCCTCTTTATTGATGTAATTTATTATACATTGTATGTGTTTCATCAATAAAGTTTTTTTGCAGATTAAAAAAAAATATTTATACACTTTGTGCATGTTTCTTTCCACTTATTTGCGACTTATTCAATTTCAAATTTGAAAATGCATGCTTTACTAGTTAAACCAAAAAAAAGTTAGGTCGTTTGCTCTACTTAATTGGTTTTCACCTCAAAATGCATAAAATAGGCTGAATCGGCTCCTATTTCAATACGTGTTGGATCGATCAATATACCAATAATCAAGTCTTCAGTCTACTAGTGGAATGCATCGCATCAACCTGGGAGCATTAGCCAATCTGGTACATCAATACATGTTCCTATGCCCATTCCAATCTTGTCTAACTTCACTAGCTCCCTCTTCTCAACCCGTATCTTGTTCATTCTAAAAATACATCTTCCTATTCCATTTTTTCTTGAATCTCCTTTAACGAAAGAAATAGAAGGTCGAGAAGGAATACCAAAATCTAGTTCACTTGCTAGTCTCTTTGTTTCAATGGCTGAATGGTTAAAGAGCCCAACATATACAAGAGGCAAATTTGATTAACTTGGAGTGTTTAGTTCAATGGCTGCTCATAGAATTTATACATATAGCTTGCCCTTATACCTTATGGGGCATTTTACTCGCTCAACACTTGTTCTTCACTTGCTAGGGAAAGAAAATGGATAGATGACTGAAAATCCCGCTTAGAGATTGCAACTAAAGTTAGAGTAGGAGTACCATATATCATCTCTTATTGAGGCCTTGATTACCTGCCAATTCCATTTGATCCGTTGCTCTACAACTAAGGACGAGATCACCATCACATGAGCTTTGAAGTCCTAAAATGTTCTCTTTAATAGGGCCTCCTTGACCAGGCTCTTCATCGTAGAAATTTTACCAGAAAAACTAGAGCACGACATAAGCTAAAAGCATCTTTGTTTTTAAGTGGAAACAGTGGTGTTCAAAGCATTGTTCTATATTGTCTTGTTATTGTTGTGCTGCAAATAAATGAAAAACAAGTTAGAAAACCAAGTTCTAGGGAGGTCACTCAAGCACACTACAAGGGTGTTCTACAAAGACGTGTAATTTCCACTCAAAGTGTGCTTAAAGTCCACTTGAGCAAAGGCGATAATTCATCTTCCGCAAAGGTTCCACAGCTACCACCTGAAGCGCATTTTAGCCTAGAGACCAAATCGGAGATCCTACTAAGCACACTTGAAGACGATCATATGGATTTCAATCCAATTAGAATTTGGTTTAGGTTTTCTTTTCATAGAAAACATGAATTCCAAGATCTTTTGAGAGAGAGAAACCTAGTGCATTCATAAGATTTCAAAAGCTTTATGAAACACATGCTCCTAGATCTTTGAAACAGATCTGAATGCATTTCCACATTATATTGGGAGTTTCTTAATCGAGTGTTTCGAAAAAAAAAACACATAAATTTGCATTGTGCATTAAGCTTTGTCCTTTGGCATAATGGGATTCGAAGTGACGACCAGTCACGCATGTCTCTGTTCATCTGTGTATATGGATGTTTGATAAACAAGCAAGGTTTAAAAATGCAGTGTTACGTAACGGTTTCAGCGGAAGGCACCACGCGTTCCCTCGATTTTACGGTGTGATTGAAATTCACAGGTGTATCGGCCGTTACAGCCGTCGTAGCGGTCGTAACGGTGCCGTAGTGGCCCATTACGCACGTTACAGGGCTTTTTTAGGTGATTCTTTTCAAAAAAAAAAAAAAAAAACAAAAGAAAAGGTTGAAAATGTTGTACATACTTTTATTATAATTGAGCTTTTGTCTTTCGTCTTTACAGCCTGTGAACCACTAAAGTGAGATTCCATAAGTGTGTCGGCCATTCACAAATTTTCAGATCAGAAATATGGATGAGTGAGAAATAGAGAGAGAGAAGAGAGAAGAGAGAAGAGGGAAGAGGGAAGAGGGAAGAGATGAACCTGTATTGAATCTTCAAGGCTACCTCTGTTCTGTGTTGAAACCAGTGACTCTCCGGCTGCCCCTTTGTGTTGAGATGAAGTAAGTGCATAGTTTGATCTATTGCCTTTTTTTATTATTTTGTTTGTTCAGCTGCCTTTCTGGCTAGCTTCTTGGGGAAGATATATATCATTTATTGACCTTGAGAAGATATATAGCATTTGTTTTTCTTTGTGTGTGGTCTCCAACTGGCAAAATTTTTATTTTATTTATTTATTTATTTTTTAAACAATGATCTCCAGGCTTTAAATTTTGTAAAGCCTACAAAATTTATGTGATATATTTAATAATTTTAATTTAAATATATATGTAGAGCTATGCACTTATTTTTAGTATTTTATATATAATAATTCGTGATTGATTATTTTTTTTTTTACAATATCTAAAAATTATAACACCTATAATTATATTAATACATTTTATATATGTCAGTGTTTATTGATTTTTTTTTTTCTTGCAGGTTATTCAAAAACATAACAAATACTCAAGTGATTGAAGCTCAAAAAACAACTATGTATGCATTTTTTTCTTTGTAATTTATTTTTTAATTTTTATATGATTACATTAGCATGTAAACTTCAATGTATAAATAGTGATTGCATTTGTTTTTTATAATCATTTCATTTAATATTTAATTATAAATATTTTTTATTTTGTTATTGTAATGTGTTGTGACAACAATGTTGAAGTCACTATTTTTTTTTTAAATATCTTTTTAAAAGAAAAAAAAATCAATACCTCAAAAAACATTCTTTATAACTTATTTTTTAATTTTTATATGATTATATTAGCATGTAAACTCCAAATGTATAAATAGTTGTTGCATTTTTTTTAATAATCAATGCATTTACTATTTAATCATAAATATTTTTTATTTTGTTATTGTAATGTGTTGTGACAACAATGTTGAAGTCACTATTTTTTTTTTATAAATATCTTTTTAAAAGAAAAAAAAAATCAATACCTCAAAAAAATTCTTTATAATTTATTTTTTAATTTTTATATGATTATATTAGCATGTAAACTCCAAATGTATAAATAGTGGTTGCATTTTTTTTATAATCATTTCATTTAATATTTAATTATAAATATTTTTTATTTTGTTATTACAACATTGTTAAAGGCACAATTTTATTTTAAAAATATCTTTTTAAAAAAAAAATCAATACCTCAAAAAAAAATTCTTTATAATTTATTTTTTAATTTTTATATGATTATATTAGCATGTAAACTCCAATAAATAGTGGTTGCATTTTTTTTTATAATCATTTCATTTAATATTTAATTATAAATATTTTTTATTTTGTTATTACAACACTATTAAAGGCACAATTTTATTTTAAAAATATATTTTTTTAAAATAATACCTCAAAAAAAATTCTTTATAATTCATTTTTTAATTTTTATATGATTACATTAGCATGTAAAATCTAAATGTATAAATAGTAGTTGCATTTTTTTAGAATTATTTTATTTAGTATTTAATTTTAAATATTTTTTTAATGTTAAATTGTAATGTGTTGTGCCAACAATTTTTATGGCTAAATTTTCTTTTTTTTAAAAAAAAAAATCAATAGTTCAAAAAAAAGATCTTTATAATTTATTCTTTAATTTTTATATGATTACATTAGCATATAAAAACTAAATGTATAAATAGTGGTTGCATTTTTTTTTACAATCATTTCATTTAATAAATGTAAATAATGTTTATTTAGTTAGTTCAAGTTTTGCTAAAAAATAATTTTGTAAACATTTAAAATAAATTAAAAAAAAATGTATTAATGATGCAGAATTCAAATTCAAAAATGCCACGACAAAAGGGTGCCAATGATGAACCCCCAAGTGATGATATTGGTTGGAAATTCGGAACTCAAGTTGAAGGCACTAGGTATCATATTATTTGCAAATTTTCTGGACATCACATTAAACGTGGGATTACGCGTTTCAAACAACATTTAGCACATCAAACGGGGCAAGTGCATTCTTGTCCTAATGTTAGCAGAGACGTGATGCAAGAAATGATGAAACATTTACAAAACAAGAAAATGAGTAAAGCGGACAAACAAAAGAGAAAAGTTGAATTGGAAGCACATATTAGGAGAGATGATCTCTGTGATGAGGATGAATGGGCAGATTTTGTAGATCTTCGAGACGATGACTCTGACTCTGATCCAGATATGGCCAGGGCTAGACAAGCAAGTATTCGTTCACAATAACAATGGGAGGAAAGGCAATAATTTAGACAAGGTGTTGCAGGTCATGGATCACAATACGATGTAGGTGGTAGTTCTGGTGCAGGGGTTAGTGGTCAAAGAATGCCAAAAGGGTAAGGTATTGCTAATGTTTTTTCATCGATCACAATCCGTACGTGAAACTGGTGGGGGTGGACGTAATTGGATTAAGCCGAATGCTCCTGAAGCAAGGTTGAGGGCAATGGATGTAGAACTCCAAAAGAGCAAGAGTACAAAGCAGTGAAAAATCTCTACAATAAATTTACAGAAGTTAAGAGAGAGATTGGGACGGGCAATGTCCAAGTTTATACTCTATAATCGTATTTCATTCAATGCAGTTGATTTAGAGTATACACAACCCATGCTTGATGTAGCTGCTGAAGTAGGGCCAGGAGTAAAAGGTCCTAGTGCTTATGAAGTTTCTGAAGTATATTTGGGCATGGAGCATGATGAAATGACTGAATGGATAGGATCATTCAAGGGAATTTGGGCAGAGGGAGGTGTATCCATCATGTGTGATGGTTGGAGCAATCTAACTTGGCAACACATCATCAACTTCTTAGTGTACTGCAATAGAGGTACTATATTTCACAAATCAATTGATGCCTCTAATATTATTAGTAGGACTGTTGAATATTATTTTGGGTTGTTAGATAAAGTTGTTGATGAAATTGGAGAACAATACGTTGTTCAAGTTGTAACTGATAATGAACCTGCACTGAAAGCTGCCGGTAAAATGTTAATGAGAAAAAGGAAACATTTATATTGGACAGCTTGTTCAGCACATTGTATCGATCTCATGCTAAAAGACATAGCCAATAGGAAAAGTGTAGCAAAGGTGATTGAAGATGGTAAAACCATCACCAATTTCATTTATAATAGTGGATGAGTGTTGGATTTAATTAGATAATTCACTGGAGATAGAGAATTGATTCAACCTGCCATCACTCAATTTGCTACAAATTTTATTGCCATTGAGAGTATTGTTAGATATAAACAACAATTGAGAGCTATGTTTAATAGTGATGAGTGGAAGAATTCTAGATGGGGGAAGGCGAAGACTAGGCAGCTTTACAATGTGAAAAAAATTATTTTGGGAAAGGGGTTTTGGTAGAAAGCAACAAAGCTTTGTAAAGTTCATGAGCCCCTACTCAGAGTATTACGGTTGGTTGATGTGGATGAGAAGCCAACAATGGATTTCATATATGAAGTTATAGATAGAGCAAAGTTGGCAATTAAAAGAGATTGTCGCTACTACACCGAGTATTGGAAAATTATTGATACTCGATGGTCTTTTCAATTGTATCAAGATTTGCATGCGGCTGGTAAGTATTACGATTTCAATTATAAAATGTATATTTATTTACAATTATTAATTTTCTTCTTATTTTTTAAAGATATTTTTTAAATCCTCAATTCCAATATGGTGTTACCTCATCCAATGAAATGATAAGAGAAGCGATGGATGGACTTAAAAAAGGAATTACCAGACTAGAGCCTAATATGGATGCTTAAGTGAAAACAACAAATCAAGTACGTACCAATTATTTAAATTTTAATAGTAATAATCTACTTTTGCAAATGTTACTTGTAATGATTGTCCAAATTGTAGTTGTTGCTATTTCGAGATAAATAGGAAACTTTTAGCACTCCTTTAGCACAAAGAGCATGGAAACAATCAAATCCATTTCAAAATTACAAATTTACAATATATAAATACTTAAATAATTTTCTATCATATTTTGACTTATGTCTAATGTAATGTAATTTTGTGCAGCTGAGTGGTGGATTATTCATGGCAGTTGTGCTCCTGAACGTCAAAAAATAGCTGTGAAATATTAAGTCAAACCACCCCATCATCTCACTGTGAACGTAATTGAAGTACTTTTAGTCTCATCCATACGAAGACGAGGAATAGATTGAAATATAAGAAAATTCAAAGATTAGTCTTCATCACCTACAACATGAGATTAAAATTGAGACACGTTAAAAGAAACAGCCAAGAGGAGATTGATAGGAGTTTTAATCCTATTAACTTGGATTACATATTTGAAGAAGTTGATCCAATAAGTCCATGGATAGAACAAAGGGAAAATCCTTTACTAGATGGTGTGGATAATTCTAAATGGCTAGATTTGGTCTCAGATGATGATGGTGGTGGTGGTGGTGACGACAGCAATGGCGATGGCAATGATGGAAACGATGGTGGTGGCAACCATAGATATCAAGCTTGACGCACTCCTCAAAGCTCAACTCCTACTCCAACTCAAAGTGATAATAGTGGTGGTTTAACACCATCTGATAGAGGAGGTGATGATGGTGATGGTGAAGGCACTTCTCACGGTGACGATGGTGGTGGTGGCAGCGACAATGGTGGTGATGGCGGTGATGGTACTAATTTTGGTGCAGGAAGTGAAGATTTTACTTGAGGATTTGGATTATGTGATGTTGGGGAACATTATGATATTGGAGAACCTGTTGCACCTTTACCCCAACTACCTAGGAGGTTTCGTAGTAGTGATACACTTAGGGATGAAAGAAGAATAAGAAGTAGAGAACAACAGCTTAATTCATCTGATAGTAGTCATAGTTATCCATATCACCCTTACCCACCCTATAGCAACGATAGCCAGAGCTATCCTTACCCATCTCAACAAAATTATCCTTGGCCCCCTCAACAACATGGTCCTCTAGGATACGGTTTGCCAAATTATCAACAAGCCCAAGAAGAGTATGTTGATCCTTTTCAGCCAAGGTATCCATTTTCTCTCCCAATGCACGAAACAGAAAGGGATGACACGATGAGCACATTTACTTATATATTTCCTGCTGGATGGGATGAAGGTAGTAGCAATCAAGCTCAACAATCTGATTCCCCAGATGCACCACGTCACTCATTTTGGTGGGGGTGAAGGTAGCAGCAACAATCAAGCTCAACAATTTGAATCCCAAGATGCACCACGTCACTCATTTTGGTGGTGACATTATGTAATTTTAGTAGTAACATTATGTAAAATGTACTTTCTGTTATTTGTGATTTATGTTATGATGTTATGTACTTTGTCAAGTTCTTTCATTAAGGATGTATACTTTTTAAAAATTATTTGAGTTAAAATGTACATATGCTTCCACAAGTATAATAATTAAAAATAATTTTATACATCTAAGTCCAACAAAAGAAATTTTTGCCACAAGTGTAATATGGATTTATGACATCTAAAGTCATTAATTATTGAAATAAAATGTAAAAAAATTCATTTTCTAGTGATTTAAAAATATGAAATATATTGGATCATACTTAAAAATTATGAAAAATTTATCAAAATTTATTTTAAAACCCAATAAATATGATTCTAAAAAAAAATATGCGTATCGATAAGTTTTTTGCAAATTGTGCAAAAAATAAAAAAAATTCACAGGTCCGGTAACCGCAACCGTTACACTGTGACCTTTACACCCCCACAACCGCAACCGCGCCACCGCTACCATTACAGTGACCGCAACCGCTTTCCAGAACCTTTGTTTATGAACATGCCTTTTTTCCACAATTTTTGGCAACTATTGTCGCTTTGCACTTGCATTGCAGCAACAAAATAGCTAACCAAACATTGTTTCTAACAAATTGTCAACTGTGCCCTAAGCCTTTGGAAAAAATTCTGAGTCTCTCTCTTGATGTCATACCGACGAAAGTCTGAATTATTCTGTAACTAGGGATAGTATGTAGCCATAAATTTCAAAAGAACACCTACTATATGATTATAATAATAATGATGATAAAATCACCCACCCTAGATTGAAGCATTGTAGAAATCTAGATGTGCTATAAAAATCGCAAAAGAAAACTGACACAAGAGTCATGCAGAATATATCAATCTTGCCAAATAATATGGACATTACCTCCAGTTCTCTTGAAGTATATTTTGGATCCAAATTTGAAAGGTGGACAAGTGTTCCTTGCTCATGTGCACTCTTCATTCTTTCCTCCCAAGGCTGAATCGCGACAGAAAGAAAAAAGAAAATGCTATATTTACAGCCTCAATGGTTGTATCCATAGCCCTCCCTCTCAATGATTGAAAAAAGATACTTGAAGGGGCTGAATATAAAATGGGTCGGATCCAAGCCTTGGGCCGGCCCAATCCATTAACGCCCGAATCCAAATGGATTAGATGAATATATGGGCAAGCCAATTGAGCCCAACTCCATGATCAACAGTCTACTCAAGTCCTCAAGCACTTGGGCCCAACCTGCAGTGGAAAGGCTAGCCCAGGCGCGCTACTGGGTTGGGCCAAGCTGCAAGACCTAATCTATGAACCGAACTAAAGTGGGCCGAGCCCACACTAAGATATCCGAATGGACCAGCCCATCCCAACAGAAGCCTTGTATAGGGCCGAACTGGGGCGCTAAGGTACCGAGCTGAGGGAATCTCGCAAAGAAACGTAGACGTTGTGAGTGTGTGCATGTGTAAGTTGCCACCTCAGCTGGTCCTCTACACCTAGAATCACAGAAGCTATTAAACCAGAAGAATGAAGTTTGTTATCAGCATGATTACAATGAATATATGCATTCTATAACAACCACCCGGTGTTCCCCCACCTTCGAAAATGCTAAAAGGAAACCTGGCAGCACTAGAGCTTCATGAAACCATCTTGAGAAGCAATACATGAACTTCACATTGAAGGTAACTGAACTGTTCCCAGCTAAACATCACTTACTTACAAACTCAACCCTTCTTCTCCGATCATTGATTCCCACACCGGAGCAGTTATCTGGCCAACCCCGGCCGAGCAGCTCTTACGGTGCATCTTATGGCAGGAACCTCAATCCCTGGATAGTCCAACCGAGTGCGGAGCCTCGATCCACTTTCATCTAGTACGGAATCTGGTACGCACAATACTATTATCAATTTTGTCTTTGATATAAAAAAGGAGAGGGACAGATTGCAGTATATGTCAGCATTATCACAGAAAAATATGTACACATTGGCTGGTGCTTCCAACACTACACTGATTTAAAAAACAACAAATGGTAAAAAATCACAACCACATGCTCACAATATAAAATAAACTAACAATGGAATAAATCGACTTTAATTCCTACAAGCTAGCATAAGTACAGAAAGTTTGCTATAGATGCTGGAACTAACAAAAAATTTGTGAAAAAAAAAAAACAACCTAGAAATAAAAATAATGGAAAGCTTCTAGATAGGTCTACAATCTTAGAGGTTATGAACAATTATTATGGTTAGGAAAGAAATGAGCCATCCTTATTTGTAGGGTGTCTCTAAATGCACCCCAGAAAAATGGATGGACACCCCATCTCAAATTTGAATTTCCTTCTTCTTTGGGGTCGTGGGGGTGGGTGGCAGCGGAGGTGAAAGGGGGCCATGCTCACTGGAAAGGGTAAGAGGGAGACAGGGCTGTCGACTACGAAATGGGAAGAAGGGGATTTCGTTAGTTTTGTATATGGGACCAAACGACAGTGTTTTAAGCTTTATGAATTGAAGCATGATCTGAGCCGTGAAATGAGAAAAAGGCTGCATGGCACAATCTCATTACATGGACTATTCGGTCAGATTTTTTTGAAAAACTGGGGAGAAGCCAAAGAGAAGATAGAGAATGTATATTCATGGCACAATGGAGTGCTAATGTCAAAATTTTAAATGAGACTAAATTCTTAATTACTAGAAAATGTAGGATAGGAAAATAATAATAACAATTGAAACACATCAAAAATATAATATGAGGGAGTAAGGACCACTCACAAGTGCCCTAAACCATTTGCTTCTCTCCTACAATCATGTTAAAAAGAAAACATGTAAGAAACAAAACATAATTTCAACAAATAGACTATTGCAATACCAATGCAAGAAACTACTTCCCAAAAACACAAGGAAAAACAAATAAATAAATAAATAAAATAACACAAGCAACTATTTTTTTTTTTTTTGATCGACAAAACGAAAGACTTTATTGATGATAAAACCATACAAAGTATGAAGGATATATCAATAAAGAGGAGCTTGGAGCTAAACAAAGCTCCAACCTCCTAGTTGGTGAGAAACCAACAGAGAAAACAAAAGAAAGCAACAGAGCAGAACAAAAGAGCAGAAAAGCAGAACAAAAGAGACCAGAACAAAACAGCCAAATAAACCAGATCAGCAAACCCCAGCAGTGAAGCTGCATAAGAGCAACACATTATCAGCAGCAAACCCCATTAGCAGCAACTATATAGCACACTTCCATGTGGAATCACTTTTATCATGAACATAAGTTTGCCTACTACACCACAAGGATGTAGGGAAGATCCAAAACTGGCTGAATTGAATTGCCAGCACTGCTGGAATGATTTACACACTACAAAATATCATGCAACCTTCCAAGCAACAGATAACCAGCAGGGCAACATGATATAGATACCAGCAGGGAAATGTGTAATCCGTGAAGTGAAACGCAACTTAACATTTAGAATTTTTTAACACGGATTAACGCAACTTAACATGTAATAGTGCACAACAATCTTTTGAGAGCCAAATGTATCAACGTTTTGAAAAAAAATACAAGTCCCATTTTCAAATTTAGAATTTGTTTAGAGTTTTATTTGCTTTATGCTCATGCAATTAGTTAGTAATTATGCAATGGAACTAAAATACAAAGGGAGTGTTTGGTGCAGCTGTTAAAACATATTATAACTTATAACTTAATAGATTATAGATATAACTTTAATTAGAAGCTGTTGACCTGTTTGGTATAACTATTAGATTATAGATTTAAGTTGCTGAGTAGTGTTTGTTTACTAAATTGTAAAATAGCTTTTTGTTGTGTAATGTCCTTTTTGCCCTTATTAGATATAAAAATTGTTAACCTCTTTCATTTTCTTCATTTTTTTAATTACATGCCAATTAATATAAAAATTGTGATTTATTTTTTCATTACAATAAAATGCACAATATCAATTAATTAAAAATTGTGATTATTTTTTTTCATTATAATACAAATTAATAATATAAAAATTGTTATTTTTTTAATTTATTATTAATTCATTACAATTAATAATATAAAAATTGTCAAGTTTTTTTAATTTATTAATAATTCATTACAAATACAAACTGATTATTTTTTATTTTTAATTTATTAATTCATTAATTAATAATATCAGTTAATATCAATTAAAAACTGTTACAAATATCGCTGGTAGCCCTAGCCACCGCCAGTTGCCCCCTTCTTCTTCTCCTCCTCCTCATCCCATCGCCAGCAGCCCTCTGTAAAACCGAAGTGAACGCGGAGAGAGCTAGGGTTGATCGCGAAGAGAAAGAGAGAGAGAGGCTTGTCGTTGATCGCGAAGAGAGAGAGAGAGCTAGGGTTGATCGTGATCGCGACGCTAGAGAGGAAACGAAGGAGTAGGGCCACGCCGTCTATTATCACGCTAGGGTTTCTCATCATGATAGTTTCAGATCGTGATGGATTTCATAGCACAGCCAGAGAACAACGCCGAGGAAAGAGAAAGAAGGAAAGGAGAGAGAAAGAGAGAGCTCTGGTTCATACGCTGAAAATCACCTCTGGCACCAGAAATCGCCACTCTATCTCTCTCTCTCAGAGAATGAACAATGATCTTTGTGGTTTATATAGTGGCAATTTGGTAATACTTCAAATTAGTGAAGGGCATTTAAGTAATTTCAGATCCCCTCTGCATAATCCACTTGCAAAAGCGGCTTCCAGCCGTTTCTGCTTTTGGACTTTTTTATGTAGAAAAAAAATCTATAAAAGCTCAAGCTGTTGGCCTTAAGCTTAACCAAACAATCTATATTAGCTTTTTAGAAGCCAAAAGCTATAATCTGTTCAAATTAAGCCAGACCAAACACCCTCAAAGTTACGTATTTCAAGTAATATTCCTGCATAATAGAATTTTGGGTAAATTACAAATACACTCCCTGAGGTTTGATCAAAATATGAATCACCCCCTGTGGTTTTGAAAATTACATTCCACCCCCTAAGGTTTCTAATTTTAATAATAAATCGCCCTTTTTATTAATAAATCATGAAGTCAATTAACAGTTTTTAATGATGTTAGAAACAGTGGCGGAGGGAAGTGAGGACTAGAGGGGTCACGTGCCCCCCTGGATTTTGGACTATTTTTTCCTTTTCTTTTTCTTTTTCTTTCTCTTTTTCTTTTTTTTTTGGTTGCAAATATAAGAAAAAACATTTTAAATAAAAAAAATTACAAAAATATTATTAGAGTAAAATATCAATAACATTTTAAAAATTGTGAGAACAATATTGGTTATTTTGATTAAAAATGAAGAGACTACTATAAACCATATTATCTATGAAAATTTTATAATTTTTTTTTAATGCAACGGTGATATAATGCAAGTATGAGTAATCTCACTATAAAAGATATGAAATTTATTAGATTGTTAGTTACATGTTACATGTGACATGTGAGGTTCACTCTTTTTGCGTTTATTTACTATTAGTTTGTGATATCACATACTAATGATGACGTGGTATTACCATTATATTGAATTTTTAATCAAATTTTGTATAAAAATATAATTTATCATTATATAATTTATTTTAAGACTTATATCCATATTTTTTTATATTATCTATGATACACTGGTTATAAATAATGTTATTTTTTTGATATTTCTCCAAATCAAGCGTAAAAACTTGCGTAAAATATTTTTGTAAAATTTTTTGATATTGTAATTAATAAGTGCCTTCTCTAATTTAATTTTCTGGCTCTGTCACTGGTTAGAAATATGTTTCAATTAATAATTTTGGTAGTTTTATTATTGTATATGAGAACAATTATGAATTTTATTTTTTTAGTTACTTCTGTTAAATAATTTTTTTTTAAAAAGGGTATTTGTAATTTTGCAAATCACAAAAAATAATCTATACTTTAAGCAAATCTCAAAAGGTGTACTTGGAATTTACCCTATAATTTAATTGCCTTCAAAAAGTTAGTAGTCAGTAAATCTACGAACTTGCTCCCTAATTTCTTCTCCTCTCCAGATCACTTCGTCCTTGGGAAAACCAACAGACGTGACAACTTTTTACATCAACTTAGGTCTCGTTTTGGCAAGTGACTTTTTTAGCCCAAAAGTCAAAAAGTCACTAAAAAAAATCAAAAACTTAATAACCTATATCAAAAAGTCAAAAATTCTATTTTCTCTCTACTTTTTGCACATCTTTTTGTAAAAAATCAAAAGTCATCCCAAACATATTAGTATTTTTGGAAAAATTAGTCTAAGGACCCTCTCCCATATTTAGTAATGGAAGAGATCCACAATTTTATTTTATAATGTCTAAGATCCCTTAACTTCCACACCCATATATCACAGAGATATTTGACACTCTGGAATCAATCCTCAATTTTTTTTTTCTGTCTTTCACTCTAAACTTCTCCTTCTCCAAATTCGAAACAATTTCACTTCATTTCAATTCCAATTCTAATACCAATTCATCAAAAAATGGATTTGAGGCTACACTCTCCAGCACATGATGGATGTGGCTGAAGCATCTGAAGCTTCCACTGATGCAGCAACGCAGTGTCACGCAACTACGTTCACGACGCCAAGGCCATGGCGGCGACACATGCGGACGTGAAGGAGTACCCGAACTCGTACTTGTTCATTATCGACATGCCTGGGCTGAAGTCAGGGGGAGAGGATCTTGATTCCTGGCCACGCTTCTGGAGACCTTGTCCTCGTGGCTCTGCAACCATGAATAAAAGCAAACTGATGACCAGTGAATACCCCTAAACTTCTCAACTTCTCTCTCTCTCTCTCTCTCTCTCTCTCTCTCTCTCGTAATGGAAGTAGTGGAAGTGAAGAATGGTTATGGTGGTGGTGGTGGAACCACCGTGTGCATAACCGGAGCTTCAGGTTTCATCGGTTCATGGCTCATTATACGTCTTCTTCAACGTGGCTACTATATCCGAGCCACAGTTCGCGATCCTGGTCTCCATCATCGCCTTCATCAAGGTTCAGGCGGAGGGTTGGAAAGTTGATGAGGAAGTTTTTGTTGCCTGAGAATGCTAATACTGATCAGATCTTTGCTGTTTGTCAAGACGGTGTGCTCACTGAATTTCTCTGGAAAGAAATTCCGAAGTCCAGAGAAATTTAGTTAAAACACAGAGAATCTAGAATTTCTCTGAAGAGAAATTCTGAAGTCTAGAGAAATTTTCCGAATTTCTCTGGAGAGAAATTTCTCTGGATTGAATTTTCTCTGGATCAATGTTAAGGGACCTTAGACATTATAAAATTATTTAGTGTCTTTTAAACTATAAAATCTTAATACTAGGGACGTTAAAAAAAAATCCCCTAGTATTTTTTACAGCATATTTTAATCAAAACATTAATAAAAAAGCCTATTCCCAAATGAGGCCTAAGAACCATAGTACCATATACCATACTTTCCTTTGTTTATACGCCATGTACCAAGTGATGAACTTCTGAATTATTTCATTGAAAGAATTGATAGTACATCAGTGTATGTATATATACAAGAACTTCCAATGGTTATACAGTTATACAACTATATCTATCTAACTAATAAACCAACTAACTCTTCTAACAAACATATCTTCTAACTGAATCTGGGAGGTTACACATTCTAATTGAATCTGGTAAAGAGATTACACAGTGAATACGTGTACTCTCTATCATCTCCCTTCAAGCGAAGGGCAAGGAGGAGACCATACGCTTGCTAGTGAAATAAGCAAACCGAGCAATGGAAAAGGGGCTTGGTAAAGATGTCAACCAACTGGTCAGAGGTAGGAACATACTTCAAGATGAGCTGATGGGCAACAACCTTGTCACGAACGAAATGGCAATCGACTTCAATGTGTTTGGAGCGATTGTGAAACATAGGATTAGCAGCCAAGGACATAGAGGAAATATTATCGCACCATAAAATTGGAGGAGAAGTGGGAGGAATAGCAAAATTAGTAAGTAACATTTGTAACCAGGTGAGTTCAGAGGAGGTATAAGCCAAAGAACGATATTCCATCTCAGTAGAAGAACGGGAGACAGTTGACTGCTTTTTAGAAGACCAAGAGATAAGATTCTTGCCCAAATAAACACAATACCCAGAAGTGGATCGGCGATCGGAGGGATCACCAACCCAATTCAAGTCACTATAAGCTTGCAAGTGGAAATCGCTGGGAACAAAGTGAAGACCATGAGCTATGGTTCCCTTGATGTAGTGCAAAATGTGTTTAATTGAAGAGAAATGTCCCATGGTCGGGAAATGCATGAACTGGCAGGCTTGATTAACAGCAAAAGAAATCTCGGGTTAAGTAATGGTAAGATATTGCAGAGCCCCAACAATGTTGCGATAGAGAAAATGTTGAGAAAAAGGAAGAGAATCTGTCACAGTAGAGGTGTGTTTAATAGAACCAGGTGTAGCACATGGCTTATAATCAACCATACCAGCCTTGATCAAAAGCTCAGAGGCATATTTGTGTTGAGAAAGGAAGTACCCATCAGAAATGGATTGGACAGAGATCGTGTGTGATACGCTAAGAGGTGCTTCATTTTCCCCTCTCGCGTGTGATACACTAAGAGGAGCTTCCTTTTCCCCTCTCGCGTTTGATACTGTAGACGTGCCCGCATGGGCCTCGCTACAGCTCGGACTCGATTTGTGTCACGGTTCTAAATCTAAACCAAAGAGTCCAAATCCGGCAAATCGTTTTGAGAAAACAGATTTTGAAAGAAGTGCCAAACATGGACTACTTTGCCAGATACAGAGTCGCCACCTAAATGTTTTATTTTGGGGAAATTTAGGAAACCCTGACTCGGTGCCAAAGGCCACGTGTCCGTCATCACCAAAGTTGCCTCGGCTCGGGAGCTAGGGTACGATTGGGGAAGGTCAGCTATGAGCACCCCCTCTCGCCCGATCCGAAGATCGGCCTCTACTAACCGTGATATCCGTTTTTGAAAACGTTATGTGTTCTTATCCCGATTATTAGCCTAGAATTACTATGTTATGCGCACAGCACAAAAGTATAGACTAGATTGCCTAATTTGGGAATGAGCATTGCATATCCGTTTGTTTTGGAAAAATGTTTTGGAATTTGCTACTCGCAAGTAGGCTAAAACACGGATTTCAATGAGCTATTCCAACTCAGACAATCCAACCTTCACCCACAGGCATTCAAGCAGTTATATCACATAAGCAGCTAGCCTCATGGTAATCATGCAATTATGGCAACACTCACACGCATGCAAGAATGCTAAAGCATAAATACTTACATCGTACTCCGTGCCAAAACAAAGAACTCGTTAGCAATCAATGCATGATCCAAGTCCATGTTTAAATGTCTAATGCAACGCATACAAAATGTCACTAGAATAGGCTCGGCTAATCTAGAAGTGGCATGTGAAATGCACCAACATCATGTATTCAAGTTAGATTTTAAATACTAATGCAGTTAGCATGATGCGCCGACCCCGGTGCATGCAATACTGATGAATGATGTATGCATGCATAGCATAAGGTATGCTAAATTAAACATGACCTATTACTAACCATCAAAGCAGGTAAGTAAAAGGGAGAAAGAAGTGGGGGTTGGAAGACATGCACACACTCACCCACACTTATTACAAATTCGCGCTCGCTCGGAGGGACCGAAAGAATAATACAAATTAACTAACTCGCAAGCTAATTAATCATTACAAATCCCCTAATTAATTAACTAATTAACTAAGCATAAGAAAAGCAACAAAAGGGGCCTCGGGAAGAGGGTTCGATGCGCGCGTGCTCGGGTCTTGCTCGGAAGTGCACTGCCATGCATAGGCTGCCTCTGTTTTCTCTGCTCTGCCTCTTTGAAGACTTCCAAAGTCTCAGAATTGCTTCCCTGGACATTGGGAGACACCACCGGCTGAGTAGAACGGCCACCGACAGTAGTATGCGATCATCGGCTGTTGATGAAGCTATCGGCCCAGGATCGATCGCCGGTCGGCACTCTGTGCAGTCGATCGGCAAAAAGTTCCTGCAGAATCTGTTTGACAGCAGCAGAGGATAGAGCTTTGCATGGCAATGCAATTCAAGCAATGTATTCACCAATCACACCCCTTATCATGTTTATGACTCAAAGGGCCATGATCCTTGGTTCTTGGACCATCAATCGCGCATTTCCATGCGTGATGGCCCAAAGAATCAAGTGTGCATTTTTTATATGGAATGCAATGCACATAAACAAACCAATGGGACTCAACCTCTATCACAAGCATTTCAAGAGGCCAAGCATGCATGCAAATGGAATGCAATCCTAGGCATGTGAGCTAAGGATGCGACATGGCAATGCAATGCATTCATGCAAGTATGCAAGCAAATATGCGAGGCAAACATGCAAACAAACAAAGGGTGGACTTAAGCATGGTTTGGGCAGCCCTTACTAAGCCCAAAAACAGTGGCCAAAGTGCCAAAAATGAAGGACTAATGGCATGCAAACATGCATGCAAATGATCTCCAACACTTCAAGCATTAAAGAGCAATTCTCAAGCACACTTAAGAGGATGCAAACATGGACATATAGCATGCAAATTAAGCTCTGAAAATCATGCTATAGGAGGTGCCAAACCAACCTAAACAAGACAAACATTAGCATGCAAATGGTCCAAGCATTTAAAGCAAGTCAAAGGGGACTTAAACCATGGCTAAGCCGACCAAGCCTCACAAGGTCAAGAAGGCTTAAAACAGGTCCAAGGCAGACCTAGACCATGCAAAGGGACCCCCTAGATGGCATCTAAGTGGCTCAAATTCAAAAGCATGCACAAAGGCCAAAACATGGAGCATACAACATAAGCTTTCAAAACAAGCATATCAAAGGGACTGAAATAACATGGAAAATGATCCCAACCCACTAAAATGATGCAAGTGATGCATGCAACACACTCATACACTTAAGGCCAAAAAACCAAAAATGCAAAGGGGCTATATAATGCATGCCATGGTCGACCAAAATGGCTAAGGACAGACCTTAAACATTGCAAAATACGCATGAAAGCTTCACAAAGCTAAGCCTAAAACATGCTAGAATAATGGTTTACAACCTAAGGCATGTTAAGGCAACAAAATGGCATTACAAGGCATGTATGCTAAGCAAGCATGATGTACCAAAACCAACTAAAAACAGAGGCATATTATGACATAATAAGCACAAAAATCAGCTAAGGCATGGTCAACAAGAGCCTAAGCCAGGTGCTCCTTCAAGAGGCAAAAATGGTCCTTTTCAAGGATAACAAGGAGAGGGGGTGACCCTCTCCTTCTTGGGACCTCAAGGCACCATCCTCACCTCTGAAATCCCTCAAGATTTCAGTGGTGAGGAGGCCCAAACACCAAGGTCTCGGAGCTTACACAAAATGGCACAAAATGGAGCCTTACAAGGCTTAAGAAGGGTCAAACAACCTCAAACCACAAAACACTCTAAACAAACTATTTAGAGGGCCTAAAAACAGAACTTTTTTATGTTATACACAAAACACAAAAATAGTTGTAAGGTAGGCAAAAATACAATGCAACAAAGGGGTAAAAAGGGGGAAAGTTGTTACCCTTGAAGACTTTCTTCACAAATGGAGCTCCAGCAGCTTCTTCAGCTCCAAACCAGCTTCAAAACCTCCAAAACAACCCTCCAAAGGCCTCAGCTCCAATGGATGGTGTGATGGTGGGTGCTTGTGAGCAAAAGTAAGACAAAACACACACACTAGGCTCAAGAGAGAGAAATATAGAGATGGAATAGATACAAATTCCTAACCCTAATGTCAAAGCTCTCTAAAAATGTAGTCTAACTTTTCTCTCTAACCCTAATGCCAAGAGAGGAGACTCTCTCTTATAGAGCTCTCTTTTGTAAAGCTTGTCAAATAAGCTTGTCAAGAGAGAAATTCCTCCATACACGTGTATGGAGGGGAGCAGAATGGATGCCAGCTATCACAGCTGGCACAAAATATCTACCAAAAGTAGATGAACAGTGATCGGCTATTCAAAATTGCCATTTTGGAAAATAAATGGCCGACCGGCAACAAAGAGTGCCGATCGGCAATATACATTGCCGATGGCATAAAATCACTGGCCGGTGGCCTCAAGCCATGGCCGGTGATGTGTGGGGATGCCTCACAAGGCATTCCCTGCCCCTCCAAGGCAAAACACAAGTGTTTGGTGCAAAACCAGACACAACACGATCGAGTCGAGAGATCCTGAGGCAAGGCGCGCAACCGAGACCTCCGGGAACTCAAGACGAACACAAACAAGGGTAATCACCAAGTGTTCCAATGGTGACGTCCAAGTCTTGAGGACGGTCAAAAATGGGGTGTCTACAGTTGCCCCTCTTTGACAGAACTCGAAAGTCATAACAATGACGGGAGTGAATGTCAAATCCCCGAGATGACCCATTTTTGACAAGGCCGAAGACTCAGACAAACATGCAAGACAAACAAGATATGCGCCCGAAGGCAGGGGCAAAATGCAAGACAATGCACAGAGCCAGACATAACTTATGATCATGCAAAGAAAGCTGTAATGAAGCATACATGCAACAGTTTTAAGCTAGCATACACCAAACTACACTACAATGCAGAAAGGATGTAAGAGAATTATGCAATTCTCGATACATCTCACTCGGAGGATACAATACCTGTGCGGCTCGTCTGGTTGCACCAGCCTCAAATGAACCGTACATACAATATCGTGCCTGCAAAGAAAACAACTTAACATGTACGATGTTATTAGCAACATGCATGACAATGCAAAAAAAAAAATGAATGCAAAATGATATGCAATATATACAAAACAATGTATAAACAATGCAAATGAAGATGCAATGTAATTGAAACAATGCAAACTATATGTAAAGCAATTGAATCATGATCCAATCATAAGCGGTTCGAAACCACACCTATGTCAAATAGATTGATGGAGGTAACAAGTCCGTCTACCATAGAACGGTCAACTGAACTATGAGTAATGTAGACGGACACAAGAACAAGTATTGGGGGGAATGACAAAGGTGGGGAAACGACCCGCTGGGGAAAGGACAACGATCCTAACGCTGGATGCAAAAATTACACTACAATGTAATATATACAATGAAAATGCTGGGGAAAATGGCAATGGATAAGGCACGAGGGCCAAACCAAATCTTGCCTAGGAAAAGCATGTACGCATACAAGCCATGTCTAACATAGAACGGTCCACTGAACTATGCTTCGACACGAGAAGTATGGGCACATACCGGACCAAGCTTAACATTGAAAGGCGCAAGCCATAAATGGAAGGTGATGCAATGAATGTATGCAAATTACAATGCAATATCTACAAATATGCAATGGAATGGAAATGCAATATAATGGATATGGCCTGCGGGCCAAACCAAATCTTGCCTAGGAAAAGCATGTACACGTACAAGCCATGTCTAACATAGAACGGTCTACTGAACTATGTTTCGACATGAAAAGTATGGGCACATACCAAACCAAGCTCAACATGGAAAGGCGCAAGCCATAAATGGAAGGTGATGCAATGAATGCATGTAAATTACAATGCAATATCTACAAATATGCAATGGAATGGAAATGCAATATAATGGATATGGCCTGCGGGCCAAACCAAATCTTGCCTAGGAAAGGCATGTACACATACAAGCCGTGTCTAACATAGAACGGTCTACTGAACTATGTTTCGACATGAAAAGTATGGGCACATACCGGACCAAGCTCAATCATGGAAAGGCGTGAGCCATAGGCGGAGGTGATGCAGTGAATGCATGCGAGCTACAATGCAATATCTACAAATATGCAATGGAATGGAAATGGATACAATGGATATGGCCTGCGGGCCAAACCAAATCTTGCCTAGGAAAGGCATGTACACATACAAGCCGTGTCTAACATAGAACGGTCTACTGAACTATGTTTCGATGTGAAAAGTATGGGCACATACCAGACCAAGCTCAACATGGAAAGGCGCAAGCCATAGGCGGAAGGTGGTGCAGTGAATGCATGCAAGCTACAATGCAATATACACTATATTACAATGATGCATAACAATGCAACTATTTACGATGATGCATGACAATGCGATTGTATTTTTTGTTTTGTTTTTATTTTTGAAATGCAAATGTATGATGATGCATGATTTCGAAGCGCATGACAACGCGCGGCTTTTAAGGTACATGACAATGTAAATGGACTGTGCACATCAATGCACTAAAGGTCTTGCACCTTCCGAGGATTTAAAGTCTCCTAGACCGTAAAATTGTACAAGAAATGCATAACAATGCAAGTGAACTTGAAGTGCGCAACAACGTGCGGCTTAAGATATGCATGACAATGCAAATGGGCTGTGCACATCAATGCGCCAAAGGTCTTGCACCTTCCAAAGATTTAAGGTCTCCTAGACCGTACAAGATTCTCGATATGTCTCACTCGGAGTATACCATACCTGTCCGATTCGTCCGGTTGCACCAGCCACAAATGAACCGTACATGCAATATCGTGCCTGCAAAGAAAACAAACTTAACAGGTACAATGTGATTAACAACATGCATATTAATGTACTCGAAGATGCGTGACAACGCAAAGCAAGTGGGAAGCATAATAATGCTGGGAAGGCACAGTGATGTAAGTGGAGCACGCGGTCTACGCAGGCAACGAAATTGATCATAAGCATGCAGTCTACGCAAGTAATGAAATTGAACATAAGAATGCGGTCTACGCAAGCAGAACATGCGGTCTACGCAAGTAATGAAATTGATTAAAAACATGCGGTCTACGCAAGCAAAACATGCGGTCTACGCAAGTAAAACATGCGGTCTACGCCAGGTAAAGCATTGCGGTCTACGCAAGCCAAAACATGCGGTCTACGCAAGTAAAACATGCGGTCTATGCCAGGTAAAGCATTGCGGTCTACGCAAGCCAAAACATGCGGTCTACACAAGCAAGACATGCGGTCTACGCAAGCAACGTAATTAATTACAAACATGCGGTCTACGCAAGTAAAACAATTAATTATAAACATGCGGTCTACGCAAGCCAAAACATGCGGTCTACGCAAGTAATGAAATTGATAGCATGCAAAATGCAATAAGATGCGCAAAGTAGCGCGATGCGTTAGACAACGCGAGTGCACAAGACAGTGCGATTGATATGTGATGCACATGGGGCAACTTTTGAGTTTTGTAAAAGCCAAAAGGATACGGGAAGGAAACACCTTGCACGAATTCGAGTGCCACGCACAGAAGACACGATCCGAGGTCAAAACGGAGGCCGGTTGAGCGTCGGAAATGCACTGTTTTGCACTGTTTTGAGCACTAAAGTCCCTGGACCCCACACATAACTCAAACAAGGGTGTAGGAGGCTCCAAAACCATTGTAGGAGACCACCGGATGCTCACCGACCATCAAAATGAATCACCGGCCATCCATCGGCCATCATACAATTTCCATCGGCACAATATTTTGCCGACCGGCAAAGAGTGTGGCCGACCGGCAAAAAGTCCCTGTATCGGGGCAGTTCTGTCATTTGGCCACGGGTCTTTTAAAATAGGGCTTCTAGCCCTATTTTGTTCACTTCCTTTTGCTCGAAAATCCTCTCCCTTTCTCTCTAGAGTGTTTTCCTCCTTCGATTCTCTCATTTTCGTGCGTTCTAGCCCCCGTTTCGTCGTTCGATTCGCGAATACCTTCGCGTTTCGAACGTTTTGAACCGATTGAAATTTCATTTCGGTGTCTCATTTTGGATTTCCACCACTCAGGGCTTGTTTCCCTCGAGTTTTTCTCGATATCTGTGCCTTTTTCGCACTTCAGCTTTTCTGGCCTTTTCCGGCCCCCTCGGGGTTGACTTTCTGTTGACTTTTCACATTCTCGCCCGATTTTTCATCTTCCGGCAATTTTCACATCCTCTTCGAGATGGCAAACGACCTTCCACAGGGTGGGGCCCTCCTGAGCACGAGATGGATCTCGAGGCCGACCCCTTGCCACTTCGTATCCGGTCGTTCGATCCGGAGACCTACAGGCCTACGGTTCATATGATGCTCCCCGATGGACTACGCCAGTTCCGGAGCTTCGAGAGGAGCGTAGCACCCGAGCTTCTCCGTCGTGAGCCTACTTCCCATCTGTCCTTCGGCGCTTCCGAGGTAACATTCTTTCTTCTGTTTCATTATTTTCCGCAATGTAGAACATAACTGCCATCAGTTGATTCTGTTCTCTAACTGCTTAGCCCGGATGCAACGATACACTGTACACTGTAGTTGATTGCAAAAAAACTTACAACCGATATCTGTTCGAAACTTACACGTGCACACACACTGCACTGACCCTGAATCACCCAAACACACGGCGCACACTGTATTTCACTGCATACACACTGGTACCCGATATCTGCTTGAGTCTTAAAACATGCACACATGCTGTATTTGCCTTGAACCACTCAAACACGCTGACACATCACGCGTTGTAGTTCACTGTAAGTACACCGGTACCCGATGTCTGTTCGAATTTGAAAACATGCACACATGCTGTATACCTGTATGCTTCTTAAAACTGCGTTTTGAATATTGCCTCGCAATTGTTGTTTTTGATTACAGGGGGATTCCCATACCATCCGTGGGTATGGGAATATCGTCGCTCGGGACTGGTACCTAGAGCTTCCAGATGCGGTTCGTCATATCGTCGACGAGGCCGGTTTCGGCATTTTCTGCAGGGGGCTCTCCCGGCTCATGACCTGCAGGCCCTTGCTCGCCGCTTTAGTGGAAAGGTGGTGGGATACCACCGACTCCTTCCACTTCTCCGCTGCGAGGGACATGACGATGATCCCTTATGATTTCTCAATGCTCACCGGCATCGGGGTAGGGGGTGATCCGATCCCCTTCGATATCGATACAAGCATATCAAAGGGACTGAAATAACATGGAAAATGATCCCAACCCACTAAAATGATGCAAGTGATGCATGCAACACACTCATACACTTAAGGCCAACAAACCAAAAATGCAAAGGGGCTATATAATGCATGCCATGGTCGACCAAAATGGCTAAGGACAGACCTTAAACATGGCAAAATACGCATGAAAGCTTCACAAAGCTAAGCCTAAAACATGCTAGAATAATGGTTTACAACCTAAGGCATGTTAAGGCAACAAAATGGCATTACAAGGCATGTATGCTAAGCAAGCATGATGTACCAAAACCAACTAAAAACAGAGGCATATTATGACATAATAAGCACAAAAATCAGCTAAGGCATGGTCAACAAGAGCCTAAGCCAGGTGCTCCTTCAAGAGGCAAAAATGGTCCTTTTCAAGGACAACAAGGAGAGGGGGTGACCCTCTCCTTCTTGGGACCTCAAGGAACCATCCTCACCTCTGAAATCCCTCAAGATTTCAGTGGTAAGGATGCCCAAACACCAAGGTCTCGGAGCTTACACAAAATGGCACAAAATGGAGCCTTACAAGGCTTAAGAGGGGTCAAACAACGTCAAACCACAAAACACTCTAAACAAACTATTTAGAGGGCCTAAAAACAGAGCTTTTTTATGTTATACACAAAACACAAAACCAGTTGTAAGGTAGGCAAAAATACAATGCAAGAAACGGGAAAAAAGGGGGAAAGTTATTACCCTTGAAGACTTTCTTCACAAATGAAGCTCCAGCAGCTTCTTCAGCTCCAAACCAGCTTCAAAACCTCCAAAACAACCCTCCAAAGGCCTCAGCTCCAAGGGATGGTGTGATGGTGGGTGCTTGTGAGCAAAAGTAAGACAAAACACACACACTAGGCTCAAGAGAGAGAAATATAGAGATGGAATAGATACAAATTCCTAACCCTAATGTCAAAGCTCTCTAAAAATGTTGTCTAACTTTTCTCTCTAACCCTAATGCCAAGAGAGGAGACTCTCTCTTATAGAGCTCTCTCTCGTAAAGCTTGTCCAATAAGCTTGTCAAGAGAGAAATCCCTCCATACACGTGTATGGAGGGGAGCACAGTGGGTGCCAGCTATCACAGCTGGCGTAAAATATCTACCAAAAGTAGATGAACAGTGATCGGCTATTCAAAATTGCCATTTTGGAAAATAAATGGCCGACCGACAACAAAGAGTGCTGACCGGCAATATACATTGCCGATGGCATAAAATCACTGGCCAGTGGCCTCAAGCCATGGTCGGTGATGTGTGAGGATGCCTCACAAGGCATTCCCTGCCCCTCCAAGGCAAAACACAAGTGTTTGGTGCAAAACCAGACACAACACGGTCGAGTTGAGCGATCCTAAGGCAAGGCGCGCAACTGAGTCCTCCGGGAACTCAAGACGAACACAAACAAGGGTAATCACCAAGTGTTCCAATGGTGACGTCCAAGTCTTGAGGACGGTCAAAAATGGGGTGTCTACAGATACGCTAAGAGTTGTTTACTTTTTCCCTCTCGCGTGTGATACGCTAAGAGGTTCTTCTTTTTCACCTCTCGCGTGTGATACGCTAAGAGGTGTTTCATTTGAGGCTTCGGGTATTCCCGATAGTCACTTTTAGCCTTTCCTGTGTGAGGCGCAGTGAAGATTGCATAATTTTCTTACATCGTTTCTGTGTGAAATGCGGTTCAACTTATGATTCTCATGCGTTGCATATTCATTTGCTTACTTCTACTCATGAGTGAGACTGCCATAACTTGTCGATTTGCTTAAAATGTTGTATTTATTTTGCATAAATACTTCATCACAGCCCTCTTTGCATAATCATAAGTTTTGTACGACATTGTGCATATCATTTGCATTTTGCCCCAGCCTGCGGGCGCATCTATATTGTTATCTTGTTTGTCTATCTGAGTCTTCGGCCTTGTCAAAAATGGGTCGTCTTTGGGCTTTGACATTCACTCCCGTCATTTCATGACTTTTGAGTTCTGTCAAAGAGGGGCAACTGTAGACACCCCATTTTTGACAAACCTTGAGACTCAGACGTCATTGTTTGTGCACGCGATGATTATGCATGTTTGTGCTCGTTTTGAGTGCCCGAAGGTCTCGGCTGAGCGCCCTGTCTTTGAGCCTCCAAACACTCTGTGTTTTGGCCTTGTTTTTGGGCCAACCCTTGGTGCCTCTTGCCTGGAGGGGGAAAAAGCCTTACTGGCTACTTGTGGCTCTTGCCGGCCATTTTTCTTCCTTGCCAACCACTTGAAGTGGCCGGTCGGCCAGGGGAGGTGGCCGGCCGGCCACTTGAAGTGGCCGACAGCCAATTTTCTCATTTTTTTGATATTTTCAGATCTTTTGAGCCAGCTATTGGGCACCGAGGCTTATCTCCATACACATGTATGGAGGGATGAAGCAAGCTTTTTGCTGGCTTCTTCTATATAAGGGAAGGTCCCTCCCCCTATTTGAGGGTTCAGAAAATTTAGGAGCTAAATTTCCCTCTCTCTCTGGAATTCTCTATCTCTCTCTATATATTGTGCTTAAAGTGAGTTTTCTTCACATATTTGCACTAAGACACCTAGTCAAACATCGTCATTTTGGAGCTGAGGTCTCTTGGAGCTTGGTTTGAGGTCTTAGGCTTAGTTTTGGTCCAGAATTATTGCTGAATTGTTGTTGTGCTTTAAGGGTAAGAACTTGTCCCTTTTAAGCTTTGTTTTGATTAAGTGCTTGACCCCCTTTGCATGCTATTTTGAGGCTATTTGAGGCTGGTTTTAACCTCTTAAAAACTTTGATTTTAAGGCTTTAAAATGTTGGTTTTAGTCTTGGTTGGTTAGGGGGTGGTTTCCTCCCTTGGCTCTTTGGCTTGTAAAGCCTTTTGAGCTACCTTTCTTAGCCTTTGGGACACCTTTTGTTTGGCCTTTCTACCACTGAAACTCAGAGGAATTTCAGTGGTGGAAAGTTGGTTTTGTGGTCCAAAATAGAAGGGGGTGGTCCCCTCTCCTTGTATCTTGTTTGTATGCATAGATGGCTTAATAAGTGAGCATATTTTTCTACCATCTCATGGCTTGATCTCAACATGTTTTTGTGACTTTTTTGACCTGCTTTAGCTCCATTTTTGGTTGGTTGAAGCACCTCTTGTTTTCTTCTTACACTTGTAGTGTAATCATGCTTACTAGCTTAACATGCTTAATAAGTTAGCCTATCATTTTAGCTTGTGTTAGCTCCATCTCAGCATGCTTTGCTTATATTTTGTCATGCTCTAACTGTGTTTTGAGTGGTCTTGGCCCTTTGAAGCTTTCCTTGCATAGTTGTAGTGTAAATGACCTTTACTAGCTTTATGTTTTAGGCCCTTAGCATGCTTTGCTTGTGTTGTTTGCATGCCATAGCATCATGTAGCATGCAATTTCAGTGCATAAACCTCTGTCATACTCTCGCATATTCGACTTCTTCATTGCTTTTGAGGGGTGTGCATTATGCCTTGTTTGTGGGCTAACATGTGTGCATGTTCTCCTTGCCTTTTAAGCTTCAATCTCAACATGATTCAGCTTTTTTTTTTTGGCATGCTTTAACTCTGTTTTGAGTTGGTTCGGCCCTTTGAGGCTTGTGTTGTAAGGTTGTGGTACAACCCCTTTCATTAGCTTAATGAGTTAAGCCTTTAAACATGCATTACATGGGTTGTTTACATGATTTTGAGTCATTTAGCATGTTATTTCAGTGCTGAAATATATGTCGTTGCACTCCATTGTTTGGATCTTTCATTTGTTTTGAAAGTGGACTTGAGCCTTTGTTGGCTTAAGTGTCAATTTGAGGTTTTCATGCCTAATGGCCTTAATCCTCTTTTGAAGGTTTCTACTAGTCAACCGCATGAAAACTCCTTCATGCTCAAGGCACTAGTGGCTTAGGCCCTCTTTCTCCTTAGAGGACTCTCACTTGGACAAATCGATTAAAGGATTAATCGGTAACTTAAAAGGTGCAAACAAGAATCGAATCAAGTAAAACATGCCAAGATAACATATGTGTGTTGCATTGCATGTGTTTGGATCGGATGTTAATCCAAACACAAGAAATGTGGCATGTTTCATACTCAAAGTGATGAAAGGTGCCGCGTTTCTTGGTCGTTGTCACCCTTGATCATGCATGATAGGGTGGCGACACTTTGAGTCTTATGTGCGCATTCACTAAGGTTGTACAAACTTGGTTTTTGGGCCATCATGCATTGAGATGCTTGGTTGGTGGTTTGAAAGCTGGACGCCACACTCCTTTGAGCTTGAGACATGATGAGGAGAGTGGCAGTAGATACATTTTCTTGTAAATACATTGTTGTGGTTCTGTTGTTCTCTGTTGCAGCAAAGGCTCTGTTGTTCTCTGTTGTAGCAAAACCAGAAGTTTGGAAAAGAAGGTTGCCGGCCGGCCACTTGAGGTAGCCGACCGACCTATTCCACTGGCCGGCCGGCCAGTTGAGGTGGCCGGCAACCACTTTTTGTGGCCGACCGGCCACCATTCCATTTTTGTGTAGAAATGACCCTGTTTTGGAGCAGAAATAGTGTGGATGTTGGTTCGATGTTCAAAGACCAAGGCGAGTGCAAACAGAGGCAATTGAGGGCAAAACAATGGATTTCCGAGCGGACGCCAACCGAGCATGCATATCTCTCTCACCCGCGGGGCCGCTTTACTTGCTTTAACTAGTTAGTTGTTAGCTAGTGTAGACCGCCCGAACAACGCTCCGCACGCGAGGGCGTGAATTGTAAGTTCTTAGCTACTACAGTTCAGACTCATGTCACGGTTCTGAATCTAATCTCACAAAGTGCAATGTGAGACTGATAAATCACCAAAGAGTCCAAATCCGGCAAATCGTTTTGGAAAATCAATTTTAATGAAAAAGCGCCAAACACGGACTGCTTTGCCAGATTTCAGAGTAGCCACCTAAGTATTTTGTTTTGGGAAATTTAGGAAACCCTGACTCGTGCGTAAGGCCACGTGTCCGTCATCACCAAAGTCGCCTCGGCTCGGGAACTTGGGTACGAGAGGGGAAGGTTATGCAATCAGCACCCCCGCTCGCCCGAACAAAGGATCGGCCTCTACTAACATGGTATGTTGTTTTTGAAAACACATGTGTTCTTATTCTGATTATTAATCTAGAATTACTATGTGAAGCGCACAGCAAACAAGTATAGACTAAATCACTCAAATTGAAACAAAACATCTCATGTTTGTTTGTTTGAAATGGTTTGAAGGTGCTACTCGCAAGTAGGCTAAGTCTCAGATTTGCCACCCTCAAGTGGGCTTAGAAAACACATGATGATTTTGCCACTTCAAGTGGGCTGAAAACTCACATTTTGATGAATTGTTCCAATTCAAGCAATCTAACCTCCATCCACCGGCATTCATGTAGTTATATCAGTTAAGCAAATAGCCTCATGGCAAGCATGCTATACATGGCAACATACATATCTCATGCAGTATGCTAAAGTGTAAAAGCTTACCTAGTACTCCGAGCCAAAACAAAAGCTAGTTACTAATCAATGCATGATCCTAGCTATGTTAACAATGCCTAATGCAACACATGCAAAAATGCAACTACAATAAGCTGGACTATTCTAAGATGTCATGTGAATGCAATTTAGATAACATGTATTCAAATAGGATTTGAAATACAATGCAGTTTGTATGATGCGCCGAGGCCAGTGCATGCAAGACAGATGAATCGATGCACACATGCAAGCATATGGATGCTAATTGAAATATGCCCTAAAACTAACCATCGAAAGTTGATAAGCAAAAGGGAGAAAGAAAAAGACATGCATCACACACACGCACGCTTATTACAGAAGTTGTGCCCTCTCGACGGAGGGTCTGAATAATAAGCTAACTAGCTAATCTAAGCTAATTAAACTAATTATTACAAAACGAAGCTAATTAACTAATCCTAGTTAACTAATTAGTTATTACAATACAAATTGAATAGTTAAGCGCATTAACTAATTAAGTACAAAACCAAAGCATTAGCTAGCTAAGTAAAGAAGCTAAGTAAAGCAGTAAAAGAAGAGGTCCTCGGGGCGAGAAGTGCATGCATGCTCGGTCGCCTCGTTCGAAAATCCATCGCTATGCCCCAACTTGCCTCTGTTTGCAATTGTTCTCAAGACACTGCATAAAGCTCCAGATAGCTTCTACTCTATCATGGAAACCTCTAGGAGCATTGCCGACCACTTATTGGTGGTGTAGACCACCTGCCGACCACTTACATTTGCTGCTGACCAGAAAAAGTGGTCGGCCAACTACTTTTTCTGGTCTGCCGACCAGAAAATTCTGCACAACTCTGGTTTGCTACAACAGAGAACAAAAAGGGGCACAATAGTGTATTTGCAAGATATGTGTGCACAACCACCCTCCCTATCATTTCTTAGGCTCAAGGGAGTGTAGTTCTCGACTTTCAGGCCACCAACTGAGCATCGCAATGCACGATGGCCGAGAAGCCAAGATTGCATGATTCAATATCAATGAATGCACAAATAACACAAAAGGGGCCTTAACCTCTATCATGCATGATTAAGAGCGTTAGCGACCGAGAAATGAGGCACATTTCATCACTTCAAGTATGAAACATCCCTCGTTTCTCGTGTTTGGACTAACACCCTATCCAAACACACTGCAATGCAACATGATTAACTTGTCAAAACTAATGGCATGCAAACTCGATGCAATGCATGCACATGCAAACAACAACATTCAAACAACATGCTCAATGGACTTAAACTGAATATGGATAGACCTCAACCATGCCAAAACAATGGCCATAATGCTATGAAAGGATGGTATGAAAGGCAAGATGATGCATGCACATGCATTGGCTCACCAATTAAGCATAAGAGCACAACTCTCAAACATGATGAAGAAGTGACAAACATGGAAGTGTGACAACACTACATGCTCGAAAATCAGGTGTGAAATGATGCCAAATCATCTAAACAACACAAGCATAGCATGTTAGAGGGCCTAAGGCACAAGGCCACCAGGAGGAACTACACAAGAGGCATGCAATTTATTGCACAAATGAATGAACTAGTCATAGGCAGAGCTCAAATGGGTCAAAACAAAGACCAAAACATGCTGAGATGGGAGCTCAAAAGTCTAGGCATGCATGCATATGCATTGGTCCCCAAACAAGGCAATAATGCATGACCCTTGAAAGCATTCAAAGAGTGAAAAAGTGGGAACATGGCAATGCTATATGCTCTGAAATAACATGGTAGATGATGCCAAATCATGCACACGTCACAAATGAAGCATGTTATGGTGCTTAAAACTCAAAGTTAGGAAGGCCAATTGCACTACAACTACACAATACGTGAACCATATGGCCAAACCAACCCAAAATAGTCCTAGAGCATGTCAAAATGATGCTAAAACATGTATGGACTAGAGCTAACACATGCTAGCATGAAGGGCATGAAGCATGAAGTATGCAAGGCCAATAAGGAGGGGTACACTACACCTACCAAAACCAAGCATGAGATGACTTCACCAACAAAAATCAGAGTTGTATTATGGCAAAACAAGACCAAAAACACACTACAATGGCGGCCCAAAAGCCTAGACAAGATGGCATACACAATGGCTCATTTCTAAGGCATAAAGCACCAACCCTCCAAAGCATTGAAAGAGTGAAAGATGTGAGGGCATGGCCACACTATATGCACTGAAATCACATATCAAATGATGCCAAATCATGCAAATAGCCCAAGCAATGCATGCTAGTGACTTGGAAACTCAAGGCTAGTGAGATAGAATGCACCATGGCTATACAAAGCAAGGCATGCATGACCAAAACAACATAGAACAGAGCTTAAGCATGGTAATTAAGTATGGTAAAACATGCGCAAAAGCTTCTTTGAGTAGAGCCAAAAGCATGCTAGAATGATGGTCCAAAGAATGATGCATGTTAGGCTAGTGAATGGAAATGCACTACAAGTGCAAGGAGAATGCAAGATGCTATCAAACCAACCTAAAACAGAGCTAAGGCATGCTAAAACAACCAAGATACAAGGAAAGGGGATGACCCTCTCCTATTTGGGACCTCAAAACACCCTTTCCACCACTGAAATTCCTCTGAGTTTTAGTGGTGAGAAGGCCAAAAAGAGGTGGTCCTAGTAGCTTAAAAGGATGGTACACAACAAAGCCAAACAAGGCACAAGAGGGGGTAGACCACCCCAACACCAAAGAGGTCTCAAACCAACATCTTAAACACTTAAAATCAGAGCTTTTTGTAGTTTAAAGTTAGGCCTAAATCAGCATGCAAACAGGGCCAAAAGCTTAATAAAAAACAAAGGTTTATGGGGTTAGAAAATCACCCTTGAAGAACAACTTCAAAGCGGAAACTCCAACAACTTTTTTTGATCAAAAGCAATCCAAAAACTCCAAAACCAGCTTCAAGATGCTTCAGCAACAAGAGTGTGGTGTTTCACTATGTGTTTGTGTGCAAAAGTGTGATGAAAAAGCACTTTTAAGCACAAAACAAGAGAGAAAGGAAGAAATATAGAGATAGATGATATGTATAGCTCAAGCAAATTTTCTCAACCTGGAGAAGGAAGAAAGGGCCTCTCTTTTATAGAAAACTAAGCCTCGAGCTTGTTGAACAAGCATGAAGCTAGATGCAATCCTTCCATACACGTGTATGGAGGATGGTTTCTGTGCTCACCAGCTGTCACAGTTGGCACCAAAATATCTGCAGGAAAGCTGCCGACCAATTGAAGTGGTCAGCCAGCTACTTGCACTGGTCGGCCGACTAGCACAAGTGGCTTACAAGGACACCAAGTGGTCGGCAAGAGGGGGGGGGGGAGATGGTCTGCACCAAGAAAGCAAGGTGGTGGCATGGCTGCCGACCACTTATGGTGGCCCAAAGACCACCAAGACCAGTTGGCCGACCAGAAAACTGGCTGGCGGGGAAGAAAAGTAGTTTTCAGGGAGAGAAACTGGTTTACAACCCTTATTCCACCCTCCAAGCAAGGAAAACAAGGTTTGTGCCAAAAACAAACCAAAAAGGATGAAAGACAGGAGTCAGCAGGATAAGGCACGCAACCGGAAGCCTCGAAAACTAGTCTACGAGTGCAGAAAGTGGTCTACGGGAGGGAAAAGTGGTCTACAAGACCTCTGTGTCCCTCTAGACCAAGGTAACAGGGCATGGCCCAAAAACCAGTCCAAGAGGAGAACGTTAAGCGGTCCCGAAACATGGCGCGCGACCGAAGGCTCCGGAAACCGGCAACTAGCCTACAGGAGTGAAAAGTGGTCTACGACCACAGAAAGTGGTCTACAGATCCCTCTCTCCCTCCAGGCAAGGGAAACAAGGCATGGTCCACAAACCAAGCCAACACACAAAGAGTTCAGAGGCCCGGAGGCAAGCCACTCAGCCGAAAACTCCGGAAACTCGAAACGAGCACAAACAAACACAATCATCGAGCGCTCAATCGATGACGTCTGAGTCTTAAGGTCGGTGAAACATGGGGTGTCTACAGTTGCCCCTCTTTGACAGAACTCAGAAGTCAAGAAGTGACAGGAGTGAATGTCAAAGCCCAGAGACGACCCATTTTTGACAAGGCCAAAGACTTAGACAAACACGCAAGATAACAAAGAGATGCCCCTACAGACGGGGGCGAAATACAAATGACATGCACAATGCCGAACATAACTATGATCATGCAAATAGAGCTGCGATAAAGCAAACCGAGAAGGTATGGTAATCTCACACATGAGAAACACAAACACACAAACACGCTGCGCGCGAGACTCACAAGTCAAACCACATTTCCCACAGAAAGGATGTAAGAAAATTATGCAATCTTTACTGCGCCTCACGCAGGAAAGGCCAAAAGCAATCATTGGGCACACCCGAGGTCTCAGACAAGATTCCGACACGTTGCATGTGAACATGAAAGGAGTGGTATAAGCATTGGAACACGTTCCAAATGCTCCCAACCAAAGAGGGAGAAACATGGGGACTCATCCCAGTGTTGCAGAGTGGTATAAGCATTGGAACACGTTCCAAATACTCTTAACCAAGGAGGGAGAAACATAGGGACACGTCCCAGTGTTTCGGAGCGATATAAGCATTGGAACACGTTCCAAATGCTCTTAACCAAAGAGGAAGAAACATAGGGACACGTCCCAGTGTTTCAGAGCGATATAAGCATTGGAACATGTTCCAAATGCTCTTAACCAAAGGGGAAGAAACATAAGGACTCGTACCAATGTTTCAAAGCAATATAAGCATTGGAACACATTCCAAATGCTCTTAACCAAAGATAAAGAAACATAGGGACACGTCCCAGTGTTTCAGAGCGATATAAGCATTGGAACATGTTCCAAATGCTCTTAACCAAAGAGGGAGAAACATAGGGACCCGTCCCAGTGTTTCAAGGTAGTATAAGCATTGGAACACGTTCCAAATGCTCTTAACCAAAGTGGAAGAAACATAGGGACACGTCCCAGTGCTTCGGACCAAACCAAGAGAGTTCGAGGGAGTAGGAATGATCCTACCTGGAGTTCCCCTGACTGAGACACACACAATATCGTCTGGTTGTGCCAGTTTCAAATGAACCGTACATGCAATACCTTGCATGCGTGAGAAAGAAACTCGATAGGTACAATGCAATACATTGCATGATGCTTAAGGAATGCAATAAACAAACATAGCGGCGCTTTAGAAGGCACCTCATGGGGTGAGTGGCGATGAACCACTCTACTCTGACGGGGATCTCCCTTTGTGTTCTTCGAACTCTTACCTTCAACTCACAGTACAAAGGTCCTGAAATGCTGACAATGGGTAACTTCTACATGTAGAAACCACAAATGCCATTTTCTTTCTTGATCATATTCACAACTTTCCTTATTCTCCAACGGGGTGACAGACTAGATTGGTTCAGTATCCAGAATTGAGGTGCATACAAGCTATCTCAACCTATGGGGCTTTCACACAAATTTCAAGCCGGGGATACACCCCTGGGTATTTAAACCAGACTTTAATCTCGGAAATCTCGAACCTTTGCATTCTAGGCATCAGCCCTTCGAACTCTAGTTTCCACCATCGCAGTTGATCTCTTAGGAACTCATTGCAAACACAACCAAGATGCCTCTGGCAGGGAATGATACTCAGGGAGAGCACTTCTGATTGCGATTTTGGCTTGAAGCAAACTTGAGCTTGAGCTTGAGGTAGAGGCACACTCATACTTTGGAGCATTGACAAGGCCAGAAGAGCTACATCCGGAATACAATCTCGAAATTTTCTGAAGTTGAAACACACTCAGATGGTCCAAATTTTCCCTCTTTTCTTTTGCTTCGTAGTCCGGAACCTATATAGCTTCAGATAGGTCCTTGTTCTACTGTTCTTACATGACCTGGGTTGAACCATGCAATTTTATGAAAGAACAAATCTTGTTTTGTACATATGTGGAGAACGGCACTCTGAGCACAAAACGATTTATTTTTGAAATTGGAATTGAGAATGAGTTTTTAATCGGGTATTGAGCCTACGACTGTAGACCGCCTGGAACTCCGCTCCACGCGCGAGGGCGCGAATCGTGGTTCATAGCTACTACGGTTCAGACTCAATCTCACGGTTCTTAATCTGATCTTGCAAAGTGCAATGCGAGATTGATAAATCACCAAAGAGTCCAAATTCGACAAATCATTTTAAAAAATTGATTTTTAGAAAGAAGTGCCAAACATGAACTGCTTTGCCAGATACAGAGTCGCCACCTAAATATTTTATTTTTGGGAAATTTAGGAAACCCTGACTCGTGTCTAAGGCCACGTGTCCGTTATCACCAAAGTTGCCTCGGCTCGGGAACTTGGGTACGAGAGGGGAAGGTCATGCAATGAGCACCACCGCTCGCCCGATCAAAGATCGGCCTTTACTAACATGATATCTTGTTGTTGAAAACAAATGTGCTCTTATTCCGGTTATTAACCTAGAATTACTATGTGATGCGCACAGCATACAAGTATAGACTGGATCGCCTAAGTTGGAACAAAACATCTCATGTTTGTTTTTGAAAGCGGTTTGCCACTTGCAAGTAGTCTAAAATACGGATTTTTCCACCCTCAAGTAGGCTTAGAAAACATGGTGATTTGCCACTCTCAAGTGGGCTTAAAACTCACAATCAATGAATTATTCCAATTCAAGTAATCTAACCTTCACCCACAGGCATTCTGCCAGTTATATCACATAAGCAGTTAGCCTCATGGCAAGCATGCTATCATTGCAGTCATTCACACGCATGCAAGGATGCTAAAGCATAAACACTTACTGAGTACTCTGAGCCAAAACAAAAGCTATGTTAGAAATTAATGCATGATCCTAGCTGTGTCAAGAATGCCTAATGCAACACATACAAAATGCAACTAAGATAGGCTCGTCTATTCTAAAATGTCATGTGAAATGCAATTTGATACATGTATTCAAACAGGAATTGGAATACAATGCAGTTGTCATGATGCACCGAGCCCGGTGCATGCAAGACAGATGAATGGATGCAAACATGCGAGCATAAGGATGCTAATTGAAACATGCCCTAAAACTAACCATCGTAAGTTGGTAAATAAAAGGGAGAAAGAAATGGGGGTTGGAAGACATGCATCACACACACGCACACTTATTTACAACAGTTATGCCCTTTCGACGGAGGGTTCGAATGAGTAATACAGAACCAACTAGCTAATCTGAGCTAATCCAGTTAAATTACTTATTACACAACAGAATGAATAACATGCTACAGCTAATTATTACACAACTCTAACTAATTAACAAATTAACCAAGTTAGCAATTGAATAAGCATGTAAACTATATGAAATAGGCTGCCTCAACTCTGCCTTGGATGACGAAGGATGCGTGCACGGTCACCTTGCGCAAAATCCATCGCGATGCCCCGATTTGCCTCTGTTTGCAACTGGTCTCAGAACACTGCAAAAAAAAAAGCTCTAGAAGGCTGAAGCTCCATCATGGGAATCTGTAAGAGGGCTGCCGACCAGTTGTTGGCATTGGAGGCCACCTGCCGATCACTTTCTGCGCTGAAAACCAGAAAAAGTGGTCGGCCAGCCACTTTATCTGGTCGGCCGACCAGTTTCTGCTGCCAGACTTCAGTTTGCTGCAACAGAGAGCAAGAAAGGGGCATGTCAAAGTATTTGCAACACATGTATGCATAACCACCCTCCCTCTCATTACATAAGCTCAAGGGGGTATGGTTCTCGACCCTCAGGCCACCAATTACGTATCTCGATGCATGATGGCCGAGGAGCCAAATTGCATAACTCAATATGAAATGAATGCACACATGAACACATAAAGCCTAAAACTCCATCATGTATAGTCAAGAGTGTCGGTGACCGAGAATTGAGGCACGTCTCATCACTTTGAGTATGAAACGTCCCTCGTTTCCTGTGTTTGGACTAACTCCTATTCCAAACACAATGCAACAAACAATATGGCATGGTGTAGACACCCCATTTTTGACCGTCCTCAAGACTTGGACGTCACCGTTTGAACACTCGGTGATCATCCATGTTCGTGTTCATTTTGAGTTCCCGGAGGTCTCGGCTACGCACCTTGCCTCATGATCTCTCAACTCAACTGTTTTGTGTCTGGTTTTGCACCAAACAGTTGTGTTTTTTTGCTTTGGAGGGCAGGGAATGGCTTGTTGGCCATCCCCACACCTCACCAGCCATGGCTTGAGGCTACCGGCCATTGGTTTGTTGCCATCGGCCAAATGTTTGGCCGACCGGCGCTCTTTGTGGTCGACCGGCCATTTTTTTTCATCAAATAGCATTTTTGGCTGGCCGACCACTATACATCTACTTTTGCAGATATTTTTATGCCAGCTGTGCTAGCTGGCATACACTTTGCTTCCCTCCATACACGTGTATGGAGGGATCTCCCTCTTGACTAGCTTACTTGAGAAGCTTTGCAAGAGTGAGCTCTATAAGAGGGAGCCTCTTCTCCCTCCATTAGGGTTACAACATTTTTTCAGAGGGCTCTGATATTAGGGTTAGGGTTTGCATATCCCCCATCTCTATATCTCTCTCTCTTTTGTGTATAAGTGTGTGTTTGGTCTTATTATTGCAAACAAACAACCACCATTACACCTTACCTTGGCTACTAAGGTGCTAGGGAGCTGTTCTTGAAGTTCTTGAAGTTCTTGACTGGTTTTGAACTCAAAGAACCAGTTGGAGCATTGTTTGTGAAGAGGGTCATCAAGGGTAGGAACTTCACCCTTTATTCCACATTTTTGCATAGCTTTTTAACCAATCTTGAAACTATTTTTAGACTTTGTATATAACTAATAAAAGTCTTGATTTTGAGTTCTTAACATAGTTGTTTAAGGTTGCTTTGTCGTTTGGGGGTGTTTGACCCCTCTTAGGCCTTGTTTGGCCCTATCTTTGTGCTATTTTGGTGAGCTCCGGGACCACTTTGTTTAGGCCTCCTCACCACTGAAATCTTGAGGGATTTCAGTGGTGAGGATGGTGCCTTAAGGTCCTAAGAAGGAGAGGGCCACCCCCTCCCCTTGTTGTCCTTGAAAAGGGCCATTTTTGCCTCATGTGTGAGCATCTTGTTTAAATGTATGATGGCCATGCCTTAGTGTAGACGTCCCCGAACGCCCCGGGAAGGTGATGTCCCGTTCCGTTCGTTTTGCAGGCCAACTACAGTTCGGACTCAAATTGTCACGGTTCTTAATCTGAACCAAAGAGTCCAAATCTGGCAAATCGTTTTGAGAAAAAAAGATTTTTTGAAAGAAGTGCCAAACATGGACTGCTTTGCCAGATACAGAGTCGCCACCTAAATATTTTATTTTTGGAAATTTAGAAAACCCTGACTCGTTGCTTAAGGCCACGTGTCCGTCATCACCAAAGTTGCCTCGGCTCGGGAACTTGGGTACGATTGGGGAAGGTCAGCTATGAGCACCACCTCTCGTCCGATCCAAAGATCGGCCTCTACTAACCGTGATATCCGCTTTTGAAAACGTTATGTGTTCTTATTCCATTTATTAGCCTAGAATTACTATGTTATGCGCGCAGCAAACAAGTATAGACCAAATCGCCTAAATTGGAACAAAACATTGCGTGTTCGTTTTGAAGATGGTTTGCTACTCGCAAGTAGGCTAAAATGCAGGTTTTGCCACCCTCGAGTGGGCTTTTAGAAAAGATGGTTTTGCCACTATCTAGTGGGCTTAAAACTCACAGTTTTAATGCGTTATCCCAATTTAGGTAATTTAACCTTCGTCCACAGGCATTCAAGCAGTTATACCACATAAGCAGCTAGCCTCATGGTAATCATGCTATTATGGCAACACTCACACGCATGCGGTATGCTAAAGCATAAATGCTTACCGAGTACTCCAAGCCAAAACAAAAACTAGTTAGTAATCATATGCATGATCCTAGTTCATGTTAAGATGGCTAATGCAACACATGCAAGATGCAACTAAGATAGGCTCGGCTAATCTATAATGACATGTGAAATGCTACAACTAACACGTATTCAATTTGGAATTGAAATACAAATGCAGTTAGAATGATGCGCCGAGCCCGGTGCATGCAGGACAAATGTATGAATGCACGCATGCATAGCATAAGGTATGCTAATTTAAATATGCCCTAGTCTACCATCATAAACAGGTAAATAAAAGGAAAGAAAGACGTGGGGTTGGAAGACATACACACACTCACGCACACTTATTACACAACTGCCCTCACTTGGAGGGTCCAAATAAATATTACAGTCCGAATAAATAATACTAAATTAATTATTACAAAATTTCTAATCTAATTAACAAATTAAATGCAAAGAGAGGATGGCCGCAGCCTCCGCCTCGGGATGCGTGAATGATGCATGCTCGGATTTATCTTCCCCCGAAAGCTCGTACCATACCACTGCTGCCTCTGTTTACACTGCCCTGCTTCTCTGAAAACTGCCAAAATCCTGGGACAGGTTCCCTGAACCCTGTAGGACACCATCGGCTGAAGGGAATACCCACCGGCCATGGGACTTATCCATCGGCTGGGGTTTCATATTATCGGCCACCAATCCATGGCCGGTTGGCACTCTACACTGCCGGTCAGCAAAAACTCCCTGCAGAAACTAGTTTTTGACAGCAACAAGGACAGACAGTGTGTGGCATGGAATTTCAAGCAAATGTATGCGCAGGCACACTCCCTATCATGCAAGGGACTCAAGGGAGCATGACCCTCGACCCTCGGGCCATCAATTATGCATGATGGCCTAAGAGGCCAAGTTTTGCAACTTCGATATCAAATGAAATGCAAGCACAAAACACATCAAAGGGCCCCAACCCCTATCATGATTGATCAAGAGGCAAGGGATGCATGCTCAATGAAATGCAACCTAGGCATGGTGGCTAAGTATGCAACATGAACATGAAAATGAGCAATGTATACTAGGCGCGCAACCTAAACATGTAAGCAAACATGGCATGCAACAACATGCGATGATGGACTTAAACTAACATGGATAGCTCGCAAGCATGCCAAAATCAGTGGCCATTAGATGAAAATGAGACACTCGAAATGCGTGCACGCATGCACTCAAATCGAGGACCGAACCTAAGGCATCAAATGCCACTCTACCAAAGCATGGCAAGACATGGAATATGGTATGTAAACATGCAAATTTCAGCACTGAAATATGATACAAAATAGTCCCGAATCATGGAAATATGGCACCCGATGCATGAGATGAGCCCCCAAACTGAAAACTAGGCACATATGATGGCTTACAGCTATACAAAGCGTGCATTATTTGATCATGAAGCATGAAGACAGAGTCAAGCTAGTCCCAAAACATGTATATTTCCTATTCAAAGCATGGCCAAAAGATGTTAGCAAGATGGACTAAAATAGCATGCAACTTTGACTAGCAACATGGGTTGTATGGCAAGTATATGATGCACATGGAATCTCACCAAACCATCAAAAATCAGTGAATAAAACATGTGAAAATAGGCCCAAAAAACCACTGATATGCAACCATGGCATGCAAAAATGATGAGTTACTTTAGAGGGCCATGCAAGGAGTTATTAAGCACATGCAAGAGAGACATTTAGCAAGACCAAACCAACTCTGAAAATGAGTTCTGAGGGTCCTAAAACTCACTGAAAAATTCCTCAACCGAGCTCAAGATGTGTGCAAACATAGGCCCCTTTGTAAGGCCAAAAATGCAAGTAATGAAGACAATAAGGAGAGGGGATGGCCCTCTCCTTCTTAGGACCTTAAGACACCCTCCCCACCACTGAAATCCCTTAAAATTTCAGTGGTGAGGAGACCTAAACAAGGTGGTCCCGGAGCTCACAAAAAATGCATAAAAATGAGGCCAAACAAGGCCTAAGAGGGGGTAGACAACCCCAAACACAAAAGTGTTCTTAATCAAACTTGAAAAGGAGCTAAAAACAAGACTTTTTTCAGTTATACACTAAGCTCAAAACAGAAAGCAAGATAGGCTAAAAGTGTGTGGAAAAATGGGGAACAAGAGGGAAAAGTGTGTTACCCTTGTAGCCAAAAGGTGACAGTAGCTCTTTGGTCCAGAAAATAAGCTCTTAGCCTCTGAAAATTAGCCTCAAGGTGTTTGAATGGATGGTGGAGGTAGTAGGCTTGGAGGTGTAGTGTAGAGGACCAAGAACCTCACACTTTAGAGCCCTCTAACACACCCAAATAAGGAGAGAGAGGGAGATATAGAGAGAGAGGGGGGGTATATATCAGATATATATGTATAGGTCTGGTTTTTTGGTTCAACTCATCAACCTTTAACAATGGAGGAGGAGAGGCCCTTAAATAGGCAATGGAAATGGCTCTAAGCTTGTCAAGGAAGCTAAGTGAAAGGGGCAAAGGAGTCAAGGCTTCTTGAGGAAGCTAGGACAGCTGGTAAGCTTCTTGAGGAAGCCAAGATAAGGGGTCAAGGCTTCTTGAGCAAAGGGTGCAAAAAAAAGGGGTCAAGGGCTCAAAACAACCACCTATGTGTATGGGGGGACGGGTTTGTGCATCCCAGCTGGCACAGCTGGCATGCACCATGCTTGAGGGATGCAAAAGGGTAATATCGGCCATGAAAGGAGGTCATCGGCCAAATAAATGGCCGGTCGGCACAAAAAATGGCCGGCCTGCTATTTTTTCTGGCCGGTTGGCTAAATGGATAGCCGATAGGTGGTTTCCAAGGTCAAAAAGTGGCCGGTTGATGTCCAGATTAAAGCCCCGGAAGTTAGCTTTCCAATGGCGCAAACCTTGCATTAAAATTCCTCTTGTGAAAAAAGTTATGCCAATTTTGGTGAAGCCGCGCAGATTCGATCCAACCTGGATGATACCCAACTTCAACCAATCATATCTCCCGCACCCGGACTTGGCTCTAGGAGATTCTTGAGTGAAAAATGAAGCCCCGGAAGTAAGCTTTCCAACGGTGGTGGCCTCATAGCTAAAATCCAAGTATTCAAATGAATAAGCCCGATTCAGCGAGGGCTGCTCAACTATCTCTTCCCCGGATTCATGCCGAACTTCTCCCAAACTAGTTTTCTCCTCTCCTTTCCTCTTTTCTTCAACTCCAAACCCCTAAACAAAGTGTTTTGAAAGATTTTTCAAAGATTTCATCTCTCTTTCATTGATCTCCAACTTGTCCTTGCTCGGTTTACCGAAAAGCGCAACATTTACCGAAATGTGAGCGTCGGAACATCGTAGGAATTTTATTTTCAAAACATTTTGAAAGAGAGGATTTTAAGATCTAAAATCTTTTGATCAAGATTGTTTTGGTCCAAAAGGGGTATGAAGTTGGGATTTGACTCTCTCATTGCTGACGAATTTGAACCTTTGCCCTGCACACCTTTCTCCACCAAGTAAACCACCAGTAACGCCCAAGTCTTAAGGGCAGTCAAAAATGGGGTGTCTACACTTAGCTATTTTTTTATGCTTATATTGCCATGTTTTACCTCTGTTTTTTCTTGGTTTAGGCACACCATGCATGCCTTCCATGCATGTCTTGTAATGCCATATTTTTGCCTTAACATGCTTTAGGCTTTAACCCTTGTTCTAGCATGATTTAGGCCTAGCTTTGTGAAGCTTTTGTGCTTTTTTTAGTATGCTAAGGGACTATTTTTGGTCATTTGAGTTTTCCATGCTTTGCTTTGTATAGCTACCATGCAAACTCTCTTGTATGCCTTGAGCATTGACCCCTCTAGCATGCCATCATTGCATCACTTCAGTGGTTTGGCACTACTTATAGCACCATTTCAGTCCTCATGGTATGCTTGTATGCTTGCATTTGATGTCCCTTTAATGCCTTACAAGGTTGTCATCTTATGCTCCATGTGTGGCCTCTTTTGTATGCTTGCATGTTCGGACCACTTATATGCCATCTAGGTGTGTCCTTAGCTTTGTTTAGGTCTGCCTTGGACCTATTTTAAGTCCTTTTAGCTTTGTGAGGCTTGTTTGACTTACCCATGGTTTAAGCCCCTTAGGCTTTCCTTGAATCTTGGACCATTGTTGCATGTTTAGCTTGTCTTGTTTACTTGGTTTGGCACCTTTATAACATGATTTTCAGAGCCTTCTATGCATGCTATGTGTCCATGTTTATCTTCTTTTAAGTGTGCTTAAAAGTTGTCTCTTTGATGCGTAAGTGTTGGTCCATTTGCATGGATGCTTGCATGTGCATTTGGCCCCATCCTCATAGCTTTTGGCCATTGTTTTGGGCCTAGTATAGAGCTGCCTAAATTAGTCTAAATCCACTCTTTACATGTTGTTACATGTCTTACACTCCGCATGCTTTGATTGCATCATATCTTGCATGTCCATTAGCCCTGCATATTGTGGCATACTTAGCCTATCACATGCTTGCTTGCTTGCATGCTTGAACATCCACATTACACCTTGCATACTTGTCATTAGCATGTTCGTCACATGCCTTGTATGCTTGTTTGCATTGCCATGTTGCATGCTTAGTCCGCATGTCTAGGTTGTATTGCATTGGCATGCATGCCTTGCCTCTTGATCAAGTGATAGAGGTTTGGACCTCATTTGTTTGTTTACGTGCATTGCATTTCATTTGAAATCAAAATGCACGACTTGGTTCCTTGAGCCATCACGCATTGGAATGCGCGATTGGTGGTCTGAGAATCAAGAAACATACCCCTTTGAGTCACAAACATGATAAGGGATGTGTTGGTGCACACATTTGCTTGAAATACATTGCCATGCCTTGTTTTGCCCTCTGCCGCTGTCAAAACAGGTTCTACAGGAAGACTTGGCCGGTCGACTACATGGAGTGCCGACCGACCAATTATTGATGGCCGAGAGCTCAACAAATGGTTGATGACAATCCGGACATGGTCGGTAGGGTTTCCACTTGGTCGATGGTGATCCACAGTGTCCATGGAGCACGCCTTGGGAGTTGTGCAATTTTCAGAGGAGCAGAGTAGGGGAAACATAGGCAAACTTGTGCATGGTGGTGGGTTTCCGGGCGGAACCGAGCACGCATTCCCGAGGCTGCTTTTACTGCTTAATTAGCTTAGTTAATTTGCTTAACTAGTTAATTGTCTGTAATATTTAATTAGCTTGATAGTTAGTTAAATTGAATTATTCTTTTGGTCCCTTCGAGCGAGGGCAAATTTGTAATAAGTGTGGGTGCGTGTGTGCATGTCTTCCAACCCCCATTTCTTTCTCCCTTTTACTTACCTGCTTTGATGGTTAGTACTAGGGCATATTTAATTCAGCATCCTTATTCTATGCATGCGTGCATCGTTCATCAGTATTGCATTCACCGGGCTCGGCGCATCATACTAACTGCATAGTATTTCAAATCACACTTGAATGCATGTTATTTGTCGCATCTCACATGCCATTCATAGATTAGCCGAGCCTATTCTAGTGACATTTTGTATGAGATACATTAGCCACCTTAACGTGAATTAGGATCATGCATATGATTACTAACTAGTTCACTGTTTTGGCACGGAGTACGATGTAAGTATTTATGCTTTAGCATTTCGCATGAGTGTGAATGTTAACATGATAGCATGCTCACCATGTGGCTATATGCTTATGTGATATAACTGCGTGAATGCCTGTGGGTGAAGGTTAGATTGTTTGACTTGGGATAATTCATCAAAATCCATATTTTAGCCTACTCGCGAGTAGCAAAATCCAAACCATTTTCCAAACAAACGGAAATGCGATACTTTGTTCCGACTTAGGAAATTTAGTCTATACTTGTTTTACTATGCGCATCACATAGTAATTCTAGGCTAATAACCGGTATAAAAACGCATAATGTTTTCAAAACAAGATATCATGATTAGTAGAGGCCGATCTTCAGATCGGGCAAGAGGGGGTGCTCATAGCTGACCTTCCCCGGTCGTACCCAAGTTCCTGAGCCGAGGCAACTTTGGTGATGACGGACACGTGGCCTTAGGAAAACAAGTCAAGGTTTCCTAAATCCCCCCATAAAAAATATTTAGGTGGCAACTCTGTATCTGGCAAAGCAGTCCATGTTTGGCACTTCTTTCAAAAAATCTATTTTCCAAAACGATTTGCCGGATTTGGACTCTTTGGTTCAGATTAAGAACCGTGACGATTTGAGAGTCCGAACTGTAGTGAGCACCCAAAACGAACAGAACGGGACTCATCCTCTCGGGGCGTTCGGGGACGTCTACACATGGCATACACAATGCGGCTCAAGCATTCAAACATTCAATGCAATGAAACAAGCATATGAACACGATGCAAGGAACAAACATGAAAACATGCAACTAATATACTAGCATACACAATGCTATGAACTACATGGCATACACAATGCACAATGGACTTAAACCAAAATGGATAGGCCTCAGCCATGTCCAAATCAGTGGCCATACATGCTAAGATAGAAGTGTAACAGCCCTACATGCTCTGAAATATCATTCTCAATGATGCCAAAACATGCAAATACCTCAAGTTAAGCATGCAAGAGACCTCAAAAATCAAAGCTAGTCAAGGTTATTACACTACAAGCATGCATGACAAGCCTCATCCGACCAAGAAGCCTCAAAACAAAGCTAAGATAGCCCAAAATAAGAACAAAATCATGCTAGAGCATAGCCAAAATATGTTAGGATAATGAGCCAAAACATCATGCATACAAAGCTAGTAAACAAGATTTACACTACAAGCATACGGAGCATGCGAGAGACTACCAAACCAGCCAAAAGTAGAGTCATGACATGTCAAATAATGGCCAAAAATCTACTGAAATTGAGCCAATACATGCTACTTTGATAGCCACAAATGGGAATATACTACACATACAAGAAACAAACACAAGGTGGCCAAACCAGCCATAGACAGAGCTAAGGCAGGCTCTAAAAGTCATGGAAAAGTGCCTGAACCAAGCTTTGAAAGTATGAAGATGCATGCTCCTCTGATAGGCTAAAAATGCAAGCAAACAAGACAAGAAGAGAGGGGATCACCCCCCTCTGATTTGAGGCCTCAAAACCACATGCCCACTACTGAAAATCCATTGGATTTCAGTGGCTAGAAGGCCAAGCAAGGACTAGCTCAAAGGCCTTAAACCATGGCACAAAACAAGGCCAAACAAGGCATGCAAGAGGGTAGAAGACCCTCAACACCCAAGAGGCCTTAAACAAACATCAAAAACACTTAAATACAAAACTTTTTCCAGTTGAAAGCAAGGCCTAAATAAGCATGCAAATGAGACCAAAAGTGCAACCAAAATAAAGCTTAAAAGGGAGAAAAGAGGTTACCCTTGAAGCACTGCAAAACCAACATATTTCTTAGCCAAGAATCAGCTTTTTTTAACCCCCAAAAATGTCCTCCAAGAACCTCAGTTCAATGATGGGGGTGTCTGGTTAAGGGTTGTGGTGCAAAAGTGAAGAACAACACACTCTTTAGTCACCAAATATAGAGATATAGAGAGATATATGCTTATGCCTTAGGAAATTTTTTTTGGAACCTCTCCCATGGAGAGGGAGAGCCTCTCTTATAGAAAAACAAAGGTTCAAGCTTCTTGGAGAAGCTAAAACTTGGATGCCATCCTTCCATACACGTGTATGGAGGATACAGTCTGTGCCCTTCAGCTGACACATCTGGCATCCACACAGTCTACCAAAATAGGAGGAGAGCTGCTGACCACTTAAAGTGGTCGGCCTGCTACTTGCAATGGTCGGCCGACCACTTCAAGTGGTCTCCTAGGAAAAAAAAGTGGTCGGCAGGGAGAATTGGTGGTCTCCACACTGAAAGCAAGCCAATGGTGGGGTGGGAGACCAGAAAAGGTGGCCCAAAGACAAAGAAAACCAATTTTTTGACCAGAAAATCGCCTGGCGGGAAGGAAAGTGGTCTCCAAGGGGAAAAACTAGTCTCCCACCCTCGTACCACCTTCCAAGCAAGGAAAACAAGGTTTGTACCAAAAACAAACCAACACGGATGCAAAACGAGAGTTCGGGAGGCAAAGCGCGCAGCCGGGAGCCTCGAAACCCAGCTGTTGAGCACCAATAGTGGTATACGACCACAAAAGTGGTATCCCAAACCACAATGTCCGTCTAGATAGAGGAAACAAGGTGTGGTTCAAAAATCACGCCAAACGGAAAACGTTAAGCGGTCCCGAGACAAGGCGCATGGCCGAAGGCTCCGAAAATCGAAAACTGATCTCCAAATGGGAAAAAGTGGTCTACGACCACAAAGAGATGGTCTACAAGACCTCTCCCTCCCTCCGGGAAGAGAAAACAAGGTTCGGTCCACAAACCGAGCCAAAGCACAAAGAGTTCGGAGACCCAAAGGCAAGGCTCTCAGCCAAAACTCCGATGCTCGAAACGAGCACAACATGCATTATTACCGAGTGCTCAATCGATGACGCCTGAGTCTTAAGGTTGGTCAAAAATGGGGTGTCTACAGTTGTCCCTCTTTGACAGAACTCGAAAGTCATAAGTGACGGGAGTAAATGTCAAAGCCCAGAGACGACTCATTTTTGACAAGGCCGAAGACTTAGACAAACAGGCAAGATAACACAGAGACGTGCCTGCAGACAGGGGCAAAATGGAAAAGACATGCACAATGCCGGACGTAACTTATGACCACGCAAAGAAAGCTGTAATGAAACAATTATACACAATAAATACGACAGTTTAAGAAAACGAATACAAATCGAACTACATTACATGCAGAAAGAATGTAAGAGAATTATGCAATCTCGCTACGTCTCACACGGAGAATACAATACCGTCTGGTTCGTCTGGTCGCACCAGCTTCAAATGAACCGTACATACAATATCGTGCTTGTAAAAGAAAGAATCTTAATAGGTACAATATCGTTAGAGACATGTATGGCAATGCAAGTGAAAAGTGCATGACAACGCAAGCAAAGTGTGGGTAATGCGACCTAAGCGTGACGCATAACAATGCGAAAAAGGGTGCATAACAATGCAACCTAAGTGTGACGCATAACAATGCGATAAAGGGGTGCATAACAATGCGACAAGACGTGCATAACAACACGCTTAAAGTGTGCGTAACAAATGCAAGAGAGGAAAAGGGTGCATGACAATGCAAGAGAAGTGCAACTTCAATAGTATGTTCGAAATAAAATGCCGAATAAGGAAATACAAGCCTTAACGCAAGTGATTTAACTGGAACCTCCGATTTACCTCGCGGAGGGGTCACAACGTACTCAAAAAGGATTCACCTTGCGCTTGACAAGTAACAATGAGGCACGCATCGAAAAGTTGAATTTGAAGTTCCCGCAGAGACAATTTCGCGCCGAAAAGTGTTCTTTTCTTGTACTTTCTCGAGAGCTGAGGACTCCAATCATCACCAAAATACACAGGGAGAACAAAGGGGCTTTGGAGACCACCCATGAGGGCCATTGACCACCTAGAATAGCCACCGACCAGTTGTTTACCACCAAGTGGTCGGCCAGCCAGAAAAACTGGTTGGCCGACCAGTTTACATAATTCGGGGCAGTTTTGCCTTTTAAGGTTCGGCCCTTTAAGTATACAAGTCCAAATCAATTTTGCTCACACCTCTAAGGCCGAAAATAACTTCTCTCCCTCCCTAGACCTTTTTCTCTCTCAAATCTGCACTTTGTACGCATTTTCTAATGCCCCACGCGAAGTTATTTCGCGAACACTTTTGACTCTCTTCGTTTTGAATCGATTAAAATTCAATTTCGGAGCTTCTTTTTTCCATTTTGACCACTTGAGGTATGTTTGTCTCGAAGTTTGGCACATTTTCTCGAGCGTTGACTTTTGTTGACTTTTTCTCTTCCCGAGAGTTGACTTTTGTTGACTTTTTGTAATTTTGGCTCATTTTGCTCATTTTTGCAAATTTCTTCGGATGACGGATCACTTTCATCATGACGGAGGTTCTCCACATGCCAAGGATGAGCCAGACATTATGCCATTGCCTCCGAGGATACGACCGTTTGATCCTATAGCATACCACCCGGAGGAGCACATTTTTCCTCCTAATACCTTCTATCACTTTACCAACTTCGCACGGCGAGCACCCGTGGACCTACTGCTACGGGAGCCAGAGTCTCTCCTATCGCACCAGGTGCGAAAGGTACCTACTTCACTTTTACATTCTCTGCAATGCATTCTGTATTTCTTGCACATTTCATGTTTTCGCTATGTATTTTATCTGTTCATTCTGGACACATTCATATGCACAGTACTTCTGCTTATCCTGGCATATGGCTCGCACATAGCACAATACTGATTTGACACGCAGCTTATTTAGGATATGATGCTGACTTGGCACACAGCTCATAGCACAATATTCTATTAATTGGGCACACAGCTCACTCTGAACACATGGTTCGTCCTGGCCACGTAGTTTATTTCGGGCACACAGCACATTTCCGGGCACACAACTCATTCTTGGGGCACACAGCTCACTTTTCGGGCACACAGCTCATTCTTGGGGCACGCAGCTCACTTTCCGGGCACACAGCTTATTCTTTTGGCACGTAGCTCACTTTTCAAGCACACAGCTCATTGTCGGGCACACAGCTCATTCTTTGGGCACGCAGCTCACTTTTCGGGCACACAACTCATTCTCGAGCACACAGCTCATTCTTTGGGCACGCAGCTCACTTTTTGGGCACACAGCTCATTCTTGGGCACACAGCTCATTCTCGGGCGCACAGCTCATTCTTTGGGCATGCAGCTCATTCTTTGGGCACGCAGCTCACTTTTCGAGCACGCAGCTCATTCTCGGGCACACGGCTCATTCTTTGGGAACGCAGCTCACTTTTCGGGCACACAGCTCACTTTTCGGGTACACAGCTCATTCTATGGCACACAACTTATGTTTTTTCATTCTGAACACACAACTCATTCACTTCACTTTGAACACGCAGCTCACACATTTCAATTCTGAACACGCAGCTCATACACTTTGATTTGTGAACACACAACTCATTCACTTCATTTGCACGCAACTCATACTGAACGCATAGTTCAGAACATAGTATTTGATTTAATTTTGCATGCAGCTCATATTGAACACATAGTTCACAACACAGTATTTGATTTAATTTGCACGCAGCTCATATTGAACACACAGTTCACAACACAGTATTTGATTTAATTTGCACGCAGCTCATATTGAACACACAATTCACAACACAGTATCTGATTTAATTTGCACGTAGCTCATACTTTTCATTTTGAAACTGAATACATCTGTTCATTCTGGACGCAGGTATCTTCCCGTTCCACACGGGGTTATGGATCGATCATTGCCAGCTCATATTGAACAAACAGTTCACAACACAGTATTTGATTTAATTTGCACGCAGCTCATATTGAACACACAGTTCACAACACAGTATTTGATTTAATTTGCACGCAGCTCATATTGAACACACAGTTCACAACACAGTATTTGATTTAATTTGCACGCAGCTTATATTGAACACACAATTCACAACACAGTATCTGATTTAATTTGCACGTAGCTCATACTTTTCATTTTGAAACTGAATACATCTGTTCATTCTGGACGCAGGTATCTTCCCGTTCCACACGGGGTTATGGATCGATCATTGCCAGGGAGTGGTATATGGAGCTCCCAAATACTGCTCGCCATATCGTGGATGAGGCAGGATTTGGATCTTTCTACGCGGGCATATCACGTCATTCGGCGAGTAGGACCCTCATGGGGTCACTTGTGGAGAGATGGTGGGACACTACCAACTCGTTTCATTTTTCAACTACTGAGGACATGACGATGACCCCATATGACTTCTCCATGCTGACGGGCCTTGACGTGGCCGGCCGACCGATCCCCTTCGATGCAGATATGGATGAGTGGGAGGCCGCTTGGATTTATCTGCTGGGAGCCCGCCCGCCGATAGACAGATCATCAGGTAGGGTCAGGGACACCTGGTTTTCTGAGCGGTACAGGGGGACTTTGCCCCAGAGCATTGAGACCGTACAACAGTATGCCTGGGGATTCTTGATGTTCCTCCTTGGGACCACTCTGTTCTCTGATAGGGGGAACACAATTGGACTTTATCTGCTAAGTGCTTTGGTGGACCTATCACAGGTTAGTCAGTATGACTGGGGTGGCGCTGGCCTCGCTACCCTTTATTGCTACATGAGCGCGACCTCCCGCGGGCGGGAGAACATAGTAGGTGGCTACTGGCGAACCTGGGAAGTATGTTCTTCCCTCTTTGATTTACATTTCTGCTTTTCATTACTTGTACACTGCATATGGCACACATTACATTCTATATTCTACATTCTGCATTCAGCATTCTGTACCCCCTATATATTTTGTATACTGACAGTGACTATCATGTCTTTCCCAACTATGGGTTTATGCGTACTTCCTGATGCTGGCCCCTAAGCTGGAGGTTGAGGTGCCTCTTGAGATCCCCTACTCTCACAGATTTGAGGGTCGGTGCCGGCCGAGGCCTCGGGAGACTATGCTATACCTCCGGTAGTTTTTCGACACTGTACGGGCGACAGAGGTAATCAAGAACTCTCAGTTCTTCATGCTTTCAGCTTTGATTCATCTTGCATATTTATGACATCTAATCCGTTTATGCACTTGCCCTCCACAGATTACTTGGCAGCCATGGGCACCTTTGTCAGGAGATGCCCGGTTCCGGTTTCCTGGGACGTGGGTCACTTCTCGATACAGGGTTTTATTTGAGGGGCCAGCTGGCAGGGCCTGGTTTTTGGGGGATCGCTTCTTGCGTCAGACGATGGGCAACCCTGCTCAGGATATTCCCTCAACACCTCCAGAGGACATGCGGTCCACTGAGAGACTCACTCCCCAGGAGGTTGAGGTCCTTATGTTGGATACTGATGCAGTTCTTTTGCTGGAAGAGGGGGAGTACGCGACCTAACGCCATACATACTTGATGCCCCCATTGACAGGTGTCCATACCCCCACGAGGAGAGCTGCTGATGTTCCATCATCGAGTCACGCTAGCAGATATCCCTTCCACTAGCAAGGCTAGCACATCGAGGGGCAGGGCTAGAGGGATGACCTTGATTTGCCAATATGCTGGGTGGTCGGATCTCCCAACCGAGCTGACATGCTGAGAGTATGGGACGTCTTACCAGATTCCCCTAGAGCCTCCATTGCCCGATCATCGATATGTTAGTGACCCTGACTCACCACCGGTATGCTTTACAGTTTTGATTTATCACTCAGATATTTAGACATCCATTCCTTCACTGATGACTTGCACTTGTATCTACAGTCTCCCAGAGAGTATACTGAGGGGCTACTCGGAGTGGTGGCCTCACTCGAGAGCATGGTCCTATGGAGGGAGACGCTGCTGTTCGCCTCCGGCGTCTCAGTACTTTTCAATTTCCTTCCATTTATCATACTTTTGATAACATACTAAAATTGAACATTTCACTACATTGATTGACTGGATGTGTAGAGCACATCTGACACACCACATTCACATATTGTATCTGCATGCACACACTCTGTGCAGCATTCTCGCATTTGCATCTGATATACATACTTTGGCTGATGTATTTAAAATGCCTTTTTCAGGTTCCGCCGCTACAGACCAGGCCATCCAGGCCTTCTCGAGGAGCTGGGAGAGGGGACTCGACTCGCAGCCGAGGCAGACGTAGAGCGCCTATCAGAGATGACGAGGAGTCCAGCGAGGAGGAGGAGTCTACGCATCCTCAGTCAGAGACATCCGCAGGAAGAGAGGATGACTCTGGTTCCGGTTCTGAGAGCGGAGGTGATGCCGAGGAGGATTCAGAGGACGGCGACTCTGATTCGGATTTTGGTGCTGGTGGGGGTGGTGCAGAGGCTGCTCAGCCGAAGAGGATGAAGAGAGCCTCCCGATCTTGAGCCCGACAACACTGACGCAGATGTTCCTGCTTTATTTTCCTTTTTATATGTAGTTGTAGCACATTGTACAGCGTTAGGCAGTTTTATTTTCTTTAAAACTTGTACCCTGTTGTAAAATGTTGTAAAAGGAAGCTATGATGGAATGAAACAACTTTTTGTTCAAAAAGTGTTGTGTTTTGTATTCTTAGCATCGCATCGCATCATTTTGCACAAAAAGAGATTGAATGGAAATTGAGCATTGTACTTTGCCAAGTTTGGTAATGAGCCAACATAGCAAATTAAACAGCTTAACTCACTAACAAACAAGACCTTAGTAAGCTTACAACTCGATAAGCAAATCTTGACAACTTGATAAACAAAGAGCAACAACTCGATAAGCAAAATTTAACAACTTGATAAGAAAAACTTAACAACTCGATAAGCAAAACTCAACAACTTGATAAACAAAGAACAACAACTCGATAAGCAAATGCATTTTGAACAAACGGAGCGACGGGACGCACCCGAAACAGAGGTAAACTCGGACCTTCAGCATTCCCAAAACATGGAAAGGCTAGGAGCACTCTTCTAGAGGCTAGGAAAAGGCTGAAACCAGTTTTTCTCCATGGCCGACCACCAAAAGTGGCTGGCCGACCAGTTTTTGTTCTACAAACCAGTTATATGGCCGGGTGACCTCCAGATTTTTGGCACTTGTCCTCCTAACAGTGCCTTATCCTCCATAATGATTCCAGCTTCGTGGTTCTCTCATTCCATCTCAGTTTTGCATCAAAATGGAGGCATTTCTCGTCCAAAATCTCACAACTTGGATTGCTACCGTAGACGGCTCGGAAAAGTTGAACTTCTGGGGCTTCGGCATAAATGCACTATTCACCCTGAGTCGCACCCCGCAGCACTTTCTATTTCTCTATGCCGCGGCAAGGTTTTGGAATCCGGTAGCACATGTCTTTAGCTTTGGCGTGCAAGAGATGTGTCCTACCTTCGAAGACTTCCAAACTTTCATGGAATCCGAGCGCAACGAAGAAATCTTGCCCCCGCTTCGCTTCGGCCACATCCAAGCCTTAGGATGAATGTGTGGGCTCACTATGCATGACGCTCGGTCATTGATTTGTTACAGAATGTTGGACATGCCAAGTTTGATTCTTCAGTTTTTCGAAACCGGTGACCGCAGCTACCATCATATGCAGGGCTTTCGGCGACATGCGCTTTGCTTGTGCATGCTGTCCCATTTCTTGCTTGCCCCAGGCTCCGAAGGGTTTAGCACTCGTTTGATCGAAGTTACCCAAGACTTAAAAGAGGGCAAGAGCTGCATTGCCATGGTACTGGCCGAGACATTGATAGGCTTGGACGCTTTCCATCGTCGGGAGGCGACCAGATTCACGGGGAGTCCACTACTACTGCAGGTAATGTTTCCTACCCTGTCTCACATATATATTGCTCACATCACTCGGCCCTCAGGCTCGATTTTTCTCTCAAAATCTTTTTCTCACTTTTCTCTCATCGTACATCTCTCTATTCTTTAATCTCTCATTTTTCGTCCCTCCCCAGGTGTGGTTGATGGACAAGTTGAGAGTGGTGGACTCCTACCCAGCATACTCAGCTCGCAGCTATTTCTTTCGACGACGTTTAGTCGATGACCTTGATGAGGGATAGTGGTTCGATTAGATGTGCAGTTTGTCCGTGGGCTGTATTGCTTGGCGGTGTCCTTGGCTCAATCTATCGGCGATGAGCTACAGCATGTCCTGGCAGACCGGGATTCAGTTGATCGGTCTGACACACTGCGTGTTCTACTTTCCTTTCCAGTTCCGGCGCCAGTTTGGCCGTGATCAGATTTGCCCGGAGGAGGGGATAGAGTACCCAACTGCATTTCCTATTCGAGGCACGCAGCTTGCTCGGTATGCCACGGCATGGAGGACAAGAGAGCTTCTGGCCCCCGCTCCCACTTTCAGTTACACCCTCTCTGATGAGTGCATAGATTGGCTCAATGAAGAGGCACATGTGGGGCCTATTTTGGCATCAGAGGCTTCGACCAGCTCTGGGAGGGGGCACAGGGACACCTGACTTATCTATGCCCGAATTTATTATTTTATCAGTACTTTCAAGTTTTCTTCATGAATGTAAGAATAAAAGCAACTTCAATTTGTATTCAATAGTAGGAGAACCCTGTATTGAAATCAATGAAATTGAAGGTTGTGGGTACTGAAAATTTTTCGTTTGGTCCAAAAATGGTCTAAGTCGTAAAAAAGATTAATTTGAGCTAAATCAACTTTTATTAGAACTTTTCAAAACCATTTCCGCTATGGATCACAACTGGACATGCCTGAAATTTGTCACTGAGATGCACAACCCCAGATTTCGGCAACTGTAAAGTTGCCCCTAGTCTGAATAACACTGCACTGGAGATCACAATCGAGCTCTTGAACGCAGAATAGACAAAGATGACCAAACATGATCACATGGACAAAGTTGATCATGGAAGTGTTTATGGCTGGACTTCAGAATGAAGTTGCCTACGTATCCCAAAGATGGGAATCAAGCCTTACATAGTTCGGCTTAGGTTCACTCGTGTATTAACCCTCACCTTTTCCGCTCTAACTTTTGCCAAGACTGCCCTTTGCGGGTTTTCAACATTATGAGCTTAATTTTTATTATTTCAAATTTTTTTCATGCTCTAACTTTTAGCCTAGGTCGCCCTTTCGGGTTTTGGGCCGAGCGAGCCACTCAGGGATAGTATTTCTTCTGCTTGTCCATGTTGATCGGCTGTGAGAACTCTAGGCCATCTAGGTCCATCAGAACGAAAGCTCCACCTGACCAGATAGACTTGATGATGTAAGGACCAGTCCAATTTGGTTTGAACTTGCCCCTAGGGTCGTGGATGGGAGCTCGGTTGTCTTTGAGCACAAGATCTCCTTCTTTCAAATTCCGAGACTTAACCTTCTTGTTGAAAGCCCTGGCAATTCTTCGTTGATAACCCTGAACATGGTACAGTGCTTTCAGTCTTCTTTCATCAAAGAGCATGAGTTCTTCGAATATGCTCTACTGCCAATCTGGTTCGACTATTGACATTCGGCCAATACTCGCAAAGATGGAACCTCAACTTCGATAGGTAGAACAGCCTCCATCCCATAAACCAAAGAAGACGGAGTCGCCCCCGTAGAAGTTTGAATTGAAGTCTGGTAGCCCCACAGAGCAAATGACAGCTTATCTGGCCAGTCCTGATAGGTTTCCACCATCTTCTGCAAAAATGTGTTTGATGTTCTTGTTGGCAGCCTCGACTGCTCCGTTGGTCTGTGGTCGATACATAGATGACTTGTGAAAAGCCACATTATATTTTTCCAACAAGTCGATCACTTCCTTCTTGAAGTGGGAACCATTATCTGAAATGATCTCGTTTGGGACCCCATAACGACAGATGATGTTGTTCCTGATGAACTTCGCAACATGTGAAGCCTTCAACACCGCATAAGATTGGGCCTCAACCCACTTTGCGAAATAGTCTATTGCGACCAGAATGAACTCATGCCCATTAGACCCCTTCGGAGTGACAACCCCGATCACATCAATCCCCCAGACTGAAAATGGCCATGGCAAAGTCATGTTGTACAGCTTCGACGGCGGAATATTCATGCGGTTTGCATGGATCTGACATTTGTGGCATCGCCGAACAAAGCCAATACAATCCTCCTCCATGGTGGACCAGTAATAACCCTGTCTGAGGATCTTTCGGGCTAGCATCACCCCGTTCATGTGCACTCCGCACTCTCCTCCATGGATGGCCTCCATTAGGCGCTTCGACTCTTCAGGGTCAACACACAGCTTATGCATTCCCAGATGACATCTCTTGTACAGTTTACCCCCGCAGATGATGAACTGAGCAGCCATTCTTCGAATCACCCTTTTGTCCTTGGCATTTGCCCCTGGTGGATACACCTCTTTTTCCAAGACGTTCCAAACAACATAATACCAGGGGTTCTCATCTTGAACCTCATCTATGGTAGCAATCAGCTCGTAGGCCGGCACAAACTTCTGGTCAATGATAATCGGACGCATCCTGACTCTAAAAGGGATGTCTATCATAGAGGATAGAGTTGCTAGTGAATCTGCGAACATGTTGTTCTCTCTTAACAGATAAGCGAAGTTCAGCTTCTCAAACCGAGGAATCAACAAGTCCAAGGTCTGGTGGTATATTCACATCTTTTCTTCTTTGACTTTCTAATCTCCTTTAGCTTGAGATACAACAAGGTTCGAGTCCCCGATGACGTCCAACCGTTTTGCCCCTAGTTCCAGAGCTGCTTCTAGTCCAGCAATACACGCTTCATACTCTGCCTCATTGTTCAAGACTTTGAATCGGAGTTTGACTGCTAGAGGAATACAAGAATTATCGGGTGCTATCAACAACACCCCTATCCCATACCCGTATTGGTTTGACGTTCCGTCAAAGTACATCGTCCAAAACTCTTCTTCGACATGCAGAATGGCCTCGTCGGGGAATAGGTACACAACTGCTTCATCCCCTTTGACTGGGTGATCGGCTAGGAACTCCGCTACCGCTCTCCCCCTCACTGACTTGCGCGTTACATACTTCAAATCGAATTCGGCAAGCAGAAGCAACCAACGAGCTAGCCTACCCGTAAGTGCCAGTTTCTCGAAGAGATATTTGATGGGATCTAATCTTGAAACCAACATTATAGAGTGAGCTAACAGGTAGTGTCGCAGCTTCCTGGTAGCCCATACCAAGGCTAAGCAAGCCTTTTCCAGCAGAGTGTAACGGGTCTCGTAATCCAGTATCTTTTTGCTCAAGTAGTAGATAGCTCTCTCCACCTTGTCCTCAGACTCCTCTACAAGCATGCAGCTCATTGTAGTTTCAGTTACTGAAAGGTACAAAATCAACGGTTTCCCCGGCTCAAGCAATGACAACACAGGTGGGTTCTGTAAGTATTGCTTGATCTGTTCAAAAGCAGCTTGGCATCGGACGTCCCGTTGGAACTTCATTCCTTTCTTCAAGAGACCAAAGGGTGGTTCACAAGTCAAAGTTAATTTAGCAATAAACCGTCTGATGAATTGCACTTTACCCAGAAAGCCTCGCACCTCCTTTTCAGTCTTTGGTAGTGGTATTTCTAAGATGGCCTTGATTTTAGAAGGGTCGACTTCGATACCTCTCTGTGTAATCAAGAACCCCAGTATTTTCCCTGCTGTAACACCAAACGTACATTTCTGAGGATTCAGCCGCAACCGAAATTCTCTGATCCTTTGGAAGAACTTTTGCAAGGCGGTATAATGGCCCTCTCTTTCCTTGGACTTGACAATCATGTCGTCCACGTACACCTCCACTTCTTTATGGATCATGTCGTGCAGTACCGTGGTCGCAGCTCGTTGATATGTAGCTCTAGCATTCTTCAACCCAAATGGCATCACTCTATAACAATATGTCCCCTATGGATGCCCAGCAGTGAAATCCACTAATTCATCGATATGCGGCAAAGGAAAGTCGTCCTTCGGACTGGCTTTGTTCAGATCCCTTAAATCCAGACATACCTGAATCCTGCCATCCTTCTTCGGCACCGGAACTATGTTGGCCAGCCAAGTTGGGTACTCAGATACCAGCAGGAACCCTGCGTCAATTTGCTTGGTGACTTCTTCTTTTATATTGAGAGCCCAGTTCGGGCGGATCCTTCTGAGTTTCTGTTTAACGGGTCAGGCCTCTAGGTCAAGAGGGATCCGGTGCTGTACAATCTCAGGATCAATTCCAGGCATGTCTTCGTAGGACCACGCAAAAACATCTTTGAAATCTTTTAATAAAGCGACTAAGCGCTCGCGCTCCCCCGAAGACAACGTGGACCTGATCTGGACCAGTCGCGGGTCCTTCTCAGTGCCAACATTAACTGTAGTGATTTCATCAACTAAAGGTTTAACAAATCTCTCCTGCTCTTGATCAATTAAACGTTGTAAAACTAGAGGAATTTCTTCCTCGTCGTTTTCATTAAAAGTTTGAATGTCCTGATTAATATAATAAATCAAAGGCACAGAAAAGTACTCAGAAGCCACAGTCATTCCATTCTCATTAATCACTTTCAAATTGTCTGATTTCTCTGTTACAACAGACTCAAAAGAGAAAGAAAAAGACGACCTAGACAGGACTGTGGCATCCGGGTTGTCACCCCCAGGAATACCGGACTCAGACTCAGACGAGCTGGAACCTCATTCCAACTTTGCAGACTCAGGGGAATCAAATTCTGGCTCACTACCTGACCCGGTGCTGCTCTATAAGAATCCCTCCTCGTGCTGCCAGACGAGGGAGGGTGCGATGGACGCATCCAGAATGCTTGAAGATAGGCTCACAGCTGTTTCATTCCCAATCATGGACTCTGAGAGGTCATCCCCCAAGCACTCATGTACGATCGGAGGATCTAATACTAGACAAGCCAGTGCTGCCCCCATTTCAATCTCGGTGCTCTCGGAATCCACTTCCTTACACTGCTCAACCTCAGCTGATGGGTCTGTCTGCTCCTCGGCAACATCATCCTCGGACAACTGTAAGTCAAAGAAGATCTCAAAACCCGACAGGCATCTCTTCTCGTCCTTCAACCATGGCTCTGGGAAGCCGCAGAATGGAAAATCCTCCCCCTCCCAGACAAAGCGTCGGTTTAGGATACCCTGGATGGGTCGGTGCATTAACTCATAAGGCTTCCCCGCCTGCTTTGATCTGGCTCTCCCAGCCATCTCCTTGCCTTTCCTCACCCAGTCCTCTTTGGTAGGCAGATAGCCTAAGCCAAAGGTATGCGGGTTGTGCGACACTTCGGCCGATAATGCAATGCCCTTCCGGCTACTTCTTCCTAGTCCCATCCCAGGGATGTGCTGGAGTTTGTTCATAAGGTACACAGACTGCGTACTAACATACAGCCCCTCATCAACAGCTAAGATGCTCTAAATAACTCGGGCCTCGGCTAGGGTAAATCCTGATAGGAACACATCCTCCGTGCCATGCTCGTTTTCCAAAACCGGTGTAGACACCTCTGGCGGCGGATGGATTGATGAATTTCCAAAAACTATAGCAACCCCCTTCCGTGGGGATATTTCAACATCTGATGCAGGGTGGAAGAGACCGCCTTCGCCTGGTGCAGCCACGGCCGCCCTAGGAGTAAATTAAAGGTTGTAGGAACATCCAAGACATGAAAGTCAATCTCGTGCTGTCCTGGACCAACCTGAGTTTGAATCTTCACGGTCCCCATCACTTCTCTGCTAGTATTATCGTAGGCCCTTATCACCTGGGCAGTTGGCACAAAGTCCACGGGCTTCAACCCGACTGCGTATGCTATCCTTGACGGGCACACATTGATGGCGGATCTTGTGTCGATAAGAACCACCGATATCCATTTGTTTCTACACTCCACAGAGATGTAGAGTGGTTTGTTATGATTTGCATCCTCTGGTGGCAGTTCCTTGTTGGAAAAGGTCAACATCGGGGAAGCCCCTCCCGGAAAAACCAATCCTACCAGCTGCTCAGGCGTGGTGTCTATTGACAGTTTGGCTTTGTCCATTACAGATAAGACAACTTGTCTATGAACTCGTGAAGCCATAAGCAGTCCCCAGATGGAGATGTCTGCCTGTATCTTTTTCAACTGTTTCAGCACAGCCTCTTCTTCGAGTAGCTTTTCTTTCTACTTCTCCGCCTCCTTGTCCTTTCCGGACGCCTTTGGTTGATCTAGGTGTAGGGGTTTGAAATACCGCCCGCTCCTAGTCGCGTGGTCAACTTCACCACTATACCAGGTATTATCCGGCTGGTTATTCCCCCAGTCCTCATCGGTGTGGGCAAGACATAGGTCATCATCTTTCCACCATATGCCATCGGCAGTTGACATACACCTGTCCGGCTCCGTTACAACTACCCATGTACTCACAGCACCTTCCGTCCATGTGCTCATAACATGCTCTGTTCTTGTGCACACAGAACATTCAGTCCCCACAGGGGCTTTGGCCTTTCTGGATCTCTCAAAATCTTCGATCCCTTCCCATTCAAAATGCTTTAGTGCAGCCTGCTTTTCAACATCTCTTGTATTCACAATGCCCAAATCCCGAGCAAAATTCTTGGCACCGGCGCTCTCCGGCGATGCATTCTGATTCCCAGCCCTTCCGACCACAGTTGATGTCCTTGTCCCTAACGGGCCCTATTCTGGCTGAGATTCTTCAACAATATCTGGTTGGTCATCAAGCCACCCTGTAACCTCTGCTGACCCATCAAAATCAAAACCAGTTGACTGTCATGTCTCCTGGATTTTGTTCGTTGAAAAACTGAAGGTTAGCAATGTCCTCTTCCAGATCCGTTAAGTCATCTAGCCTCTGATCAAATCCATCCTCCCGCACTACACAAATCTCTGCCCCCACTGGCAATTCCACATTCGGCCTAGCCTGGCCTACTGGTGTAATGTAATTGCTCGGGTTATTCATGATGCTCTCAGACCCCACAGGCTCTGTAGAATCATTCTTATCTGCCTCCATAGTCATCACACTTCTATCTTCGATAGCTACCACCACCATTTCAGGTTGGGTTCGGGAGATGTCCAACATGCACAAGTTAGTGCTGTCATGAATGAACACCTCTAGCTTGGGTAGGTGAGAAGAGGTGACATATATGCTAGGGTCGTATGACACAACCCCAGTTTTGATAAGATTGATGCGTTTGGCAGGTGGAGCTTGGTTATATGGTGGGAGAGGGTTGGTTGTGACATTCGGTTTCTCCGGAGGCACGATCACCCTATTGTCAATGAGATCCTGAATCTCATGACGTAATCAAAAGCACCGGTCGGTGTCATGACCATGCTATTGGTGAAAGACGCAATACTTAGTTGGGTTATGGGAGGGGGGAAGTGTTTCTGGCAATGGCCGCGACTCCAGGGGCTTCAAGTACCCTTTCTTAATTAAAACCTCCAGAGCTTTGGACAGGGGTATGTATAGTGCAGTGAAGGTTCTTTGGCCTCGAGGTAGGTACTTGGTTGTTTGTGAGTTACTTCCAGACGCGCTGGTGAATAGTGTAGCTGTAAGGGTTCTTCGGGTGGTGGTGGTGACCATGCTCATATCTGAAGCTCTGGTAGCTGCAGTACGGCTTGTGCCTGCATTCGTACTGTGGTTGAAAGTCCTCCTGGGCTGTTCTCTGTCATTGACAATCAGACCCTGTTTCAAAGCATCCTCGATCTACACCCCAATCTCATGTAGATCTACAAAAGTGGGGAGAGGGAGGACGATCATTTTCTGCATGAGCTTGGGCTGGAGGTTGTGCACAACCATCTGTATCTGATCTTTGTCCACAAGCCTGATGGCCATCATCGAGGCCTTGGCCCTCCAGCAGGTCACAAAATCGGAGAAACTCTCCTTCAGCTCCTGCCTAGTCGTCTCAAGATCATGGGTTGTAATCTCGATCTGTGTATTGTAGGAGTATTGAGCTACGAAGTCCTCAGTCATCTCCTCCCAGCTCCTCTTAACGGGGTTCTCTAGTTTTGCATACCAAATAGCCGCTACACCTGACAGGGCCCGGCCAAACAGGGAAAGCTTTTGTAATCTGGAGAGGCCCATTGGCCTTAAAATATTTGAAAACAGCCGTAGGTGCACCATAGGATCTCTAGACCCATCGATACGGTCAATATGTGGCATCTTAAACCGGTCCGGCAACGTCACGGCCGAGTCGGTGTACCCATCCTCAATATCTGGAATGGACTTCACACCCTGAGATTTCTTGAACAACTTTTCAAGCTTGCTCACTTTCAACGCTGTAGGGTCCACCTCGAACTCAAAGGGTGAATCCGATAGGTTGGTCTGTGCTTCGGATAGCTAGGGTAGGATTGGGGGCGGAGCTGGCCCTGTTGGAATGTCCGTATCTTCCTGGACATTAGCTGTCTTCCCGAGTATTGGCACTCTTGGCAGGGGAGGAGCTTGGTGTGAAGCGGATGCTCCAGTTTGCTGCTATAACCTGGTGATTAACTCTGCCTATTGAGCCATGACCACGGCTTGTTGTTTGGCAAATTGCTTGATGGGCAGTGTCCTGCTGCATAGTTCTCATACTTTCCAGGAGCTGACGCATCATCTCCTCCATTCCTACCATGTTATGCTGATCTAGCTGAATAACTGGTATATCTATCCCTGCAATGGAAACTGAAACCTCAGCCTGACTGTTCACTGGTGGGGTAGACCACTGATCTGACGACCGCCATACCGATACACTACGCCTTTTTGACCTCCATCTGGTAACCGGGGGTAAAGAAAGGAACACTGCTTGTCCGTCTATTAGTTCCCAAGATCGATTAAGTCTACGACCTCTAACCCAGAGTGCTCGGGGGATATCTGCCTGGTCGGAATCAGTGGTGCTAAACTACCTTACAAAAAGATAAATAAAGCAATAATAAGGAAACAATGAACAGAAAAACCGACATCACAGCAGCTTAAATAAAGACAACACAAAGTTGGCAAATACAAGCTGAATGAACCGTTCTCAACCACTGATCATTGTTACCAAAATCACCGGCTCAAATCTGAATCTGATACCCGCAGATATAACTGATTCTCAAAACACTGATACCCGCAGGCCTGATGCCCAGACTTGCAAACTGATACATGCATTCTTGTAGAGACACACTCTAAAAGCACATAGTAAGCAAGTGAGAGCCAAAACACCCCTATGTTGGGATAGGGTTTCCCTGTCCTATTTTTTCAGGAGCTAGGGTTTCACTATGCACATAGCGGTTTCAAATAACCTATAATCGGGTAAGCAACCTGTCCTAGTTTGGGATAGTCGCTATGGATTCCGATATGCACTAGGTCGAATGGTCAAAAGGGTGCCTCTATAAAAATCGGGGTTTGTGTTCCCATCGTGGCAGAGTCCGTAACCGGTCAGCCTTATGGCACGCTTCTCAAAGCGAGCCTCTGGCAAACCGTTCAGGAATAGCAGACGGCAAACACTGTGTCCTAGGCGCACCAATGCCCATGCAATGCAAAGAAACACATAAGTGTAGTCAAAAAAAGATATCATAAGTTCGAGTCAAGTTCTCTAAATCCCCAGCAGAGTCGCCAAAAACTGTAGACGCGCCCGGAACTCCGCTCCGTGCGCGAGGGCGCGAATCGTGGTTCATAACTACTACAGTTCGGACTCAATGTCACGGTTCTTAATCTGATCTTGCAAAGTGCAATATGAGATTAATAAATCACCAAAGAGTCCAAATCTAGCAAATCATTTTGAAAAATTGATTTTTAGAAAAAAGTGCCAAACATGGACTGCTTTGCTAGATACAGAGTCGCCACCTAAATATTTTATTTTTGAGAAATTTAGGAAATCCTGGCTCGTGCCTAAGGCCACGTGTCCATCATCACCAAAGTTGCATCGGCTTGGGAACTTGCGTACAAGAGGGGAAGGTCATGCAATGAGCACCCCCGCTCACCCAATCAAAGATCGGCCTTTACTAACATGATATCTTGTTGTTGAAAACACATGTGCTCTTATTCCGGTTATTAACTTAGAATTACTATGTGATGCGCACATCATACAAGTATAGACTGGATCGCCAAAGTTGGAACAAAACATCTCATGTTTGTTTTTGAAAGTAGTTTGCCACTCGCAAGTAGGCTACAATACAGATTTTGCCATCCTCAAGTGGGCTTAGAAAACATGGTGATTTGCCACTCTCAAGTGGGCTTAAAACTCGCAATCAATGAATTGTTCCAATTCAAGTAATCTAACCTTCACCCACAGGCATTCAGGCAGTTATATCACATAAGCAGTTAGCCTCATGGTAAGCATGTTATCATGGCAGTCACTCACACACATGCAATGATGCTAAAGCATAAACACTTACTTAGTACTCCGAGCCAAAATAAAAGCTATGTTAGAAATCAATGCATGATCCTAGCTGTGTCAAGAATGCCTAATGCAACACATACAAAATGCAACTAAGATAGGCTCGACTATTCTAAAATGTCATGTGAAATGCAATTTGATACATGTATTCAAACAGGAATTGAAATACAATACAGTTAGCATGATGCGCCGAGCCCGGTGCACGCAAGACAGATGAATGGATGCAAACATGCGAGCATAAGGATGCTAATTGAAACATGCCCTAAAACTAACCATCGTAAGCTGGTAAATAAAAGGGATAAAGAAATGGGGGTTGGAAGACATGCATCACACACACGCACACTTATTTACAACAGTTATGCCCTCTCGACAGAGGGTCCGAATGAATAATACAGAACCAACTAGCTAATCTAAGCTAATCTAGTTAAATTAGTTATTATACAGCAAAATGAATAACAAGCTACAACTAATTATTACACAACTCTAACTAATTAACAAATTAACGAAGTTAGCAATTGAATAAGCATGTAAACTATATGAAATAGGCTGCCTCAACTCTGCCTTGAATAACGAAGGATGCGTGCCCGGTCACCTCGCGTGAAAATCCATCGCGATGCCTCGATTTGCCTCTGTTTGCAACTGGTCTCAGAACACTGCAAAAAAAAAAAAAAAAAAAAAAAGGCTCCAGAAGGCTGAAACTCCATCTTGGGAATCTGTAGGAGGACTGCCGACCAGTTGTTGGCATTGGTGGCCACCTGCCGACCACTTTCTGTGCTAAAAACCAGAAAAAGTGGTCGGCCAGCCACTTTATCTGGTCGGCCGACTAGTTTCTGCTACCAGACTTCAGTTTGCTGCAACAGAGAGCATGAAAGGGGCATGACAAAGTATTTGCAACACATGTATGCATAACCACCCTCCCTCTCATTACATAAGCTCAAGGGGGTGTGGTTCCCGACCCTCGGGCCACCAATCACGCATCTCGATGCATAATGGCTGAGGAGCCAAATTGCATAACTCAATATGAAATGAATGCACACACGAACGCATAAAGCCTAAAACTCCATCGTGTATAGCCAAGAGTGTCGGCGACCGAGAATTGAGGTACGTTTCATCACTTCGAGTATGAAACATCCCTCGTTTCCCGTGTTTGGACTAACTCATATTCCAAACAGAATGCAACAAATAGCATGGCATGGCATACACAATGCGGCTCAAGCATGCAAACATTTAATGCAATGAAACAAGCATATGAACACGATGCAAGGGACAAGCATGAAAACATGCAACAAACATACTAGCATACACAATGCTATGAACTACATGGCATACACAATGCACAATGGACTTAAACCAAAATGGATAGGCCTCAGCCATGTCCAAATCAGTGGGCATACATGCTAAGATAGAAACTCAAGATGCTATACAAACATGCATGCATATCGGCCCAAGCTTAAGGCTCAAAACACAACTCTCCAAAAGCATTGAAAGGACGAAACATGGGGTACAATGACATATGTTCCAGCACTGAAATGGCATGCAAAATGACTTAGAATCATGCCAACAACCCATGAAATGCATGTTGAAAGGCTCAAACGTCAAAGCTAGTGAAGTGTATTACACTAGAGGCATGCAAGATAATGCTCAAATGGCCAAACTAACCCCAAACAGACCTATGCAGGCCAAAACAATAGCAAAAATGAGTTGGGATGATGGTTTGAAAGGCATGAAAATGAAGCTCATGCAATGGCTCACAAACAGGGCACAAAAGCACAGCCCGCAAGAGCACTTAAAGATTGGAAAATATGGAAGTGTAACAGCCCTACATGCTCTGAAATATCATTCTCAATGATGCCAAAACATGCAAATACCTCAAGTTAAGCATGCAAGAGACCTCAAAACTCAAAGCTAGTCAAGGCTATTACACTACAAGCATGCATGACAAGCCTCATCCGACCAAGAAGCCTCAAAACAAAGCTACGATAGCCCAAACTAAGAACAAAATCATGCTAGAGCATAGCCAAAATATGTTAGGATAATGAGCTAAAACATCACGCATACAAAGCTAGTAAACAAGATTTACACTACAAGCATATGGAGCATGCGAAAGACTACCAAACCAGCCAAAAGTAGAGTCATGACATGTCAAATGATGGCCAAAAATCTACTGAACTGGAGCCAATACATGCTAGAAGGACATGCTACTTTGATGAGCCACAAATGGGAATACACTACGCATACAAGAAGCAAACACAAGGTGGCCAAACCAGCCACAGACAGAGCTAAGGCAGGCCCTAAAAGTCATGGAAAAGTGTCTGAACCAAGCCTTGAAAGTATAAAGGTGCATGCTCCTTTGATTGGCTAAAAATGGAAGAAAACAAGACATGCAAGAGGGTAGAAGACCCTCAACACCCAAGAGGCCTTAAACAAACATCAAAAACACTTAAATAAAAAACTTTTTCCAATTGAAATCAAGGCCTAAATAAGCATGCAAATGAGACCAAGAAAGCAACCAAAATAAAGCTTAAAATGGAGAAAAGAGGCTACCCTTGAAGCACTGCAAAACCAGCAGATTTCTTAGCCAAGAATCAGCTTTTTTTAACCTCCAAAAATGTCCTCCAAGAACCTCAGTTCAATGATGGAGGTGTATGGTTAGGGGTTGTGGTGCAAAAGTGAAGAACAACACACTCTTTAGTCACCAAATATAGAGATATAGAGAGAGATATATTCTTGTGCCTTAGGAAAAAAATTTTGGAACCTCTCCCATGGAGAGGGCAAGCCTCCCTTACAGAAAAAGAAAGGTTCAAGCTTCTTGGAGAAGCTAAAACTTGGATGCCATCCCTCCATACACATATATGGAGGATACAATATGTGCCCTCCAACTGGCACAGCTGGCATCCACACAGTCTGCCAAAACAGGGAGAGAGCTGCTGACCACTTAAAGTGATCGGCCTGCTACTTGCAGTGGTCGGCCGACCACTTCAAGTGGTCTCCCAGGAAAAAAAGTGGTCGGCAAGGGGAATTTGTGGTCTCCACATTGAAAGCAAGCCAATGGTGGGGTGGGAGACCAGAAAATGTGGCCCAAAGACCAAGAAAACCAGTTTCCCGACTAAAAAATCGGCTGGCGCGAAGGAAAGTGGTCTCCAAGGGAAAAAAACTAGTCTCCCATCCTCGTACCACCTTCCAAGCAAGGAAAACAAGGTTTGTACCAAAAACAAACCAACACGGATGCAAAACGAGAGTTCGGGAGGCAAAGCGCACAGTCGGAAGCCTCGGAACCCAACTGTTGAGAACCAAAAGTGGAATACAACCACAAAAGTGGTCTCCCGGACCACAGTGTCCTTCTAGATAGAGGAAAGAAGGTGTGGTTCAAAAATCACGCCAAACGGAGAACGTTAAGCAGTCCCGAGACAAGGCGCACGGTCGAAGGCTCTGAAAATCGAAAACTGATCTCCAAACGGGAAAAAGTGGTCTACGACCGCGAAAAGTGGTCTACGACCACAAAGAGATGGTCTACAAGACCTCTCCCTCCCTCTAGGAAGAGAAAACAAGGTTCGGTCCATAAACCAAGCCAAATCACAAAGAGTTCAGAGACCCGGAGGCATGGCTCTCAGCCAAAACTCCGAAGCTCGAAACGAGCACATGCACTATCACCGAGTGCTCAATCGATGACGTCTGAGTCTTAAGGTCGGTCAAAAATGGGGTGTCTACAACGACTAACCACAGCAAAAACGACTCAACAACAGAAAACAAAGGTAAAACAACCTAAACACATCTATTGACGCCCGAAACGACTCAAAACAAGAATCGAGACAAACAAAAACACAACAAAACACAAGACTCAAATATGTTCCGAAGAGGAGAGACCTCTCGGTTGACGGGGAGCCCACAGCTTCTTTGGGTACTATTTCCCACCCTTTCTCATTTGTGATTCTCTCATCACTCTGGTACTCAATTTCTATTTTTTTTAAAAACCCTTTTCTCACTTTTTCTCTCAGCGCGCATCTCTCTATTCTTCAATCTCTCTTCTTTTTTATCCCTTCCCTGGGTGGTTGATGGATAAATAGGAAGTTGCGGGCTCTTGCCCCTAGCATTCCGTTAGATTCTTCTTCTTCTGCTCATAGCAGTGAACTTTTCCACAGAGGGGTTGCGCTATAACTAGGCGTGTAGCAAATCTGCAGCTGACATCGGTTGATGACACCCTTGGCCAGTTCGGATGTGACCAGACCTTTTCGAATAAGGGAGTGGAATATCCTACTCCTTTTCCAGTTCGTGCTTTGCACTTAGCTTGATACCTCGCTGCTTGGAGGATGAGAGAACTTGCGGCCCTTTGCTGATAGCTTCAGTTGTGCCCTTTTTTGGAAGGTAGAGTGCCCTTTTTGGCAGGTAGAGTGCCCTTTCTGGCAAGTATGCTAACAATGGGGAAAAGACAGAACACCTGACTCAACTGTGCCCCTAGTTCATCATTTTGACCATTTTTTGTTTTGGCTTTCTACTAAAACAATTTTGACCAATATGAGAGTTAGACTAACATACTTGTTCAATTTTTGATTTGAAATCATGCAAGTCAGGTTATGAGCACTGAAAATTTTTCTTTTTTTTTTGGTCTAAGAAATGGTCCAGTTTTGGAAAAAATGGAATAATTTTCCAGAGAAAATTAGTCAACCACATTAAAAGAAAAAAATCTCAAAAATTGTTTTTACGAATGGCCACTGCTTGACCAACACAGAATTTACTCTGGAAATGCACAATCTCAGATCCAAAACAATGGAAAATTGCCCCTTGTCTAAATGACACTGCATGGCAACAGAAAGTTGCCCCTTGTCTGAATGGCACCACAGCGCACTGTAATCAGTCCTCAAAGTGACGATCACAACCGAACTCTCGGATGATCAAAACCATTACATGGTGTAGACGCGCTCCCGGGAACTCTTCGAACATCCGCGCACGCCTGCAAGGGCGGGGCGCGAATTCTCGTTTTGTTCTCTGAGCTATCACAGTTTGGACTCAAATGTCACGGTTCTAAATCTAATCTTAGAATATGCGATGTAAGACCGATAAATCACCAAAGAGTCCAAATCCGACAAATCATTTTGGAAAACTAATTTTTAATAAAGAAATGCCAAACATGGACTGCTTTGCCAGATATAGAGTCGCCACCTAAATATTTTATTTTGGGGGAATTTAGGAAACCCTGACTCGTGCCTAAGGACACGTGTCTGTCATCACCAAAGTTGCCTCGGCTCAAGAACTTGGGTACGATTGGGAAAGGTCATATAATGAGCACCCCCGCTCGCCCGATCAAAGATCGGCCTGTACTAACCATGATATCATGTTTTTGAAAACACATGTGCTCTTATTCCGGTTATTTAACCTAGAATTACTATGTTATGCGCACAACAAACAAGTATAGACTAGATCACCTAAGTTGGAACAAAGCATTGCATATTTGTTTGTTTGAACATGGTTTGAAGTTTGCTACTCACAAGTAGGCTAAATCGAGGATTTCAATGAAATGTCCCAATTCAAGCAATCCAACCTTCACCCACAGGCATTCAGGCAGTTAATCACATAAGCAGTTAGTCTCATGGCAAGCATGCTAACATGGCAACATTAACATACATGCAGTATGCTAAAGCGTAAACACTTACAGTGTACACCGAGCCAAAACAAAGAACTAGTTAGAAATAATGCATGATCCTAGTTCATGTTAAGATGTGTAATGCAACAAATGCAAATATGCAACTAAGATAGGCTCGGCTATCCTAAGATGGCATATGAAATGCAACTTGATACATGTATTCAAATAGGTATTGAAATACAATGCAGTTAGTATGATGTGCCGAGCCCGGTGCATGTAAAACAGATGAATGGATGCACGCATGCAAACATAAGGTATGTTAAATGAAATATGCCCTAAAACTAACCATCGTAAGCAGTTAAGCAAAAGGGAGAAAGAAATGGAGGTTGGAAGACATGCATCACACACACGCATACTTATTACATCAATACGCCCTCTCGAAGGAGGGACCAAATAAGAAGCTAACTAGCTAACCTAAGCTAATTAAACTAATTATTACACAACAAATTAATTAACTAATCCTAGTTAACTAATTATTACATAATGAATTGAATAGCTAACGCATTAACTAATTAAAGTACAAACCAAAGCAAAAGCAAGCTATCTAAACATGGCAGCTAAGGAAAGCAGTAAATCAGGAGTCTCAGAGGGAGAGGAATACATGCAAACCCGGTCGTCTCGTTCGGAAATCCAATGCGATGCCCCCATTTGCCTCTGTTTTCCTCAGAAACTTGCACCAAGCTCCAGAAGGCTGAAACTTCACCTTGGGAGTCCTGTGGGAGGGTGGCCGACCACTTTTGGTCTCTCCAGACACCTGCCGACCACTTTTGGTTATTGAAAAACCAAAAAAGTGGTCGGTTAGCTAGTTTTTCTGGCTGGCCAGCCAGTTGTTGCTGCTGAATTCCAGTTTGCTACAACAGAGAGCAAGAAAGGGCATGGTAGTGTGTGCACAACCACCCTCCCTATCATGTGATGAACTCAAGGAGGGTGTGGTTCTTGACCCTCGGGCCACCAATCACGCATTTCAATGCATGATGGCCGAGAGGCGAAGTTGCACAATTCAATATGAAATGAATGCACAAATAAACACATAAGGCTTAAAACTCTATCATGCTAGATCAAGAGCGTCGACGACCGGGAATTAAGACATGTTTCATCACTTCAAGTATGAAATGTCCCTCGTTTCCCGTGTTTGGACTAACACCTATTCCAAACACAATGCAACACATAACATGGCATGCACAATGCTACTACATGGCATACACAATGCAAGGGACAGGCATGCAACAACATGAAATACAACATGATCAAACTACCAATGCGAATGGCATGCAAACAATGCTAACACATGCATGCACAATGCAATGCTACAAGGGCAGCTTAGCAATGTTAGGGACATGCATACTCAATGCAGGGAACAACTTGGCATACGCAATGCAAATAACCACATGGCATGCACAATGCAATGTAAGATGGCATACCTAATGCAATGAAACAATATGGCATACTCAATGCAATATACATGGCATAATCAATGGACTTAAACCAACAGGGGTAGACCTCAGTCATGCCCAAATTAGTGGCCATTGGTGATGAAATTAAGGCACAAAAGGCAAGGTATGCATGTACAATGCAATGGCCTATCAAAGAGGCCTAAGAGCACAACTCTCAAGACTGCTCAAAGAGTGACAAATGTGCAAGTGTGACAACACTAAGTGCACTGAAATGAGGTAAGAATGATGCCAAATCATTCAAACAAAGCAAGTAAAGCATGCAATGGTCCAAAAGCATGAAAGCTAACAAGGAGGATTACTCTAGGGACATGCAATACATGGCACAAATGCATGAACCAACCATGGACAGCGCTTAATTAGGTCAAAACAAGGACCTAAACATGCTGAGATGAGGGCTCAAATACCTAGGCATGCAAGCATACAAGCTAAGCCATAAACTAGGCAACAAATGCATAACCCTTAGAGGCACTCAAAGGGTGAATGAAGTGAGAACATGGCAAGTCTATATGCTCTGAAATGTCATCTTAAGTAATGCCAAATCATGTACACGACACAAATGAAGCATGCAATGGTGCTCAAAGCTTGAAGCAAGCAAGGGCACTTGTACTACAACTGTACAAAACATGAAGCATGTGACCAAGACGACCCAAAATAGTCCTAGAACATGTTAAAATGAGTCTAAAACATGCATGGAAGGAAGCCAAAACAAGCTATCATGAAGGGCATAAGACATGATGCATACAAGGCAAATAAGGTAGATTACACTACACCTATTAAGGCCAAGCATGGGATGACTTAAGCAACAAAAATCAGAGTTATATCATGGCATAATAACCCCAAAAACACATCGAAATGATAGCTTGCAAGCTTAGGCATGAAGGCATACGCAATGGTTCATGTAAGGCATAAAGGGGCAAACCCTCCAACGCATTGAATGAGCAAAAAAATGCAAGTGCATGGGCATGAAACATGGACTGAAATCATATAATAAATGATGCCAAATCATCCAAATAGTCCAAGTAATGCATGCTAGTGGACTTGATGCACAAAACTAACAAGCTAGGTTGAACCATAGCTATACAAAGCAAGTCATGCATGATCAAGACAACACAAATCAGACCTTAAACATACTAAAACATGAACAAAGTCTTCTTAGGGCTAAGCCAAAAGCATGCTAAAATGACATGTCAAAGCATGATGCATGTTAGGCTATTTCATAGAAATGCACTACAAGTGCATAGAGCATGCAAAGGCTAACCAAACCAAACCCTAACAGAGGTATGACATGGTAAAAGAACACCAAATACATGCTGAAATGGACTCAAACCAAGCTATAATGACATGCTACTTCATGAAGCATACAAAGCTAGTTTAAGAGATTTACACTACAAGTGTATTAACCATGCATGGAGTGACCAAAGCAAGTAAAAATAGTGACATGCCTCAGCAAAATAACCACAAATACTAGCTAAGAACTAGCAAACACAAGCTTAACAAAGGTGCTCAAACATGAGGCATATGAAGCTAGTAAACACAATATAAGGAGAGGGGATGACCCTCTCCTATTTAGGACTCCAAAACCACCTTTCCATCACTGAAAATCCTTTGGATTTCAGTGGTAGAAAGGTCATGCAAAGGCTACAACAAGAGCCTAAAGGAATGGCTCAAAACAAGGCCTAACAAAACCTAAGAGGGGGTAGATCACCCCCAACGAAAAAGTGACCTTAAACAAACTTTTTAAGCGTACAAAAACAGAACTTTTTTCCAGTTATGAGTTAGGCTTAAAACAGTATGCAAGAAGGCTCAAAAGCTTAAGCAAGAATGGGGGTTTTAAAGGTTAGAAACTCACCCTTGAAGACCTTCTTTACAACTGCAACTCCAGCAAATTCTTTGAGCTTAAACCAGTCCAAGAACACCAAAAACAACCCCTTAGCACGTCAGCAACCCAAGGATGGTGTTTGAGCGTGTGTTTGTGTGTTAAACTAAGACAAAACTACACTTTTGAAGCACAAAAATGAAGCAACAAGGAAATATAGATACAAGACTATATGTATCACTCAAAAGTGATTTTTCTGAACCTAGAGGAGGGAGGAGGAGCCTCCCTCTCATAGAGAACAAAAGGCAAAGCTTCTCCAAGAAGCTAAGGGCCAAGGCAATCCCTCCATACACATATGGAGGATGGTTCTGGTGCCCTCCAGCTGTGCCATCTTCAGAAAGCTGAAGGAAAGCTGCCGACCAGTTAAGTGGTCGGCCAGCTACTTTTTCTGGTCGGCCAGCTACTTTTTCTGGTCTACCGGAAGAGAAAGTGGTCGGCCAGTGGCTGGAAAGGCCAAAAGTGATCTGCCAGGTGTCCAAATTGAAACCCCAGAAGTTATCTTTCCAATGGTGCCAGCCTTGCATCAAAATTCCAACTGTGCAAAAAGTTATGCCTGTTTTGGTGAAGTCGCGCAGTTTCGATCCAACCGGATTGATGTCGAACTTCTCCCAAACTAGTTTTCTTCTATTCATTATTATTTTCTTCAACTCCAAACCCCTAAACAAGGTGTTTTGAAAGATTTTTCAAAGATTTCATCTCTTTTTCATTCATTTCCACTTTGTCCATGCTCGGTTTACCAAAAAGCGCAACATTTAACGAAATGCGAGCCTCGGAACATCGTAGGAATTTTAATTCCAAAACATTTTGAAAGAGAGGATTTCGAGGTCTAAAATCTTTTGATCAAGATTCTTTTGGTCCAAAAGGGGTTAAAGGTTGGGATTTGACTCTCCTCTCACCGAAGAAACCGAACATTTGCACTGCACAGCTTTCAACACCAAGTAAACCATCAGTAACGCCCAAGTCTTAAGGGCGGTCAAAAATGGGGTGTCTACGCGTGGGCACAGTTGATTCAGAAGTGTTTATGGCTGGACTTCAAAATGGAGTTGCCTACGTATCCCACAAATAGGAATCAAGCCTTACGTAGCTCCTGGGTTAAGGTACACTCGGGTATTAACCTCTCCTTTTGCGCCCTAACTTTTGCCAAAGCCGCCCTTTCGGGTTTTCAACCTTGCGAGCTTTGTTTTTCTTTTGTTTCCATTTCTTTTGTTCTTTTCATTTCTTTTCTTTTCTTCTTTTCATTTCTTTTTTCATTTTTTTTATTTTTTCATTTTTGTTCTTTTCTTTGCTCTAACTTTTGCCTGGGTCACCCTTCTGGGTTTTCGGCCCAACGAGCCTCTCAAGGGTAAAAGTGTATCTTTGTCCATGTTGAATGGTCGGTGTTGAGATCTCGAAGCCAACTGAACCCAGGAGAATGGCTCCTGTTCGCTGATGATGCAGAAGTCTATCCAATGGGGGCTGAATTTGCCCCTAGTGTTGTGGATAGGAACTCGGTTGTCCTTCAGCAATACTTTCTTCTTTCCTCTCTTCTGGGATTTGGCATTCTTACCAATCTTCGCTAGCATGAGAAATGTCCCAATTTTTTACTCTTCGAGCGCATCTGACATTTTTGCCTCTAGTTCGAGGGTTGCTTATGATCTAGCTTCGCAAGCTTAGTTTGATAACATCTGATCAACTTGCCCCTATTTCAAGGGTTTCTTCTGATCTGGCCTTGCAAGCCTTATATTGTGGTTGACCGTTGAACATTCTAAATTCAAGTTCAAGGTTTGAAAGCAAAAAGTGGTCAAGTCTCGAGGCCAAGAGTGATCCTATGCTGTACAATCTCAAGAGTGATTCCACACAAGTCTTCGCAGAACTACGCAAAACATTTTTTTGAAATTTTTTAAGAAAGCAACTAGTCACTCATGCTGAAGATAATGTAGAACCAATCTGGATCAAGCTATGATCCTTCTCAGTACTCACATTAACAAACATGATCTCATTCATTAAGGGCTTAGCACGCCTCTCTTTCTCTCAGTTTGATCAAATTTTGCAAATCCTGAGGAATTTCTTCCTCTTCGTTTTTATCACAGTGTTCAAAAAGTTTTGAAAAACTTAGGTCAATGCAATGATTTCAAGGCACAAAAAAGTAAGTGAAAAGCATTGCCGTTTCATTCAGATTTTCTGGCACAACTGGCTCCGAGGTAGAAACAAATACAAAAGGGGTGAAAATCACTACTGTTTCATTCAACTCTATTGGCACAACTGGCTCCAAGGCTGAAACAGACTCAAAGGAAAGCGAAAAGACAAACACAAAACAAGCAAGTGATGTCCGAGGTAACACCCTCGAAATCACCCGACTCTAACAAAACAGAACTGACTCGATACAACAAGATAGACTCAGTACAAAAGGATTGACTCAATACATCACAACAAGACTGACCCAATACCCAAGTCAGAATGTAAAATAACTAGCATTCGCAAATGCTCAAAATAGTGCGTGCCATACGCCACATCTGGAGTAAGCTGAGCGCCATCCGCAGGTGGTTCATCCCCCGATCACATGGTCACATTATCCCCTAAGTTCACTGATCCAGTGCCGATAGACTTTGCAGGACTTGGCGCGACAATGACCTTGTTGTCAATCGGATCTTGTATTTCGTGATGAAGATGAAAACACATGTCAGTGTCATGGCCGGCTTGTCGATGAAAGACACAGTACTTAGCCGGGCTGTGGGAGAGAGGAAGTTTATTCGGTAATGGCCGCGGCTCCACGGGCTTCAGATGCCCCTTTTTGATCAGGACCCTCAGGGCTGTTGACAAAGACATGTACAATGGGGTGAACACCCTCTGGCCCCGAGGTGGGTATTTGGCAGGTTGTGAGCTGGTTGTGTTGGATGTACCGGCGAAAGGGTCGGCGGGTGTTGACTAGGCTTGTCAATCTCTTCCGAGTGTAGGATTGGAGCTGAAAGGGGACTTTCTGGTATGACATCCCTTGTCCCGGCTTGCCCCTTGATTCAAACTGTCCTCATTCTTAGTAGCAAAGGTGTCATCCACAGTTTTTGCAACAACTGCGAGCACTTGTTGTTTGTTTAGTCCTTTGGCTTTCAAAGCCTCAACAGCCCACTGGAGATGTTCATGGGGACCAATACCTGCCCTACCTTGTTCTTGTCATTTGCCTCCACTTTACCAAGCGATTGGCCTTTTTCAAATGCAGCCCGTCCCAAGATTGGGGAGCCTTTTGGCATGAAATTTCTGGCATACGATGTGGTCGATGACGGAGCCAATATTCCAAAGGCCAGATCTGCCACAGTTCTCTGAAGATCTTCAATCATTCTCATCAGCTCAGAAGTAGTGGGTTCACGGGTTTGGGATGATTGGGGTTCAGGTGCACCCATCATGCATAAGTCCATGCTGACTGGAATGAACACCTCAGGCTTAGGTAATTGGGCTGGGGTGATGTGTATACTGGGGTCAAACGGGTTAGCCGCTGTTTGGATAAAGTTTACATGCCTAGGTGGAGGGTTTTGAATGACATTTGGTTTTTCTGGAGGTGCTATTACTTTGTTGTCAATGAGTTCTTGAATTTCATGACGTAGTCTAATGCAAAAGTTGGTATCATGACCGGGCTGCTGATGGAAGGCACAGTATTTAGCTGGGTCATGCTTTGGAGGGAGAGGGGCAGGTAGAGGTCGTTGTTCTAACGGTTTCAGATGTCCTTTCCTGAGTAAGACCCCTAGAGCTTTAGACAAAGGCATATAAAGTGGGGTGAAAACCATGTTGCCTCGGGGTAGATAGTTCGAAGTTTGGGGGGTTTGGATTGGACGTTCCAACAAAGGGGGTGGCTGTTTTCGGAGTGGTGGCGACCATTCCAACTTCGGCAGATCTTGCAGCTGCATCACCACTGGTGGTCGCATTCGAACTGCATGTAAAACCCTTCTTAGGTGACTCCCTTTCGTGGTCAATCAGACCTGGTTTCATGGCATCCTCTATCTGTACCCCAATCTCATGGAGGTCAACAAAGGTGGGAAGGGGTAAGACAATCATCCTCTGCATCAACTTCGGTTGCAGATTTCGCACGACCATCCTTATCTGGTCTTTCTCAGTCGGCCTGATGGTCATCATAGAAGCCTTGGCTCTCCAACGGGTTACGAAGTCAGAGAAGCCCTCCTTCAGCTCTTGTCTAGTTGTCTCGAAATCACGAGTTGTGACCTCGATTTGCGTGTTATATGAATACTGAGCGACGAAGTCCTCAGCCATCTCCTCCCAACTTCTCTTGACATAATCTTCTAACTTCGCGTACCAGATGGCCGCAATACCCGACAGGGTCCGATCGAAGAGGGAAAGCCTTTGCAATCTGGAGAGGCCCATTGGCCGTAGGATATCTGAGAACAACAGTAGATGTACCATAGGATCCCCAGAACTGTCAAAACGGTCTATATGCGACATCTTGAACCAGTCCGGCAACGTCACTACTGAGTCAATGTATCCATACTCTATATCCGGAATAGAGTTAATGCCTTGAGCTCTTTTGAATAGCTTTTCAAGTTTACTCACTTTCAGTGTTGTTGGATCCACCTCAAGTCTGATGGTGTGTCCACTGGATTAGCTGGTGCTTTGGACAGCTGAGGTAGGATTGGGCGCGGGCTGTTGGGACGTCTGTATTTTCCTGGACGTGAGCTGTATCCCCGGGTATCGAAACCCTGGGTGGGGGAGGAGGTGGGTACGAAGCAGATGCTCTAGCTTGTTGTGGTTGTTGTTGTTGTCGAAGTCTATCAATCAACTTTGTCTGTTGAGCCACAACCTTTGCCTGGTGCGTGGCAAACTCTGCCTGGCAGGCAGTATCCCGCTGCATGGCTTGCATAGTCTCTTGGAGCTGACGCATCATGTCCTCCATGTTAACTGTAAAACGCTGATTAGACTGAACAGGTGTGTATCCTCTCTCTGAGGTAGAAGTAGATATCTCAGCTCAACTGCGCACAGGTGAAGTGGATAAGGACCGCTGATCTGATAACTGTTGTATTGATGATCTGTGCCTGACTGGCCCTTTTTGCCCTGCCTTTGATGAAGGAACACTGATTGCCCTTGAACTGAATCTCTAACTTGACAAAGTCTATCAACACAAGTCCAATGTACCTGGGGGATGTCGGAGCCTTCTGAAGCTATGGTTCCAAGACTACCCTAGCAAAAGAGAAAACAGACAGCATCTCAGTCTGATTTCGCCAAAACAGATATGAGCATAGCTGAATGACTGCACTCTTTACTGAATTCTGCCCAAAATTCTGCCTATAAACTGATACCCTCAGGCCGATACTCAAACTTGCAACTGATACATACAACCTGTTGAGACACACTCTGACAGCACGTATCAAGCAAGTAAGAGCCAAAACACCCTTATGGAGGGGTAGGGTTTCCCTGTCCTATCTTGTCAAGAGCTAGGGTTTCACTACGCACGTAGCGGTTTCAAACAACTTACAATCGGGTAAGCAACCTGTCCTAGCTTGGAATGGTCACTATGGATTCTGATATGCACTAGGTCAAATGGTCAAAAAAGGTGCCTCGATAAAAACTGAGGTTTGTGTTCCTATCGTGGCAGAGCCCGCAATCAGTCAGCCTTATGGCAGGCAACCTCCGGCAAACCATTCAGGAATAGCAGATGGCAAACACGGTGTCCTAGGCGCACCAATGCAAATGCAATGCAAAGAGACACATAAGTGTAAACAAAATAAGATATCATGAGTTCGAGTTAAGTTCTCTAAATCCCCAGCAGAGTCGCCAGAAACTGTAGACCGCCCGAACTCTACTCCGCGTGTGAGGGCGCGAATCGTAAGTTCTTAGCTACTACAGTTCGGACTCATGTCATGGTTCTGAATCTAATCTCACAAAGTGCAATGTGAGACTGATAAATCACCAAAGAGTCCAAATCCGAAAAATCGTTTTGAAAATCGATTTTAATCATAAAGCGCCAAATACGGACTGCTTTGCTAGATTTCAGAGTAGCCACCTAAATATTTTGTTTTGGGAGATTTAGGAAGCCCTGACTCGTGACTAAGGCCACATGTCCGTCATCACCAAAGTTGCCTCGGCTCGGGAACTTGGGTACGAGAGGGGAAGGTCATGTAATGAGCACCCACGCTCGCCTGATCAAAGGATTGGCCTCTACTAACATGATATGTTGTTTTTGAAAACACATGTGTTCTTATTCCGATTATTAATCTAGAATTACTACGTGATACGCACAGCAAACAAGTATAGACTAAATCACTCAAATTGGAACAAAACATCTCATGTTTGTTTGTTTAAAAATGGTTTGAAAGTGCTACTCGCAAGTAGGCTAAGTTCCAGATTTGCCACCCTCATGTGAGCTTAGAAAAACATGATGATTTTGCCACTTCAAGTGGGCTGAAAACTCGTATTTTGATGAATTGTTCCAATTCAAGTAATCAAACCTTCATCCACAAACATTCATTAAGTTATATCAGTTAAGCAAATAGCCTCATGGCAAGCATGCTATACATGACAACATACACATCTCATGCAGTATGCTAAAGCGTAAAAGCTTACCTAGTACTCTAAGCCAAAACAAAAGCTAGTTAGTAATCAATGCATGATCCTAGCTATGTTAACAATGCCTAATGCAATACATGCAAAAAATGCAGCTACAATAAGCTCGGCTATTCTAAGATGTCATGTGAATGCAATTTAGATAACATGTATTCAAATAGGATTTGAAATACAATGCAGTTTGTATGATGCGCCGAGCCCGGTGCATGCAAGATAGATGAATGGATGCACGCATGCAAGCATAAGGATGCTAATTGAAATATGCCCTAAAACTAACCATCGAAAGCTGATAACTAAAAGGGAGAAACAAAAGGGGGTTGGAAGACATGCATCACACACACGCACGCTTATTACAACAGTTGTGCCCTCTCGACAGAGGGTCCAAATAATAAGCTAACTAGCTAATCTAAGCTAACTAGCTAATCTAAGCTAATTAAACTAATTATTACAAAACGAAGCTAATTAACTAATCCTAGTTAACTAATTAGTTATTACAACACAAATTGAATAGTTAAGAGCATTAACTAATTAAGTACAAAACCAAAGCATTAGCTAGCTAAGTAAAGAAGCGAAGTAAAGCAGCAAAAGAAGAGGTCCTCAGGGCGAGAAGTGCATGCATGCTCGGTCGCCTCGTTCGGAAATCCATCGCTATGCCCCAACTTGCCTTTGTTCGCAATTGTTCTCAAGGCACTACACAAAGCTCCAGATAGCTTCTACTCCATCATGGAAACCTCTAGGAGCATTGTTGACCACTTATTGGTGGTGTAGACCACCTGCCGACCACTTACATTTGTTGCAGACCAAAAAAAGTGGTCGTCCAGCTATTTTTTCTGGTCTGCCGACCAGAAAATTCTGCACAACTCTGGTTTGCTACAACAGAGAACAAAAAGGGGCACATCAGTGTATTTGCAAGATATGTGTGCACAACCACCCTCCCTATCATTTCTTAGGCTCAAGGGAGTATAGTTTTCGACTCTCGGACCACCAACCGAGCATCGCAATGCACGATGGCCGAGAAGCCAAGATTGCATGATTCAATATCAATGAATGCACAAATAACACATAAGGGGCCTTAACCTCTATCATGCATGATCAAGAGCGTCGGCAACCGAGAAATGAGGCACATTTCATCACTTCAAGTATGAAACATCCCTTGTTTCTCGTGTTTGGACTAACACCCTATCCAAACACAATGCAATGCAACATGATTAGCTTGTCAAAACTAATGGCATGCAAACTCAATGCAATGCATGCACATGCAAACAATAACATTCAAACAACATGCTCAATGGACTTAAACTAAATATAGACAGACCTCAACCATGCCAAAACAGTGGCCATAATGCTATGAAAGGATGGTATGAAAGGCAAGATGATGCATGCACATGCATTGGCTCACCAATTAAGCATAAAAGCACAACTCTCAAACATGATTAAAAAGTGACAAACATGGAAGTGTGACAACACTACATGCTCTAAAATCAGGTGTGAAATGATGCCAAATCATCTAAACAACACAAGCATAGCATGCTAGAGGGCCTAAGGCACAAGGCCACCAAGAGGGACTACATAAGAGGCATGCAATATACGGCACAAATGAATGAACTAGTCATAGACAGAGCTCAAATAGGTCAAAACAAAGACCAAAACATGCTGAGATGGGAACTCAAAAGTCTAGGCATGCATGCATACGCATTGGTCCCCAAACAAGGCAATAATGCACGACCCTTGAAAGCATTCAAAGAGTGAAAAAGTGGGAACATGGCAATGCTATATGCTCTGAAATAACATGGTTGATGATGCCAAATCATGCATATGTCACAAATGAAGCATGTTATGGTGCTCAAAACTCAAAGCTAGCAAGGCCAATTGCACTACAACTATGCAATACATGAACCATATGGCCAAGGCAACCCAAAATAGTCCTAGAGCATGTCAAAATTATGCTAAAACATGTATGGACTAGAGCTAACACATGCTAGCATAAAGGGCATGAAGCATGAAGTATGCAAGGCCAATAAGGAGGAGTACACTACACCTACCAAAACCAAGCATGAGATCACTTCACCAACAAAAATCAAAGTTGTATTATGGCAAAAAAAGACCAAAAACACACTGAAATGGCAGCCCAAAAGCCTAGGCAAGATCGCATACACAATGGCTCATTTTTAAGGCATAAAGCACCAACCCTCCAAAGCATTGAAAGAGTGAAAGATGTGAGGGCATGGCCACACTACATGCACTGAAATCATATAACAAATGATTCCAAATCATGCAAATAGCCCAAGCAATGCATGCTAGTGACTTGGAAACTCAAGACTAGTGAGCTAGAATGCACCCTGGCTATACAAAGCAAGGCATGTATGACCAAAACAACATAGAATAGAGCTTAAGTATGGTAAATTAAGCATCATAAAACATGAGCAAAAGCTTCTTTGAGTAGAGCCAAAAGCATGCTAGAATGATGGTCCAAAGCATGATGCATGTTAGGCTAGTGAATGGAAATGCACTACAAGTGCAAGGAGCATGCAAGATGCTATCAAACCAACCTAAAATAGAGCTAAGGTATGCCAAAACAACACCAAAAATATGCTGAGATAGAGCCAAAATGGGCTAGCAAGACATGTTAAAAGCATGAGGCATACAAGGCTAGTTTGCAAGGATTACACTACAAGTGTATAAAGCATGCAAGGGTGGCCTAAACTAAGCCAAAACAGAGGTATGCCATACTAAAATAAGGCCAAAAATATGCTGAGATGGGGCCAACGTATGCTAGATAAACATGCTCAAACATGATGCCAACAAGGCAAGCAACCAAGATACAAGGAAAGGGGATGACCCTCTCCTATTTGGGACCTCAAAACACCCTTTCCACCACTAAAATTCCTCTGAGTTTCAGTGGTGAGAAGGTCAAAAAGAGGTGGTCCCAATAGCTTAAAAGGATGGTACACAACAAAGCCAAACAAGGCACAAGAGAGGTAGACCACCCCCAACACCAAAGAGGTCTCAAACCAACATCTTAAACACTTAAAATCAGAGCTTTTTGTAGTTTAAAGTTAGGCCTAAATCAGCATGCAAATAGGGCCAAAATCTTAATCAAAAACAAAGGTTTAAGGGGTTAGAAAATCACCCTTGAAGAACAACTTCAAAGCTGCAACTCCAGCAACTTTTTTTTGATCAAAAGCAGTCCAAAAACTCCAAAACCAGCTTCAAGATGCCCCAGCAACAAGAGTGTGGTGTTTCACTATGTGTTTGTGTGCAAAAGTGTGATGAAAATGCACTTTTAAGCACAAAACAAGAGAGAAAGGAAGAAATATAGAGATAGATGATATGTATAGCTCAAGCAAATTTTCTCAACCTGGAGAAGGGAGAGAGGGCCTCCCTTTTATAGAAAACTAAGCCTCAAGCTTGTTGAACAAGCTTGAAGCTAGATGCAATCCTTCCATACACATGTATGGAGGATGGTTTCTGTGCTCACCAACTGTCACAGCGGGCACCAAAATATCTGCAGGAAACTGCAGGAAAGCTACCGACCAATTGAAGTGGTCGGCCAGCTACTTGCACTGGTCGGCCGACCAGCATAAGTGGTCTGCAAGGAGACCAAGTGGTCGGCAAGGGGGGGGGGAAGTGGTCTGCACCAAGAAAGCAAGGTGGTGGCATGGCTGCCGACCACTTTTGGTGGTCCAAAGACCACCAAGACCAGTTGGCCAACCAAAAAACTGGCTGGCGGGGAAGAAAAGTGGTTTTCAGGGAGAGAAACTAGTCTACAACCCTTATTCCACCCTCCAAGAAAGGAAAACAAGGTTTGTGCCAAACAAAACTGAAAAGGATGAAAGACAAGAGTCCACGGGACAAGGCACGCAGTCGGAAACCTCGAAAGCTTGTCTACGAGCGCAGAAAGTGGTCTACGGGTGGGAAAAGTGGTCTACGACCACAAAAATTGGTCTACAAGACCTCTGTGTCCTTCTAGACCAAGGCAACAAGGCATGGCCCAAAAACCAGGCCAAGAGGAGAACGTTAAGCGGTGTTGAGACAAGGCGCGCGGCCGAAGGCTCTGAAAATTGACAACTAGCCTACAGGGGGGAAAGTGGTCTACAGACCCCTCTTTCCCTCTAGGCAAGGGAAACAAGGCATGGTCCACAAACCAAGCCAGCACACAAAGAGTTCAAAGGCCCGGAGGCAGGGCATTCAGCCGAAAACTCTGCAAATTCGAAACGAGCACAAACAAGCACAATCATCGAGCGCTCAATCGATGATGTCTGAGTCTTAAGGTCGGTCAAAAATGGGGTGTCTACAACTAGTTATGTGATTTGAGCATTGTACTTAATAGCTTAGAATAGCTAGTTATTTGAATTCAATTGTGTTAATCCGTGTTATAATATTCTAATTAGCTTAACATAGCTAGTTTCAATTCAGTTTGTAATTAATTAGCTTAGAATAGTTAATTAGTTGGTTTGTATAATTAGCTTAGCTTAGATTAGCTTAGCTTATTCATTCGAACCCTCCTTCGCGAGGGCGCAATGTTGTAATAAGCGTGCGTGTGTGTGTGCATATCTTCCAACCCCACGTCTTTCTCCCTTTTATTTAACCGCTTACGGTGGTCAGCTTTAGGGCACGTTTTGATTAGCATACCTTATGCTTTGCATGTTTGCATCATTCATTTGTCTTACATGCACCGGGCTCGACGCATCATTCAAACTACATCGTATTTCAATACCTCTTTGAATACGTGTTTCAAAGTGTTGCATTCATATGTCACCTTAGATAGCCGAGCCTATTAGGTGCATATTGGATGTGTTACATTAGGCATTCTGTCTGGTTAGGATCATGCATTATTTCTAACTAGTTTTCTGTTTTGGCTCGGAGTACACTGTAAGTGTTTACACTTTAGCATCCTTGTATGAGTGTGAGTGTTTCCATGATAGCGTGCTTGCCATGAAGCTATTTGCTTAAGTGATAAACTGCATGAATGCCTGTAGGTGGAGGCTTTGTTGCTTGAATTGGGACAATTCATCAAATGTGAGTTTTAAGCCTACTTTGAGAAATGCAAATCATCATGTTTTCTAAGCCCACTTGAGGGTGGCAAAATCCGCACTTTAGCCACTTGCGAGTGGCACTTTCAAATCATTTTCGAAAACAAACATGAGTTTGATTTGTTCCAATTCTCGTGATTTAGTCTATACTTGTATGATGTGCGCATCACATAGTGAAGTTAGCTAATAACTAGAAAAGAACACATGAGGTTTATAAAACAACATATCATGCTTAGTAGAGGCCGATCCTTTGATCGGGCGAGCGGGGTTGCTCATTTCAGGACCTTCCCCTCTCGTACCCAAGTTCCCGAGCCGAGGTAACTTTAGTGATGATGGACACATGGCCTTAGGCACGAGTCAAGGTTTCCTAAATTTTCCAAAAATAAAATATTTAGGTGGCGACTCTGTAATCTGGCAAAGCAGTCCAATTTTGGCATTATTTGATTTAAAATCGATTTTTCAAAATGATTTGCCGAATTGAACTCTTTGGTGTTTATCAGTCTTACATTGCACTTTGTGAGATTAGATTTAGAGTCGTGACAGGAGTCCGAACTATAGTAAGACCAATTCGCGCCTCTCCGAAAGGGGGGCGCACGAAGAAAGTCAAGTTTACAACTGGCAAGAAAGCCAAATTCCAGCAGCTAGAAGAAGAAAATTTATTGTTGAAGGACAATCAAGTTCCTATCCGCAAAACTAGGGCAAATTCAGCCCCCATTGGATGGACTTCTACATCATCAGCGAACAACAGCCATTCTCCTAGGTTCAGCTGGCTTCGAGATCTCAAACCCGATCAACATGGACAAGTTAAACTTTTTTATCCTTGAGAGGCTCGCTGGGCCGAAAACCCAGAATGGCGACCCAGGCAAAAGTTAAAGCAAATGAAAATGAAAAAAAGAAGAAAAAGAACAAGAATGAAAAAATGAAAAAGAGCAGAAAAAATGGAAAAGAAATGAAGAAAAAGAAAAGAAAAATGAAAAAATGAAAAGAAAAAGAAAAGGAAGAAAAGAAAAAAAAAAGAAAAACAGAGCTCGCAAGAATGAAAACCCGGAAAGGGTGGCCTTGGCAAAAGTTAGAGCGCAAAAGGAGAGCGTCAACACCCGAGTGAACCTCAACCCGGAACTATGTCAGGCCTGATTTCCATATTTGGGATACGTAGGCAACTTCATCCTGAAGTCCGGCCCCAATCATTTTTAGCCTGCTTGGCTTATCCATGTTGATTGGTTTATCCTTGTTCAAACTCGGCTATCTTATCCATGTGCAAATTGGCTCATCTTCGTTCAAACCCGGTTGCCCTACTCTGTTAGAAGATTCAACTGCAAGATGATTCAAAGCTCAGATCTGAGGTTGTGCATCTCAAGAATTAATTCTTCATTGGTTGATCAGTGGCCATTTGTAAAAATAGGTTTTGAGAATTTTTAATGAGGTCGACTAATTCTCTCAAAAAATATTCTATCTTTCCAAAACAGGACCTTTTTCTCGAACCCAAAAAAAGAGAATTTTTAGTGCTCACAACCTGACTTGCATGATTTCAAATCAAAAAATCGAACAAGTGTGTTAATCAAACTCTCATATTGGTCAAAATTGTTTTAGAGGAGAGCCAAAAACAAAAAATAGTCAAAATGATGAACTAGGGGCACAGTCGAGTCAGGTTTTTTGTCTTTTCCCCCTTGTCAACGTACTTGTTGGAAAGGGCACCATATTTGCTGGAAAGGCCACTGTACTGGCTAGAAAGGGCACTATACTTGCTAGAAAGGGCATTGTACTTGCTAGAAAGGGCACAATCACTATATTCCAGGGGAATTTCAGTGGTAAAAACCTGGTTTTAAGGTCCAAAAATGGAGGGGGTGGCCTCCCCTCATTGTCTCTCTCTTCCATCCCTAGTTAGCATTACAAAGTAGCATATTTTTGTGGCTTGTGTTAGCTTATTTCAAGCAAGTTTTAGGCCTTATATTGACATGTCTCAACTCTGTTTTTGGCTAGTTGGAGCACTTGTTGCTTGCTTCTTGCACTTGTAGTGCAATCATGCTCACTAGCCTAGCGTACTTGATGATTTAGCCTATCATTCTAGCTTGTGTTAGTTTGATTCCAGCATGTTTTTGCCACTGATTTAGCATGATTTAACTCTGTTTTGAGTGGTCTTGGTCATATGAGACTTGTTATGCATAGTTATAGGGCAAAGGCCTTTACTAGCTTTGAGTTTTAAGGCCTCTAACATGTTGTGCATGTGATGATTGCATGTTTTGGCATCATTTAGCATGTGATTTCAGAGCATATAACTTTGTCACACTCTCACATATTCCACTCTTTTGTTGCTTTTGAGAGATATGCTTTGTGCCTTGTTTGTGAGCCGACATGCGAGCATGCTTTTCTTGCCTTTTGTGTCTACATTTCAACATGTTTTGGCTACTGATTTGCCATGATTAAACGCTGTCCAGAGCTGGTTTGGTCGTTTAAGCTTGGTATTACATGCCTCTTGCGTAATGCTCTTTACTAGCTTTGATGTTTTGGCTTTCAACATGTTGTACATGTGTTGCTTGTGTGGTTTAAGGTCTTTAGCATGCCATTTCAGTACTGAAATTCTGCCACCTCCCTCATTTCTTCATTTTTCTATTTGTTTTGAGGGTTGCTTACCCTTATGATTGTGTTTAAGCTTGGTAGAGTTTGTGCTCAAATGGCTTTAACTCTTTTTTTTTTTTTTTTAGGGTTCCTCCTAGCCAAAGGCATGATCTCTCTCATGCCTTAAACCATTCTTTTGGTTGACCCCTCTCCCATTAGAGGACTTTCACATTGGACTTAATCGATTAAAGGATTAATCGGTAATGTAAAATGTGTAAACAAGAAAGGGACAAGTAAAACATGAGCAAGATAACATATGTGTGTTGCATTGCATGTGCTTGGATCGGACGTTAATCCAAACACAAGAAATTTGACACGTTTCATACTCAAAGTGATGAAACGTGTCGCGTTTCTCGGTCGTCATCACCTTTGATCATACATGATAGGGTGATGGCCATTTGAGTCTTATGTGCGCATTCACTAAGCTTGTACAAGCTGTATTCTTTGGCCATCATGCATGAAAATGCTTGATTGGTGGCTTGAGAGCCAAGTGCCGCACTCCTTTGACCTTGAGATATGATAAGCAGGGTGGCAGTACACACATTCCTTGAAGAATACATTGTTGTGCCTCTGCTGTTCTCTGTTGCAGCAAAACCAGAAGCCTGGAAAAGCAGGTGGCCGACCGGCCACTTGAGGTAGCCGACCGACCAGTTAGGGTGCCCAGCAGCTACTTTTTGTGGCCGACTGGCCACCAATCTAGTTTTGTGCAAAAATGTTCCTGTTTTGAGGTAGAAATAGTCTGGAATGTTGGTTCGATGTTCAGAGGTTAAGGCAAATGCAAACAGGGGCAACCGATGGCAAAGTGATGGATTTTCGGGAGGAAGCCAATCGAGCATGCATGTCTCCCTCGCCTCCGAGGCCGTTACTTGCTCCACTTTATTGTTTTAATTAGTTAGTATAGCTAATTATTCAAGTGTTGTAATATTTTAATTAGTTTGTGTAACTAGTTATTCAAATTCAATTGTGTTGTAATTAATTAGCTTAGAATAGTTAATTAGTTGGTTTGTAATAATTAGCTTAGCTTAGATTAGCTTAGCTTATTTATTCGGGCCTTCTTTCGAGAGGGCATAATGTTGTAATAAGCATGCGTGTGTGTGTGCATGTCTTCCAACCCCACGTCTTTCTCCCTTTTATTTAACCGCTTTCGATGGTTAGTTTAGGGCATGTTTTGATTAGCATACCTTATGCTTTGCATGTTTGCATCATTTATTTTGTCTTGCATGCACCGGGCTCGGCGTATCATGCAAACTGCATCGTATTTCAATACTTATTTGAATATGTGTTTAAAAGCATGTTATCAAGTTGTTGCATTCATATGCCATCTTAGATAGCCGAGCCTATTTAATTGCATTATTGCATGTGTTGCATTAGGCATCTAACATAGCTAGGATCATGCATTGTTTCTAACTAGCTTTTGTTTTGGCATGGAGTACACTGTAAGTGTTACGCTTTAGCATACATGAGTGTGAGTGTTGCCATGATAGCATGCTTTCCATGAGGCTATTTGCTTAAGTGCTTAACTACATGAATGCCTGTGGGTGAAGGCTTTGTTGCTTGAATTAGAACAATTCATCGAATGCGAGTTTTAAGCCCACGTTGCGAAGTGGCAAATCATATTTTAAGCCCACTTGAGTGTGGCATTTTCAAACCATTTTCGAAAACAAACATGAGCTGTTTTGTTCCAATTCTCGTGATTTAGTCTATACTTATGTCTGCGCCACATAGTAAAGTAAGATTAATAATTGGATAAGAACACATGTGTTTATAAAACAACATATCATGCTTAGTAGAGGCCGATCCTTTAATCGGGCGAGCGGGGGTGCTCATTTCAAGATCTGCCCCTCTCGTACCCAAGTTCCTGAGCCGAGGCAACTTTGGTGATGACGGACACATGGCCTTTGGCACGAGTCAGGGTTTCCTAAATTTCCCAAAAACAAAACATTTAGGTGGTGACTCTGTAATCTGGCAAAGCAATTCAATTTTGGCATTATTTGATTCAAAATCGATTTTCCAAAATTATTTGCCGAATTGGACTCTTTGGTGTTTATCAGTCTCATATTGCACGTTGTGAGATTAGATTCAGAACCATGACAGGAGTCCGAACTGTAGGACCAATTTGCGCCTCTCTAAAAGGGGGGCGCGCGAGGAAAGTCGAGTCTACATAGGCCTAGTGCACCGACTGAGACAAAGCGTCTCCCTGGTTAACTCGTGAGGTCTGAACTGAGTGAGCCTGCTGGTGGCTCTGAGCCTGCCTCGACCCTGATGCGCCAGATACGCCTCCCAACTGTAGGCAAGTCCTCTTTATGTGCCCCGGCTGACCACACTAAAAACAATTAAGCCCCTGACCTCTATTCTGGGATTGAGATTGACCTTGAGATCGATTAGGTGGCGGTGGTGGTAACATCAACTGCTATCCTCCCTTCTGTGGGCATGCAAAGGCTTTGTCACCCAGTTGGCCACACTTGAAACAAGAAAAGCCACTCTATGTACTCTTTCCCGGGCCTGAACTAGGCAAATGAAAGGTAGACCTAGACTGTTAAGGTTGGGACTGGGATGAGGAGTTGCCTCTGCTCCTCTTATTCTGCCTATAGTCCCCCTGTGGTTCCTGGCCCCTAGATCTTGAACCCCGAAGTCTCTTCTCCTCAGCCTGCACTGTAGTCTCTACATGTGTCGCCGCCTCCACAAGACAGGCATAGTTCTGAATCATGTTTTCGGCAACTTTGTACAAGATCTTGGTTCTTAACTTCTTCTCAAACTCAATACAACGGCGCTCTTCCATTGCCACCAACTCTTATGCAAACCGGGACAGACTAGAAAAAGTCGCCTTAAACTCGGCCACAGACATGTAATTTTGTTTGAGGCCCATAAACTCTTGCGTCAATCTCTCCCTAGCAGTGGGAGGTAAGTACTTATCTTGGAAAGCAATCACAAATGCTTCCCATGTCGGTTCCACACTACCCTTGGCGTACTTCTACCATTGACTCTCATCTCCTTTTAGGTAGTAACTCGCTAGGGTCACCCTTAGTTCACTATCTTCAATGTGAAACATCTCAAATGTCTTCATTGTTTGTTTGAGCCACTCATCCGCTCTCTTGGGCTCGGGCCACCAAGGAACTCATCCGGCTTGGCTCGCAGAAATTCTCTAGTAAGGAAACTGGACTTTGCCTCAATGGTGTTCTCTTGGGCTTGGTTCTCAGCCCTCAACAAGTTCATAGCCCCCGCTATTTCTCGAGCTAGGGTCCTCATTACGGTTTGACCCAATGTGTTCCACTTGTTCGACCACATTAGCTTGGCCTAACTCTTCCTCTTGTACCGGAATCCCATGGACTGGTACCTCATGCACACCCCGATGAGCCCTACCACGTCTCATGCCTCTACCACCACGGGTTTGACCTCTTCCTGACATCCTATACAGGACAATAGAAATAATTTAGCACACTAACCCATACGTGCCCGTAATTTTCCTTACACGTTCAATCACAAAAAAAAATTCCATATACTTCTCTACCATATAGACAATTTAATTTCAGTCCACATAAGCACTTAGTCATGTAAACATATAAGGATTATCCTTTTATGATGAAATTCGTCCCATGAAAAACCAAGAGTGCTTAGTAGAACGAATATTGATCAAGTACCCTTCGAAGAAGACCTCAAGGAATTTAACAAGTGCAAACAACATCCCAAAAGTCCAATCCCATACCCATATAGCCACATAAGCATGTTATCACATAGTCACAAAATGTATAACATCTTCCTATCATGCAACCTATCATGCAGCATAAACCCATGGTGGTAAAACAACCACTTCCCACGAGCTCCAAGTATTCGAACCTGGTAGCTCTTATACCAAGTTGTAACGCCCCAATTTTTATACCTAAATGATAATACAATAACTATGGTTCTTTAAAGTAAAACTGAAAATAAATCCCTACACTTGCATTACATCTTACAAATAGTCTTCAGGCGATAATACATTCACTTCAAATCAAAATAACATAAACAAATAGATACCTCTAAGGGTTCACAAGTTTCCAAGGCTTAGGCCTAGTTACACAAAATGGTTATTCAAACCCACACAAATACAGCCCTTGGCTTACAAATAGAGTTACAGCAAAATGAGAGCCTTATACTCTCAACACATATTTCCTCGCCTTTAGTTAGGCGGGATCACCACATCTTTTCCTGTACAAAAATCCCATAGAGTGAGCATAATGCCCAGTAGGAAATCCTTAACAGAGTATATACTTTTTATACAAGTCTCAAAATATGAAATGCACATGTCATGCTATGCCCCTTTTTGAAAGTAAATCACATTTTCATCTTCTAAAAACCATTATGCTCAATGATGTCATGCAATTTCAATTGTTCAAAACTTAACAATTTATTTCAAGGGCAGTAAATACGACTCTAGTAATCCTTAGGTCGGTGTCTGCAAGTAGGCTATACAAGTACTACCAAATTGTCATTTTTATCGATATTAACCGGAAACTCGACACCTATCCGCACGGGTTTTCGGTCTTTTACCCCGAACTCTCAGGCCAACTTATTCAATATCATCTACACCACCTATGACAACTTACCAACGTATTTACCCCCAAAACCATTCCATAAAAAATTGTTTCTCAACATTCTTTTCTCAATGCAAATTTTCAAATCAACTTTCAAAGTTTAATAAAATCAAATGAATTGATATGCCAATTTCACAAGATGAATATGAATACTTTTATTTCGATTCATCATCCAAGGAATAACACAATTCCCTCTTCTCAAGTATCCTCAACAATTAGTCATTTCAAGACTATTTCAACATTTTGAACAATAATTTCCAAAATGAACAACAATTCTTATATTCCATGAAATTCATCATATATATAAATATAAATAAGAAATTTTCCAAACATCCATTTATTTTGACACACAAAATAAATATAACAATATCATTCATAGATTTTCAATTTCTTTTAAAAATCCCCAATTTCTAGGTTTTCTCACCAAAACTATACAATTCAAATCTTTTGAAAGAAAACTTTCCAAAATCATCTTTTCTTCAATCAACGAAGATCAAAACCCATAAGATCATTTTAAAAGAACAAGAGACAAACCCACTTTCAAAATCGCTCAGCTTCTTAAATCAACAATCAATTTTCAAAGTTATCAAAGGATGATTTCGAAAATCATCTAGATCTTGCAAATATATATATATATATATATATAACTCTAAGAAAATCTCTACCTCAAGTATTGAAAAAGAATTGAGATGAAAGCCCAAAATCAACGATGCCTAAACTGGATCTCCACCGCACAGAACGAATCCCTCGAGATGATAACCAACTTTGATGAAGAACTTAGGTCTAAATCCCAATGGATTTGGAGAAATCAAAGAAAGAAGATGACTTCTAGAGAGAGAAGCTCTAGATCTAAAATTCTGGAGATTTGAGAGAGAGAGAGAGAGAGAGAGAGAGAGAACTAAAAAAGTGAGATGAAATATCAGATTCACGAACTGATATAACATGGTCTGCTCGAGCGTTGAAAGCTCCGCTTGAGCGTCAGACATAGCCTCCCGCTCGAGCGCGGAAAGCTCCATTCCAGCGTCGAATACACTTTTCCAGTACTTTTGCAGACATGTCAAACTTCTGGAACCAAACATTCTCCGCTCGAGCGCATAAACGGCCGCTCGAGCTGACAAGCAACTTCGAATGCATTTTGCATTTTTGCTTCGGGGGCAACTCCCCGCCTGGGCGCTGCCTCGAACCCGCCAAGGGATGCTGCCCCCTGGACCCCCGCGAGCTGACCGGGCAGCTCGATCCCCGACTTACTCAGCGAAGTGGCAAAACATGAAAGAATTAACTTCTAATACAACTCTGCAAGGCACAATTCGGGTGGGATTCACATCTAAAGGTTTGGAGACATTACTTGTTCCAAACACACCGCTACAACTCGATAACCAAAATAAGGAGAATACTGGGAAACTAAGATACGTAACACTGTTCAAAACCATACCAACCCGAGCCCAAAACACCATACAAAGACAAGTCAAAACCGGGATCGCTACAATTTGGATTCAATGATCAAAGCCGTTGAACCTATCACAAGCCAATGCCAATGTTAGACAATAAAGTAAACAACATGACACAATTGCATACCTCACTAGTAAACCATGTACCTTTTCTTTCTTCTTTGTTTTCACCTATTTTGTTGTTACACTCACCTTGGCAATGACTCCAGGTGAATAACTATCTTATGTTGAAGCAACTATTTCAAACGCAGATGGCTCACAATGAGTGGAGGTCTCAATCTTCAATTTTGGCCGACCCCGTGAATTAGACTTCACTTCCGGCTCAACCAAAAATGTACAATCAGGTTTGGCTAACTCCCTCAATTTTTGTAACAAAAACCTTTTCACATCTGGATCCACCTCCTCGAATCATTTGGCAAATAATTCTAACTCAGGTGTACAAGTCCACTCTTCACTTACAGTGTGTGGGGTACTCAACATATCAAGCTTAGTCCAATATGAATAAATCGAAGTGAGGGGAATTGGCCGATTTTTCCTCATGTAATTTGCTATCTCATGTGCACATGGCAAACCATGAGTACGTCGAACAACATATTCACATGCAGTAATATCAATACCAACAGAAGATGCTCGTTTAGACTCTGCCAATATGATCTCTAATGTAGTAATTGAGACATTACCATGAAGCTCCTTAAACTGCGCAGGTTTGAAATCATGTTGCACAACTATCTTGCTTTTCTCAAATAATGATTTTATTTCACTATGTTGCAACTCAAGTAAATTGTGTATCCTTGTCCAATTCGACTCAAAATTTCCTTGACTTGATCCAAGATATCTTTTAAGTTTCGCATGTGAACTCTCAACCCTATATATGAAAATAAACTGTTATAAAAATAATGTTATAAAAAACCAAACAACTAATAAGTTTAAATGTTCGTATTTACCTAGTTGTTGTAGAATTTCCAAAGTGCATAAATGTGTCAGTCCAAGCCACCACAAATTTTGACTTGTATGTATTCAACCAAGATGAGGTTACATAATGAAGTGCATCTTGATAAATACTGAACTCACTATATAACAAAGACAGTCGTTGCATGTATACTTCTTTAGACGATGACATAACTAACATATTCCAACTCATTATAAACATTTCCCATTTATCCTTTGTTTCAAATATCTTTTTGCAATTAGCAAGCACATTTTTTCCAATATGCCATCTGCACAACAAATTTGTAGTTGCAGGAAACACCGTACATATGGCATTCATAAGGGCTAATTCTCTATCTGTGACAATAATAGAAGGAAAAGTATTTTCATCCACGACACTACGCAAAATACCAAGTGCCCATGTATAGTTATCCTCCTTTTCATACTAGAGGTATGCAAATGCAATTGAAAAGGTCATGCCTGTCGATGTCACACCTACAATCTCCAGAAGGGGCAACCGATACCGATTGGTCTTATAAGTACAATCCATTAACAATACTTTTGGAAATGCACGTAACAAATTCAAACTAGTAAGATGTGCAAAGAACAAATCAGTCACTGTCTCAGTATCTGCACAGCTCCTATGCCACTTAATGTACTTGTTCATCACTAACTAACCTAATAGTTGTTGCATTTGAGATCTCCCAGCTTTCTCAGCAACTTTATACATGTGACGTGCATTGTAAATTGTCTTCATTGTGGAAGCATTTGCATCATCACGTTGTTTCAATGTAACCAATATCTCACTCGGTCGTACCATACTCTTCAACATGTCTACCAACAAAGAGGTTTCCTAATGTGACAACCTTCCAGCATAAGAATGACCCTCAATATATTCTGCAGCAGAATGATTATGCACACCACAAACAACTATCAAGATCCAATCATTATTTGTGGCTAATTTTTTTCCCTTCAATAAAAAAGAACATTCACATTTTTTTGTACCAGTCAATCTTGCTTATTTTGTCTTAGGCCTGCTGTTTTTTCGAGTGTCCCTATAAGATCCACTCCTCTCACAAGCTAAGCTAAGTCTTGGCTTCCTACCTCGAATACCACCCCCATCTAATTTCTGCACGGCAATAACGAATCCATTTCTTCTTCCAACTTGACGTGCCCATCGAATTAACTCATCTCGACTCTTGAATATCTAAAATAAATAAATTAAACTAACCAATTATTGCACATAAAAAGGTACATTATTTGTAAAACAATCAAAGACTCACCTCATGAGTAACAAATTCATTACTATAATCCATTACAAGTTTTGAATCAACCTTACTGCCTCTAGTCGAAGCATCACCCTGAAAACAAGTGTGAATGTAATTTCAAAATTGAAAAAATGATGTTCATTTCAACAGTCCCGAAACTAATGGTCTTGTTCAGTTCAACATTGCCGAAAATAAAGATGATATTCGGTTTAACAGTACTGACTATCTGCATTAATGTTCGGAACCTACGTATTGAACGAAAGGATTATGTTCAGTACTGTATTACCGAACGCCTATGTATTGAACGAAAGGATTATGTACAGTACTATATTACCAAACATAATCCTAACAGTCAGCAAACCAGTACCTAACAGCTCGAACAAAACAAGAACAACCGAAAACGACCAAGAATGTTAATACAAGACAGATAAACTTACCAATGGAACACCGGTCTCACTAGAATTGTTGTCCTCATCCTACATTGCTCTACACAGTGAAATAAGTGATGAAGCAAAACTTTCAAGTTCAATAGCGTTGATGATTGTAACGCCCCAAATTTTCATACCCAAATGATAATACAATAATCATGGCTCTTTATAGTAAAACTTAACATAAATTCCCACACTTGCATTACATGATACAACTAGTCTCCATGCGATAATACATTCACTTGAAATCAAAGAAACATAAACAATAAATACCCTCATGGGTTTACAAGTTTCCAAGGCTTAGGCCCGGTTACACAAATTGGTTATTCAAACCCACACAAATATAGCCCTTGGCTTACAAAACAGAGTCACGCAAAATGAGAGCATTGTACTCCCAACACACACACTTCCACGCCCTTAGTTGGACAGAATCACCACATCTTTTCCTGCACAAAAATCCCATAGGATGAGCATAAAGCCCAATAGAGAATTCTTAACAAAGTATATACATTTTATACAAGTCTCAAGAGATGGATGCATATGCCATAACATGCCTTTTTGGAAATAAAACACATCTTCATCTTTTGAAAACCATCATGCTCAATGATGTCATGCGATTTCCATTGATCAAAACTTAACAATTTAATTCGAGAGGGTGGTAAATACAACTCTGGTAATCTCTAGGTACGTGTCTGCAAGTAAACTACACAAGTACTACCACTTTGTCATTTTTACTGGTACTAACCGGAAGGCTCAACACCTATCTGCGCGGGTTTTTCGGTCTTTCACCTTGGTCAGACCAACTTATCAATTTCATCTACACCACCTTTCAAGACTTACCACCGTATTTACCCCAAAATCATTTCGTAAAAACTCGTTTTCCCTACATTATTTTCTCAATGCAAGATTTTCAATTCAACGTTCAAAGCTCAACATAATCAAGTGAATTGATATGCCCATGTGATGATTAAATGCAATACAACATTTCTTCCATGTTCAATTCCTCCACACAATATTACCATTGTGTTCACAATTACCAATCCTCTTTTCAATGCGATTTCACAAGATGAATATATACTTTTATATCAAATTCATCCAAGAGATAAACATAATTACCACACTTCAAGCAATCTCAACAATTTAGTCTTTTCAAGACTATAACAACATTTTGAACAACAATTCCCGAAAGAACTTCAACAATTCTCATTTTACATGAAAACTCATCATTCATATGTATATAAATAAGTACCTTTCAAATCATCCATTTATGTATACAAACTCATCCTTTGTTTTCAAAACATTCCCAATTTCTAGGTTTTCTCTTCAAAACCCGTTTATCTTTAAATGTTTGAGAAAATCTCACCAAAAACATCTTTCTTTAATCAACATAGTTCAAAGCCCTCAATTTCTATTGAAAATGAATAAGAAAGTAAACCCACTTTCAAAATCACTCACCTTCTTGAATCAACAATCAATTTTCAAAACTAATCAAAGGATGATTTCAAAAATTATCTATATCTTGCAAAAATATATATATAACTCAAAGAAAATTCCTACCTCAAGTATTGAAGAATAATAGAGATGAAAACCCAAAATCAACGACGTCGAAACACGATCTTCACCGCATACAACGAAGCCCTCGAGGAGTTAACCAACTTTGATGAAGAACTTAGGTCTAAATCCCGAAGGATTTGAAGAAACAAAGATCTTGTGAGGTTTTTGGTAGAAAATGTAGAGAGAAAGGAGAGGAAATGTTTTTAGACAGAGAGAGGTATACAAAAATGATTCAACTTCAGCCCAAAAAGAGGAGAAAAGAGAAAACTTTTCGAATTCACCTAACCACCGCACCTCACCCCGCACCTGCCTTTTTAGCAGAATGCTACACCCTCTGCCCCAGTTTCCCACACGTACGGCTTGGCCTCCCGCACGTGCGGCCCAACACCCCGTACGTGTGGCCCTGGCCCCCAGCCCGAAATTCCCCCGGTTCAACACCCGACACATTGGACCCGACTACGCACCCTCCGAGACATGTGAAACTCAACACCGGAGTAAACAAGAACAAGAATTTTAAGAAAAAATCCCTAACACAACAAACTCAAATGATTAACAAGACTCCCAGTCCAAACTGTCACTCGAACAAGGGTAAACCCAAGGGTAACAAAGAGGAACAACGAACGCACCACAAAACCGGTCATCACAGCCTACCCACCACAGGAAATTTTGTCCTCGAAATTAGATCAAACTACCTAAACAAAGGTTTTCAAACAATCGAAACCACACGGTTTCATTTTCAAATTACAACAATAGTTCTCAACCAAATTTCACCATCCCATCATGGATTCCTCATTAACAACAACCTTCCAAATACTCATAAACATGAAGTTTTCCAAAAAGTAATAATAATCCACAACAACTTCATGCTTAAAATAACAACACACATAACAATGTGTATTTAACAATTTCAACACGTTTCTCTCAAACACTTGGGAGTATCACAACGAAAAGCAACTTAAACATTTTCAAACAAATCCAGATATTTGGAGCGGACTTCCGCCTCCCGTTCCCACGTCGCTTCCTCAACTACATGGTGTCTCCACAACACCTTTACCAACCGTAGACTCGACTTTCTTCGCGCGCCCCCCTTTTCGGAGAGGCGCGAATTGGTCTCCTATAGTTCGGACTCCTGTCACGGTTCTGAATCTAATCTCACAAAGTGCAATGTGAGACTGATAAACACCAAAGAGTCTAATCCGGCAAATCATTTTGGAAAATCAGATTTTGAATCAAATAATGCCAAAACTGGACTGCTTTGCCAGATTACAGAGTCGCTACCTAAATATTTTATTTTTGAGAAATTTAAGAAACCCTGACTCGTGCCAAAGGCCACGTGTCCGTCGTCACCAAAGTTACCTCGGCTCGGGGTATGAGAGGGGAAGGTCCAGAAAGGAGCACCCCCGCTCGCCCGATCAAAGATCGGCCCCTACTAACATGATATGTTGTTTTATAAACCTCATGTGTTCTTATCCGGATTATTAGCTAACCCTACTATGTGATGCGCACAGCATACAAGTATACACTAAAATCACAAGAATTGGAACAACTCAACTCGTGTTTGTTTTCGAAAATGGTTTGAAAATGCCACTCGCAAGTGGGCTAAAGCGCGGATTTGCCACCCTCAGGTGGGCTTAAAACATGATTTTGCCACTTCGCAAAGTGGGCTTAAAACTCACAATCGATGAATTGTTCCAATTCAAGCAACAAAGCCTTCACCCAAAGGCATTCATGCAGTTAATCACTTAAGCAAATAGCCTCATGGAAAGCATGCTAAACATGGCATCACTCACACTCATGCAAGTATGGTAAAGCGTAAAGACTTACAGTGTACTCCAACCCAAAACAAAAGCTATTTAGAAATATGCATGATCCTAACTATGCGAAGATGCCTAATGCAACACATGCAATAATGCAACTAAATAGGCTCAGCTATCTAAGATGGCATATGAATGCAACGATAACATGCTTTGACACGTATTCAAATAAGTATTGAAATACAATGCAGTTTGAATGATGCGCCAAGCTCGGTGCATGCAAGACAAATGAATGATGCAAACATGCAAGCATAAGGTATGCTAATCGAAATATGATCCCTAATCTAACCATCAAAAGCTGGTAAGTAAAAGGGAGAAAGACGTGGACTTGGAAGACATGCATGCACACTTATTACAACATTGCGCCCTCTCGAATGAGGGTCCGAACAAATAAGCTAAGCTAATCTAAGCTAAGCTAATTATATAATCCAACTAATTAACTATGCTAAGCTAATTAATACAACACAATTGAATAAATAGCTATGCTAAGCTAATTAAGATATTACAAAACAAATTGAACTAATTAATTACAACACATGTAATAATTAGAAGCAACTAGCTATTCAATCACTAAAGAAAAGATGGCCTCGCGGGCGAGGGAGATATGCATGCTCGATTGGTGTCCGCTCAGAAATCCATTGCTTTGCCGTCAATTGGCTCTGTTTGCACTCACCTTGGTTTCTAAGCATTGAACCAACCATCCAGATTGCTTCTACCTTCAAAAGGGAACATTTTGCACCAAAGCTGGACAGGTGGCTGGTCGGCCACAAAAAGTGGTTGTAGGCCACCTCAACTAGCCGGCCAGCCAGTGAAAATGGTCGGTCAGCTACTCCAAGTGGCCGGCAGGCCACTTGCTTCTCCAAACTTCTGGTTTTTCTACAACAGAGAACAACAGAGGCATAGCAATGTTTTTGCAAGGAAATGTGTGTACTGACACACTCCTCATCATTCCTTAAGCTCAAAGAAGTGTGGCATTCGGCTTTCAAGCCACTAACGAAGCATCTCAACGCATGATGGCCCAAAAACCAAGCTTGTATAAGCTTAGTGAATGCACAAACAATACACAAAGAGCCTCCGCCCCATCGTGCATGATCAATGGTGTTGGCGACCAAGAAATGTGACACGTTTCATCACTTCGAGTATGAAACGTCCCACATTTCTTGTGTTTGGATTAACGTCTGATCCAAACACATGCAATGCAACACAAATGCTTATCTTGGCATGTTGTACTTGGTTGATTCTTGTTTACACATTTTAAGTTACCGATTAATCCTTTAACCGGTTAAGTCCAATGTGAAAAGTCCTCTAATGGGATAGATGGTCTAAGCCACAAGTGTTTTGAGCATGAAAAGGGTCTCATGCTATTGGTTAGTAGAAGCCCCCAAGAAAGGGTTAAAGCCATTAGGAATGAAAACCTCAAATTCATACTCAAGCCAACAAGGGCTCAAGTTCACTTTCAAAGCAAATTGAAAAGTGAAGAAAAGAGGAATGTGGCAGACATTTCAGTGCTGAAATGGCATGCTAAAGACACTAAATCATGCAATCAACATATGCATAACATGTCAACAGCTAAAGGCATCGAAACTAGTGAAGTGTATTACACTAGAAGCATGCAATATCAAGCTCAAACATCCAAACCAGCTATGGACAGACCTAAAACATGCCAAATCAGTGGCCTAAACATGTTGAAATTAAGGCACAAAAGAGTAGAAGATCATGCGCACATGTTGGCTCGCAAGCGAGGCATAGAACACAACTATCAAAAGTGATTGAATAGCGATATATGTGAGAGTGTGACACAGGTATATGCTCTGAAATCACATGCTAAATGATGCTATACCATGCAAACATCACAAACGAAGCATGTTAGGGACCTTGGAACCCAAAGCTAGCAAAGCCACTTCCACTATAGTTATACAAAGCATGCCTTACATGACCAAGAAGGCTCAAAACAGAGCTAAAGCATGTTAAAACATGAGCAAAAACATGCTAAGATAGAGCTAACATAGGCTAGAATAGCAGGCTAACTCATGAAGCATACTAGGCTAACAAGCATGATTGCACTGCAAGTGTAAGAAGCAAGCAACAAATGACCCAACCAGCCAAAAACAGAGCTAAAGTAGGTCAAAAAAGTCACAAAAACATGCTAAGATCAAGCCATGAGATGGTAAAAAAACATGCTCAACTATTAAGCCAACTAAGCATACAAACATGATACAAGGAGAGGGGACCACCCCCTCCTATTTGGGACCTCAAAACCAACCTTCTACCACTAAAATTCCTCTGAGTTTCAATGGTAGAAAGGCCAAACAAAGGGTGCTCCAAAGGCTAAGAAAGGTGGCTTAAAAGGCTTTACAAGCCAAAGAGCCAATGGAGGAAACTACCCCCCTAACCAACAAGACTCAAACCAACATTTTAAAGCCTTAAAATCAGAGTTTTTAAGAGGTTCAAACCAGCCTCAAAATAGCATGCAAAGGTGGTCAAACACTTAATCAAAACAAAGCTTAAAAGGGACAAGTTCTTACCCTTGAAGCACAGCAACAATGCAACAACAATTCTGGACCAAAACCAAGCCCAAGACCTCAAACCAAGCTCCAAGGGACCTCAGCTCCAAAGTGAAGGTGTTTGACTAGGTGTCTTAGTGCAAATATGTGAAGAAAACTCACTTTTAAGCACAATATAGCACAATATAGAGAGAGATAGAGAATTCTAGAGAGGGTAAAATTTAGCTCCTAAATTTTCTGAACCCTCTAAAAGGGGGTGGGACTTCCCCTTATATAGAGGGTAAAGCCAAAGCTTGGCATCAATCCCTCCATACACGTGTATGGAGATGAGCCGCAGTGCTCAACAGCTGGCTCAAAAGATCTGAAAATATCTGAAAAATGAGAAAATTGGCCGTCGGCCACTTCAGGTGGCCGGCCGGCTACCTCCCCTAGTCGACCAACCACTTTAAGTGGCTGGCAAGGAAGAAAAGTGGCTGGCAAGGCCTTTCCCTCCCCCTCCCCAGGCAAGAGGCACAAGGTTTGGCCCAAAAACAAGGCCAAAACACAGTGTGTTAAGAGGCTCAAAGACAAGGCGCTCGGCCGAGACCTTCGGACACTCGATACGAGCGCAAACATGCACAGTCATCACACGCACGAGCGATGACGTCTAAGTCTTAAGGTGAGTCAAAAATGGGGTGTCTACAGTTGCCCCTCTTTGACAGAACTCGAAAGTCATAAAATGACGGGAGTGAATGTCAAAGCCCAAAGACGACCCATTTTTGACAAGGCCGAAGACTTAGACAAACAGACACGATAACAAAGTAGATGCGCCCGTAGGCAGGGGCAAAAGGCAACTAACATGCACGATGCCGAACATAACTTATGATCATGCAATGAGGGCTGTAATGAAACATCTAGATGCAAATGTTGTGCAAAGAAATGCTACAGCAAACTCGTACATAAACAAGTAAACACGAACCAAATCACATCTCATGCAGAAAGGATGTAAGAAAATTATACAATCTTAACTGCGCCTCATGCAGGAAAGCCAAAGAAACACAACCGTCGGGCGCACCCGAGACAACAAACAAGATCCCAACGCTTGGCACACATGTGGAGAGAAGTGATACGAACCTCAGGACACATCCTAAAGGTTCCGGGCGATAGAGAGAAGCGATAACAAATGAAACACATTCAACCTATTATGCAATCGAAACAAAAAGTGGTATAAGCATCGGAGTCTGTCCAGATGCATTTACCGAAGCATCCTAACACGCCACATGCGAAAGGGAAAAGGGAGCGGTGCACACACAGAAGGGTGGTATAAACATCAGAACATGTTCCGATGTTTCTAACCAAGACAAAGCGTTATAAGCGTTGAAACTCGTTCCAAACGCTTCTAACTGGAAAGGTGGTAAAACCATCAGGCACACAACCCAGTGCTTCTAACCAACAAGATGGCATAAACATCGGGTGTACCCGAGTGTTTCTAACTGAGGGAGTATAGACATCGGGCACACGACCCAATGTTCCTAACTCAAACAAGGTAGCATAGACATCGGGCACACGACCCAATGTTTCTAACCAACAGGATGGTATAAGTGTCGGACACACAGTCCAAACACTTCTAACCAAAGGGGTGATATAGACATCGGGCATGCGACCCAATGTTTCTAACCAACAGGATGGTATAAGCGTCGGACACACGGTCTAAACGCTCTTAACCAAAGAGAGGTGTAAGCATCGGACACACGTCCCAAACGCTTCTAACCAAAGCAGAGAGGTATAAGCGTCGGGCACACGCCCCAAACGCTTCTAACCAAAGCAAGGTGGTATAAGCGTCGGGCACACGCCCCAAACGCTTCTAACCAAAACAAGAAGTAGTGTAAACACTGGGCGTACCCGAATGTTTCTAACCAAAACAAGGTGAGTGGTGTAAACACCGGGCATACCCGAATATTTCTAACCAAAGCAAGGTGTTCAAAGGACAGGAATAATCTTACCCGGAATCCCCTTGAATGAACTGTACATACAATATCGTCTGGTTGCACTGGCTTCGAATGAACCGTACATACAATATCGTGCCTGCACAAGAAAGAAACTTTGACAAGCACAGTACAATAGGAATGCATGTTCTATGCATGACGAATAACCATGATACAATACTTAGCGAGGCATGTTTCATGCACATCATGCGAGGAACGAAATAGAAGCACATCTTGTGCAACAAAACATGGAGCATGTTCTACGCAACACCGAATGCATGCACAATGCGACAGGTACAAGATAAGAGCATACGCAATGCAATACAACATGACATGCATATTCTATGCAGTATAAAAACATGGGAAATGCAATACAATGCATCATGCGTATTCTATGCTCAATGTCAATGCATATACAATACAACATCGATAGCATATGTAATGCAAAACACTGAATAAAGAACTGCGTGTCCGAGAAAGACAGATGTAGTTACAACCTCCGAGTTACCTCTCGGAGGAGTCACAATGTATTTCAAAAGGATACACCCCGTTCATGTCGGCCAACGACGAGTCACACATCAAAGACATGAGTTGAAATTTCCGCAGAAAAACTTTGAGCTGAAAAGTGGACTTCTCTTACACTTTCTCAAGAACCAAGGACTCAAAAGAGACTAAAAACACATAGGGGGTACTGGGCACCTACCGCCCACCCTGGAAGCTTGACGGCCACTTGCCAAAGCTGTCGGCCACTTAACTGACCGGTCGGCCAGTTTAGGAAATTTGGGGTAGCTTTGTCTTTTTGCATGAAGGACTTTAAAAAACACAACTCCAAATCACTTTTTCTCACACCCACAATGCCGAAATCCTTCCACCCTTGTCTCTAGACCCTTTTTCTTCTCAGATCTGTGCTCCATTCTCACTTTCCAACATCCTTTGCGAAGTTGATTCGCGAAAACCTTTTGATTCTCTTTGTTTTGAATCGATCAAAAGTTGTTTTTGGAGCTTCTTTCTCCATTTTCACCATTTGAGGTTTGTTTCCTTCAACTTTGTCTTGAGTTTGGCGCCCTTTTCCCGGGCTTTGACTTTTTTTGCCTTTTTAACTTCCCGAGAGTTGACTTTTGTTGACTTTTTGGCACTTTTGCCCATTTTGCTGATTTTCACCTACTTTTCACCTTTTTTCTAGATGGTAGACGATGTTCCACACGGCGAGAATTCTCCGAGGATGGAGGAGGAGCCCGAGCGCCTTTCGCTGCTGCCCCGAGTTCAGCCGTTCGATCCAGCGACGTACCATCCTAAGACGCATGTGCTACCACTTAGCACAGTCCGCCATTTCACTGGATTTGCACGGCGCGCGCCCGCAGATTTTCTACTACGGGAGCCTGAGTCTCACCTGTCCCACGACGCCCCCGAGGTACACACTGCATCCTTATATTTTCGGCAATGTACTTTACATTTCTTGCATAGCTCGCACTTTTGCGCTATGTTTTCATCTGCTCATTCTGAACACATATACATACTGTACTTCTGCTTACTCTGAACACATTCACACACAGCATTCTTGCTTATTCTAAACACATTCACACACTATACTTCTGCTCGTCCACACAGGTTGACTCCCGTTTCACCCGTGGATACGGGTCTATCGCGACAAGGGAGTGGTACTTGGAGCTCCCTGACGATGTCCAGCAAATTATTGACGAGGTGGGGTTTGGCCTATTCTGCACAGGCTCTCGCGTCTCTTTGCGAGTAGGACCGTCTTAGGCGCATTAGTAGAGAGATGATGGGACATCACCAACTCCTTCCATTTCTCTACCACGGGGGATATGACCATGACCCCGTACGACTTCGTCATGCTAACGGGCCTTGAGGTGGGAGGCTAGCCGATCCCATATGATTCTGACATGGGCGAGTCGGAGGCTGCTTGGAGCTATCTGTTGGGAGCACACCCACCTATTTTTTGATCATCGAACTTAGTCCGGTACACCTGGCTCTCTTACAGGTAATGTTTCCCACCCTTCTCATATGTGTATTTCTCACATCACTTAGCCCTCAGGCTCTGTTTTTCTCTCAAAACCCTTTCTCATTTGTTCTCTCCACGTACATCTCTCTATTCTTTAATCGCTCTTATTTTTCATCCCTTCCCAGATATGGCTGATGGATAAATTGAAAGTAGTGGACTCATGCCCTGCATATTTAGCACGCGGCTATTTCTTTCACCCACGGCTAGTTGATGCCCCGAATGAAGCATGGTGGTGCGAATGGATGTGCACTCAATCTGCTGTTGACATCATTTGGCGTTGCCCCTAGTTTGATCTGCCTGAGATGAGCTACAGCATGTCCCGGCAGCCTGGCATTCAGCTGATAGGCCTGACACACTGTGTCTTCTACTTTCCATTTCGGTTCCGGCGTCAGTTCGGACACGACCAAACTTGCCCAGAAAAGGGAGTGGAATACCTGACTTCATATCCGATCAAAGGCTCACATCTAGCTTTGTATTCCACTGCATGGAGGACAAGAGAACTTCTGGCCCCTGCTCCCACTTTCAGTTGTGCCCTTTCTGGCAAATGCATAGCTTGGCTTGAAGATGAGGCACAAACTGGGCCTACTTCAGCATCCGAAGCTCCCACAAGCTCTGGGAGGGTGCGCAGGAACACCTGACTATGCCCCAAGTTTATTGCTTTAATCTATACTTTCAAGTTTTCTTTTGAATGTAATAAAAAGCAACTTCAATTTGTATCAAGAGTCAGAGAACTCCGTGTTGAAATCAATGAAATTGAAGGTTGTGGGTACTGAAAATTTTTCGTTGGTCCATGAATGGTCTAAGTTGTACAAAGATTAATTTGAACAAAATCAACTTTTATTAAAACTTTTCAAAACCATTTTCGATATAGATCACAACTGGACACACCCGAGATCTATCGCTGAGATGTACAACCCCAAATCCAACCCCTTGTCTGAATAGCACTAGGATGTAGCTCACAACCGAGCTCTTGAATGCAGAAAAGACAAAGATGACCAAAGCAATCACATGGACATAGTTGATTTGGAAGTGTTTATGGCTGGACTTCAGAATGAAGTTGCCTACGTATCCCGAAGATGGGAATCAAGCCTTACGTAGTTCGGTTAGGGTTCACTCGAATTATAACACTCTCATTTTGCGCTCTAACTTTTGCCAAGGCTGCCCTTTCTGGGTTTTTAACCTTACGAGCTCAGTTTTTCTTATTTCAAATTTTTTGTGCTCTAACTTTTGCCTAGGTCGCCCTTTCGGGTTTTCGGCCTAGCGAGCCACTCAAGGATAGTATTTCTTCAACTTGTCCATGTTGATAGGCTGGGAGAACTCGAGGCCATCTAAATCCATAAGAATGACAGCTCCACCCGACCAAATAGATTTGATGATGTAAGGGCCAATCCAATTGGGTCTGAACTTGCCCCTAGGGTCGTGGATGGGAGCTCGGTTGTCTTTGAGCACCAAATCCCCTTCTTTCAAATTCCTAGACTTAACTTTCTTGTTGAAAGCTCTGGCAATTTGCATTGATAACCTTGAATGTGGTACAGTGCTTTCAGCCTTCTTTCATCGAACAGCATAAGTTCCTCAATCCTACTCTGCTGCCAATCTGCTTCCACTATTTGGCACTCAGCCATCACCCGCAGCGATGGAACCTCAACTTCGATCGGAAGAACAGCCTCTATCCCATAAACCAGAGAATACGGAGTTGCCCTAGTAGAAATGCGGAACGATGTCCTATAACCCCAAAGAGCAAACGGCAGCTTATCTGGCCAGTCCCTATAGGTTTCCACCATATTTTATAAAATGTGCTTGATATTCTTGTTGGTGGCCTCAACTGCTCTGTTGGTTTGCGGACAATATGTAGATGACTTATGAAAAGCCACGTTGTATTTCTCCAACAAGTCTATCACTTCCTTCTTGAAGTGAGAACCATTGTCCGAGATGATCTCATTTGGGACCCCATAGCGACAGATGATGTTGTTCCTGATGAACTTGGCTACATGTGATGCTTTTAGCACTGCGTAGGATTGGGCCTCAACCCACTTTGTAAAGTAGTCTATCGCTATCAGGATGTACTCATACCCATTCGACCCCTTCGGAGTAACTGCCCCAATAACATCAATCCCCTAGACTGAAAACGGCCATGGCGAAGTCATATTCTACAGCTTCGTCGGCAGGATATTCATGCGATTTGCATGGATCTAGCATTTGTGGCATCGGCGAACAAAACTGATACAATCCTCCTCCATGGTTGACCAGTAGTAACCCTGTTTGAGAATCTTCCAAGCTAGCATCACTCTGCTCATGTGAGATCCGTACTCTCCTCCGTGGATGGCCTCCATCAGGTGCTTCGACTCTTCAACATCGACACATAGTTTATGCATTCCCAGATGGCCCTGTTTGTACAATTTACCCCCACAGATGATAAACTGAGCAACCATTTGCCGTATCACCCTCTTGAATTTGGTATTTGCCCCTGGTGGATAAGCCTCATTTTCTAAGAAGTTCCAGATGTCAAAGTACTAGGGGTTCTGATCTTTTGTTTCATCTATGGCGACAATCAGTTTGTAGTCCGGCAAATACCTTTGTTCAATGATAATTGGACGCATCCAAACTCCCAAAGGGATGTCTATCATAGAAGATAGAGTTGATAAAGCGTCTGCAAACCTGTTGCTCTCCCTTAACAGATGGGTGAAGGTTAACTTCTCAAACCTGGGAATTAGAACGTCCAGAGTTTGGTGATAGCTTTTCATTCTTTCTTTCTTAACCTTCCAGTCTCCTTTCCCTTGAGACACAACCAGGTTTGAGTCCCCAATGACGTCTAACCGTTTTGCCCCTAGTTCCAGGGCAGCTTCCAAGCCAGCGATACATGCCTCGTACTCTGCTTCATTGTTTGATACCTTGAACCGGAGTTCGAAGGCTATGGGTATGTGGGAATTGTTGGGCGCTATCAGCAACACCCCTATCCCATACCCGTATTGATTAGACGCTCCGTCAAAGTACATGGTCCAAATCTCTTCTTCAACCTGCAGAATGGCCTCATCTGAGAACAGATACTCTACTGTTTCATCTCCTTCTACTGGGTGATCGGCTAGGAACTCCGCTACCGCTCTCCCTTTCACAGACTTGCGAGTCATGTACTTCAAATCAAATTCGGAGAGAAGAAGCAACCAACGGGCTAGCCTACTCGTAAGTGCTGGTTTCTCGAAGAGATATTTGATGGGATCTAACCTCGAAACTAGTATTACAGAGTGAGCTAACAGGTAGTGCCTCAACTTCCTGGTAGCCCATACCAAGGCCAAGCAAGCCTTCTCAAGCGGAGTGTAGTGGGTCTCACATTCCAAGATCTTCTTACTCAGGTAATAAATAGCCTTCTCTACTTTATCCTCAGACTCCTGCACAAGCATGCAGCCTATTGTCCTGTCGGTTACTGACAGGTACAAAATCAATGGTTTCCCCGGCTCTGGCGGTGACAACACAGGCAGGTTCTGTAGATACTGCTTGATTTGTTCGAAAGCAACTTGGCATCGGTCATCCCACAGGAATTTCTTTCCTTTCTTCAGGAGACCAAATAGTGGTTCACAAGTCAAGATTAATTTTGTAATAAATCGTCTTATGAATTGCACTTTACCTAGAAAGCCGTGCACTTCCTTTTTAGTCCTCGGTGGTGGCATTTCTAAGATGGCCTTAATCTTGGAAGGATCGATCTCAATGCCCCTTTGTGTAATCAAGAACCCTAGCATTTTCCCTGTTGTGACACCAAAAGTACATTTCTGAGGATTCAGTCGCAACCGATACTTTCTGATCCATTGGAAAATTTCTTCAAGGCGGTGCAATGGCCCTCTCTTTCCTTGGACTTGACAATCATGTCATCCACGTACACCTCAACCTCTTTATGGATCATATCGTGCAAGATCGTAGTTGCAGCTTGTTGATAAGTAGCCCCGGCATTCTTCAAACCGAACGGCATCACCCTATAATAGTAGGTCCTCCACGGGGTGGTGAAGGCAGTTTTCTCTCTATCTTTAGGTGCCATCAAAATCTGATTATAGCCCGAAAACCCATCCATAAACGAGAGCAGCACATGCCCAGCGATGAAATCCACCAATTCGTCAATGTGCGATAATGGAAAGTCGTCGTTCGGACTAGCTTTGTTCAGATCCCTGAAATCCGCACACACCCGAATTCTACCATCTTTCTTCGGCACCGGCATAATATTGGCCAACCAAGTAGGATACTTAGATACTAACAGGAACCCTGCATCTATCTGCTTGGTGACCTCTTCTTTGATTTTCAGAGCCCAGTCCGAGCGTATTCTCCGAAGCTTCTGGTTGACGGGTCGGGCCTTAGGGTCAAGAGGGATTCGGTGCTGTACAATCTCAGGATCGATTCTAGGCATGTCTTCATAGGACCACGCGAAAACATCTTTGAAATCTTTTAATAAAGCGACTAAGCACTCGTGTTCCTCCGAAGACAACGTGGACCCAATCTGGACCAGACGCGGATCCTTCTTAGTACCAACATTAATTGAAGTGATTTTATCAACCAAAGGTTTTACAAACCTCTCCTCCTCTCACTCAATCAAATGTTTCAAAACCAAAGGAATTTCTTCATCGTCATTTTTATCAAAGTTTTGAAAGTATTGATTAATGCAATAAACGAGCGGCATAGAAAAGTACTCAGAAACCACAACATCATTCTCATTAACAACTTCTAGATTGTCTGATTCTTTGGTTACAACAGACTCAAAGGGAAATGAAAAAGACGACCTAGACAAGACAACGGCATCCGGGTTATCACCCCGAGGAATATCAGACTCTGACTCAGAAGAACTAGAGTCTGATTCCGACTCCACAGACTCTGTGGAATCAGATTCCGGTTCACTACCTAACCCAGAACTGCTAGGTAAAAAGCCCTCCTCGTATTGCCAGACGAGGGAGGGTGCGATGAATGCATCCAGAATACCAGAAGAAGGGCCCACAGCTGATTTATCCCCAATCATGGTGACAGAAAAGTCTTCCCCCGAGCACTCTAGTATGATCTGAGGATCTGAGAGGAGACAAGCCAGCGCTGCTCCCATTTCGAAATCTATGCCATCAGACATATCCTCTTTGCACTGCTCAGCCATAGCTGGTGGGTCAGTCTGCTTTTCTACAACTTCATCCCCTGACAATTGTAAGTCAAAAAAGATCTCAAAACCTGGCAAGCGCTGCCTTTCTGAATTCAACCATGGCTCTAGAAAGCCGCAAAATGGGAAATCTTCTGCCTCACAGACAAAGCGTCCGTTCAGGGTTCCTTGGATAGGTCTATGTACTAACTCATAGTGTTTCCCAGCTTGTTTCGCCTTAGCTCTTCCAGCCATCTCTTTTCTCTTTCTCACTCAATCCTCTTTGGTAGGCGTGTAGCCTAGACCAAAGGTATGGGGATTGTGTGGCACTTCGGCCAATTCAGCGACACCTTTTCGGCCACTCCTTCCTAGTCCCATCCCGGGCACATGTTGAATCTTGTTCATGAGGTAAACAGATTGCGCACTGACATATAGCCCTTCATCAACAACTAGGAGATCTTGAACTACCCGAGCCTCAGCCATGGTGAACCCAGATAGAAAGACATCCTCCTCACCATGTACGATTTCCAAAACCGGCGTAGTAACCTCTGGCGGTGGACGTATGGATGAGTTCCCAAAAACAATTGCTACCCCCTTCCCATGGGGCTATTTCAACATCTGGTGTAGAGTGGAAAAGACAGCCTTCACTTGGTGCAGCCACGGCCGCCCGAGGAGTAAGTTGAAGGTGGCTGGAACATCCAGAACATGAAATTCGATGTCCTGTTGGGCCAAGCCAACTTGAGTTCTTATCCGCACTGTCCCCATCACCTCCCGGCTGGTATTGTCATAAGCCCGAAATCACTTGGGCTGTTGGTACGAAATCTACGGGCTTTAACCCAATAGCATAGGCCGTACGCAACGGACACATATTTATGGCAGATCCCGTATCAACTAAGACAACTAGTATCCACTTATCCTTACACTCCACAGAGATGTATAATAGTTTGTTGTGCTCGGAGCCCTCAGGCGGTAATTCTTTGTCTGTGAATGTCAAAGTCAGTGAAGCTCCACCCGGGAAATCCAATCCTACCAACTGTTCGAGGGTCGTATCAATTAAAAGCTTAGCCTTGTCCATGGCTGAAAGGACGGCTTGCCTATGCACCCTTGAGGCCATGAGCAGTCTCCAGATGGAGATGTCTACTTGAATATTTTTAAGCTGCTTCAGTACAGTTTCCTCCTCTCACAGCCTGTCCTTCTACTTCTCTGCTTCCTTGTCTTTCCCGGATGCCTCCGGTTGGTCCAGGTGTGGGGGTTTAAAATACCACCCACTCCGGGTCATGTGGTCGACTTCTTCTGTGTACCACGTATCATCCGGGGGATTCTGTCCCCAATCATCATCAGTATGGGCCAGACGCAAATCATCGTCTTCCCACCACATGCCCTCAGCAACTAACAAACAACTGTCCGGCTCTGCTGTAGTTGTTTCCGTGCTCACAGCACATTCTGTCCCTGTAGGGGCCTTGGCTTTTCTAGCCCTCTGATCAGTCTCGCTCTTCTCTTGTTCAAACCGCCTCGGCGCGGTCTCTTGTTCTGTGTCAGCTGTACATAAACTGCCCAATTCCTAAGCAAAATTATTTGTACCAGTGCTCTCTGGCAACTCTTCCTTGTTCTCGACCATTCCGGCCGTTGTAGATGTTCCAGTTTCTAACTGTCCCTGTTTCAGCTATGACTCCTCATCAATATCTGGCTCGTCGCTGAGCCACCCTGTAGTATCTGTTGCTCTGTTCGCATCAAACCAACCGACACACATATCTCCCAGGTCATGCTCATCAAAGAACTGTAGGTTGTTGATATCCTTCTCAAGGTCGGCTAGGTCATCCAACCCCTGACTCAGCCCGTCCTCCCGGACAACATGTACCTCTGCCCCAGTTGGCAACTCCACCATTGGCTTGGCCTGATCTGTTGACACAATATAACCGCACGGGTTGTATGCTTCCTCAGTTAAGCTTGTGGAGCCCTCAGGCGTTCCCTCTTCTGTCATGTCCACCACCATGGGTTCAGGTTAGGATATTGACGTGCTCATCATGCATAATTCTGTGCATTCTGGAATGAACAATGCCGGCTTAGGCAGGTGAGAGGAAGTGATGTATATGCTGGGGTCATACGGGACGGCCATTGTTTGGATCAGGTTCGCTTGCCTAGGTAGAGGAGGGGATTGTTTGTGGTGACATTTGGTTTGTCAGGAGGTGCAATTACTTTGTTGTCAATGAGATCTTAAATCTCATGACGTAATCTGAAGCACTGGTCAGTATCATGCTCATGCTACGGATGGAAGGCACAATACTTGGCAGGGTTGTGTGCAGGAGGGAGGGGATTTGGCAATGGGCGTGGTTCCAGGGGCTTCAGATGCCTTTTCCTAATCAGGACCCTCAAGGCCGCAAACAAAGACATATAAAACGGGGTAAAGGTCCTCTGGCCCTGAGGTGGGTATTTTGCAGGTGGTGGGGTGGTTCCAGATGTACCAGTAAAGGGTGTGGCTGTTTTTGCGGTGGTGACCATCCCGACGTCAGAAGTTCTTGTGGTTGCATTGCTACTTGTAGCTGCATTCGAATCGTGTGTAAATGCCCTCTTAGACTGCTCCTTCTCCTAGTCAATCAGACCCTGTTTCATAGTGTAGACCGCTCGGAGAACTCCCGAGAAAATCTCGTTTTGTTCTCTAGCTACTACAGTTCGGACTCAATGTCACGGTTCTGAATCTAATCTCGCAAAGTGCAATGCAAGACCGATAAATCACCAAAGAGTCCAAATCCAGCAAATCGTTTTGGAAAACTAATTTTTTAAGAAAGAAGTGCCAAACATGGACTGCTTTTCCAGATACAGAGTTGCCACCTAAATATTTTATTTTGGAAAAATTTAGGAAACCCTGACTCGTGCCTAAGGCCACGTGTCCGTCATCACCAAAGTTGTCTCAGCTCGGGAACTTAGGTACGAGAGGGGAAGGTCATGCAATGAGCACCCCCGCTCGCCCGATCAAAGATCGGCCTATACTAAGCATGATATCTTGTTTTTTGAAAACACATGCATTCTTATTCCGGTTAATTAGCTAGAATTACTATGTGATGCGCACAACACACAAGTATAGACTAGATCGCCTAATTTGGAACAAAACATCACATATCCATTTGTCTGAAAATGGTTTTGAAGCTTGCTACTCGCAAGTAGGTTAAAACACAGATTTCAATGAATCGTTCCAATTCAAGTAATCCAACCTTCACCCACAGGCAGTTATATCACATAAGCAATTAGCCTTATGGTAAGTATGCTGTCATGTTAACACTCACACACATGCAAGATGCTAAAGCATAAACACTCATAGTGTACTCCGAGCCAAAACAAAGAACTAGTTAGTAATCAATGCATGATCCTAATTCATGTCAAGATGGGCAATGCAACACAGGCAAAATGCAACTAGAATAGGCTCGGCTATTCTAAGATGGCATATGAGATGCGACAATTCGATACATGTATTCAAGTAGGGATTGAAATACAATGCAGAAGGTATGCTAAATGAAATATGCCCTAAAACTAACCATCGTAAGCGGTTAAGTAAAAGGGAGAAAGAAATGGGGGTTAGAAGACATGCATCACACACACGTACGCTTATTACACCAATTGGCTCTCTCGAGGGAGAGACCGAAAAAATAATACAAACCATGTAATTAACTAACTAACAAGCTAATTAATTATTACACAATCAAATGAATAACTAGCTACAACTAATTATTACAACACTTAAATAATTAACAAATTAATTAACCTACAAAAAACAGTAAAGAGGCCTCGGGGAGAGGGACAAATGCATGCTCGGCCAGCTTCGCTCGGAAATCCGTTGCCATGCCTCATGTTGCCTCTGTTTGCACTACTTTGTACCTCTGCAAAGTGTGAAGATTCCCAACACACTTCTGATTCACCCCATGGGTACTGTCGGAGGCCATTGGCCAAAAATCATGGTCATCGGCTAAGATAAACTGATCATCGACCAAATATGAAGCCATCGGCCAAACACTTGTAGCCGACCAGCACTGAAAATGGCCGATCGGCCATCCCTTCCTGTAAAATGCTCTTTTGCTGCAGCAGAGGACAAATAGAGTATGGCAATACATTTATAAGACAATGTTTGCAACTACATCCCTTATCATGTTTAAGACTCAAAGAAGTGTAGTTCTCGACCCTCGGACCATCAATCGCGCATTTCAATGCATGATGGCCAAAAGAGTCAAGTGTGTAATTCAATATCAAATGAAATGCACAAAACACATACGGGACCTTAACCTCTATCATGTGTGATCAAGAGGTAAGGTAATGCACACACAATGCTATGCAAACTAAGCATGCAAGCAAGCATGCAATGGAACTAATATGCAACAACATATAATGTACTAAATATGTAACAAGCATGCGACAACATGCAAGGCAAGATGGATGAGCATGCAACAACATGTCAATTAGCAAGCATGTGATAACATGCAATATGACAAGCATGCAACAAGCATGTAAGCATGATGTAAAGCAGCAACTTTGAACAACATGGTAAATGGACTTAAACTAAAGATGGACAGACCTCAGCCATGCCCAAAATAAGTGGCCAAAGTTTTGAATTGGAAGCGTGAAAATGCAAAACAAACATGCACATGTAAATGGTCCAATACCTAGGCATAGGAGGGCAACTTTCAAGAGCACTTAAAAGGGGACAAATATGGACATGTGACAAACATTATAAGCTCTGAAATCATGTATAGAAAGGTGTCAAACCAACCAAACAAAGCAAGCAAAGCATACAAGAAAGCCCAAAGCTTAAGGCTAGCTAAGGGACTCAAACCATGGCCATGCAAGGCAAGCCCCAAAGGGCCAAGGGCACTCAAAACAGTCCCAAGGCAGGTCAAGACAAGACCAAAAACATGCTTGAAACTAGCCAACACAAGCTAGAATACAACTCTAAAAGGCATGAGGCATGCAAAGCTACAAAGGGGTGTTACACTACACCTATCAAAACGAAACATGGCATGAATTATCCAATGAAAAACAGAGTTATGGCATATCAAAATAAGCCCAAAAACCCACTTAGATGGCATCCCAAAGACCTAAGAATGGAGGCATACACAATGGTCCATTCATGAGGCATAAGGCATCAACTCTTTAAAGCATTAAAGGAGTGATAAGTGCAAGTATATGAGCATGAAACATGAACTGAAATTACATTTCAAATGATGCCAAATCATGATAATGGTCCAAGTAATGCATGCTAATGACTTGGACACTCAAAGCCAACAAGCTAGGTTGAACCATGACTATACAAAACGATGCAAGCATGACCAAAACAACACCAAACAGAGCTTAAACATGCTGAAATATGAATAAAAGCTTCTTTGGGTCAAGCCAAAATCATGCTAAAAACATGGCTTAAAGCACAAAGCATGTTAAGGCAATTTCATAGAAAAGCACTACAAGTGCATGAGGCGTGCAAAGGCTAACCAAACCAAACCTAAACAGAGGTATGACATGGTAAGACAACACCAAATACATGCTGAAAAGGGCACAACATAGGCTAGAATGACATGCTACTTCATGAAGCATACAAGACTAGTGTGTGTGATTTACACTACAAGTATAGAAACCATGCATGGAGTGATCAATCCAAGCAAAAACAGTGGTAAGCCTCAGCAAAATAACCACAAATACATGCTAATATACAAGCTAAAACAAGCCTAACAAACATGCTCACACATGAGGCATTCAAGGCAAGTATTGAAGACACAAGGAGAGGGGATGACCATCTCCTTCTTGGGACCTTAAAACACCATCCCCACCATTGAAATTCCTTTGGATTTCAGTGGTGAGAAGGCCAAAACAAGGTGATCCCGAAGCTCACAAAGAAGGCACAAAAGTAAGGCCAAACAAGGCCTAAGGAGGGGTAAACAACCCCAAACCAAAAAGTGACCTTAAACAAAGGTCTCAAGCATGCAAAATCAGAACTTTTATCAGTTTAGAGTAAAGCTTAAAACAATATGAAAATAGGTCTAAAAGCTTAAGCAAGAATGGGGTATCAAAAGGTTAGTTGCTCACCCTTGAAGAACACCTTCAAGAACAGAGCTCCAGCACCTTTCTCTGATCAAAACCACTCCAAGAACTCTAAAAACAACTCCCAAGGACCTTAGCAACCAAAGGATGGTGTTCTGCTAGGTGTTTTGTGTGCAATAATAAGACAAAAAGACATTCTAGAGCACAAAACAAGAATCAATAAGAAGATAAGTACAAATGTATATCTATCTCTCAAGACTCCTTTTTCTGAACCTCTGAGAAGGGAGGAGGGGCTCCCTTCTTATAGAATTCCAATTCTCAAGCTTGTTGAGCAAGCTTGAGTCTTGAAACAAATCCCTCCGTGTATGGAGGATGTGAATTGTGGATACCAGCTATCACAGCTGGCAGAAAATATCCGCAAAAAGCAGATGGAAAGGTCTCGGCTCAAAAATATGGCCGATCGACCAACATAAGTGCCGACCGACCAAAAGGAGTGCCAATCGGCCAACACTTTTGGCCGATGGCAAGAACACAAGGCTGATGGCATCAAGCCTTGGCCGATGGGTTGAGGGAATGGGTAACAAGCCACCCTCTTCCCTCAGAAGCAAAACACAAGTCCTTGGTCCACAACCAAGCACAAAAACAGACAAGTTGAGAGATCCTAAGGCAAGGCGCGCAGCCGAGACCTCCGGGAACTCAAAACGAACGCGAGCATAGAAGATCATCGAGTGTTCAAACGATGACATCCAAGTCTTGAGGACGGTCAAAAATGGGGTGTCTACACATAGTGTCCTCAATTTGTACCCCAATCTCATGAAGATCAGCAAAGATGGGGAGGGGTTGGACAATCATCCTCTGCATCAGCTTCGGTTGCAGATTCCGGACAACCATCCTTATCTAGTCTTTCTCAGCTGGCCTAGTTGACATCATGGAGGCCTTAGCCCTCCACCGAGTAACAAAGGCAGAGAAGCCCTCCTTCGGCTCTTGTCTAGTTGCCTCGAGATCACGAGTTGTGACCTCGATTTGAGTATTGTAAGAATATTGAGCAATGAGGCCTCGGCCATCTCTTCCCAACTTTTCTTCACTGAATCTTCCAGTTTGGCGTACCAGATGGCCGCAATACCTGACAGGGTTCGACCAAAGAGGGATAATTTCTAGAGTCTAGTAAGGCCCATCGGCCGCAGGATGTCTAAAAAAAGCCTCAAATGGACCATAGGATCGCCTGAACCATCGAAGCGATCTATGTGAGGCATTTTAAATCTGTCCAGCAAAGTCACCGCCGAATCTGTGTAGCCATCCTCTATGTCTGGGATCGAGTTAACTCCCTGAGCTCGCTTAAACAGTTTCTCGAGCTTACTGACTTTCAAGGCTGTAGGATCAACCTCAAACTTGAACGGTGTATCTATTGGGTAAGCCGGCGCTTTGGAAGTCTGATGTGGGACTAGCCCTACCGGAACGTCCGTATTCTCCTGGACGTTGACTGTCTCCCTGGGTATTGGAACCACAAGCGGGGATGGGTGCGAAGCAGAAGCTGCTGTTTGTGGTTGTTGTTGTTGTTGCTGTTGAAGCCTAGAAATGAGTTGAGCCTGCTGGGCTACAACCTCTGTTTGACGAGCGGTCACTTCTGCCTAGAGGGCAGCATCTCGCTGCATGGCGTCGATAGTCTGCTGGAGTTGACGCATCATTTCTTCCATGTTGACTGAAAGATACTGATCTGTTTGACTCTGTATACCCTCTGAAGTAGAAGTAGAAAACTGATTTTCACTGAGCACAAATGACTGACAAACCAGTGAACTATGCTGAACTCGTCTCTGTCTTGTAACTGGGGAGAGCGAAGCAAACACAGACTGTCCTCTGACAAGGTCCCTAGATCGATACAACCTCCTAACTCTGGTCCAGAGTGCTTGGGGGGAAACTGCCTCGTCGGAAGCAATGATGAACTACTACCTTGCAAAAAGAAAAATAAAACAAAAAGAAAGAAACATCAATCAGCAAACGGACAGCACCACGTTTTAGATAAGAACAACACACAGTTGAAATCATAAGCTGGACAATCTGTACTCAAACACTGATTTCTACCCCCAAATTTCCTGCCTCAAAACTGATACCCTCAAATACTGATGTCCTCAGACCGATACCCAGACTTGCAACTGATACATGCATTCCTGTAGAGACACACCTTAACAGCACAAAGCAAGCAGGTGAGAGCCAAAACACCCCTATGGTGGGGTAGGGTTTCCCTGTCCTAGTTTCGTCAAGAGCTAGGGTTTCACTACGTATGCATACAGTTTCAAACAACCTACATTTGGGTGAGCAATCTGTCCTAGTTTGGAATGGTCTCTATGGCTTCCAATATGCAAATAGGTCGATTGGTCAAAAAGGGTGCGTCGGTGGTGATCCCGATCCAAGGTTTGTGTTCCCATCGTAGCAGAGCCCGCAACCAGTCAGCCTTATGGCACGCTTTTCCAAGCAAGACTCCAGCAAACTGTTCAGAAATAGCAGATGGCAAACACTGTGACTTAGGGGCACCAATGCAAACGTAATGCAAAGAAACACATAAGTGTAAATAAAACAACATATCATGAGTTCGAGTCAAATTCCCTAAATCCCAAGCAGAGTCACCAGAAATTGTAGACTCGACTTTCTTCGCACACCCCCCTTTCAGAGAGGCGCGAATTGGTCTCCTACAGTTCGGACTCCTGTCACGGTTCAGAATCTAATCTCACAAAGTGCAATGTGAGACTAATAAACACCAAAGAGTCCAATCTGGCAAATCATTTTGAAAAATCATATTTTGAATCAAATAATGTCAAAACTGGACTGCTTTGCCAGATTACAGAGTCGCCACCTAAATATTTTATTTTTGAGAAATTTAGAAAACCCTGACTCGTGCCAAAGGCCCCGTGTCTGTCATCACCAAAGTTACCTTGGCTCGGGAACTTGGGTACGAGAGGGGAAGGTCTTGAAAGGAGCACCCCCGCTTGCCCGATCAAAGATTGGCCTCTACTAACATGATATATTATTTTATAAACCTCATATGTTCTTATCTGGATTATTAGCTAACCCTACTATGTGATGCGCCCAGCATACAAGTATAGACTAAAATCACAAGAATTTTTGAAAGTGGTTTGAAAATGTCACTCGCAAGTGGGCTAAAGCACAGATTTCCCACCCTCTGGTGGGCTTAAAACAAGATTTTGCCACTTCGTAAAGTGGGCTTAAAACTCACATTCGATGAATTGTTCCAATTCAAGCAACAAAGCCTTCACCCACAAGCATTCATGCAGTTAATCACTTAAGCAAATAGCCTCATGGCAAGCATGCTAAACATGGCATCACTCACACTCATGCAAGTATGCTAAAGCGTAAAGACTTACAGTGTACTCCAACCCGAAACAAAAGCCAGTTAGAAATATGCATGATCCTAACTATGTGAAGATGCCTAATGCAACACATGCAATAATGCAACTCAATAGGCTCGGCTATCTCAGATGGCATATGAATGCAATGATAACATACTTCGATACGTATTCAAATAAGTATTGAAATACAATGCAGTTTGAATGATGCGTCAAGCCCGGTACATACACGACAAATGAATGATGCAAACATACAAGCATAAGGTATGCTAATCGAAATATGATCCCTAATCTAACCATCAAAAGCTGGTAAGTAAAAGGGAGAAAGACGTGGGGTTGGAAGACATGCACGCACACTTATTACAACATTGCGCCCTCTCGAAGGAGGGTCTGAATAAATAAGCTAAGCTAATCTAAGTTAAGCTAATATACAATCCAACTAATTAACTATGCTAAGCTAATTAAGATATTGCAAAACAAATTGAACTAATTAATTACAACACATGTAATAATTAGAAACAACTAGCTATTCAATCACGAAAGAAAAGATGGCCTCGTGGGCGAGGGAGATATGCATGCTCGATTGGCGTCCGCTCGGAAATCCATTGTTTTGCCATCAATTGCCTCTGTTTGCACTCGCATTGGTTTCTGAGCATTGAACCAACCTTCCAGACTGCTTCTGCCTTCAAAAGGGAACATTTTGCACCAAAGTTGGACTGGTGGCCGGTCGGCCACAAAAAGTGGCTGCCGTCCACCTCAACTAGTTGGCCAGCTAGTGAAAGTGGTCGGTCAGCTACTCCAAGTGGCCGGCCGACCACTTGCTTCTCCAAACTTCTAGTTTTTTTGTAACAGAGAACAACAGAGGCATAGCAATGTATTTGCAAGGAAATGTGTGTACTGCCACACTCCTCATCATTCCTCAAGCTCAAAGGAGTGCGGCGCTCGGCTTTCAAGCCACCAACCAAGCATCTCAACGCATGATGGCCCAAAAACCAAGCTTGTACATGCTTAGTGAATGCACAAACAATACACAAAGAGCCTACACCCCATCATGCATGATCAAGGGTGTTGGCGACCAAGAAATGTGACACGTTTCATCACTTCAAGTATGAAACGTCCCACATTTCTTGTGTTTGGATTAACGTCCGATCCAAACACATGCAATGCAACACAAATGCTTATCTTGGCATGTTTTACTTGGTTGATTCTTGTTTACACATTTTAAGTTACTGATTAATCCTTTAACCGGTTAAGTCCAATGTGAAAAGTCCTCTAATGGGAGAGATGGTCTAAGCCACAAGTGTTTTGAGCATGAAAGAGGTCTCATGCTGTTGGTTAGTAGAAACCCCCAAGAAAGGGTTAAAGCCATTAGGAATGAAAACCTCAAATTCACACTCAAGCCAACAAGGGCTCAAGTCCACTTTCAAAGCAAATTGAAAAGTGAAGAAGAGAGGAAGGTGGTAGACTTTTCAATGCTGAAATGGCATGCTAAAGACACTAAATCATGCAATCAACATATGCACAACATGTCAATAGCCAAAGGCATCGAAACTAGTGAAGTGTATTACACTAGAAGCATGCAATATCAAGCTCAAACATCCAAACCAGCTATGGACAGACCTAAAACATGCCAAATCAGTGGCCTAAACATGTTGAAATTAAGGCACAAAAGAGTAGAAGATCATGCGCACATGTTGGCTCACAAGCGAGGCATAGAGCATAACTCTCAAAAGCGATTGAAGAGCGATATATGTGAGAATGTGACAGAGGTATATACTCTGAAATCACATGCTAAATGATGTTATACCATGCAAACATCACAAACAAAGCATGTTAAGGACCTTGGAACCCAAAGCTAGCAAAGCCACTTACACTATAGCCATACAAAGCATGCCTTACATGACCAAGAATGCTCAAAACAGAGCTAAAGCATGTTAAAACATGAGCAAAAACATGCTGAGATAGAGCTAACATAGGCTAGAATAGCAGGCTAACTCATGAAGCATACTAGGCTAACAAGCATGATTGCACTACAAGTGCAAGAAGCAAGCAACAAATGACCCAACCAGCCAAAAATAGAGCTAAAGCAGGTCAAAAAAGTCACAAAAACAAGCTGAGATCAAGCCATGAGATGGTAAAAAAACATGCTCAACTATTAAGCCAACTATGCATACAAACATGATACAAGGAGAGGGGACCACCCCCTCCTATTTAAGACTTCAAAACCAACCTTCTACCACTGAAATTCCTCTGAGTTTCAATGGTAGAAAGGCCAAACAAAGGTTGCTCCAAAGGCTAAGAAAGGTGGCTTAAAAGGCTTTACAAGCCAAAGAGCCAAGGGAGGAAACTACCCCCCTAACCAACAAGACTCAAACCAACATTTTAAAGCCTTAAAATCAAAGTTTTTAAGAGGTTCAAACCAGCCTCAAAATAGCATGCAAAGGTAGTCAAGCACTTAATCAAAACAAAGCTTAAAAGGGACAAGTTCTTACCCTTGAAGCACAGCAACAGTTCAACAACAATTCTGGACCAAAACCAAGCCCAAGACCTCAAACCAAGCTCCAAGGGACCTCAGCTCCAAAGTGAAGGTGTTTGACTAGGTGTCTTAGTGAAAATATGTGAAGAAAACTCACTTTTAAGCACAATATAGCACAATATAGAGAGAGATAGAGAATTCTAGAGATAGGGTAAAATTTAGCTCCTAAGTTTTCTGAACCCTCTAAAAGGGGGAGGGACCTCCCCTTATATAGAGGGTTAAGCCAAAGCTTGGCTTCAATCCCTCCATACACGTGTATGGAGATGAGCCTCAGTGCTCAACAGCTGGCTCAAAAGATTTGAAAATATCTGAAAAATGAGAAAATTGGCCGTCGGCCACTGCAGGTGGCTGGCCGGCCACCTCCCCTGGCCGACCGACCACTTCAAATGGCTGGCAAGGAAGAAAAGTGGCCGACAAGTGCCAAAAGTGGCCGGCAAGGTCTTTCCCCCCCCCCCCCTCCCAGGCAAGAGACACAAGGTTTGGCCCAAAAACACAGAGTGTTAAGAGGCTTAAAGACAAGGTGCTCGGCCGAGACCTTTGGACACTCGAAACGAGCGCAAACATGCACAATCATCGCGCGCACAAATGTTGACGTCTAAGTCTTAAGGTCGGTCAAAAATGAGGTGTCTACAGCAACGGTATAGTTTTTCCCCGTAGCACTTACGCTCGGATATCTAATATTTGAACCAGTCGCTCTTCATAAGAGACATCCTCATCTACCTCCAAATCAACCCAATCAAGCACATGAGAATGGTCGGGTTCATACTTCCTAAGCATAGATACATGGATTACGTTGTGAACTCCCGAAAGTTGTGGCGGTAAGGCTAACCTGTATGCCACTTCCCCAATTTGTTCTAAGATCTCAAAAGGTCCAATGAACCTTGGAGACAATTTACCACTCTTACCAAATCTCATCATACCCCGCCTTGGTGAGATTTTTAGAAACGCATGATCACTAGCTTCAAAAGATAAGGGTCGTCTCCTCTTGTCGGCATAACTCTTTTGTCGGCTTTGGGCCGTAGCTAACCCTTTTCCGAATGAGAACAACTTTCTCGGTTGTCTCTCTAACAATTTCTAGACCCAACAACGGTGCATCACCTACCTCGGCCCAACAAACCCATGTTCTACAAGATCGGCCATACAAGGCCTCAAATGGTGCTATCCCAATACTAGCTTCGTAACTATTGTTATAGGCGAACTCCACCAATGGTAAGTGCCTCTCCCACGACCCCTTGAAATCAAGGACACAAGCTCTAAGCATGTCCTCCAAAATCTTAATGGTACGCTCCGACTACCCATCGGTTTGAGGATGGTAAGCAGTGCTAAAGGTCAACTTAGTTCCCAACGCCTGTTGAAGGCTTTGACACAACTGGACAATAAAACGAGGATCCCTATCCGACACAATAGTCACAGGGACTCCATGAAGTCAGACTATCCCTCTAATGTACAACTCTGCCAAATGCTCAACTGAGTCGCCGATGCTCATCGGAATGAAATGGGTGCACTTAGTCAACCTATCCACAATTACCCAAACGGCGTCATTGCCTCGCTGTGTTCTAGGAAGTCCAACTACAAAATCCATGGTAACATGCTTCCATTTCCACTCGGTTATCGGTAAGGGTTGTAACAAACCCGCTGGCCTTTGGTGTTCGGCCTTCACTTGTCGACAAGTAAGGCACCTCGATACAAACAAAGCGACATCTCGCTTCATACCCCTCCACCAAAACTGACAACTAAGATCATGATACATTTTAGTGCCTCCCGATGTACCGCAAGGCGTGAGACTCCCGGAGTACTTCCTCTCTGCAACGTTCTGGTACAAATAAGCATTGTAGATAATGTACACTCTGATTTGAGTAGACGCTCAAACCTTTCTCTTCCTTCCCGTTGGAAACTCTAACACGGATTGACACCACTCCATGGTCTCTTTGTTATGCCTCTATAACCTTGCTAATTAAGATAGGTTGAGCATTCATTGTGAACAAGGTTGCACTCTCGTCAAACTCACCCAAGTGCAAATCAAACTTGCCAATAACACCTAGCATATCCCATTCCCAAATGGCCACACTTGCCAAACTACTCACAGATTTTCGACTCAAAGCATCAGCCATTACATTGGCCTTCCCCGAATGATAGTGTAACTCGAAGTCATAGTCATCCATAAATTCCATCCACCTCTGTTGACGTAGATTCAAATCTTTTTGAGAAAACAAATATTTAAGACTCTTATGATCGGAGAAGACCTCAAACTTCTCACCACACAAGTAATGCTTCCAAATTTTCAAGGCAAAAATTACCGCTGCTAATTCCAAATCATGGGTTGGGTAATTCTTCTCATGAATTTTCAATTGTCGTGATCCGTAGGCCACGAATTTTCCCTCTTGCATTAAGACACAGCCGAGTCCATCCCCGGACGCATCACAAAAGACAGTGTAATCCAAACCCCTTTCCGAAATTATCAAGACTAGTGTTGTATTCAATCTAGCCTTAAGTTCTTGGAAAGACTTTTCACAAGCCTCAATCCATACAAACTTGATACCCTTCCTAGTCAACCTAGTCAAAGGTGCAGCTAGTCGAGAGAAGTCCCTTACAAAACGTCGATAGTACCCTGCTAACCCCAAGAAACTCCAAATCTCAGAAACATTTTTGGGTTGTTCCCAATCTTGTACGTCTATCTTTGAGGAATCTACAGTTACTCCCCCACTCGACACTACATGCCCCCAAAAATTCACCTCGGTGAGCCAAAACTCGCACTTATAAATTTGGCATACAAACGGTGCTCCTTAAGCAATTCAAGCACTACTCGCAAGTGAGCCTCATGTTCCTCCTCGAAGGTTGAATAAATTAAGATGTTGTCTACAAAGACGACCAAAAAAAGGTCCAAGTATTCTCAGAAAATTCGGTTCATCAAATCCATAAAGGAAGCCAGTGCATTAGTTAACCCAAAAGGCATTACAAGGAATTCATAGTGGCCATAACGCGTACGAAAGGCCGTTTTCTGGATGTCCTCCTCCTAGACTCTCAACTAATGGTATCCCGACCACAAATCTATCATTGAGAAGCAGCGAGACCCTCTAAGCTGATCAAACAAATCATCTATTCTAGGTAGAGGATACTTGTTCTTAACGGTAACTCGATTCAACTTGCGGTAATCAATACACAACCGCAATGACCCATCCTTCTTCTTCACAAAGAGAGTCAGCGCTCCCCAAGGCGATGTACTAGGGCAAATGAAGACCTTGTCTAAAAGCTCTTGGAGTTGAATCTTCAACTCATGCAATTCGACTGGTGCAAATCTATATGGCACCATGGAAATTGGTGTCGTGCCAGACGCTAAGTCAATGGAGAACTCTATCTCCCGGTAGGGTGGCAAACTGGTAAAATCCTCGGGAAAGACATCCAAGTATTCACAAACTACTCTTGGTAATGCAACACGAGCCCCGTCACTCTCATTATTCAAAAGAGTTGCAAGAAGGCCACTAAGCCTGCTCATACTACGAGGGTCATACTACGAGGGTCAAAGACTGGTGACAAGACCTTTTCAACTCAATTCCCTAGAAAGTAAAAACAATCACCACTCGAGGTGCACACAGTAACTCTCTGACGATAACAATCAATCACAGCTTGGTACGAACATAACCAGTCCATGCCTAAAACGAAATCAAAACTCAACATATCTAGCAGCACAAAAGCAAATGGAAGTCGATGCCCGGCAACTTCTATCTCACAACCTCGACACCCAAGGTCTAAATCAACCAAACCCCCAACGGGTGACTCTACTCTGAGCGGAGACGCTAACCGTGCCACTTCTAACCCTAATGCAGAAGCAAATGTAGTAGATATAAATGAATGAGACGCACCCGTGTCTATTAACACATTAGCCAAAGTATTGCACACAACAAAAAGACCTCTCACAACTGAGGATCCTGGTAACTGCTCTGGTGCGGTAACAGTATACACACGCCCCTGTGGCCCCTGGCTAACTTGCTCATCTCTCGGAGTATAGGCTTGGTGCACTGACTGAGCTGAAGCGGCTCCTTGATTAGTCTGTGAAGTCTGGACTGAATGAGTCGGCTGGTGGCTCTGAATCTGCCTCAACCCTGATGCGCCAGATGCGCCTCCCAATTGTGGGCAAGTCCTCTTCATGTGCCCCGGCTGACCACATTGGAAACAACTAATCCATTGTCCTTTATTCTGAGGTTGACTCTAAGATCGGTTAGGTGGTGGTAACATCAACTGCCCTCCTCCCTTCTGTAGGCAGGCAAAGGCTTTGTGACCCGGTTGGCCACACTTGAAACAAGTAAAGCCACTCGGTGTACTCTTTCCTTAGCCCGCACTAGGCAAAGGAAAAGTAGATCTAGATTGTTGTGGTTAGGACTGGGATGAAAAGGTGCTCCTGCTCCTCTTATTCTGCCTATAGTCTCCTTGTGGCTCCTAGCCCCTAGACCTCGAACTCCGAAGTCTCTCCTCCACAACTTGCACAGTAATCTCCACATGTGCCACCGCCTTTACAAGACAGTCGTAGTTCTGAATCATGTTTTCAGCAATCTTAAACTAGATTTTAGTTCTCAACTTCTTCTCAAACTCGATGCAACGACGCTCTTCCATTGCCACCAACTCCGGTGCAAACCGGGACAAACTAGAAATGACCGCTTCAAACTCAACCACAAACAGGTTAAGTTGTTTGAGGTCTCGAAACTCCTGCCTCAATCTCTCCTTGGCAGTGGAAGGTAAGTACTTATCTTGCAAAGCAACCACAAAGGCTTCCCATGTTGGCTCCACCCTACCCTTGGCGTACTTCCACCATTGACCCTCATCTCCTTTAAGATAGTAACTCGCTGGAGTCACCCTTAGCTCGTTATCATCAATGTGAAGCATCTCAAATGTCTTCACTGTTTGTTGGAGCCACTCATCCGCTTTCTTGGGCTCGGGGCCACCCTGGAACTCATCCAGCTTAGCCTAAAAAAACTCCCTAGTAAGAAAGCTCGCCCTTGACTCTATAGTGTTCTCTCGGGCTTGATTCCCCGCTCTCAACAAATTCATAGACTCCCTCAAAGCTCCCTCCATTTCCCGGGCTAGAGCTCCCTCCATTTCCCAGGCTAGAGCTCCCATTGCGGTTTGACCCATTTGTTCCACTTGTTCGGCCACATTAGCTTGGCCTGACTCTTCTTCTTGCACCGAAACCTCATAGGCCGGTACCTCATGTATACCTCGGCGGGCCCTACCACGTCTCCCACCTCAACCACCATGGGTTTGACCTCTTCCTGACATCCTATAAAGGACAATAGAAATAATTTAGCACACTAACTCATATGTGCTCGTAACTTGCCTCACACATTCGATCACAACAATGCTATACTTTTCTCTACCATTTAGACAATGTAATTTCACTCCACATATGCACTTAGTCATGCAAACACATATGGATTATTCTTTCATGATGAAATTTGTCCCACGAAAAACCAAGAATTCTTAGTAGAACGAGTATTGATCAAGTACCCTTCTAAAAAAACTTCAAAGAATTTAACAGGCGCAAACAACATCCCAAAAGTTCAATCCCATACCCATATAGTCACATAACCATGTTATCACATAATCACAAAATGCATAACAACTTCCTATCATGAAACCTATCATGCAACGTGAACCCATTGTGGTTAAACAACCACATCCCACGAGCTCCAAGTATTCAAACCCGGTAGTTCTGATACAAAGTTGTAATGCCCCAAATTTTCATACCCAAATGATAATACAACAATCATGGTTCTTTATGGTAAAACTGAACATAAATTCCCACACTTGCATTACATGATACAACTAGTCTCCATGCGATAATACATTCACTTCAAATCAAAGAAACATAAACAATAAATACCCTCATGAGTTTACAAGTTTCCAAGGCTTAGGCCCAGTTACACAAGTTGGTTATTCAAACCCACATAAATATAGCCCTTGGCTTACAAAACAGAGTCACGCAAAATGAGAACATTGTACTCCCAACACACACACTTCCACGCCCTTAGTTGGGTGGAATTACCACGTCTTTTCCTGCACAAAAATCCCGTAGGGTGAGCATAAAGCCTAATAGAGAATTCTTAACAAAATATATACATTTTATACAAGTCTCAAAAGATGGATGCATATGCCATGCCATGTCTTTTTGGAGATAAAACACATCTTTATCTTTTGAAAACCATCATGCTCAATGATGTCATGCGATTTCCATTGATCAAAACTTAACAATTTAATTCGAGGGGGTGGTAAATACAACTCTGATAATCTCTAGGTACGTGTCTACAAGTAGACTACACAAGTACTACCACTTTGTCATTTTTACCGGTATTAACTGGAAGGCTCGCACCTATCCGTGCGGGTTTTTCGGTCGTTCACCTCGGACACTCAGGCCAACTTATCAATTTCATCTACACCACCTTTCAAGACTTACCACCGTATTTACCCCAAAACCATTTTATGAAAACTCGTTTTCCCTACATTATTTTCTCAATGCAAGATTTTCAATTCAACGTTCAAAGCCCAACATAATCAAGTGAATTGATATGCCCATGTGATGATTAAATGCAATACAACATTTCTTCCATATTCAATTCCTCCTCACAATATTACCATTGTGATCACATTTACCAATCCTCTTTTCGATGCAATTTCACAAGATGAATATATACTTTTATATCAAATTCATTCAAGAGATAAACATAATTACCACACTTCAAACAATCTCAACAATTTAGTCATTTCAAGACTATAACAACATTTCGAACAACAATTTCCAAAGAACTTCAACATTTCTCATATTCCATGAAAGCTCATCATTCATATGTATATAAATAAGTACCTTTCAAATCATCCATTTATATATACAAACTCATCATTTGTTTTCAAAACATTCCCAATTTCTAGGTTTTCTCTCCAAAACCCATTTATCTTTAAATGTTTGAGAAAATCTCACCAAAAACATCTTTCTTCAATCAACATAGTTCAAACCCTCAATTTCTATTTAAAAGGAACAAGAAAGTAAACCCACTTTCATAATCACTCATCTTCTTGAATCAACAATCAATTTTCAAAACTAATCAAAGGATGATTTCAAAAATTATCTAAATCTTGCAAAAATATATATATATAACTCAAAGAAAATACCTACCTCAAGTATTGAAGAAGAATAGAGATGAAAACCCAAAATCAACGATGTCGAAACACGATCTTCACCGCACACAACGAAGCCCTCGAGGAGTTAACCAACTTTGATGAAGAACTTAGGTCTAAATCCTAAAGGATTTGAAGAAATCAATGATCTTGTGAGGTTTTTGGTAGAAAATGTAGAGAGAAGGGAGAGGAAATGTTTTTAGAGAGAGAGGGGTATACAAAAATGATTCAACTTCAGCACAAAAAGAGAAGGAAAGAGAAAACTTTTCGGATTCACCTTATCCCCACACCTCACCCCGCACCTACCTTTTTAGCAAAATGCTACACCCTCTGCCCTAGTTTCCCGCACGTGCGACTTGGCCTCCCGTACGTGCGGCCCCTCTCCTACACGTGCGGCCCTGGCCCCTAGCCCAGAAGTCCTTCGGTTCAACTCCCGACACACCGGACCTGACTCCACACCCTCCGAGACAAGTGAAACTCAACACCGGAGTAAACAAGAACATGAATTTTAAGAAAGACTCCCTAACACAACAAAATCAAATGATTAACAAGACTCCCAGTCTAATCCGTCACTCGAACAAGGGCAAACCCAACGGTAACAAAGAGGAACAAGGAACGCACCACAAAACTGGTCATCACAATGATGGTGATGAAGATGACACATTCGGAATTTAAGATGATCATGAAAAATAATAGATTTAGGGTTTATGTTGGTTGGCTATGAACAGTAATAGGTTTAGGGTTTACAAACATGGAATACGTATAGTTGGAGGTGGAGGTGGAGGTGGAGGTGGGGGTGGGGGTGGGTGTCCAATATTATAGAGTATTAGTTCTTATTGATATGTGGGTGTTCCATTTAATAATATCTTTTAATGTAATTTTACTTTAGGATATAATTGTAATAAAAAAATTATAAAATGGAGGTTCAAAGAATTTTGACAGGTGCTAATAGCCGCACTCTATATAAAAATTATGTATTTTCCTCAGGTGCTAGTCATGTGACCACTAAAGTGACCAAACACATGATCAACTAGGATTGGCAGGCTGCCCTTTCCTCTGTCGTTGCTGCTACAGCTGCACCTTCTCTCTCTGCTCCATCCTCACTTCTTTGTTCTTTGTTGATTGTTGTTTCCTCTGCTTCTCCTCTGCATCTTCTTTATCATTGTTGATTTCTACTCTGCGGCTTCTTTTTTCCTCTGCTGCTGGTGCCCTTTTTTTCCTGCTACTACTGCGGCTGTTTTCTTTCCTTTCAAGTCACTTTTTCCCTCTTTGTTTGGTGCCAGATAGGTTTGAACAACATTATATTGTTACTTAAATGCGTTTAAATTGAGTTTCATGAAGTGATTTTCTTTATTCAAGATCTCTGCAAATTGTATGGCTATAATGATTCTAGTTACAGTCCTTTTTTCCTTTTGGGTAGGTATACTAGCTAGATTTTCGTTGTCTGGCACTTATGCTCATACAATGGCGAAGTCAGGAATTTAAATCAGGAGGGGTATTTTTTTTTTTAATAACTAATAATAAGAAGATAATAATAATTTTTGAATTAATATTAAGTACAAAAAATTAAATAAATTGTTACAAAAGTATTTCATATAAAATTTTACAATTAACTTCGAGTAAAATCGAAAAGAAAATATTGCGTGTAACTAGTGTATCATGAACAATGTAAAAAAATCATATATATAAGTCGTAAAATAAATTATATAATGGTAAGATAAATCGAATTTTTACAAAATTTGAGTAAAAATTTCATATAATAATGATATCACATCATTATTGACATGTGATATCATCAACCAATAGTAAAACAACATATGAAGGGTAAAGTCCACATGCAAATATAACTAACACTTTAGTAATTTTTACATATATATGGTGAGATTAATTATATTTGCATATTAATAATGAAGAATATTACCTTTATATTGAGATTTTTTCATAAAATTTTCATACATAAAAATATAATTTGTTGTAGTCACTTCATTTTTAATAAAACAATCACTATTGTTTTCATAAATTTAAAAATACCCTTGACATTTTATTCTAAATATTATTTTTGTTTAAAATTTTATTTATATACATATATTCAAAAAAAAAAAAAAAAAAAAAAAAAAAAAAAAAAAAAGAGAAAAATCCAGTAGAAGCACGTGACCCCTAGTCCCATGTGGCTCCGCCACTGTTCATAGAGTTTTCCTATGTATAATGACAGTGCTCGTCTTGTAAACTTAGGGGTGCATAAATATTGAACACTTCAGGCAGTCAATAAAATTTTACTACTCAAAACAGCTTTATTTCTCTTTTCTTTTTTACTCACCATTAAAGAATGATTTCAATTTAATTATTTAGTCAAGCATTTAAATTATGTTTAGGGTAAATTACACTAACACCCCTTGATTTTTTTTTTTTTGAAATAACAATGTCACCCCTTTATTATCTAAAATACCACTAACCTCCCCCGTCAGTTAACATTGTTAACTAAATAATGAAATTACTATATTGCCCTTGTTTGGCAAAAAGTTTTCTTTTTCTTTTTCTTTTTCTTTCCCTACCTCCACCTCCCAACAACATACATAAATAATGAAAGAGAAAAGACGGTTACCTCCCAACTCGCTATGCTCCATAGCCCACCATCATGGATGGACCACATCACCTACCCATTGAAGCACAGGCCTCCACTAAATCCACCAAATCCCCCACCACTACAGTCAATACCAAAATTCGAAGAATGGGTCTGTTAAATTGCTTAATCCATAGCATTCCGCTAAATCCAACTCTGTTTAATCACTCAAGAAAAAGCAGCCACTCTAGTTTTACCCAAGCAATTGCAAGCTCACGGAGGTGTTACTTCACTTATGAAAATTAGCTCCACAGGTCAAACATTTAAGTAGGCAACTTTTATTTATGTACGTATATGTATGTATCTATGTATATACATGTTATGTGCATATGAGAGAAATTAATTGAACTGTGTTACTATCCTTTGTTGGAAATCAAAATAAAAAATTCTTATCTGAATATATATATATATATATATAAGGAGTTCTCAAAATATTTAGAAAATAATTGTTCTGAAATTCTTTTCTTTTTTGGAAATCAAAATAAGAAGTTCCCATGTTTGTATAGATTGAGTTTTGTTTTATTTACTGAAATTCTTTGCTAGAAATCAAATTAGAAGATCCCAGTTGGTTGGGTGGTTAGATTGTGAGTGGTTTTGGTTAAGAGAAGCACTAAAGAAAGGGTCTGCGATTGAAAGAAGAAGAGGTGAACGGAAGAGAAAGAAATTTGTAAGGGTAAAGTTGGCATTTCATGCCCTATTTTCGCTTTCATCACAATTTTCTGTTTAGTCAACAAATAGTTGATGAACAAAAGGACTAAAGTGTTACAAAATTTTGTAAAGCAAAGGAGGGCATGGTGGCCAACTAGGCTAAAGAAAGCCACTTTGGGGGAACCTTTGACAACCAAATCCCCTTCCGAGGAAAGTCAACTTGTTAAGTGCAAATAATCCATCAGCTTTGTGTTGAATCTATGTCCCACAAGCCACATTTGGTTCCATACCACGGTTTTGGTTATTTTCAAGCTTCAAGGTAGTATAAAATTAGCTCTAGAAGCTTCTTTGTGCTTCCAGTGTAAGAACTCATTGTAAGTTCTTAATGAGAATTGTCAGTTGTCATTATATTCATATATAGAAGTAGGCCCTCTAATAACTTATGTTACATGGCTTGTTCTAAATGTATGAAGTACACGTGTCGGACACTTGACATTTGCGTAAGGGTATGAGATGTGTGCCCAACATGTTTAGTTGACCATTAACCTAAGAAACATATTTAGTAATTTGAGTTGACCAAAAAGGTAGGCATAAAACCACATAGTATGCATGAAATACTCTTTGGCACCTTGTGAACACCATTTTACCTTTGAAAATAAACGAAGTATACCAAGAGAGAAATAATTTGTCGTGTACCCAAGTCCACATAACATTGCTAATAACTATAAACATGCATGAAACAAAATCTTTCCCAAATAATAGCATTATTCATACACTTTGTGCATGTTTCTTTCCACTTATTTGCAACTTATTCAACTTAAAATTTGAAAATGCATGCTTTACTAGTTTAACCCAAAAAAGTTAGGTCGTTTGCTCCACTTAATTGGTTCACCTCAAAATGCATAAAATAGGCTGCATCGGCTCTTATTTCAATCTGTGTTGGACCGATCAATATACCAATAATCAAGTCTTCAGTCTACTGGTGGAATACATCGCATCAACTTGGGAGCATTAGCCAATTTGGTACATCAATATATGTTACTATGCCCATTCCAATCTTGTCTAACTTCACTAACTCCCTCTTCTCAACCCGTATCTTGTTCATTCTAAAAATACATCTTCTTATTCCATCTTTTCTCAAATCTCCTTTAACGAAAAAAATAGAAGCTCGAGAAGGAATACCAAAATCTAGTTCACTCGCTGAGTCTCTTTGCATCAATGACTAAATGGTTAAAGTGCCTAACCTATACAAGAGGCAAATTTGTAGGTCTGATTCCTATTGGATGGACTTGGAACGTTTAGTTCCATCGCTGCTCATGGAATTTATAGCTCGCCCTTATACCTTATAGGGCACTTCACTCGCTTAACACTTGTTCTTCACTTGCTAGGGAAAGAAAAGGGATAGATGATTGAAAATCCAGCTTAGAGATCGCAACTAAAGTTAGAGTAGGAGTACCATCCATTATCTCCAATCAAGGCCTTGATTACCTGCCAATTCCATTTGATCCGTTGCTCTGCAACTAAGGACGAGATTGCCATCACACGAGCTTTGAAGTTCTGAAATGTTCTCTTTAATAGGGCTTCCTTGACCAGGCTCTTCACCGTAGAACTTTTACCCCAAAAACTAGAGCACAGCATAAGCTAAAAGCATTTTTTTTAAGTGGAAGCAATGGTGTTCAAAGCATTGTTTTACATTGTCTTGTTATTGTAGTGTTGCAAATAAATCAAAAACAAGTTAGAAAACCAAGTTCTAGGGAGGTCGCTCTAGCACACTACAAGGGTGTTCTACAAAGACGTGTAAGTTCCGTTCAAAGTGTGCTTAAAGTCCACTTAAGCGAAAGGTGATAATTCATCTTCTGCAAAGGTTCTACAACCACCACCTAAAGCGCATTTTAGCCTGAATACCAAATCGGACATCCTACTAAGCACACATGAAGACGATCATATGTATTTCAATCCAATTACATTTTGGTATAGGTTTTCCTTTTAGAGAAAACATGAATTCCAACATCTTTTGAGAGAGCGAAACCTAGTGCATTCATAAGTTTTCAAAAGCTTTATGAAACACATGCTCCTAGATCTTTGAAACAGATCTAAATGCATTTCAATATTATATTGGGAGTTTCTTGATCGAGTGTTTTGAAAAAAAGCACAGAAATTTGCATTGCGCACTAAGCCTTGTCCCTTGGTGTAATGGGATTCGAAGCGACGACCAGTCACTCATGTCTCTGTTCATCTATGTATTTGGATGTTTAATAAACAAGTGAAAATGCCTTTTTTCCACAATTTTTGGCAACTATTGCCACTTTGCACTTGCGTTGTAGCAACAAAACAGCTAACCTAACATTGTTTCTAACAAAATTGTCAAATGTGCCCTAAGCATTTGAAAAAAATTATGAGTCTCTCTCTTTTTTTTTTTTTGATTGGCAAAACGAAAGACTTTATTGATGATAAAACCATACAAAGTATGAAAAGATACATCAATAAAGAGGAGCTTGGAGCTAAACAAAGCTCCAACCTCCTAGTTGATGAGAGACCAACAAAGAAAATAAAACCAAAAGGAGTAGCAAAGCAGAGCGAAACCAGACTAAAATAGAGCAGAGCAAAACAACAAAATAAACCAGAGAGGCAACACAAACAACATCACATTAGCAGCAACAAACCCCATCAATGCAACAGCAGCAAGAGAGGCTCCAACAAACCCCATCAGTACAGCAGCAGCAGTAAGAGAGTGCAGCAGTTCACAGGTTATACCCCACCAGTGCATGATGCAGAATTTCACATTTTGCAAATTGAACACTAAATGATTGACTGAATAACAAAAAGAATGACGATAAGCTCTGAACCACAATGCAATCCATGTTTTGATAAGTTCACACAACTTTTCCAAGTCCACCTGTGAGTCATTAAAAATGTTTTCATTCCTCTGCTTCCATAAAGACCAACGCACTGCCACTGGGATTAACTTCCAAAGCACCTTCAGTCTGTTGTTGCATCTATAACCAGTTCACCACTGAAGCAGTCCAAACACTAACCTCGATTGCACCCAAGATACACTCCACTACCCAATAATATTGGACCAAACTCTTTAACTAAAAGGACAGCACAAAAGCACATGAGTGGCAGTTTCCACTTCATTTCTACAGAATATACAGTTAACATCTGAATTAGCACGGAGTACTCCAATTCTTTGCGAATAACTAGAAGTCTTGATCCTCCCTTTCCATGCTAACCAACCAAAAAATTGCACTTTCAGAGGGGCAGCATTCTTCCAGATGAGATCCCCCAATTTTGCAGGCAGAGTAGAAGGTAGCTCACTCCACTTGTAGACAGAAGCAACAGTGAAGACACCAGATTTATCTGCAGCCCAATACAAACCATCTAGCACACCATTCCTGAGATCTAGAGCAGTTTGTAACAACTCCTTCATCCTCCTCAACTCTTCAAGTTCCCATTGAAACAATACTCTTCGGAAAGCCAAATCCCACTCCTCATTTCCATTTCTCCTGCTCTTAACCACTGCCACTGATTCACCTTTATCAATAGACACAAAAAATAATCTAGGAAATAAAATTTTTAAACAGTCACTGCCAACCCACAGATCCAGCCAAAATTTTGTGAGCCTCCCATCCCCAATAATGATCTTTGAGTTGGCCTTAAAGAACTCCAGCAACTCAGGGCACTTAACAGCAACCCCCAATATATCCCTCCACACCATAAATAAACTAGAATTTCCATCTTGGTCTGACCACCAAACCCCACCGAACTGTGGGTACTTGCTAAGAATTACTTGTTTCCAAAGAGAGCCAGATTCACACCCAAATCTCCACCACCATTTGAGAAGAAGACATTCATTCATGGTTCTCACCTTTCTAATGCCAAGACCCTCATTTCTTTTGCTTTGGGTGATTTCCTCCCATTTTACCATGTGAATTTTCCTTCTAAGTTCATCACCCCCCACCCCGAAAGAAATCTAGACTGAATTCTATCAATCTCCTTGGCTAACCCTTCAGGAATTTTAAACGAAGATAGGGAGAAAACTGGTAATGAGGACAGCACAGACTTGATCATTGTCAACCGACCAACGAAAGAAAGGAGCCTTCTCTTCCAAGAAGCTAGCATTGATTTGAAATTATCAAGGACAAGTTGCCAAGTCCTTCTTCTCCTTGGATTAGCACCCAATGGCATCCCTAAATACTTCAATGGTAACCTATGATACAAGCAGTTCAAGATGGCAGCAAAGTCTTTGGTGAGCTCTTCATTAATTCCAACTCCACACACTACACTCTTATGATAGTTAATCTTTAACCCAGACAAAATTTCAAAACACCTCAATATTCTTTTGATATTAAGCACCTCCTCAATTTCAAAACAAAATTGTGTCATCAGCAAATTGTAAGTGAGTAATAATAAGGTCATTTGAACCAACTGATGCACCCTTAATCAATCCAGACTGGACAGCTCTATGTAATAGAATGTTATGACCCTCAGCCACAATGTTAAAGAGAAAATGAGATAAAGGATCACCTTGTCTAAGCCCCTTTTGGGGACTAAACTCAGCTGTAGGTAATCCATTCACCAGGATAGAGACTTTGACAGTTGAGACACACTCCTTCATCCATTTGATCTATCTTGACCCAAATCCAAAGTTTGATAACATGGAGAAGAGAAACTCCCAATTAATTGAATCGAATGCTTTCTCAAGATCAAGCTTTAAAATAAGGCATTTCTTTTGCTCCTTCTTCCAACCATCAACTATCTCATTAGCAACCAAAATGCCATCAAGAATACTTCTATCCCTATAAAAGCTTATTGAGATTCACTAATGATCTTAAGTAATACTACTTTACGTCTACTAGATAAAACTTTAGATAACACTTTGTACAATGATCCAATGAGACTAATAGGCCTGAAGTCACTAAGACAAAAAGGATTTTCATACTTTGGAAGCAAAGCTACAAATGAGCTATTAATACCAAGAACCAACTTTGAGTTGGTATGGAACTCTCTCATGAACTGCATCACATCCCCTTTAATTATTTGCCAGCACTTCTAGAACATCATAAGGTTAAAGCCATTAGGTCCAGGAGCCTTGTTACCATCACAGTTATTAAGAGCTGCCACAACTTCAGATTCTGTGAACTCAGCTTCCAAAGCAACTCGCACCTCTTCATCCCCAATAGATTTAAAAGGACCAGATAAGCTTGGCCTATTGAACCATGATTCTGCAAATTGCCTCTGAAAGTGATTAAGTACTTCAATTCTTATTTCCTCCGGATCTTCTTTCAAGGCCCCATTGACCTCAATTGAGCACAATGCATTCCTATTCCTTCTTGAGGAAGCCATAACATGGAAAAATTTGGTATTTCTATCCCCTTTTAATAACCAGTTAGCTCTAGACTTTTGCAACCATAACCATTCTACCATTTTGCTTAAGTTCTATGCTTCTCCTTTTACCTCCCTTAGCTTAGATCTCTCTGTATCAGTGAGTAGTCTTTGTTCAGCTACCAAATCCAAGTCATGTATCTCCTCCTCCAGTTGCTTGAGTTTAAAGTCCACCTTACCAAATACCTCAAGATTCCATCCTTTCAATGCTGCTTTAAGTGATCTCAATTTCCTTACATATTTGAATCCAGCCCAGCCATTTATATGAGATTCAGCCCATATTTTCTGCACAAAAATTTTAAAATTCGGATAAAAGGTCCAGGGATTTAGAAACCTAAATGGCTTTGGGCCCCAATCCCTCTCATCTTCCATCAATAAAATAGGACAATGATCTAAGAGCCTTCTTGGTAATCCCCATAGTTTAAAGTTAAATTTCTACAACCAATCTGGGCCGAGTAAAAACCTGTCTAGCCTACTCCATTTGGCACCTTCCTGAGAATTACACCAAGTGAACTATCTTGTAACTTGGGATAGTATGTAGCCATAAATTTCAAAAGAACACCTACTATATGATTACAATAATAATGATGATAAAATCACCCACCCTAGATTGAAGCATTGTAAAAATCTAGATGTACAATAAAAATTGCAAAAGAAAACTGACACAGGAGTCCTGCAGGATATATTGATCTTGCCAAATAATATGGACATTACCTCCACTTCTCCTGAAGTATATTCTGGATCCAAATTTGAAAGGTGGACAAGTGTTCCTTGCTCATGTGCACTCTTCATTCTTTCCTGCCAAGGCTGAATCGCAACCAAAAGAAAAAAGAAAATGTTATATTTACAACCTTAATGGTTATGTCCACAGCCCTCCCTCTCATATGTTGGTGCCACAATGTGAGAGAGAGGTTTGGGATACAACCACAATGGCTGAAAATTTAGCAATTTCCCAAAGAAAAAAGATACTACTATCAATTTTATCTTTGATATAAAAAAGGAGAGACCTAGGAAGCACGAGTGCGGGTACGAGTATGGTGCGGGTGCAAGTACGCCGATACGGCAAAACTCAAAAAAAGTATGATATAGGTACGGCTGTAGTACGACAATATTATTATTATTATTATTATTATTATTATTATTATTATTATTATTATTATGGGTAAAGGATCCAACTTATAAATCAAAATTAAATATCGAAACTAGAGATTTTATGAATCATGATTAAAGATTTTATAAAGAAGTTCTAGGAGGATTTGAAGCAAAAGCATAATGCATAATGCATAGTCATAGACAGAACTGCCCTTTATAAGCCTTGTTATTTTTTTTGTTCAAATTGCATTTTAAAAACATCAAAATCATTTGCTGATGTGCTTATGCAATTCATAAAGATAGGACAGCACATGAAGAACAGAGAGAAAGAAATAAAAAAGATGAGAGAGATGAAGAACACTCACCGGAGGGAAGACGAAGAAAGGAACAGAGAAGAGGAAAACACTTACTGATCTGTAGGGGAAAAAAAAAAAATGAAGAAGAAGAAGAAGAAGATGAAGAACACTCACAATATAAAATAAACTAACAATGGAATAAATCGACTTTAATTCCTACAAGTTAGAGTAAGGACAAAATTTTGCTGTAGATGCTGGAGCTAACAAAAAAAATTGTGATAAACAACCACCAAAAAAAAAAAAAAAAAAGCCTAGAAATAAAAATAATGGAAAGCTTCTAGATAGGTCTACAATCTTAGAGGTTATGAACAATTATTTGGTTAGGAAAGAAGTGACCCATCCTTATTTGTAGGGTGTCTCTAAATGCACCCCAAAAAAATGGATGGACACCCCATCTCAAATTTGAATTTCCTTCTTCTTTGGGGTCGCGGGGGTGGGTGGCAGCGGAGGTGGGAGGGGGGCATGCTCACTGGAAAGGATATAGGAGGGAGACAGGACTGTCGACTATGAAAAGGGAAGAAGGGGATTTCGTTAGTGTTGTATATGGAACCAAACGACAGCGTTTTAAGCTTTATGAGTTGAAGCACACATGTGCAATGATCTGAGCCGTGAAATGAGAAAAAGGGTGCATGGCATAATTTCATTACATGGACTATTCGGTCAGATTTTTTTGTAAAACTGAGGAGAAGCCAAAAAGAAGATAGAGAATGTATATTCATGGCACAATGGACAGCTGATGTCAAATTTAAATGAGACTAAATTCTTAATTACTGGAAAATGTAGGACAATAAAATAATAATAACAATTGAAACGCATCAAATTTCATAAGCAAATATTATACATAAATAATAAAACAAAAATATAATATGAGGAAGTAAGGACCACTCACAAGTGGCTTAAACCATTTGCTTCTCTCCAGCAATTATGTTACAAAGAAAACATGTAAGAAACAAAACATAATTTCAACAAATAGACTATTGCAATACCAATGCAAGAAACTACTTGCCAAAAACACAAGGAAAAACAAATAAATAAATAAATAAAACAACGCAAGCAACTATATAGCACACTTCCATGTGGAATCACTTTTATCATTAACATAAGTTTGCCTACTACACCACAACGGTGTAGGGAAGATCCAAAACTGGCTGAATTGAATTAACAGCATTGCTGGAATGATTTACACACTACAAAATATCATGCAACCGTCCAAACAATAGATAACCAGCAAGGCAACTTGTAATAGATACTAACGAATTTTTATTTTTTTGAAATGTCATATCATACTTTCCACGTTGTCACATTTGGAAAAAGTATACTAAAGAGTTTTTATTTTTTTTGGAGTAAGTTTTGAAATGTCACATTTTATCCACCACGTTGTCACATTTACGAAAAGTATACTAATGAGTTTTAAATTTTTTTTAAGTGTCACATCATTGGAGTGTCATATTAATACTTGTCATATTGAAGTATCACATCATACCTATCACATTAATAAAAATGTATAGTTGTCTATCAAAATACTATCAAAAAAAAAAAAAAAGGACTAATTGAGAGGGATTTACTGGACAGAAAAAAAAAAAAAAAAAAAAAAACTTGAGATTAATTGGAGTATTGTTTTTATGAGATGGGATTTATTGGTAAATATCTCAGGAAATATAGGCTACTGATAATCATTAGCAATTAAGCATGGTAATGCTACATGCTCAACAAAAAAAAAAAAAAAAAAAAAAAAAAAAAAATCCAAAAAGGTATCCAAAAATTTGTATCAATGAGCTACATTTATTATCACATATATAACTCATATAATACCAACTTTAAATCTGCTATACAAACCTCAATTTCAGAATAATTATCAAAATATAAATTTTGAACGCATAGCATTTTTCTGGTATTGTATAACATTTTGGAGTAGTTTTAAGTAGTGCTAAACACCAGGGACAACATATCTATTATTACTGAAAAACAAGCCACCTTTATGTCAAGCTCATATGCATATGCATATGTGGGTGGGAGAGTTGTTAGAGTACATACGTATATGTAAAGACGATATATATATCTGAGTAGAGTTTTTCAGATTATGATGACAATCCAAACCAAGCAAAACAAACATATAAAAAACTAATTAAACAAGTAGTGATGACTCTTTTTTGCAAAGATCAATCTTAGTTATGAACCCAAACTATATGATCCTCAGGAAGGAAATGGCAAATTGGAACAGTCCCTGGCTTGACCTTGAGCACTTGAAAGGCCAAGTGTTTTGGATTCCAATCCGATGTGTCGGTATGGCACACTACAACTGCTTCTGCTTTCGTTCCATCGATGCCTACCTTTGAAACCTTGTACGCCTTTGTGGTTTGTGTCTTGTGGCAATAAAACACCATGTACGCGTAGTTTTGCTTATGGCACAATACGGTTGCATCGCTTGCCATCTTCTTCACTCTTTTTTTTTTATCAACAAAAAAACTTTATTGATAAAAAGCATAAAACGTGCATAAATTACATCAACAAAGCGGGGGAGTGCACTAAGCATCATAGCTAACCTTAACAAACCCAACTAGGTTGGCACCGCAAAAGGAGCACAATCATATGCTAGCACTAGCCCAAGATTGGTGAGAAACCAATCAGAAGCAACCAAAACAAGATAAAGGGAAAAACAAAAACAACAATACATCCAACAAAGCAACAACAACCAACGCAGCTCCAACAAATCTACCAATGCAGCAGCAGCAGCAATAAGCTACAATCAAGCAACCAATGTAGCACCAGCAGCAGTCTACCAGACCAGCAGCAGACTACCCCAACCAAAACACTACCAGCAATAGCATTACAACTCCTTCCTACTAACAGCACAACACCATACAGCAGCAGTCTGCCATACCAGCACTCAACACCATACATCAGCAAACTACCAGACGAGCAACAATCTGCCCCAACCAAGACAGTAGCAGCAATAGCATTACAAATTCCCTCCTACTATCTGCACAAACCAGAGCAGCCTCAGCCTTCCAAGTCTGCCAACTCAACCCCAACAAACACCAAGGAGTAAGCACAATCACCCAACGTAGCCACATATTGCACCCAAGGTAACACCCTTACACTAGCAGCTGATGTATCCATGTCTTCTATAATCATACACCCAAGGTAGCCACATATTGCACCCAATAGCACCCAAGGTAGAAACAGAACATATTGCACCCAACACAGAACCTCAATACCAGCAGCTGCTGTATGCTGCCATAGGACAGCAATATGCATCACAAATGATCACATACTGCGAGTCATACAACATCTGTTGTATGCTGCCATAGGACAATAGCATATAATAGAACAGCAGCGTACAAAAGACTTCAACAGACTTCAACATGACTTCAATTACAGCAGACCAAAACCAAAACCATGAAACAGAACATAAACAGAACTCCAACCGGCAGCCTAAACCAACAGCTGCTGTAGTTGAAGTCATCACCAAAACACACCTTAACCAGCATTTAGCCTACCATAACAGAATAGAACTCAATACCAACATAATAGAACTCATCACTAGAATGCCACCAACAGAACAGAACAACGCAGCAGAACAGAACATAGCACAGATGATGACAACGCAGCAGAACAGAACAACTAACACAGATGATGACCAACACAGCAGAACAGAACAACCAAAACAGCAACACTCAAATACACAACCTGATCTGATTCAGATTGGAAACAAAATCTTGGATGGAATTTGTATTACCATAAGAGTGGTTTTTCAACCAAACTGCGATTCTAACCTTAATAAGCTCAATGATCTCCAAGAAGTTGAGCTGGGCACTGTTGACAACACAATCATTTCTGAGCTTCCAAATTGACCAAACAACAGCAAGTGGGATGACTTTCCATATCTGTAGTTCTTTCTTCTTAAATTTTGTGCCAAGCCACCAATCAAACAAATCCACAACAGAGCCAGGGCACACCCAAAAAAGACCCCACCAGTCAATGATAGCTGACCAAATTTTCCAGCTAAAGGGGCCAAGAAGCAAAACATGATTAATGGTCTCCAAGTCAGATTTGCAAAAGATGCACTGATTAACATCCTCCCCTCTGAGAATTCCAATATGATGAAGGAACACAGATGTTTTGACTCGACCTTTCCAAACTAGCCAATAGAAGAATTGGACTTTTGGTGGTGAGATATTGTTCCAAATGAATCTAGGCATAAACAGATCAGGACCTCTGTTGGACTGCCACCAGTAGAACAAATCCTTTGCTTTGAAGACACCTTGAGATGAAGCTTTCCAACTCATTCTATCCTCCATTCCATGCCTTAATGATGGCCCATCTCCCAGTAAAACTTGCATATTATGAACTGATTCATCTTCCCAAGCTAACGAAGGTCTCCTAAAACTGAGATTCCAGTTAGAAGAGCTAGATTTCCTGACAATGAAGTCTAACAGAGATCCATCCTTATCAGAAGAAAGACTAAAAAGCCTAGGAAATTTAGACTGAAGGCATTCAGTCCCCACCCAGATATCCTTCCAGAAAGATATGCTTGCCCCATTACCAATAACTAATTCTGAGTTAGTCAGAAAGAAATTGAATAAAGCAGGATTTTCTGAAGCAAGACCCATAATGTCCTTCCAAATCCATGAGCAAATAGTAATGGTGCCTTGAGAATGGAACCAACTACCTGTTCTAATACTATACTCGCTGCAGATTAATCTTTTCCAAAGAGCTTGTTTTTCATTACAGAACCTCCACCACCATTTAGTAATAAGGCAAATACTAACTTGACCCAAACTTCGTACACCTAAACCTCCTTGCATCTTTGTCAGTGAAACATCCTTCCAACTAACCAGGTGAACCTTTCTTTTGACGTCTAAATCACCCCACAAGAAAGAAACTTGAACTTTATCGACCTCTTTGATTACACATTTTGGCATTTTAAACAAGTAGAGGTAGAAAATTAGAAGGCTAGATAATGTGGATTTGATGTGGGTGAGTCTACCGACAAATGATAGGAACCTCTTCTTCCATCCTGAGAGTTTGCTCTTATATTTGTCCAAAACTGGTTTCCAAGTGGCTTTGCTTCTGGGATTGGCAGCAAGAGGGAGCCCAAGATACTTCAAAGGCAGCTTCTGATTAAGGCAATTCAATGTGGACGAAAAAATATTGATTAAAGCCTCAGAGACACCAACACCACAAATTGTACTCTTGTGGAAATTAATTTTTAGCCCTGACATAATTTCGAAGCACCGAAGTATTCTCTTCAAGGTTGTGATCTCTAGTAAATCTGTTTCACAAAAGAGGATGGTGTCATCAGCAAATTGGAGGTGAGTGAAGCGCAAGCCAGTGGGACCAACAACAGCCCCTTTGATTAAGCCAAAGTCCATAGCTTTGGTTAGGAGCAGATTCAACCCCTCAGCAACAATGTTAAAAAGAACGGGTGAGAGTGGATCACCCTGTCTAAGCCCTCTTTCTGGTCGGAACTCATCTGTGGGTGATCCATTGACAAGAATGGAAATGCTAGCAGTTGTTAAACAAGATTTCATCCAGCCCAACCATTTTGTACCAAATCCAAACTTGACAAACAAATCAAAAAGGAACTCCCAATTTCCAGTATCGAAGGCTTTTTCAAAATCAAGCTTTATGATCACCCCTTGGGTATTGGATTTTTTCCACCAATCTATAATCTCATTAGCAATGAGCACACCATCCAAAATACTCCTGCCTCCTAGGAAGGCAGATTGTGCTTCACTTACTATGCTAGGTAAAACAAGCTTCAATCTGCGAGAGAGAACCTTGGAAAGAATCTTATAGACAGAGCTAATCAGGCTAATGAGTCTGAAATCAGATAGAGACAAGGGGTTTTCCTTTTTTGGGATAAGGCTGATAAAAGAGCAATTGAAACCTCCAGCTAAAATTTCATTCTCATGAAATTCGAACATAAACTTCATAATGTCATGCTTCATAACTTTCCAACATTTTTGGAGACAAAAAACGTTGAAGCCATCAAGGCCTGGGGCTTTATTCCCATCACAGTCTTTAATGGCAGCCCAAACTTCATCTTTGGTGAATACACTTTCTAGCATGGCAGATTCATTGGTAAGGGTGTTAATAGACTTAAATTGCCCCCCTAATTTAGGCCTAATTTTCCAGCGCCCAGCATATAGATTTTTGAAATGGTTCACTACTACTTGTTTAACTTCTCCAGGTTGCATCACTGAAACCCCATTGACCTTGAGTGGGTCAAGTGAGTTCCTATTTTGTCTACTTGTGGTAGTAATATGGAAGAACCTGGTGTTCTTGTCGCCCTTCAGTGCCCAACTAAGCCAAGATTTCTGGAGCCGGAGCCTTTCCTCCAATATTCTCAGTTTCCATACTTCCCCCAATAACTCCTTTCTTTGGTCAGATTCATCAACATGGAGTTGTCTTTCCTCAGCTATCAGATCCCATGAGTGAAGTTCAGCTTCCTTCTCTTTAAGTTTTTCAATGATGTTACCAAATACTTCCTTGTTCCAAACTTTCAGGCAAAGTTTTAAGGATTGCAATTTCTTTTTTAAAATAAATCCTGCCCAACCCTCCAAAGTAGGATTTTCCCAATTTTGCTTGACTGACTGCAAGAAGCTGGGATTCTTGGTCCAAGCATTGATGAACCTAAAGGGTCTAGAATCCCAATCTCTATCATCTTCCATCAGTATAATAGGACAATGATCGGACAAGGTTCTGGGTAAGCCCTAGAGTTTAAATTTGAATAATTCAAGCCATTCCGGGTTAAGAATAAATCTATCAATTCTGCTCCACCTAAATCCATCCTGAGAACTGCCCTAAGTGTATTTTCTGCCCAGCATTGGTAAGCCCACCCCTTGAATCTTTTCAACAAAATCCCCAAAATCCTTCATCCCAACATCCCTCCTAACACAACCCTTCCTTTCCCTAATAAGTCTTACTTCATTGAAGTCTCCCCCAATGCACCATGGATGGATAAAAGAGCTTTTAATATTAATTAAGGTGTCCCATAGCTGCCTCCTTTTCAGCATATCATTGGGAGCATAGACATTAACAATATTACAAGTGAAGTTTGAAGAAGTGGTACCTGAAAGTAAGATGAAATTCTTACTACAGCAACAAGCTAACAGAGTGAAAACCTCTGGTTCCCAAACACACAGCAAGCCTCCTGCATTTCCTGTTGCGTCCACTACCATGTACTCCATCTGATTCCCAGGCCATAGTGATTTAACAAAAGATTCTGACATTTCTGCTCTCTCTGTCTCTTGAATTAGCATGAAATCCACTTTTCTGAGATTAATCAACTCCCTTAATTTCCTTCTTTTCATAGCTTTCCCCAATCCTCTGACATTCCATGACATTAACTTCATCAACACACAAGATAAGACTCCCAATCCACCCATATCCTACAAATTAGGGCTGCTTAGCAGTATCAAACTACTCCATTCTCACCAAGTCCTATTTTTCAAGTTCCATAATCTGCTCTACTACGTCTTTTTCATTTCCTTCACCATTTAATCCAAGCAGCTTCCCAATTTGTAAAGTTGCTTGAGCTTCATTTAGAAGATACCTTCCTTTGCTCGAACTGCTGGTTAAAGAGATTGAATCAAATAGTGCCTGGGACGCAGCTCGGAAGAGGACGCCATTTTTGCTTCGGTTACCTCCAATGGCCATGGCTTTGACTCCCCTTGAAGCTTTCCCAGTGCGTTTTTTCACTGAATGATGATTGCCCTTGATCTCCTTTGCTTTACTGACTTGAGCCTTCAGCTTTGAGTGTCTGCAATTACCCTCCACTGACTGTAATATAGGAGGGTGGACATGTGAAGCTTGCAGCCCAAAGTTAACGACTTCACCTGATCTTACAAGGCCCACTTCATTGTGTACATGTGAACTTTGCAACCTAGAGCTGATGGGTTCAATTGATCTTACTAGGCCCACTTCGTTAAGACCATGAATGGGTTGAGTTCTGGAGTGATTAGGATTATCCAGCTGAACTGGGCCTAAAAACACTTCTAAGTTTGCATTGGGCTGAGAGGAAGGTAGCCCACTCAAACTTTTCAAAAAACATGGAGTAGCCACATGCCCATCGAATTTTGGACTTCTGTCATCATCATTGAGAGAATTACAGTCTGTCAACACTATTGTGGAGTTGGGTTTCACAGTGTATCCAAAATCGCTTGCCATCTTCTTCACTCCTTCAATAGTGTATGTTTGCAAAGGGGTTTCTTTTTTGACTTCTGTGGAGATTGCTTGGATACTTTTCCCAAGCCTGATACGGCAGAAATCGACCATGGACTCTAGTGAAGTCGCGCAATATTTCTCTTCTCCTTTGATTCCAGGCCCTTCGCATTCTTTGATTGTTTGCTCGATTGTCTTGGCTTCCATGGAGTTGGGTTTCACCGAGAAGTAGTTAGGAATTTGTTGCATTTTCTCGGATGAAAAGGGTATTTTCTCAGCAACTTGGCGAGGCAAGAAAGTAGTTGATGTGGTGGTTTCAGTGAAGTGCAATGTCATTTTTGTGTATTTTTTCAAGTCATTTTCCAAGAAGAAAAGATTGATGTTGGGATTATCATGGAGTTGATCCGCAGTAGCAGCCTAATTCTAAATGAATTCATCGGGTCCCTTTGATACGACATAGACAGGCTTTCCTTTGCCTGCATCGATGCTTACGCCACCCTTCCCTACCCCGACTGAAGTGCTCTTATCTTCCATCCATTCTGCAAATTAAGAAGATAAAATTAGGTATGATGTTTGTGATGTTTCTCTCTTATATATCTATTTCTCTCATCTCTTTCCTTCCTCTTTGTTCTCTCCATGATCGATGTCATTACATACTTCATTAGTGGAGAAACGAGTTGTGAGGATTGGAGGATGGAGTGGAGAAGGTATATGGCTCTTATGTTTTTCATCTATCTTTGTTTTTTTTCTCTTTCATTCTCTTCTGATTTAGATGAAAATTGAGATGAAATTAACTTTGCCCAATCACCGTTCATATAATGATTCCCTACTTTTTGTTTGAGTAAAAAAGTTAGTGGAAAAATCGTGAGAATTAATTATCTTTTAGTGTGATCATAAGAATCTCCATTTATCAATAAGAGAAATAAAGACATACAAACTCAAAAGATTCACAAACAGTGCTCAAAACAAATTAAGTCAGAGCTTGACCTTAACACCGTCAAAATATAATAGAAAAGAGTTAGTGATTCAAAAATTAATGAACGTGAATCTTACACCCTAATAGCCGGTAGTGAAATTTAGACTTTTAACCTCTTGTCTACTAAAGAGTCACTCTTGCATCTTGACCACCAAATCATCATTTTTTTTTTTTTTGATAAACGTAATAAATTGAATAGGTTATGATTATCAGATCGATTTAATATTTTATATGAATAAAATATATAAAATATCTATCAAAATAAATAATTCAGATCATCGAAATAAAGTTCAAACAACAGCATGGACTGGTGCAACTGCCTCCTTCACAATTTCCCCTTGTTTTACATGAAACAAATAGTGTTGAAAGTTAAATAAAAAAATAAAATGACAAAGAGGAAAGGAATCTATAGCCAGAGGTGGCTCAACATTAATTAGGCCACTTAGCCCTAGTCCAAGGCTTCTCGAGAATATATATATATATATATTATTTAAGTCATCAATTTTCTCAAAGATCATTTAACATTTAATCTAAGATCTCAAAAAATCTTAAATCATTACTGCCTCGAGTAGAAGACTAACCAGGGTACAAAAGACTCTTGACAGCCTTAGGCATAGGAGAGTTTAACAGAACCGAGTTCCAGTATGCTTCAGCAGATAAAGTTGCATGACTTGCCACCAACGTTAACTGTATATATATATATATATCTCATTAATTAGCTTCTCACTTTGAATACTAAAAAAATTGCATTAACTTACATAAATACTTATTTATTAGGTGAATTATTTTTTGAAGACTATTTTAATGATTTTTAATATAAAATAATTGTTTTTAGGAGGCAATAAAAATATTATTTTCAAATTTTCATAAATTATTTTTAGGGAATTTTTTTTAAGATCCATGGTATTAACATTTTATAAGATAAAGGACATACAATATTTTTATAGTAGTTAAGGTCTCTCAACATTTTCACAGAAAAAATTTGACTAAGAGAAATTTCAATCTCGACATAGAAAAATTTTAATTTTCGTGGAGAAATTTTAAAATTTTTCTGATATGATCACAGAAAAATTTCATTAAGGGATTTTAGTTAATAAAAAAAAATATCTTGGACCTCAAAGTTAGAGAGGGATGTTTCATTAATTTTTCTTTATTTTTATACAAAAATGGGAATGATATGAATGATGAATGTTTTCGAACTTTTCATTACTTTTTGTTTTCAAAAACATAAAAACTAAAGTAAAGAAAAGTTAAACAACATTTGTTGAGGACATAAATACATGGACAAATTATATCCATGGTTTATGTAATTTGTCTTTTATATCAATTTAGTCCATATAGATTCAATTGTATTAATTTTACTTTTTAATTTTTCATATTTGTGTTAGTTTAGTTTAAACTAATAACATTTAATAAGAAATTGGACAAAAATAAAAGACATAATGGTCAATTTAAAAGAGAATAGGCCATTTCAAATTGGACACAAATGGATAATTTTTGCTATTTGATTTTAGTCCAATTTGTAAAAATCATTATTAATTAGATTAAATTGATATAATATAAAAAAATTCAAAAGTAAAATTAATAAAATTAGAACTGCAACAACTAATTTGACACAAAAGGTAAACTATAAGAAATACGAATGTAATTTATCCAAAATAGATATACACATACAAACACATATATCTATTCAATTATTAAAAGCACACAACATAGAAGACGAAACTTCCTCGCGCTTTTTCTATTTTTCAAGAATGCACCTCAAATTGCTAACTGTAAAATTTCATATCCAGCAATCACTTTAAGTCATTTTGAAAATACTCTAACGCTGTATTTGGTTAAGAGATTTACGAAAGAATTTGAAAAGAAAAAAAGAAAAAATGGATATGTAAATAAAATATACATATATTTCATCTAGTTTCACATATCTTTTTCTTTTTTCTTTTTTAAATCCCCCAATCAAATACAGTGCAAACTATTTTCAAATTCTACCCACCTTTTTTTATTAAATTGCTTAAAATTGCAAAAAAATAAAATAAAAATTACATATATATATATATATATTGAGAGAGAGAGAGAGAGAGAGAGAGAGAGAATCCCAAGAAAATGCTTTATATGTTATGAGGATTTGGGAGCTGAGAAAATCACAGAAAGAAATGCAAGGATGGGTAAGAGATGGAACTCCATGGAAAGCTACGGTACAGAAAACTATGATATGAAAGAGAAAGAAAGCTTATTAGTATAGCTAGCTTACACTTGGAAGTAAGAGAAATGAGATTGTGATATTTATAAGCGAGTGTCAGTGTTAGGACTTAAAGAGTGTAGACCCCCCCTCTCTCTCTCTCTCATCACGAAATTTATTAGGATTTAGTGGGGGTTGAGAGTATACATCTTTTATGATTATAGCCTTCTATTTTGTGTACGCCATGCATGACATACTTATTATTATCATTTTAAAAAATGACTTAAAATATATTTACTTAATCTTTGAAAGGAAAAAAAAATAGAATTATAATATTTTTTTCAGCCATAATGAAACTTGTGCAAATAGTTTTTAAGGAACATCATGGGAAGCATGGTGCCATGTGATACCATGTGGTGTGTTGCATAGTGCTGCATAGTGCAGCATAGTGCTGCATAGTAGGAGTTTTCTTACTTATAAATAGATGAGTTGCATGGTAATGAAATTATAAGAATAACAATTGAGGGATATATGAGAGTGTGAGCCGAAGACAGAAGTGAGAGTAAATAATCAATTTTGAGATGAGTTTTATTATATTTTGAGCTACCATAAACTGTTTTACGTAAATTATGTTTTACAACTTATATTAGTTTTTAAATTATGTTATTTGTTAACTAAACCCTATTTGCTTAAAAAGGGAAATCCGTGAATGTAACTGTTTATTAAATGTAGTTTGCATAAATATTTTGCAAGTACCACCATAGAGGTCCCATGCCTTGGGAGATTTAAATAACCATTGGTTCTCTGAATTGTCACTTTATGTGACCCTCTATTATGTTCTGTTGTCACTTTAAGTGACCTTCTATTCTCATGAATCCATTGACCCTCTGATTTCTAATGTAGAGCAAAGTATTGTACGGAGCTAAGTGTGACACTATTGTGGGAGCCACCCCTAGAATTCGTACGAGCCATCTCTTGAGTCCATACACCTATTATGTTATGTTCTGTTCTATACCGTGGTTATGATTTTTGCTTATATGATTTTTGCATTATACTTCTGTTATTTAAAATGATTTATGTATTTTTGTTACCAAACTAATCTTTGTTTAGCCCAAATAATTATCCATGGGGACTTGTATGCTCTTATGCTCTCAGTATAATGTTTCTCACTTTGTCATGTGTGCTTATAATTGCTAACCACTTTCAGATGATGAAGCTTAGAGGGTTCCGAATCCCACTTGTTTGTAAGTTGGTTGTAGCAGGACTGGGACTTGGAGTAGACACAGGTCACATTATAACATAGTCTAGCTCTGATATTGTAAATAAATAAAAGCTTCAATATATGTTTTAATGAAATAAATCTTTGGGTGCCCTTTTATTTATTCCGCTGTGTTTTTCATCTGATACATTTTGGTATTGACTTATGTTTTTGTCTTGTCATGATGCCTAGCCTATGGGTACCAGGTTTGGGTCGTGACAAAAGTAGTATCAAAGCAGTGGTTTTTCTAAAAAAAAAAAGAAAAAAAACAACAACAACAACAACAACAACGTTGGAGCATAGAACACACACACAATTAAGAAGTAGGATATGGAATGTTTTGTAGGGATTCACCTTGGGTAAAAATTGTCATGTTGTCCCTCTTCAATCACTACTCTGTTGGAGGAAAAGAAGAGCTTAAAGGATATGTTTTATCCTCCTTCAGTCACTACTTTGCCAAAAGTAAAGAAAAACTAAAGGAACATTTCTGTGAATAATATATGCATTCTGTTTTGTGTGAATTAAGTGTAATGATATGTTTTGTGTGAATTAAGTGTAATGAACAAATAGGAATTGTGGACTGGGTTCATTAAAACATTTTATTCTGTAGTTATGGCTGATGATGGAAATGGTACCGGACCAACGTCTATTGAAGCCAAATCAGTAAAAAGAACTCTTGCCAGTTTCTTACACGTCTTGCAAAATAACGTAACCAATGGCATATCAGAAAATCGAGAAGGACCTAGTACAATAAACCAATTCCAAGACCTAAAACCTGTAACTTTCGTAGGGGATTCAAACCCATTATTGGCAGAAGCTTAGGTTAGAGACATGGAAAAGATTTTCCGTGCACTGCCTTGTACTGAAGCACAGAAGGTGTCTTTCGCCACCTTCATCCTTAAAGAAGATGCCCAAGAGTGGTGGCTTCTTAACCTAGAAAGAGAAGAGATTACGACTTGGTCAAGGTTTCTCGAAGTCTCCTATTAAAAGTATTTTCCAGACTCGCTACGAGAGTAAAGGCATCGAAATTCTTACACTTAAAGCAAGGAACAATGTCAGTAGTCGAGTAAGAAAACAAGTTCACACGGCTGGCACGATTTGCAATGTATGTTATTCTAATGAAGGCCCAAAAGGCTAGGAAATTCGAAGCAGGCTTAGATGAAGAAATCAAAAGAAAGATCGAGGTTTTAAAATTACCAACCTATGCGGAGGTGGTAGATTGAGCATACATCGCGGAGAAAGGAGTCAAAATCTCACGTTCTGGTGGCATGGGTCAAAAGAAGCGATTTTGGTGAGAACCAGCTAGAGGGTTCAGTTTTTCCCTATCAAAAAGAACGAATACGGGACCCAGTGGCTCAACCAGTTTAGCTAAGCAAGGCGTTACTATCACCAGAGGTAGCACCATCTCTAACTGCCCAACTTGTGGTAATGCTCATCGGGGACAATGCCATCGGGTGACGGAAGCATGTTTCAAATAAGGTCAAATTGGTCATGTGGTAAAAGCTTGTCCAAACTTGACAAGTATACCTAGATCAGTCCAAAAAATCAGAATAGAGAAGAAAGAACAGAGACGTCAAGGGAAAGCTTTGGTGCCTGAAAACCCCGATGTTATAGAAAATGTTGTGTCATGTACACCTTCTATATATGGACATTCAGCTTATATTCTCATTGATTCTAGATTAACTCATTCTTTTGTTGCTCCACACTTTACTTCCAATTTAGCACCGACTCCTGAGTCCTTAGGATATGCTTTATCTGTGTCTTTTCCATCTAGTGGTTCTGCATTTTATACTGATGTCTATAAATCCTATGCTATATCCCTAAAAGGTGAAATTTTATATACGGATTTGGTTCCACTCCACATCAATAGTTTTGATATAATCTTATGAATGAATTGGCTAGCTATAGACACCTCATTTTTTATCGTCCTCAAGACTCGGACGTCATCGCTTGTGTACTCGATGATTGTGCTTGTTTGTGTTCGTTTTCAATGCTCGAAGTCCTCGGTGGAGTACCTTGCCTTTGAGCCTTGAAACCTTATCTGTTTTGTGCACTGTTTTGGACCAAAAGCTCGTTGTTTCAAGTCTGGAAGAGTGGGTGACCTATCGATTTGCCCCTTGGGCTATCGGCATTGGCTTGTGCTTGTCGGCTATCAGTGGTGGCCGTCGGCCACCAGTCTCTTTTTTCAGATATTTCTTGACAGTTGTGCCAGCTGTTGCACACTGAGTTGCATCTCCATACACGTGTATGGTAGGATCTTCCTAAGCTCAAGACTTGTTTTTCTATATATAAGGGGGTTCCTCTCCCATTTTGGAGGGTTAGGAATTTTAGACCAAAAAAAAATATCTGTCTCTCTAGCTTTCTCTCTCTCTTGATATTTTGTGCTTGGTTGCCTAGTTACTCTATACTTTTGCATACCAACCCTTAATCAAACTTGACCATCTTTGAGTTGAGGTTCCTTGGAGTCTTGTTTGAGGTCTAGAAGGAGGTTTGAGCTTGAATTTGTGCCTAATTTGTGCTTTGCTTCAAAGGTATAACACTTACCTTCTTTATATTTGTTTTGTATCTTTGTTTTGCCATCTGTTTCAACTATTTTTGGGCTGATTTTGTACTATCAAAAACTCTATTTTTATGGTTTAAAAGTGTTAGTTTGAGGCTATTTTGGGTTAGGGGGTGGTCCACCCTCTTTGCTCCTTTGCTTGTTAAGCTTTTGTGCTGTTATTCATCACTTTAAAATTAAATTTTTTGGGCCTTTTAACCACTGAATTTCAAAGATTTTTTAATGGTTAAAAACTCATTTTGAAGTCCAAAATTGGAGGGGTTAGCTTCCCCTCATTGTGTCTTGCTTGCAGGCCTAGTTAGCCTCCTGTATTAGCTTATTGTTTTAGCTTTTTGTGGCTTAAGTCCAACATGTTTTAGACTATATTTAGGGCTATTTTGCCTCCGTTTTTGACTGGTTAATTCATTTAAGCCTTGTATGGCATGGTTATAGAGTGATTTCCTTCACTAGCTTGCTGTTTTAGGGCTTTAATCACTATTGTTTTGAGTTGATAGCATGTTTTAGTGTTGTTTTGCACTTAATTTTAGCACTTTAATCTCTGTAATCTCTCTCAATTCTTCACTCTTTTGTTTGCTTTGAAAGTGGTTTTAAACCCCTCGTTTGCCTATGTGTGAAATGAAGGTGTTACACCTAATGGTTTAGTCCCTTAAGGGATTCATTACCAACAGCATAATATCTCTTTCATGCCCAAAGCTACTTGAGGTTTGAGCTATCTTTCCATTAGAGGAAAATCACCATTGGACAATTGGATTAATGGATGGTTTGGTAATTAAAATGATTAAATAAAAAATGACAAGTAAAAGATGCAAGATAAGCATCTTTCATGTTGCATTGCATGTGTTCGAATCGGACGTTAATTCGAACACAAGGAAAGTGAGACATTTCATACTCAAAAGTGATGAAATGTGCCACTTTCCTTGTTCACCATTGCCCTTGATCATGCATGATAGGGTGGTGGTCATTTTGGTCTTGTTTGTGCATTTATTAAACTTGTACAAACTTGGTCCCTTAGCCATCATGTATGGAAATTGCTTGATTGATGGTTTGAGGGCCAACAGTTTCTCTCCTTTGAGTTTGTGTGATGATAAGGAGGGTAAACAGTACAAACAACCTGTGAGAATATACTGTTTTGCTTTGTTTTGCTCTCTGTTGCAACATGCAAGTGTGAACCAGCAGTGGCTGATAGCCACCATCAGTGGCCGACCGGCCACCAATGGTAGCCGACCGGCCCCTTGTCCCTCTTGTCGGCCATCAGTGATTTTTGAACAGTGTGTTCCTGAGGTGGAGCAGAGATGTTCTAGAAGTTGGAAGAACTTTCAGTGATCAAATATGTGCAAACAAAGACTGCAACAGCAAAATGGTGGCTTTTTCGGGTGAAGGATCAAGCATGCATGCATTCCTCGTTTCTTGGGATTAGCTAGTTAGTTTAATTAGCATTAAATCAAGCATGTGTTATAATTAATTAGTTGCTGCTAATTAAGTGTTTTAAATAATTAGTTAGTTTAACTAGCTATTTAATTTCGGTTTGTAATAATTAGTTAACTATAATAGTTAATTAGTTTTCAGTTTGTAATAATTAGTTAGCTTAATTAGCATAGCTAGTTAGCTTATTCATTTGGACCCTCTGTTGCGAGGACGTAATGTTGTAATAAGTGTGCGTACGGATGTGTATGCCTTCTAACCCCACGTCTTTCTCTCTTTTATTTAACCGCTTTTGATGGTTAGATTAGGAGCACATTTCAAATTAGCATATCGCATGCTTGCATCCATTCATTCGTATTGCATGCACCGAGGCTCGGCGCATCATTCAAACTGTATTACAATTTCAATATCTTCTTTGAATATGTGTTTAATCGCATGTTGTTCAAATTGTTTCATATGCCATATTAGTAGCCGAGCCTATTAATTGCATTATTGCATGCGCCGCATTAGACATCTTAACATAGTTGGGATCATGTATCTTTCTAACTAGTTTTTGTTTTGGCTTGGAGTACTAGATAAGCTTTATGGTTTAGCATACTTACATGCGTGTGATTGCCATGTTTCCATGATTCGCATGCTTGCCATGAGGCTATGTGCTTAAATGTTAAACTGTATGAATGTCTGTGGATGAAGGCTTGTTGTTTGAATTGGAACGATTTAACAAATGTGAGTTTTAAGCCCTCTTTGTTGACTGGCAAATCATGTTTTAAACCCACTATGTTTGGTGGCAAATTCACATCTTTAAGCCCACTTGAGGTGGCAAATTCAAACTATTTTCGCAAACAAATATAAGTTGAATTGTTCCAAATTGAGCAAACTAGTCTATACTTGTTTGTGTGCGTCACATAGTAAAGCTAGTCTAATAATCAGAACAAGAACACATAATGTTTATAAAAAATCATATCATGATTAGTAAAGGCCGATCTTTGATCGGGCGAGCGGGGGTGTTCATTTCAGGACCTTCCCCTCTCGTACCCAAGTTTCCGAGCCGAGGCAACTTTGGTAATGACAGACGCGTGGCCTTTGGCACGAGTCAGGGTTTCCTAAATTTTTCCAAAAATAAAAATACTTAGGTGGTGACTTTGTATATGGCAAAGCAGTCCAATTTTGGCATTATTTGATTTAAAATCAATTTTCCAAAAAGGTTTGTCGGATTTGGACTCTTTGGTGATTTTTAGTTTCACATTGCACTTTGTGAGACTAGATTTAGAACCGCGGGAGTTCGAACTGTGAAGCCTTCTTTCCAAACCCTCTCCGAAAGGCGGGGCGCGGAAAAATGTGAGTCCACAGTTTTCGGCGACTCTCTGGGGATTTAGAGAACTTGACTCGAACTCATGATATGATATTTTATTTACACTTATGTGCTTCTTTGAATTTGAATTTGCATCGGTGCGCCTAAGTCACAGTGCTTTCCATCTGCTATTCTTGAGCGGTTTGCCAGAGGCTTGCTTGGAAAAGCTTGCCAAAAGGCTGACTGGTTGCGGGCTCTGCCACAATGGAAACACAACCCCTGACGGGGCTGGTCCACCATTTGTGAAGAAGGTCAACAAGGGTAACAATCTTACCCCTTTTTACCATATTCTTGCATACTATTTTTGCCTATCTTAGAACTGTGTTTGAGCTTAGTGTATAATATAAAAAAGTTCTTTTTTTAGGCCCTCTAAATAGTTTGTTTAGAGTGTTTTGTGGTTTGGAGGTTTTTGACCCCTCTTAAGCCTTGAGGGGCTCCATTTTGTGCTATTTTGAGTGAGCTCCAGGACTTTGGTGTTTGGGCCTGCTCACCACTGAAATCTTGAGGGATTTCAGTGGTAAGGATGGTGCCTTGAAGTCCCAAGAAGGGGAGGGCCACCCCCTCTCCTTATTGTCCTTGAAAAGGGCCATTTTTGACTCTTTAATGAGCACCTAGCTAAGCTTCATGTTGACCATGCCTTGGCGGTTATTTATGCTTATTTTGCCATGAAATAGCATTGTTGTATGTTGATTTTGGTACACCATGCTTGCTTAGCATACATGCCTTGTAATGCCACTTTGTTGCCTTAACATGCCTTAGGTTGTAAACCATTGTTCTAGCATGTTTTAGGCTTGGCTTTGTGAAGCTTTTGTGCTTATTTTGGTATGTTTGAGGTCTGTCCTTAGTTGTTTGGGTCGACTTTGGCATGCTTAGTATAGCCCTTTTGCATTTTTGGTTTGTTGGCCTTAAGTGTGTGAATGTATAGCATGCATCCTTGCCTTAATTTAGTGGGTTGGGACCATTTGCCATGTTATTTCAGTCCCTTTAACATGCTTGTATGCTTGCCTTGGATGCCTCTTTGAAGCTTTGAAAGCTTGTCTTGCATGCTTCATGTTTTGGTCATTGTGCATGCTTTTGAATTTGAGCCACTTAGATGTCATCTAGGTGTCCCTTGGGTGTTGTTTAGGTTCGCATTAGACCTATTTTAAGTCCTCTTAGCCTTGTGAGGCTTGGTTGACTTAGTCTTGGTTTAAGCCTCTTGGCTTGTCTTGGGTTTTTGGCTTTATTTGCATACCTTGTTTATCTTGTTTAATTGGCTTAGCACCTTTTGTAACATGATTTTCAATGCTTACCTTGCATGCCATTAGTCCATGTTATGCCTCTTTCAAGTGTGCTTGAGAGTTGCCCTTTTGTGCTTGAGTGTTAGCCCTTTAACATGTGCATGTGTGTATGTGTATTTAGTCCTCATTTCATAGCACTTATGGCCACTGTTTTGGGCCTAATTAGAGCTGCCTAAATCATGCTTAAGTCCATCCTTTGCTTGCTTGCATGCTTACCTTGCATGTTTGTTTGCATGCTTGCATGTACATCTTGCATTCCCATGTTGCATCCTTAGCTTGCATGCCTAGGTTGCATTGCATCTAGCATGCATGTCTTGTTCCTTGATCTAGTGATAGGAATTGGGCTTTAGTTTGTTGGTTTGCATTGCATTTGACATCAAAATGCGCACACTTGGTCCCTCGGGCCATCACGCATGGAAATGCGCGATTGATGGTCTGAGAACCAAGGAGCATGTCCCTTTGACTCACTCACATGATAAGGAACGTGATTGGTGCATATATGGCTTGAATTGCATTGCCATGCAAAGTTTTGTCCTCTGTTGCTGTCAAACAGGTTTTGCAGGAACTTCTTGCCGGTCGACTGCATAGAGTGCCGACCGGCAATAAATCGGTGGCCGATGGATTCATTGTGTGCCGATGGACACCAAATCACAGCCGGTGATGATTCCCTCCAGCCAGTGGCACTCCTCAACATCCAGTAAGCGCATCCTGAGACTTTGGCAGTCTTCAAAGGAGTATAGCATGGAAAACAGAGGCAACTTGCGCATGGCAGTGTACTTCCGAGCAGGACCGAGCATGCATTGCATTGGGCTCTCTTCCCGAGGCGGTTTATCTGTTTTCCCTAGATTAGTTAATTTGCTTAGCTAATTAGATGGCCTGTAATATTTAATTAGCTTGTAGGTTAATTATCTGTAATCTTTATTTGGTCCCTCCGGGCGAGGGCGAATCTGTAATAAGTGTGGGTGCGTGTGTGTGCATGTCTTCCAATCCCCACTTCTTTCTTCCCTTTTATTTACCTGCTTATGAAGGTAGATTAGGGCATGTTTAAATTAGCATACCTTATGCTATGCATGCGTGCATCCATACATTTGTCTTGCATGCACCGGGCTCGGTACATCATGCTAACTGCATTTGTACTTCAATTCCAAATTGAATACGTGCATCAATTGATTGCATTTCACATGCCATGTTTAGGTTAGCCGAGCCTACTCTAATTACATCCTGTACGTGTTGCATTAGTCAATTTGACATGAACTAGGACCATGCATGTTGGCTAACTAGTTTATTGTTTTGGCACGGAGTACGATGTAAGTATTTTCATGCTTTAGCATATCACATGCGTGCAAATGCTATCATGACAGCATGCTTACCATGTGGCTAGATGCTTATGTGATAAACTGCTTGAATGCCTGTGGGTGAAGGTTGGATTGTCTGAGTTGGAATGGCTCATTGAAATCCGTGTTTTAGCCTACTTGTGAGTAGTAAATTCCAAAATATTTTTCCAAAACAAACGGATATGCAATGCTTATTCTCAAATTAGGCAATCTAGTCTATACTTTTGTGCTGTGCGCATAACATAGTAATTCTAGGCTAATAACCGGTTTAAGAACACATAATGTTTTCAAAATCGGATATCATGGTTAGTAGAGGCCGATCTTCGGATCGGGCGAGAGGAGGTGCTCATAGCTGACCTTCCCCAATCGTACCCAAGTTCCCGAGCCGAGGCAACTTTGGTGATGACAGACATGTTGCCTTTGGCACCGAGTCAGGGTTTCCTAAATTCCCCCAAAAATAAAATATTTAGGTGGCGACTCTGTATCTGGCAAAGCAGTCCATGTTTGGCACTTCTTTTCAAAAATCTGTTTCTCAAAACGATTTACCAGACTTGGGACTCTTTGGTTTAGATTAAGAACCGAAAACAAAATCGAGTCCGAACTGTAGCGTGTAGCGCGGGGTCCCTCGCGGGCGTGCTACACTAAGGCTGTTTACTGTTTTCCTAGATTAGTTAATTTGCTTAACTAGTTAACGGACTGTAATAATTAGTTAGCTCGTAGTTAATTAATTGTATTATTCTTTTGGTCCCTCCGAGCGAGGGCGAATTTGTAATAAGTGTGGGTGCGTATGTGCATGTCTTCCAATCCCCACTTCTTTCTCCCTTTTACTTACCTGCTTTCGATGGTTAGTATTAGGGCATATTTAATTTAGCATACCTTATGCTATGCATGCGTGCATCCGTACATTTGTCTTGCATGTATCGGGCTCGGCGCATCATACTAACTGCATTGTACTTCAATTCCAAGTTGAATACGTGTTAGTTGTATCATCATCATATGCCATCTTAGAATAGCCGAGCCTGTCTAGATTGCATATTTGCATGTGTTGCGCTAGCCATTTTTAACATGAACTAGGATCATGCATGTGATTACTAACTAGTTTCTGTTTTGGCTTGGAGTACTCTGTAAGTTTTATGCTTTAGCATGCCGCATGCGTGTGAGTGTTGCCATAATTGCACGATTACCATGAGGCTAGCTGCTTATGTGATATAACTGCTTGAATGCCTGTGGATGGAGGTCGAATTGCTTAAATTGGGATAATGCATTAAAACTGTGAGTTTTAAGCCCACTAGATAGTGGCAAAACCATCTTTTCTAAAAGCCCACTTGAGAGTAGCAAACCATTTTCAAAACAAACATGAAATGTTTTGTTCCAATTTAGGCGATTTGTTCTATACTTGTTTGCTGTGCGCATAACATAGTAATTCTAGGCTAATAACTGGAATAAGAACACATAATGTTTTCAAAACAAGATATCACGGTTAGTAGAGGCCGATCTTTGATCGGGCGAGAGGGGGTGCTCATAGCTGACCTTCCCCAATCGTACCCAAGTTCCCGAGCCGAGGCAACTTTGGTGATGACGAACACATGGCCTTTGGCACTGAGTCAGGGTTTCTTAAATTCTCCAAAATAAAATATTTAGGTGGCGACTCTGTATCTGGCAAAGCAGTCCATGTTTGGCACTTCTTTTTCTAAAAATCTGTTTTCTCGAAACGATTTGCCAGATTTGGACTCTTTGGTTCAGATTAAGAACCGTGACAATTTTTTTGAGTCCGAACTGTAGTGAGGCCCACGGGCGCGTCTACAGTTTCTGGCGACTCTGCTGGGGATAATAGAGAACTTGACTCGAACTCATGATATCTTGTTTTGACTGCACTTATGTGTTTCTTTGCATTGCATGTGCATTGGTGCGCCTAGGACACCGTGTTTGCCATCTGTCATTCCTGAACGGTTTGCCGGAGGCATGTCTTGTCAAGACATGACCATAAGGCTGACCGGTTATGGGCTCTGACGGTATGGGAACACAAACTCCGGTTTTTACCGGGGCACCCTTTTTGACCATTCGACCTAGTGCATATTTGGAAACCATAGTGACCATTCCAAGCTAGGACAGGTTGCTTACCCGATTATAGGTTGTTTGAAACCGCTGCGTGCATAGTGAAACCCTAGCTCCTGACAAAATAGGACAGGGAAACCCTACCCCTCCATAGGGGAGTTTTGGCTCTCACTTGCTTGCTATGTGCTTTTAGGGTGTGTCCCTACAGGAATGCATGTAACAGTTTGCAAGTATGGGTATCAGGCCTACGGGCATCAGTATCTGGGAATTAGTTTTACCTGAGGGTATCAGTTCACCGGCAGAATTTTGGGCAGAATTCAGTAGAGAGCACACTCATTCAACTATGCTCATATTTGTTTTGGTGAAATCAAGCTGAGATGCTGCATGTTTTCTCTTTTGCTAGGGTAGTCTTGGAACCATAGCTTCAGAAGGCTCCAATATCCCCCGAGGTTCATCGAATTTGTGCTGATAGACTTTGTCAGGTCAGAGATTCAGTTCAAGGGAAATCAGTATTCCTTCGCCAAAGGCAGGGTAAAAGGGCCAGTTAGGTACAGATCACCGGTTCAGCGATTACCAGATCAGTGGCCCTTATTCACCCCACCAGTGAGTAGTTAGGCTGAGGCCTCAGTTTTTGTCATAGAGTTAGATATACCAGTCAGTCAGCCGGAACAACAGAACATGGCAGGGATGGAGGAAATGATGCGTCAACTTCAAGAAAGTATGAAACTCATGCAGCAAGACGCTGCCCGTTAGGCGGAATTTGCCAAACAGCAGGCTGCGATTATGGCCCAGCAAGCTGAGCTAATCACCAGGCTGCAATAGCAAAATGGAGCATCTGCTTCGCACCAAGCCCCTCCCCCACCAGGAGTTCCAGCACCCGAGGAGGCACCAAATGTCCAGGGAGATACGAACATCTCGACAGGATCGGCTCCGTCCCCAATCTTACCCCAGCTGTCTAAAGCACCGATCAACCTGCCGGATTCACCCTTTGAGTTCAAGTTAGACCCTACAGTGCTGAAGGTGAGCAAGCTAGAAAAGATGTTCAAGAAATCTCAGGGAGTAAAATCCATTCTGGACATTGAGGACGGGTATACCAACGCAGCTGGGACGCTGCCAGACAGATTTAAGATGCCACACATCGACCGATTTGATGGATCTGGCGATCCCATAGTGCACCTCCGGTTGTTTTCGGACATACTAAGGTCGATGGGCCTCACCAGGCTGCAGAAACTTTCATTATTCGGCCGGACCCTGTCGGGTGTGGCCGCTATCTGGTATGCAAAATTAGAAGACGATGTCAAACGGAACTGGGATGAGATGGCCGAGGCCTTCGTTGCGCAGTACTCCTATAACACGCAAATCGAGGTCACAACCCGTGATCTTGAGACAACAAGGCAAGAGCCTAAGGAGAGTTTTTCTGATTTCGTAGCCCACTGGAGGGCCAAGGCCTCAATGATGACCATTAGGCCAACGGATAAGGATCAAATACGGATGGTTGTGCGCAACCTTCAGCCTAAACTAATGCAGAAAATGATCGTGCTCCCCTTCCCCACCTTTTCAGATTTGCATGAGATGAGAGTACAGATCGAGGACGCTATGAAGCAGGGCCTCATTGACCAGGAGAAGGAGCAGCCTAAGAGGCCGTTTTCCCGCAGTTCAAATGCGACCACAGGTGGTGACGCAGTTGCTAGGACTTCAGACGTGGGCATGGTCGCCACCACCACACCAAGAGCAGCCACCCCCTTTGTTGGTGTATCCACTTCAAACCCCCGAACTTCGGACTATCTACCCTGAGGCAAGAGGGTTTTCACCCCACTCTTTATGCCTTTGTCTAAAGCTCTAGGGGTCCTACTCAGGAAAGGACATCTGAAACCGTTAGAACAACGGCCCCTACCCGATCCTCTCCCTACAAAGCATGACCCGACTAAGTACTGTGCCTTCCACCAACAAACCGGTCATGACACCGACAGTTGCGTCCGTCTCCGCCACAAGATACAAAATTTGATTGACAACAAGGTCATCCTCGCACCAGGTCCTGCAAAGTCTATTGGCACTTGATCGGTGAACTTGTGGGGGATAATGTGATGTGATCGAGGGATGAACCACCTGCGGGCGGCACTCAGTTTACTCCAGATGTGGTGTATGGCACGCACTATTTTGAGCATTTGTGAATGCTAGTTTTGTACATTCTGACTTGGGTATTGGGTCAGTCTTGTTGTGTTGTTTTGAGTCTGTTTTGAGTCAGTCCTTTTGTTTCGAGGTCTGTCTTGTCGTATCGAGTCAGTCCTGTTGTGTAGGAGTCGGGTGATTCAGGGTTGTTACCTCGGACATCACTATCTTGTTTTGTGTTTGTCTTTTTTGCTTTCTTTTGAGTCTGTTTCTGCCTTGGAGCCAGTTATGCCAACAGATTTGAATGGAACAGCAGTGATTTTCACACTCTTGTGTTTGCTTCTGCCGTGTGCCAGTTGTGCCAGAAGTTTGAATGAAATGACAGTGCTCTTCGCCTGCCTTTTCTGTGCCTTTGAAGTCATTGTAATGACCTAAGTTTTTCAAAACTTTTTTCGAAACATTTTGATAAAAACGAAGAGGAAGGAATTCCTCAGGTTTTGCAAAACTTAATCAATTGAGAGAAAGAGAGGCATGCTAAGCCCTTAATGATTGAGATCATGCTTGTTAATGTGAGTACTGAGAAGGACCCTGGCTTGATCCAGATTGGTTCTACACTGTCTTCAGCGCGAGCGATTCGTCGCTTTCTTAAAAAAATTCAAAAAATATTTTGCGCGGTCCTGCGAAGACTTGTGTGGGATCGCTCTTGAGATTGTGCAGCTTAGGATCTCTCTCAGCCTCGAGATTCGACCCCTCACTTTCAAACCTTGAACCTGAGTTCAGAACGTTCAACGGTCAACCACAACGTGAGGCCTGTGTGGCCATTTTGAAGCAGCCCTCGAACAAGAGGCACCAAAGTCAGATCAAAAAGATCAGATCAAAGGAAGCTTGTAAAGCTAGATCAGAAGCCCCCCCTCAAACTAGGGACAAAAATGTCAGATATGCTCGAAGAGCCGAAGATGGATCCTTCAGTCAATCAATGCAACGGCCACTCTCCTGGATACGGATGGCTGCAAAACCCTAAAACCATTTGGCATGGACTTGTTACACTTTTACCCTTTGAGAGGCTCGCTGGGCCGAAACCCAGAAAGGCGACCCAGGCAAAAGTTAGAGCAAGAGAAAAGAACAAAAAAAAAAGGGAAAAGAAAATAACAACAAGAATAAAAGAAAAAAAAGAAAAAAGAAAAAAAATGAAAAAAAAAGAAAAAAGAAAAAAGAATGAAAAAGAATGAAAAGATACAAAAATTGAAAAAAAAGAAGAACAAAGCTCGCAAGGTTGAAAACCCGCAACGGGCGCCTTGGCAAAAATTAGAGCCTAAAAATGAGAGGTTAATACCCGAGTGTACCTTAACCCCAAACTACGTGAGGCTTGATTCCCATCTTTGGGATACGTAAGCAACTTCATTCTGAAGTCCAGCCGTAAAATACTTCAAATTCAACTGTGTCCATGTGATGGTTCTAGTCATCTTTGTCTTTTCTGTATCCGGGAGTTTGGTTGCAATCATCGCTCTGAGGACTAATTACAATACACTACGGTGCCATTCAGACAAGGGGCAACTTTTCGTTGCCATTCAATACACCGCGGTGTCATTCAAACAAGGGGCAACTTTCCGTTGCCATTCAATGCGCTGCAGTGCCGTTCAAACAAGGGGCAACTTTCCGTTGCCATGCAGCTCTCTTCGAGCAAGGGGGCAATTTTCCTCCAAATCCGAGGTTGTGCGTCTCAAGAGTAGGTTCCGTGCGTGTTAAGCATTGGCCGTTAGCAAAAATAGTTTTTGAGAATATTTACTGAGGTTGACTAATTCTCTCGAAAATTATTCCATTTTTCCAAAAAACTGGACCATTTCTTGGACCCAAAAAAGGAAAATTTTCAGTGCTCACAACCTAACTTGCATGATTTTAAATCAGAAAATCGAACAAGTATGCTAATCTGACTCTCATATTGGTCAAAATTGTTTTAGTAGAAAAACAAAACAAAAAATGGTCAAAATGATGAACTAGGGGCACAGTTGAGTCAGATGTTCTGTCCTTTCCCCATCGTCAACATGCTTGCCAAGAAGGGCACTCTACCCGCCAGAGAGGGCACAACTGAAGTCAACAACAAAGGGCAGAAAGCTCTCACATCCTCCAAACAACGAGGTATCAAGCCAAGTGCGAAGCACGAACCGGAATGGGACAAGATATCCCATTCCCTCATCTGGGCAGATCTGATCACATCCCAACTCCCCAGCAGAGCATCGTCAACCGATGTCAGCTGCAGATTTGCTACACACCCAATTGTAGTGCAGCCCCTCTGTGGAAGAAACCCACTGTTGTGAACAAGAAGAAGAATCTAGCGGAATGCTAGGGGCAAGACCCCGCAACTTCTTGTTTATCCACCAACCACCCAGGGGAGGGATAAAAAATGAGAGATTGAAGAATAGAGAGATGTGCGCTGAGAGAAAAAGTGAGAAAAAAGGCTTTTTTCAGAAAAACAGAACCTGAGGGCCGAGTGATGTGAGAATCACAAATGAGAAAAAGGGTGGGAAATAATACCCGGAAAAAAAAAAACTGGCTCCTCGCGTACTGAGAGGTCTCTTGTCTTTGTAACATGTCTGTGTGTCGTGTCTTTTGTTTTGTTTGTCTCAATTCTTGCTTTGAGTCGTCCCGAGCATGACTCGATGTGTTTTGGTTGTTTACCTTTTCTTTTCCATTGTTGAGTCGTAGTGCGCTGTGTTCAGTCTTAGGCTCAATACCCGATCGAGAACTTATTTCTCAATTTCAATCAAATCGTTTTGTGCTCGGAGTGCTGTGCCATTCTTCACATTTGTGAAAAATAAGAATTTGTTCTTTCTTAAAGCCGCAGGATTCAACCCAGGTCATGTGAAAACAATAAAACCAGGACCTATCTGAAGCTGTATAAGTTCCAGACTATAAAGCAAAAGGAAAGAGGGAAAATCGAAGCATTTGAGTGTGTTTCACCTTCAGCAAATTCCGTGATTGTACTCCGGATGTACCTCTTCAGGCCTTGTCAGTGCTCCGAAGAATGAGTGTGCCTCTACTCCAAGCTTAAGCCTGCTTCAAGCCAGAATAGCAATTAAAAGCAGATGCAGATGTTATCTCTCGCCAATATAAACAGGGTGTACCCTTTTCAAGCGAAGTGTGTTACAAACCCTTCCGAGAGGTAAATCGGAGGTCACGTTTGGATTTGGTCTCGTTAAGGCTTGTATTTCCTTATTCGGCATTTTGTTTCAAACGCGCTTTTGAAGTTGCACATTCATCGCATCGTTACGCACACCATTCGTTGCGTTGTTATGCACATCTATCTAGCATTGTTATGCACCGTTACACCTGCATTGTTATGCACATTTTACTTGCATTGTTATGCACTCTCTCTTATTCGGAAACACGGGGATACGTCCTTATGTTTCCCCTTCTCATTCTGAAACACTGGGATACGTCCCTATGTTTCTTCTCCTTGTTCTGAAACACCGGGATACGTCCCTACGTTTCTCTCTCTTCGAAACACTGGGATACGTCCCTATGTTTTTCCTTCAATTCGAAACACCGAGATACGTCCCTATGTTTCTCATTGCTTGCGGAACACCGGGATACGTCCCTACGTTTCTCTCTCTTCGAAACACCGAGATACGTCCCTATGTTTCTCCTTCTTTCAGAAACACCGGGATACGTCCCTATGTTTCTCATTTCTTGCGGAACACCGGGATACGTCCCTACGTTTCTCTCTCTTCGAAACACCGGGATACGTCCCTATGTTTCTCCTTCTTTCCGAAACACCGGGACACGTCCCTAAGTTTCTCATTGCTTGCGGAACACCGGGATACGTCCCTACGTTTCTCTCTCTTCGAAACACCGGGATACGTCCCTATGTTTCTCCTTCTTTCCGAAACACTGGGATACGTCTCTATGTTTCTCATTGCTTGCGGAACACCAGGATACGTCCCTACGTTTCTCTCTCTTCGAAACACCGGGATACGTCCCTATGTTTCTCCTTCTTTCCGAAACACCGGGATACGTCCCTATGTTTCTCATTTCTTTCCGAAACACCGGGATACGTCCCTATGTTTCTCTCTCTTCGAAACACTGGGATACGTCCCTATGTTTCTCCTTCTTTTCGAAACACCGGGATACGTCCCTATGTTTCTCATTCCTTCCGAAACACCGGGATACGTCCTTATGTTTCTCCTTCTTTCTGAAACTCCGGGATACGTCCCTATGTTTCTCATTCCTTTCCGAAACACCGGGATACGTCCTTATGTTTCTCCTTCCTTCCGAAACTCCGAGATACGTCCCTATGTTTCTCATTCCTTCCAAAACTCCGGGATACGTCCCTATGTTTCTCATTCCTTCCGAAACTCCGGGATACGTCCTTATGTTTCTCATTCCTTCCGAAACTCCGGGATACGTCCCTATGTTTCTCTTTCCTTCCGAAACTTCGGGATACGTCCCTATGTTTCTCCTTCTTTTTCTGAAACACCGGGATACGTCCCTATGTTTCTTCCACTTTTTCGAGACACTAGGATACGTCCCTATGTTTCTTCCGCTCTTCCGAAACACAGGGATGCGTCCCTATGTTCCTCCCTCTTTGGTTAAGAGCATTTGGAATACGTTCCAATGCTTATACCTTTTCGAAACACCGGGATACGTCCCTATGTTTCTTGCATGATCATAAGTTATGCTCGGCTTTGTGCATTGTCTTGCATTTTGCCCTTGCCCTCGGGCGCATATCTTTGTATGCTGCTTGTATGCTTTGTCTAAGTCTTCGGCCTTGTCAAAAATGGGTCATCTCTAGGCTTTGACATTTACTCCCGTCATTTTTATGACTTTAGAGTTCTGTCAAAGAGGGGCAACTGTAGACACCCCATTTTTGACCGTCCTCAAGACTTGGACGTCATCGTTTGAGCACTCGGTGATCATCCTTGTTCGTGTTCGTCTTGAGTTCCCGGAGGTCTCGGCTACGCGCCCTGCCTCGGGATCTCTCGACTCGACTGTTTTGTGTCTGGTTTTGCACCAAACACTTGTTGTTTTGCTTCTGAGGGTGGGAAGTAGCTTGTAGGCCATCCCCACACCTCACCGGCCATGGCTTGAGGCCACCGGCCTTGTTTCCTTGCCACCGGCCATTGGTGATGGCCGGTCGGCACTATTGATGGTCGGTCGGCATTGTGTTTGGTCGGCCGGCCACTGTTTTTTATCAATCGGCCACTTTTCCTGGCCGAGACCTTTTCTTGAGAGAGCTTGACCCTTTTGAACCTTTTTTTTAGCTTCTTGAAGAAGCTTGACCCTTTTTTTTAGCTTCTCCAAGAAGCTTGAACCTTTTGACCCTTTTTAGCTTCTCCAAGAAGCTTGACCCTTTTTTAGCTTCTTCAAGAAGCTTGACCATTTTTTAGCTTCTTGAAGAAGCTTGAACCTCTTGACCCCTTTGCCTAGCTTCTCTAAGAAGCTTGGCCTTTTTGCTCAAAGCTTCTAAGAGAAGCTTTACCCCCTTGGTTTCTCTATAAAAAGAGGGCCTCTCCTCCCCTTTAGAGGGTTAGAAAAATCAGATATATATGATATATATATCACTCCCTCTCTATATCTCCCTCTCTCTCTACATTTGTGTGGATTAGAGGGTCCAAAAGGGTCTTGTTCTTGGCCTATTGCACACCACTTCATAGCCACACACTTCCATCATCACTTGGAGGTTCTTGGAGCTTGTTTTCGGAGGTTGAGAGTTGCATTTTTGGGTCTAAAGGCTGCTGGTTCTTGCTGGTCTTCAAAGGTAATCCCTTTTCCCTCTTTATTCCCCGTTTTTGCACACCCTTTCAGCCTGTCTTGCTTGCGGATTTGGGCTTTGTGTATAACATAAAAAAGTTCTTTTTTTTTGTGTTTAAGATACTTCATTAAGGTCACTTTTGTGTTTGGGGTCGTTTACCCCCTCTTAGGCCTTGTTTGGCCCCATTTTTGTGTGATTTTGGTGAGCTCCGGGACCATCTTGTTTGGGCCTCCTCACCACTGAAATCCTGGTGGTTTGAGGTCCTAAGAAGGAGAGGGGTGACCCTCTCCCTTGTTGCCTTGTTTGTTGCCCTTTTTGGCCTTCCAAAGGGGCTCCTATTTGCATGCTTCCAAGCCTTGTTTCAAGCATTTTTCAGTGGGTTTTAGGACCCCCATAAGCCATTTCCAGAGTTGGTTTGGTGTTGTTGAATGTCCTTATTGCATGTGTAGAGTAACCCTCTTGTTGGCCTTTCAAAGGAACACCCCATTCTAGCATGTGTGGACCTTATTTCCGTGGATTTTTGGGGCTTATTTGACATACCATGTTACTGTTTTGGGCTGGTTTGGTGACCTCTCTTGTGCTTCATATACATGTAGTGTAAACCATGTTTACTAGCCTATGTTGCATGTTGTTTTGGCCCTTCATGTTAGCACTTTTTGGCCATGCCTTGAACTGATTTCATGCATGTTTTGGACTGTCTTAGCATTGTTTTCATGCCTCATGGTCGAATAACGCTTGTTATGCATGCTTGTAGTGCAATGCCCATGCCTAGCTTTGAGTTTTGAAGCTTCTTGCATGCTTAAATGGTAGTGTTTTCATGTTTTGGGGTCATTTTGGAGTCATTTGGTATGCCATTTCAGATCTGAAACATGCACCATTGTATGCCATATTTCCTCCTTGCCATGCTTTGGTAGAGTTGCATTTTTGTGCCTTAAGCTTGGTTAATGCATTGTGCATGCATTTCATGTATTTTGTTGCCTCACTTGTATCATTGTGGCCACTGTTTTGGACCTAGTAGAGAGCTATCCAAATTAGTTTAAGACCATCCCTTTGAAATGTTGTTGCATTCTATACATGTTTGTATGTTTAGGTACTTAGTCTATTAACATGTTGTATGTTTAAGTGCCATTGCATTTGGCATGCTTCTTGTGTTGAGTTGCTTTGCATATTTACATGTGTTATGCCTTTCATGCTGTTGCATGTGTGTCATTAACATTGATGTTATATGCCTTGCATGCTTACTTGTTTAGTTCATGGCCCATTGCACATGGTTTTGTTGTTTGCATGATCATGTTGCATACTTAGCTCACATGCCTAGGTTGCATTACATTGGCATGCATACTTTGCCTCTTGAATTGAGTATGATAGAGGTTGAGTTCATTTTTTGTTTATGTGCATTTCATTCCACATTGAAATTGCACACTTTGGTTCTTTGGGCCATCACGCATTGAAATGCGCGATTGGTGGTCCGAGAATCAAGTACCATGCTCCTTTGAGCCATAAACATGATAAGAAGTGTGGTTGGTGCAAACATTGCTTGAAATGCATTGTCATGCCATGTTTTGCCCTCTGCTGCTGTCAAAACAGATTCTGCAGGAAGATTTGGCCGACCGGCCATATGCAGTGCCGACCGGCCATCCATCCGTGGCCGATATCTCAATCAGAGGCCGGTGGTCATTCTCCATGGCCGGTGGCAAATCCCCTTAGCCGGTGATGTTCCGAAGCATTCAGAGAAGCAATCCTGGGACTTGTGCAGTCTTTAGAGGAGGGTAACAGTCAAAGTGGAGGCAACTTGTGCATGGCTGTGACTTTCCGAGCGGAACCGCGCATACATTGCATGGGGCCCTCTTCCCAAGGTTATTTACTGTTTTCCTAGATTAGTTAATTTGCTTAACTAGTTAACGGACTGTAATAATTAGTTAGCTCGTAGTTAATTAATTGTATTATTCTTTTGGTCCCTCCGAGCGAGGGCGAATTTGTAATAAGTGTGGGTGCGTGGGTGCGTGTGTGCATGTCTTCCAATCCCCACTTCTTTCTCCCTTTTAGTTACCTGCTTTCGATGTTTAGTATTAGGGCATATTTAATTTAGCATACCTTATGCTATGCATGCGTGCATCCATACATTTGTCTTGCATGTATCGGGCTCGGCGCATCATACTAACTGCATTGTACTTCAATTCCAAGTTGAATACGTGTTAGTTGTATCATCATCATATGCCATCTTAGAATGGTCGAGCCTGTCTAGATTGCATCTTTGCATGTGTTGCACTAGCCATTTTTAACATGAACTAGGATCATGCATGTGATTACTAACTAGTTTCTGTTTTGGCTTGGAGTACTCTGTAAGTTTTATGCTTTAGCATGCTGTAGACGTCCCCGAACAACCCGGGAGGAACGAGCTCCCGTTCCGTTCATATTGGGGTCACTACAGCTCAGGACTCTCAAATTTGTCACGGTTCTAAGTCTGAACCAAAGAGTCCAAATCCGGCAAATCGTTTTGAGAAAAAAAATAGATTTTGAAAAGAAGTGCCAAACATGGACTGCTTTGCCAGATACAGAGTCGCCACCTAAATGTTTTTTAATGGGAAATTTAGGAAACCCTGACTCGGTGCCAAAGGCCACGTGTCCGTCATCACCAAAGTTGTCTCGGCTCGAGAACTTGGGTACGATTGGGGAAGGTCACTTCGTGAGCACCCCCGCTCGCCCGATCAAAGATCGGCCTCTACTAACCGTGATATCTATTTTTGAAAACATTGTGTGTTCTTATTCTGGTTATTAGCCTAGGTTACTATGTGATGCGCACAGCATACAAGTATAGACTGAGTCGCCTGAATTGGAACAAAACATTTCATGTTTGTTTGTTTGAAAATGGTTTGATGGTGCTACCCGCAGGTAGGCTAAGACGTGGATTTGCCACCCTCGGGTGGGCTTAGAAAAGATGGTTTTGCCACTATCTAGTGGGCTTAAAACAAACATTTGATGAATTATTCCAATTCAAATAGCCCAACCTTCACCCACAGGCATTCAGGCGGTTATATCACATAAGCATATTGCCTCATGGTAAGCATGCTATCATGGCAGTCACTCACACACATGCAAGGATGCTAAAGCATAAAACTCACCGAGTACTCCAAGCCAAAAACAGAAACTACATTAGAAATCATGCATGAACCTAAATATACAGAAATGCCTAATGCCACACATGCAAAAATGCAACTATAGCAGGCTCGGCTATTCTAGAAATGGCATATGGAGTGCTACAACTAACATGTATTCAATTTGAAATTGAAAGTACAATGCAGTTAGTATGATGTGCCGAGCCCGGTGCATGCAATACGGATGAATGATGCAAACATGCTGTCATACTGTATGCTAATTGAAATATGCCCTAATCTAACCATCAAAAGCGGATAAATAAAATGGAGAAAGACGTGGGGTTGGAAGACATGCAACACACACACGCACACTTATTACAGTTGTGTCCTCGCGCAGAGGGTCCGAATAAATAATACAGTCCAAAAGAATATTACAGTCCAAAATATTACAGTCCGAATAATATACAAATTCCTAATTAATTAATGAATTAACTAAGAAAGCAAGTAAAACTGGCGTGCAAGCCAGGGACTGCCTTGCTTCTGATGGATGATGCATGTCCGGGTTGCCTTGCGCGGAAATCCACCGGAATGCCCCAATTAGTCTTTGTTTACACCTGTTCTTGAAATGTGTGCCAAGCCCCAGAAAATTGCTGATTCCTGATTTTGCTGCAACAGAGAGCAGGAAAGGGGCATAGCAATATATTTTCACAAATATATGCATGTCTCGATCCTCGTGCCATCAATCACGCATATCGATGCATGATGGCAGAGGGGTCGAAATGTGCAACTCAATATGGAATGAATGCACACGAAAACACAACAAAACCTAACTCCATCATGGGTAATCCGGAGTGTCGGTGACTAGGGAATTGAGATACATTCCGTCACTCGGAGTACGAAATGCACCTCGTTTCCCGTGCCCGGGCTAACTCCTATTCCGAACACAATGCGATATGCATGACATGCATGAATGCAACTAAGATACAGCCTAGCATGCACAATGCTATGAAAATGAGATGCCTCGAAGTGCGTGCGCACGGGCACGCGAACCAAGAAAATGCATGAATGCAATCTAAGGTACAACCTAGTATGCACAATGCTATGAAAATGAGATGCCTCGAAATCCGTGCACACGGGCACGCAAACCAAGAAAATGACATACGCAATGCCAAAGATATGAAAATGCGATATGGGCTTACACTAATATGAGAGAGACTCAGCCACACTCACATAAGAGGCCGATGGATGAAAATGAAGTGCCTCGAAATGCGTGCACACGAGCACGCAAACCGAGGCAATGGCATATGCAATGCAATGGCATGGAAATGGCATATAGAATGCAACATGGACTTATACTAACATGAGAGAGCCTCAGCCACACTCACATAAGAGGCCGATGGATGAAAATGAAGTGCCTCGAAATGCGTGCACACGGGCACGCAAACCGAGGCAATGGCATACACAGTGCGAATGACATGAAAGCATGATATGGGCTTATACCAACATGAGTGAGCCTCGGCCACACTCACATAGGATGCCGGCGGATAAAAATGAAGTGCCTCGAAATGCGTGCACACGGACACGCAAACCGAGGCTATGGCAGAATGTGATGCGATGACATGAAAACATGATATGGGCTTATACCAACATGAGTGAGCCTCAACCACACTCACATAGGATGCCGGCGGATAAAAATGAAGTGCCTCGAAATGCGTGCACACGGGCACGCAAACCGAGGCGATGGCAGAATGTGATGCGATGACATGAAAACATGATATGGGCTTATACCAACATGAGTGAGCCTCAGCCACACTCACATAGGATGCCGGCGGATAAAAATGAAGTGCCTCGAAATGCGTGCACACGGGCACACAAACCGAGGCGATGACAGAATGCGATGCAAATGACATGAAAACATGATATGGGCTTATACCAACATGAGTGAGCCTCAACCACACTCACATAGGATGCCGACGGATAAAAATGAAGTGCCTCGAAATGCGTGCACATGGGCACGCAAATCGAGGCGATGACAGAATGCGATGCAAATGACATGAAAACATGATATGGGCTTATACCAACATGAGTGAGCCTCAGCCACACTCACATAGGATACCGGCGGATAAAAATGAAGTGCCTCAAAATGCGTGCACACGGGCACGCAAACCGAGGCGATGGCAGAATGTGATGCGATGACATGAAAACATGATATGGGCTTATACCAACATGAGTGAGCCTCAGCCACACTCACATAGGATGCCGGCGGATAAAATTGAAGTGCCTCGAAATGCGTGCACACGGGCACGCAAACCGAGGCAATGACAGAATGCGATGCAAATGACATGAAAACATGATATGGGCTTATACCAACATGGGTGAGCCTTAGCCACACTCACATAGGATGCCGACGGATAAAAATGAAGTGCCTCGAAATGCGTGCACACGGGCACGCAAACCGAGGCGATGACAGAATGCGATGCAAATGACATGAAATGGATGGCAATCATTCTAAAGGAATTTCAGCACTAAAATATAGGGGAAAACAGTCCCGAAATGAGGCGAAATGACGCGCAATGCATGAAATAGTCCCGAAATGCGAATTTAGGCACCCGAAATGGCTTATAGCTATGCCAAACGTGCACAATATGGACATGCAATGCAAAGACAGAAGCTAGACAGTCCCAAAAAAGGCATTTTCACAGTTATAAACATGGCCAAACAGCAAGCATAGGTATGGCAAAAATGGCATGCAAGAATAGGGGCCAAGAGAGGGGTAATGAAGTAAGTGATATAAGCAAAATCCAAACTGAAAAACTTCCTTCTACAACATTGAAGAGGGACCAAAAATATGAATGTTTACAGTATACGGCAAGCCTCGAATCACTATACAAACATGCTAAAAAAAGGCACGAGATTGAGGCTCAAAAGGTGCTATAACATGAAGTATACAAAATAATCATCAAACAGAAAAAAAATGTTAATGAAACATGAAGTATAGGCCAAAATAAGGCCACTTTCAGTTCGGACCAAGGTCCAAAAACAGAAGCAAAGGGGGTTGCCAATTTATGCAAAAATGGGGCCAAATAAGGGATATAACTACAAGTGACACATGGAGGCACCAAATGGTGAGGGGCCCTTCAACAATGTTGAAGAAGGGCCCAAAATAAGCACATTCACAGATTACATCATGCTCAAAAACAGATTACTCATGGGCCAAAAATAGCATGCAAGATTATGACATATAAGAGGATCAATGAAGCAAGTGCATCATGGAGGGTTCAAACAGAGTTGAGCCCTTAATGAAAAGTGAAGATGAGCTCAAAAGAGGGCCACTTCCAGTTAGGGCCGGAGCTTGAAACAAAAAGCATATAGGGCTTACAAATGGATCAAGAAAAAGGGTCAAAAGAGGAGAAATGTCACTTACCCTTGAAGACCAAAGCTTTTGTTGCTTCTTGGACCAATTTGCAGCTCCTTTAGCCTTTGAGAAGCTCTCCTTGTTGCTGGAAATGAAGTAGTGATGGTAGAGCTTGGTGGTGATGAAGAACACAAGGTATAGGACTTAAGGTTTTTTAGGAAAATGAGAAGGATGGAGGGAGATATGGATCTTGAGGCTTGAAGAACAAATTTTCTAACCTTCAAAACAAACAATGGCAGCTGGTTATAAGGACCAAAAGGAGGGTGTAAAGGTGGGGGAAAAGGAGGCAAGCTTTCCCCCACAAAATATCTCCCGGATTGGGATATTTTCTGGGGGAAACAGCTGCACAACTGTAAAGTACCAATCATGAGGAACATGGCCGGCCCCTTACTTTTTCTGCAGGTGGCCGGCCGGCCACCCCCCCTAGCCGGCCAGCTAGGGGTCAAAAGGGTCAAGTTCAATTAGTGGCCGGCCACCACAAAAAGGTGGCCTCCCAGGTCTCCTCTTCACAACCCTGTGGTTCGAATTTGGAAACTCTGAAACAGGAGAGAGAACAAGCCATTTTCAAGAGGGGTTCAAAAGGGTCAAATGGAATTAATGGCCGGCCACCAACTTTTAGGGTCCTCCCATGTGTGTACAACACAAATATGTGGTTCAAAGTTCAAGAAAATGGGCCCAAGGGGTTCAACATTAGCCCGGAAGGAGGGGGTCAAAAGGGTCAAATGGAATTAGTGGCCGGCCATGAACTTTTAGGGTCCTCCCATGTGTGTACATCACAAATATGTGGTTTGGGTTTGAAGAAAATGGCTCCAAGGTGTTCAACATTGGCCTGGAAGTGCGAAAAACGGGCGTCGGAGGGCGCCGGAGGAGTAAAAAACTGGTTGCTGCAACAATTACTGGCCTCCCACCCTTCCATGACCTCCCTAGTGATGAAACAGAGGTACCTGCCAAAAACGAATGAAAACCGATGCAAAACGAATGTTCGGGGGCCAAAACACGCAGTTCGGGGCCCCAGAAACTGCCCGTTAAACACCGAAAGTGGCGTTCGGCCACGAAGTGGGTTTCTCAGACCCCAGTGTCCCTCAAAAGGGTGAAAATAAGATGTATGCCAAAAATCAGAGCAAATGGAGATGGTTAAGCGGTCCCGAACCGAGGCACACGGCCAACGGTCCCGAAAAATCGGAAACCGGACTCCGAAATGGGCAAAATGGCCTGCGGCCAAAAAATGTATCCCACGGCCACTGAGAGATGGTCTACGGGACCTCTCCCTCCCCTCGGGAAAAGAAACAGCAAAAACCGAGCCTGGTTCGCAAACCGAGACAAGGCACAGAAGAGGGTTCGGAAATCCGGAGGCAGGGCTCACGGCCGCGACTCTGAGACTTCTGAACGAGCACGACATGCAACGTCACCGAGCGCTCAATCGGTGATGTCTGAGTCTTAAGGTCGGTCAAAAATGGGGTGTCCACAGTTGCCCCTCTTTGACAGAACTCGAAAGTCATAAGTGACGGGGGTGAATGTCAAAGCCCAGAGACGACCCATTTTTGACAAGGCCGAAGACTTAGACAAACATACAGGATAAATAGAGATGTGCCCGCAGGCATGCCCGCCGGAAGGGGCAAAATGCAAATGATATGCAGAAATATTTTGAAGATTGGACTTATACGCTATGCGAAGCCGGTTTTGAAAGTTGGACTTATACGCTACGCGAGGCCGGTTATCACTCATGATCATGCAAAGAGAGCTGTAATGAAGCAATTATGCGAAATAAATGCAACATTTTAAGCGAATGCTAGGCAAGCAAGTAAACTCGAGCCAAACTACACTTTGTGCAGAAAGGATGTAAGAAAATTATGGAATTCTCACTGCAAATACGGTGTGCATGTGCGATAGATATACAGAGCGAACATGTGATTGATACACAAAAAGGTGAACACAAAGTGTGATAGATGCACTTAGTGAACAAAGTATGATTGATATACTGAATGTGAACACAAAGTGTGATAGATGCACTATGTGAGCAGAGTATGATTGATATACTAAAAGGGAACACAAAGTGTGATAGATGCACAATGTGAGCAAAGTATGATTGATATACTGAATGTGAACACAAAGTGTGATAGATGCACTTAGTGAACAAAGTATGATTGATATACTGAAAGTAAACACAAAGTGTGATAGATGCACAATGTGAGCAAAGTATGATTGATATACTGAATGTGAACACAAAGTGTGATAGATGCACTTAGTGAACAAAGTATGATTGATATACTGAAAGTAAACACAAAGTGTGATAGATGCACTTGGTGAACAGAGTATGATTGATATACTAAATGTGAACACAAAGTGTGATAGATGCACCTAGTGGACAGAGTATGATTGATATACTGAAATGTGAACACGAAGTGTGATAGATGCACTTAGTGAACAAAGTATGATTGATATACTGAAAGTAAACACAAAGTGTGATAGATGCACCTAGTGGACAGAGTATGATTGATATACTGAAATGTGAACACGAAGTGTGATAGATGCACTTAGTGAACAAAGTATGATTGATATACTGAAAGTAAACACAAAGTGTGATAGATGCACTTGGTGAACAGAGTATGATTGATATACTAAATGTGAACACGAAGTGTGATAGATGCACCTAGTGGACAGAGTATGATTGATATACTGAAATGTGAACACGAAGTGTGATAGATGCACTTTGTGAACAAAGTATGATTGATATACTAAATGTGAGTGTGATTGATACACAAAAAGTGAATGATCTTAAACAGAACTTCTTTGAATGAACCGTACATACAATATCGTGTATGAGTGAGAAAGAAACTTGATAGGTACAATGCAATACAATACATAATGCTTAAGAAAAGCAATAAATAGACAAAACAGCATTTTAGAAAGCACCTCATGAGGTGAGTGGCGGTGAACCGCTCTGCTCCGATAGGGATCTTCCCCTGTGCTCTTCGAACACTTACCTTCAACTTACAGTACAAAGGCTCTGAAGTACTGACAAGGGTTCTTCATGTAGAACACTTTGGACGTTGCCTTTCTTCCTGATCATATTCACAACTTTCCCTATTCTCCAACGGGGTGACAGACTAGGTTGGTTCAGTATCCAGAATTGAGGTGCATACACGCTATCTCAACCTATGGGGCTTCCATACAGATTTCAAGCCGAGGACACGCCTCTGGGTATTTAAACCAGACTTTAGTCCCGGAAATCCCGAACCTTTACATTCTAGGCATCAGCCATTCGAACTCTAGTTTCCACCGTCGCAGTTGGTCTCCTAGGAACTCATTGCGAACACAGCCAAGATGCCTCTGGCAGGGAATGGTACTCAGGGAGAGCACTTTTGATCGCCATTTTGGCTTGAAGCAGCCTTGATCTTGAGCTTGAGGTAGAGGTGCACTCATACTTTGGAGCTTTGGCAAGACTTGAAGAGGTACACACGGAATGTAGTCTTGGAACTTACTGAAGTTGAAACAAACTCAGATGCTCGACATTTCCTCTTTTGCTTTGTAGTCTGGAACCCATATAGCTTCAGATAGGTCCTGATTTTATTGTTCTGACATGACCCGGGTTGAACCCTGCGGTTTTATGAAAGAACGAATCTTATTTTGCACAGATGTGGAGAACGGCACGGCACTCGCAGCGCAAAACGATTTTATTTTGGAATTGATAAATGAGCTCTCGACCGGGTATCAATCTTACGACTGAACACAGCGCACTACGACTCAACAACGGAAAACAAAAGGTAAACCACCTAAACACATCGAGTAACACTCGAAACGACTCAAAACAAGAATCGAGATAAAACAAAAAGACACGACACTCAGACGTGCACAGGGAGCCTGTTTCACCGGGTAGTGTTTCCCACCCTTTCTCATTTGTGGTTCTCACATCACTCTGCCCTCAAGCTCTGTTTTTCTGAAAAAGCCCTCTTCTCACTTTTCCTCTCATCGCACGTCTCTCTATTCTTCATTCTCTCATTTTTCATCCCTCCCCTGGGTGGTTGATGGATGAACAGGAGGTTGCGGGCTCACACCCAACATAATCAGCTCGCGGCTATTTCCTTCGGTGACATCTGTCGATGCGCCGGATGAGGGAATGGAGCATCTCAACCCATTCTAATTCGTGCTTCGCACTCGGCTTGATACTTCGCTGCTTGGAGGATGATAGAGCTTTCAGCCCTTTGTTGTTAACTTCAGTTGTGCCCTATTCTGGCAGGTAGAGTGCCCTTCTTGGCAAGTATTTTGACAAAGGGGAAAAGACAGAAAGCCCGACTCAACTGTGCCCCTAGTTCATCATATTGACCATTTTTGTTTTTGCTTTCTACTAAAACAGTTTTCACCAACATGAGAGTTAGATTGACATGCTTGTTCAATTTTCTGATTTAAAATCATGCAAGTTAGGCTGTGAGCACTGAAAATTTTCCTCTTTTGGGTCCAAGAAATGGTCCAGTTTTGAAAATTGAATACTTTTCGAAAAGGTTAGTCAATCTCAGTAAAAATTCTCAAAAACTATTTTTGCAAACGACCACTGCTCAACGAGCACGGAACCTACTCTTGAGATGCACAACTTCGGATTCGAAGGAAGATTGCCCCTTGCTGAAGGACACTGCATGGCAACAGAAAGTTGCCCCTTGTTTGAAATGACACTGCGGCGTTCTGAATGGCAACGGAAAGTTGCCCCTTGTCTGGATAGCACCGCAGCGCATTGAATGGCAACGGAAAGTTGCCCCTTGTTTGAATGACACCGCGGTGCATTGAATGGCGACGGAAAGTTGCCCCTTGTTTGAATGGCACCGCAACGCATTGTAGGCAGTTCTCAGAGCGACGAACACAACCAAACTCTCGGATACAGAGAAAGCGAAGATGATCAGAACCATCGCATGGACACAATCGAATTGTTTTACGGCTGGACTTCAGAATGAAGTTGCCTACGTATCCCAAAAATGGGAATCAAGCCTTACGTAGTTCGGGGTTAAGGTACACTCGGGTATTAACCTCTCCTTTTTAGGCTCTAACTTTTGCCAAGGCGCCCGTCGCGGGTTTTCGACCTTGCGAGCTTTGTTCTTCTTTCTTTCTTTTTTCAATTCTTTTCTTTTTTTTTTTTTTGATATTCTTTTCTTTTTGCATTTTTTTCTTTCTTTTTTTTTCTTTTCTTTTCTTTTTCTTCTTTTTTCTTTTTTTGTTCTTTTTCTTCTTTTTCTTGCTCTAACTTTTGCCTGGGTCGCCCTTCCGGGTTTTCGGCCCAGCGAGCCTCTCAAGGGTAAAAGTGTAGCTTGGTCCATGCCAAATGGTTATAGGGTTTCGAAGCCATCCGTATCCAGGAGAGTGGCTGTTGATTTGCAAGAGGACTCATCTTCAGCTCTTCGAGCATGTCTGATATCTTTGCCCCTAGTTCGAGGGGTACTTCTGTTCTAGCTTTGCAAGCTTCTTTTGATCTTCTGATCTTTTTGATCTGACTTTCCTGGCCTCTTGTTCGAGGGCTGCTTCAAATCTGGCCACACAGGCCTCACATCGTAGTTGACCGTTGAACCTTCTGAATTCAAGTTCAAGGTTTGGAAGCGAAGGAGTTGAGTCTCGAGGGTGAGAGCGATCCTAGGCTGCACAATCTCAAGAGCGATTCCACACAGGTCATCGCAGGACCGCGCAAAACATTTTGTTTTTGAAAGTTTTTAAGAAAGCGACAAATCGCTCGCACTGAAGATAGTGCGAAACCAGTCTGGATCAAGCCAGGGTCCTTCTCAGTACTCATGCCAACGGGCATGATTTCATTCGTTAAAGGCTTAGCGTGCCTCTCTTTCTCTCAAATGATCAAAGTTTTGCAAATCCCGAGGAATTCCTTCCTCTTCATTTTCACCGCAGTGTTCAAAAAGTTTTTAAAAAACTTAGGTCAATGCAATGATTTTGGGGTGCAGAAGAGTAGGCGAAAAGTACCGCCGTTTCATTCAAACTTTCTGGCACAATTGGCACACGGCCGAGGCAAACACAAGAGCGTGAAAAACCACTGGTGTTTCATTCAAATCTGTCGGCACAACTGGCTCCCTAGCAGAAACAGACTCAAAACAAAACGAAAAGACAAACATAAAACAAAATGGTGACGCCCGAGGTAACACCCTCCGGAATCACCCGACTCCTATACAACAGGACTGACTCGATACAACAAGACAGACCCGAAACAAAAGAGACTGACTCAAAACAAAAAGACAGACTCAAAAACAAAACAACAAGACCGACCCAATACCTAAGTCGGCATGTACAAAAACCAGCATTCACAAATGCTCAAAATAGTGTGTGCCATACTCCATATCTGAAATAAACTGAACGCCTCCCGCAGGTGGTTCATCCCTCGATCACATCACATTATCCCCCCACAAGTTCACTTATCAAGTGCCGATAGACTTCGCAGGACCTGGTGCGGGGATGACCCCGTTGTCAAACAGATCTTGTACATCATGGCGCAGACGAAAGCAACTGTCAGTGTCATGACCGGTTTGTTGATGGTAGGCGCAGTATTTAGTCTGATCATGCTTTGCAGGGATAGGATCAGGTAAAGGCCGTTGTTCCAATGGCTTTAGATGTCCTTTTCGGATTAAGGCCTCTAGAGCTTTTGACAAAGGCATATAAAGCGGGGTGAAAACCCTCTTGACTCGGGGTGGATATTTGGTTCCTTGTGAGCTACTTCCGGACGCACCGGTGAATAAGGTAGCTGTTTTTGATACGGTGGTAGCCACCATGCCCACATCAGAAGATCTTGCAGCTGCATCACCAGTGGTGGTCACATTCGAACTGCGGGAAAACGCCCTCCTGGGCTGCTCCTTCTCCTGGTCAAAAAGGCCCTGCTTCATAGCGTCCTCGATCTGTACTCCCATCTCATGCAAATCTGAAAAGGTAGGGAAGGGGATCACAATCATTTTCTGCATTAGCTTGGGCTGGAGATTGCGCACAATCATCCGTATTTGATCCTTATCCGTTGGCCTAATGGTCATCATTGAGGCTTTGGTTCTCCAGCGGGTCACGAATTCTGAGAAGCTCTCCTTCGGCTCCTGTCTCGTCGTCTCAAGATCACGGGTCATAATTTCAATTTGGGTATTGTATGAATATTGCGCGACGAAGGCCTCAGCCATCTCCTCCCAACTTCGTTTCACTGAATCCTCTAATTTGGCATACCAGGTGACCGCAATACCCGACAGGGTCCTGCCAAAAAGGGAGAGCTTCTGCAATCTTGTCAAGCCCATCGGGCGCAAAATATCTGAAAACAAGCTCAGGTGGACCATGGGATCTCCTGACCCATCAAAACGGTCGATGTGAGGCATCTTGAACCTGTCCGGCAGAGTTACAGCTGCGTCAGTGTACCCATCCTCAATGCCCGGGATGGACTTTACCCCCTGGGATTTCTTGAACAGCTTTTCAAGCTTGCTCAACTTCAACGCTGTGGGGTCGACCTCGAACTCGGAGGGAGAGTCCGGTAGATTGGTAGGTGTTTTGGATAGTTGAGGTAAAATTGGGGGCAGAGCCGGCCCGCCTGGAATGTCCGTATCATCCTGGACATTTGGCGTCTCCCCAGGTGCTGGAACTCCTGCTGGGGGAGGAACTTTTTGTGAAGTGGACGCGCCGCTTTGCTGTTGCAGCTTGGTGATGAGCTCGGCTTGCTGGGCCATGATTGCAGCCTGCCGTTTGGCAAATTCCTCCTGACGGGCAGCATCCTGCTGCATGAGTTTCATACTCTCTTGCATCTGGCGCATCATTGCCTCCATCTCTGATGTGTTCGGCTGATCCATCTGACTGGTTGGTATCTATCCCTGCAGTAGAAACTGAGACCTCAGCCCGACTGTTCACTGGTGGGGTGGATAAGGGCCACTGATCTGGTAACTGCTGCACTGGTGATCTGTGCCTAACTGGCCCCTTTTACCCTGGCTCTGGCGGAGGAACACTGATTGCCCTTGAACTGAATCTCTGACCTAGCAAAGTCTATCAGCACAAGTCCGATGAACCTTGGGGAATATCGGAGCCTTCTGAAGCTATGGTTCCCAGACTACCTTGCAAAAGAGAAAACAGACAGCATCTCAGCCTGATTCCATCTGAACAAATACGAGCATAGTTGAATGAGTGTGCCCTCTACTGAATTCTGTCCCAAAATTCTGCCCCAATTCTGAGTCTGATACCCACAGGTAAAGCTGACTCCGAAATACTGATAGTAATGCCCGCAGGCCTGATGCCCAAACTCATATACTGATACATGCATTCCTGTAGAGACGCACTCTAAAGCACATAACAGATAAGTGAGAGCCAAAACACCCCTATGTTGGGGTAGGGTTTCCCTATCCTATTTTGTCAGGAACTAGGGTTTCACTATGCACGCAGCGGTTTTAAACAACCTATAAACGGGTAAGCAAACTGTCCTAATTTGGAATGGTCACTATGGATCCGAATATGCACTAGGTCGAAAGGTCAAAGAGGGTGCCCCGGTAAAACCGGGGTTTGTGTTCCCATACTGGCAGAGCCCACAACCGGTCAGCCTTATGGTCATGCCTTGACAAGACAAGCCTCCGGCAAACCGTTCAGGAATAGCAGATGGCAAACACGGTGTCCTAGGCGCACCAATGCAAATGCAATGCAAAGAAACACACAAGTGTAGTCAAAAACAGATATCAAGAGTTCGAGTCAAGCTCTCTAAATCCCCAGCAGAGTCGCCAGAAACTGTAGACGTCCCCGAACAACCTGGGAGGAACGAGCTCCCGTTCCGTTCATATTGGGGTCACTACAGCTCAGGACTCTCAAATTTGTCACGGTTCTAAGTCTGAACCAAAGAGTCCAAATCCGGCAAATCGTTTTGAGAAAAAAAACAGATTTTGAAAAGAAGTGCCAAACATGGACTGCTTTGCCAGATACAGAGTCGCCACCTAAATGTTTTTTAATGGGAAATTTAGGAAACCCTGACTCGGTGCCAAAGGCCACGTGTCCGTCATCACCAAAGTTGTCTCGGCTCGGGAACTTGGGTACGATTGGGGAAGGTCACTTCGTGAGCACCCCCGCTCGCCCGATCAAAGATCGGCCTCTACTAACCGTGATATCTATTTTTGAAAACATTGTGTGTTCTTATTCTGGTTATTAGCCTAGGTTACTATGTGATGCGCACAGCATACAAGTATAGACTGAGTCGCCTGAATTGGAACAAAACATTTCATGTTTGTTTGTTTGAAAATGGTTTGATGGTGCTACCCGCAGGTAGGCTAAGACGTGGATTTGCCACCCTCGGGTGGGCTTAGAAAAGATGGTTTTGCCACTATCTAGTGGGCTTAAAACAAACATTTGATGAATTATTCCAATTCAAATAGCCCAACCTTCACCCACAGGCATTCAGGCGGTTATATCACATAAGCATATTGCCTCATGGTAAGCATGCTATCATGGCAGTCACTCACACACATGCAAGGATGCTAAAGCATAAAACTCACCGAGTACTCCAAGCCAAAAACAGAAACTACATTAGAAATCATGCATGAACCTAAATATACAGAAATGTCTAATGCCACACATGCAAAAATGCAACTATAGCAGGCTCGGCTATTCTAGAAATGGCATATGGAGTGCTACAACTAACATGTATTCAATTTGAAATTGAAAGTACAATGCAGTTAGTATGATGTGCCGAGCCCGGTGCATGCAATACGGATGAATGATGCAAACATGCTGTCATACTGTATGCTAATTGAAATATGCCCTAATCTAACCATCAAAAGCGGATAAATAAAATGGAGAAAGACGTGGGGTTGGAAGACATGCAACACACACACGCACACTTATTACAGTTGTGTCCTCGCGCAGAGGGTCCGAATAAATAATACAGTCCAAAAGAATATTACAGTCCAAAATATTACAGTCCGAATAATATACAAATTCCTAATTAATTAATGAATTAACTAAGAAAGCAAGTAAAACTGGCGTGCAAGCCAGGGACTGCCTTGCTTCTGATGGATGATGCATGTCCGGGTTGCCTTGCGCGGAAATCCACCAGAATGCCCCAATTAGCCTTTGTTTACACCTGTTCTTGAAATGTGTGCCAAGCCCCAGAAAATTGCTGATTCCTGATTTTGCTGCAACAGAGAGCAGGAAAGGGGCATAGCAGTGTATTTTCGCAAATATATGCATGTCTCGATCCTCGTGCCATCAATCACGCATATCGATGCATGATGGCAGAGGGGTCGAAATGTGCAACTCAACATGGAATGAATGCACACGAAAACACAACAAAACCTAACTCCATCATGGGTAATCCGGAGTGTCGGTGACTAGGGAATTGAGATACATTCCGTCACTCGGAGTACGAAATGCACCTCGTTTCCCGTGCCCGGGCTAACTCCTATTCCGAACACAATGCGATATGCATGACATGCATGAATGCAACTAAGATACAGCCTAGCATGCACAATGCTATGAAAATGAGATGCCTCGAAGTGCGTGCGCACGGGCACGCGAACCAAGAAAATGCATGAATGCAATCTAAGGTACAACCTAGTATGCACAATGCTATGAAAATGAGATGCCTCGAAATGCGTGCACACGGGCACGCAAACCAAGAAAATGACATACGCAATGCCAATGATATGAAAATGCGATATGGGCTTACACTAATATGAGAGAGACTCTGCCACACTCACATAAGAGGCCGATGGATGAAAATGAAGTGCCTCGAAATGCGTGCACACGGGCACGCAAACCGAGGCAATGGCATATGCAATGCAATGGCATGGAAATGGCATATAGAATGCAACATGGACTTATACTAACATGAGAGAGCCTCAGCCACACTCACATAAGAGGCCGATGGATGAAAATGAAGTGCCTCGAAATGCGTGCACACGGGCACGCAAACCGAGGCAATGGCATACACAGTGCGAATGACATGAAAGCATGATATGGGCTTATACCAACATGAGTGAGCCTCGGCCACACTCACATAGGATGCCGGCGGATAAAAATGAAGTGCCTCAAAATGCGTGCACACGGGCACGCAAACCGAGGCGATGGTAGAATGTGATGCGATGACATGAAAACATGATATGGGCTTATACCAACATGAGTGAGCCTCAGCCACACTCACATAGGATGCCGGCGGATAAAAATGAAGTGTCTCGAAATGCGTGCACACGGGCACGCAAACCGAGGCGATGGCAGAATGTGATGCGATGACATGAAAACATGATATGGGCTTATACCAACATGAGTGAGCCTCAGCCACACTCACATAGGATGCCGACGGATAAAAATGAAGTGCCTCGAAATGCGTGCACACGGGCACGCAAACCGAGGCGATGACAGAATGCGATGCAAATGACATGAAAACATGATATGGGCTTATACCAACATGAGTGAGCCTCAACCACACTCACATAGGATGCCGACAGATAAAAATGAAGTGCCTCGAAATGCGTGCACACGGGTACGCAAACCGAGGCGATGACAGAATGCGATGCAAATGACATGAAAACATGATATGGGCTTATACCAACATGAGTGAGCCTCAGCCTCACTCACATAGGATGCCGGCAGATAAAAATGAAGTGCCTCGAAATGCGTGCACACGGGCACGCAAACCGAGGCGATGGCAGAATGTGATGCGATGACATGAAAACATGATATGGGCTTATACCAACATGAGTGAGCCTCAGCCACACTCACATAGGATGCCGGCGGATAAAAATGAAGTGCCTCGAAATGCGTGCACACGGACACGCAAACCGAGGCGATGACAGAATGCGATGCAAATGACATGAAAACATGATATGGGCTTATACCAACATGAGTGAGCCTTAGCCACACTCACATAGGATGCCGACGGATAAAAATGAAGTGCCTCGAAATGCGTACACACGGGCACGCAAACCGAGGCGATGACAGAATGCGATGCAAATGACATGAAATGGATAGCAATCATTCTAAAGGAATTTCAGCACTAAAATATAGGGGAAAACAGTCCCGAAATGAGGCGAAATGACGCGCAATGCATGAAATAGTCCCGAAATGCGAATTTAGGCACCCGAAATGGCCTATAGCTATGCCAAACGTGCACAATATGGACATGCAATGCAAAGACAGAAGCTAGACAGTCCCAAAAAAGGCATTTTCACAGTTATAAACATGGCCAAACAGCAAGCATAGGTATGGCAAAAATGGCATGCAAGAATAGGGGCCAAGAGAGGGGTAATGAAGTAAGTGTTATAAGCAAAATCCAAACTGAAAAACTTCCTTCTTTAACATTGAAGAGGGACCAAAAATATAAATGTTTACAGTATATGGCAAGCCTCGAATCACTATACAAACATGCTAAAAAAAGGCACGAGATTGAGGCTCAAAAGGTGCTATAACATGAAGTATACAAAATAATCATCAAACAGAAAAAAAATGTTAATGAAACATGAAGTATAGGCCAAAATAAGGCCACTTTCAGTTCGGACCAAGGTCCAAAAACAGAAGCAAAGGGGGTTGCCAATTTATGCAAAAATGGGGCCAAATAAGGGATATAACTACAAGTGACACATGGAGGCACCAAATGGTGAGGGGCCCTTCAACAATGTTGAAGAAGGGCCCAAAATAAGCACATTCACAGATTACATCATGCTCAAAAACAGATTACTCATGGGCCAAAAATAGCATGCAAGATTATGACATATAAGAGGATCAATGAAGCAAGTGCATCATGGAGGGCTCAAACAGAGTTGAGCCCTTAATGAAAAGTGAAGATGAGCTCAAAAGAGGGCCACTTCCAGTTAGGGCCGGAGCTTGAAACAAAAAGCATATAGGGCTTACAAATGGATCAAGAAAAAGGGTCAAAAGAGGAGAAATGTCACTTACCCTTGAAGACCAAAGCTTTTGTTGCTTCTTGGACCAATTTGCAGCTCCTTTAGCCTTTGAGAAGCTCTCCTTGTTGCTGGAAATGAAGTAGTGATGGTAGAGCTTGGTGGTGATGAAGAACACAAGGTATAGGACTTAAGGTTTTTTAGGAAAATGAGAAGGATGGAGGGAGATATGGATCTTGAGGCTTGAAGAACAAATTTTCTAACCTTCAAAACAAACAATGGCAGCTGGTTATAAGGACCAAAAGGAGGGTGTAAAGGTGGGGGAAAAGGAGGCAAGCTTTCCCCCACAAAATATCTCCCGGATTGGGATATTTTCTGGGGGAAACAGCTGCACAACTGTAAAGTACCAATCATGAGGAACATGGCCGGCCCCTTACTTTTTCTGCAGGTGGCCGGCCGGCCACCCCCTCTAGCCGGCCAGCTAGGGGTCAAAAGGGTCAAGTTCAATTAGTGGCCGGCCACCACAAAAAGGTGGCCTCCCAGGTCTCCTCTTCACAACCCTGTGGTTCGAATTTGGAAACTCTGAAACAGGAGAGAGAACAAGCCATTTTCAAGAGGGGTTCAAAAGGGTCAAATGGAATTAATGGCCGGCCACCAACTTTTAGGGTCCTCCCATGTGTGTACAACACAAATATGTGGTTCAAAGTTCAAGAAAATGGGCCCAAGGGGTTCAACATTAGCCCGGAAGGAGGGGGTCAAAAGGGTCAAATGGAATTAGTGGCCGGCCATGAACTTTTAGGGTCCTCCCATGTGTGTACATCACAAATATGTGGTTTGGGTTTGAAGAAAATGGCTCCAAGGTGTTCAACATTGGCCTGGAAGTGCGAAAAACGGGCGTCGGAGGGCGCCGGAGGAGTAAAAAACTGGTTGCTGCAACAATTACTGGCCTCCCACCCTTCCATGACCTCCCTAGTGATGAAACAGAGGTACCTGCCAAAAACGAATGAAAACCGATGCAAAACGAATGTTCGGGGGCCAAAACACGCAGTTCGGGGCCCCGGAAACTGCCCGTTAAACACCGAAAGTGGCGTTCGGCCACGAAGTGGGTTTCTCAGACCCCAGTGTCCCTCAAAAGGGTGAAAATAAGATGTATGCCAAAAATCAGAGCAAATGGAGATGGTTAAGCGGTCCCGAACCGAGGCACACGGCCAACGGTCCCGAAAAATCGGAAACTGGACTCCGAAATGGGCAAAATGGCCTGCGGCCACAAAATGTAGCCCACGGCCACTGAGAGATGGTCTACGGGACCTCTCCCTCCCCTCGGGAAAAGAAACAGCGAAAACCAAGCCTGGTTCGCAAACCGAGACAAGGCACAGAAGAGGGTTCGGAAATCCGGAGGCAGGGCTCACGGCCGCGACTCTGAGACTTCTGAACGAGCACGATATGCAACGTCACCGAGCGCTCAATCGGTGATGTCTGAGTCTTAAGGTCGGTCAAAAATGGGGTGTCTACACATGCCGTATGCGTGTGAGTGTTGCCATAATTGCATGATTACCATGAGGCTAGCTGCTTATGTGATATAACTGCTTGAATGCCTGTGGATAGAGGTCGAATTGCTTAAATTGGGATAATACATTAAAACTGTGAGTTTTAAGCCCACTAGATAGTGGCAAAACCATCTTTTCTAAAAGCCCACTTGAGGGTGGCAAAACCTGCATTTTAGCCTACTTGCGAGTAGCAAACCATTTTGAAAACAAACATGAAATGTTTTGTTCCAATTTAGGCGATTTGGTCTATACTTGTTTGTTGTGCGCATAACATAGTAATTCTAGGCTAATAACTGGAATAAGAACACATAATGCTTTCAAAAGAAGATATCACGATTAGTAGAGACCGATCTTTGATCAGGCGAGAGGGGGTGCTCATAGCTGACCTTCCCCAATCGTACCCAAGTTCCCGAGCCAAGGCAACTTTGGTGATGACGGACACGTGGCCTTTGGCACCGAGTCAGGGTTTCCTAAATTTTCCAAAATAAAATATTTAGGTGGCGACTCTATATCTGGCAAAGCAGTCCATGTTTGGCACTTCTTTTTCTAAAAATCTGTTTTCTCAAAACGATTTTCCAGATTTGGACTCTTTGGTTCAGATTAAGAACCGTGACAATTTTTTTGAGTCCGAACTGTAATGAGGCCCACGGGCGCGTCTACAGATGCACCCGTATCGATCAACACATTAGCAACTGAATTGCAAAACAAGAAGGTACCTCTCACTACCGAAGGTGCTGGTACAAGATCTGGCTTGGTAATAGCATACACACGCCCTGTAGGTCTCTGCTCAACCTGCTCACCCCTCAAAGCATATGCTTGGGCAAAATCTCTTCAGATGCCCGCTTACCCATACTGATAACAAGTGGGCGACTGCCTTCTCCCTTGACTTTGGCCCTGAGAACGAATCGAAGAAGATACAGACCGTTGCCTTCATTCCCTCTGCAGGCAAGCTAGAGACTTGTGGCCCAACTGACCACATTTGTAACAAGTAAAATCTCCCAGACCACTCCTCCCAGAACCTGAAACTGGTACCGGAAAGGTGGACCTCGACTGAGCTTCCTGAGACCACTGAGGGTTAGAACCCCTCTGCCTCTTGTCGTTCCCCTAACTGTCCTGACTCTTCCTGGAGCCCTTCGTCCTCTCCTCCTCTGCCTGCATGATAGTCTGAAGATGGGCCGTCGTCTCCACAAGGCACCCATAATCTCTAATCATGGATCCAGTGACTCTAAACATAAGTCCGGTCCTCAGCCTCTTCTCAAACTCCAAACAGCGGCGCTCCTCAGTCGCCACCAACTCAGGTGCAAACCTAGAGAGGCTAGGCTAGTGAATGTGGCTTCAAACTCAGCCACTGGTGTATTTAACTGCACCAGCTTGGAAAACTGGTCCCTCAACTTCTCTCTAATAGTGGGAGGCAAAAACTTATCCCGGAAGGCGTTGACAAAAGCCTCCTAAGTCCCTCCAATGCATCCCAGTGCATACTTCGACCATTGACCCACGTCTCCCTTCAACTGGAAGGATGCCAAGGTCACTTTCAAACCCCTATCTTTAATGCGGAGCATCTCAAAAGACTTCACCATTTTCTCTAACCACTCATCCACTTTGAGTGGTTCCTTAGGATCGCCCAAAAACTCATCCAGATTCGATCGGAAAATCTCCCTCTTCAAAAAAGATGGCCCTACCTTAGCAACCTAGGCCGGGACTTGATTCTTAGCTCTGAGAATGTCCATAGATTCCCGCAAAGCTCCAGCTATTTCACGAGCTAAGGCGCCCATGGTCTGTTAACCTACTGGCTCGGCCACGTTGGCCTGACCAGCCCCTTCTTCCTGTGCCGAAATTTCATCTGGTATTGGCATCTCGGGCCTCCTAGGCCTGCCACGCCTACTACCACGACCATGCCCTGACATCCTAATAAAGGTAACAAAGATTAGAACATTCACAAATATGCCGAAGCTAACTCACTCGCGTTCTAGTGCTATGGACAACAGTAAATCACTCCACATAAGCATGTAATCACATAAACACATACGAATTTCCTTCCGAGTTAATGACCGTCCTGCGACATTGCTAGAGTTCCAATTAGAAACAGCAGTGATCAAGTGCTCTTCTAATAGGACTTCTAGAAACCCGTAGACCCAGTTAACATCTTAAGAACTAAATCCCATACCCATATAGTCATATAAACATGTTATCACACAACATTACTAGCATACAAACATCTCTATAAAACAAGACAAACCCATTGTGGTACTAACCACTTCCCACGTATCTAAAATATTCAAACCCCATACGCTCTGATACCAAATTGTCAGGTCCCCAAAATATAACCATAAATTCAACCAAAATAAATATAATTAACTACATGAGTCAGGATGTAATGTCCTTTCATTTCATAGGATTAATAGTACAAAAGAGTTCAACATAAAATAAATTCCCTATGGGCTTACACCTTTCCTAGTTTTGGCTTGGTTACAACAAAAGTGAGACAAGCTCATACAATTAAAGCCCTAGGCTATATAAAAATGAAACAAAACAAAGAAGCTCTTGCATCTTAAAAGCCCCTCCAATGCTATTGTCTTGGTGAAGGCATGCCATCAATAACTGAAAATGTTTTTCCCCCAATAGGGTGAGCCACAGCCCAGCAGGAATAATCTAACACAATGGCCCCGTTTGGTGTAGCTGTTAAAACAGCTTATAGATTATAGCTTAACAGATTATAGATTATGACTTTAATCAGAAGTTGTTAATCTGTTTGGTGTAGCTGTTGGATTATAGATTTAAGTTGCTGAGTAACGTTTGTTAATAAGCTGTGAAATAGCTTTTTCAATTAATTTTTATTTTTTGTTTGTCTACATTTCTCATAAAAAAAATAATAATAATCTATAGTCCATTTGAGTCTTTTTCTATTTTTAAAAAAAATAAAAAATAAAAAAATTTAAGAGTATAACCATAAATTAACATGTCCACAGCAGAAGCTGATGATCAGAAGCAAGGGGTGAGCAACTTCTCAGAATCAGCTTTTTTGAGTTAAAATAAGCTGTTAAAATCAGAAGCTGTTTGAAATAAGTTTAACCAAACAATCCAAAATAACTTTTTCAAAACTAAAAGCCATAAGTTGGCTCTAAAAAGCTGAAACAAACACCACCAATATATGAGGTTTAACAAAGATTTAAGTACAATGTGCATATACAATGCCAGGGATAAAACATTCTCATTTTTATATAGTTATAGAATACCAAGTCCATATTTCATTTCATTTTCCTTCAATTCATTTCAATACATGAGCCAATTTCATTATTTTTCAATAACTCAAATGAGACTACAACTTAATGGTTCTACAATCACACCATTAACACACAAACACTTCAATCTGCCATTTTACGAAAATTTCGTCCACAATATCTGTCATGACCCGAACCCGCCCCTATGGGTTAAGGACATAACCGGCCATATCAAGGGATTACCTACGGCCTCAAACCAAACCAGACGTAACTCATCAGAGTAAAGGGGCCAAACAGAAGCAATTTCAAACTTTTGTCCATAGAGCTGTGCTTACATGGCACGTCATAACAATCCATATGCACATATGTTAATAACTCACATTTCAGAATATACTATAACATAAAGTTCTGTACATACGGGATCATTTAAGTCTAAGTCAGCCAATCAAAACTACATACCATCACAATTCGAAGTTCTCGCCATCATAACAAAATATAACAAAGCAACAAAAGGGCGAAAACAGGTCTCGTGCGTGAGACATATGGGCTGACTCTTCAAAACCTTGACTGTTTCTCACAAACTTCACTGAGGCTGGGTTTGGACCTCTCTTGGCTCACCTACAAACACACGAATGAGCGTGAGCGAAAGCCCAGTGAATAATATCAAATAAAGAAGATATACAAACAGGATTTAGAACGACATGCACCAAACGGCCTTCGGCCCAATTCATATTTCTATCAGGCATATATATATAAATATGTATAGGTCAAGTGACTGTGATTCCAAACACATCAAACGGCCTTGGGCCCAATTCGTTCTTGTTCGACGGCCTTTGGCCCAATCGTTTGTGTCATACGGCCTTTGGCCCATCCACTCATGTCATACGGCCCATCCATTCATGTCATACGGCCTCTGGCCCATTCATTCATGTCAGACTATCATTTGAGTCAGACTATCATTCATGTCAGACTGGCCTTTGGCCCATTCATTCTTTCGTTCATGTCAGACTGGCCTTTGGCCCATTCATTCTTTCATTCATGTCAGACTGGCCTTTGGCCTATTTATTCTTTCATTCATGTCAGACTGGCCTTTGGCCCATTCATTCTCTCATTCCTGTCAGACTGGCCTTTGGCCCATTAATTCTTTCATTCATGTCAGACTGGCCTTTGGCCCATTCATTCTCTCATTCATGTCAGACTGGCCTTTGGCTCATTCATTCTCTCATTCCTGTCAGACTGGCCTTTAGCACATTCATTCTCTCATTCCTGTCAGACTGGCCTTTGGCCCATTCATTCTCTCATTCCTGTCAGATGGCCTTTGGCCCATTCATTCTTTCATTCCTGTCAGACTGGCCTTTGGCCCATTCATTCTTTTAGCATAGCAACCATTTGTTCACCATTCAAATTAACGAACTTGTAAGACTTACATAGACATGAGCAATTGGACAAATAACATACTTCAGATATCTTTATTAAGATATTACTCACAGTGTTCTGCCGGTGGATTCACCCTCAAGCTCGACCCTACACATTACATAACACATATGGGTCACAAACAATTCAATCCGTTCTTAATTCATACATTCCTCTTAGGCCTCTTTCTTATCATTTTAATTCATTCATAATGCTCAATGCATGCCTAAGAGTGCTTAGAAATGAAAGAGAACGGAAAACGAAACACAAAACACATTTACAAAATTTCAGAAACAGGGGTCCCCGCTCGAGCGTGGACTTTCCCGCTCGAGCGGACCCATTAGGCCTGCAAAAGTGCTGGTTGCCTCATTTGACGCTCGAGCATGAATTCGGACGCTTGAGCTGAAGGTCACTCTACATAGCACCTCGCTCGAGCGTGTACTTCCCCACTCGAGCGGACATCCAGGTCTGCAAAATATACTGGGAGCTCGTAATTTACGCTCGAGCGGCGGTTCCACCGCTCGAGCGGACTTCAAGAATTCTAGGTTTTCCAGGACTTGTTCTTGAGCTCAAATTCGACCTCCAAATGTCCAAAACCCATAATTTTGGTTCCCAAACATGCAAATACATTATACATCATGAGTATACAAGCAAGATGAGGTCAATTGCTCAAAATCATGGTCACATTCTCAAATTATTCAACACTTCTTTTGTATATTTCAAACTCGTGCCTACAAATCTCACGTAAGCTCCATATTCCCAACAACCAAACATGCATGTAAATTTTTTACCTCAATTCCATTTCAAATAGCACCAATGATGCTCATAATCATGAAAATCAACAAAACTATACTTGCATGTATGTTTCAATACTCATATTCCCACATTCATCTTAATACATGCTTGATTATGCCAAATCATGGTAATTCTATGCATGCATGTACACATTTGCCTCAAATTCATCACTTATAACACAATTCTTGTTCTTGATCATCATTCAACTTTGAATTCACAAAGTTACAAACTAAAATCCATGAATTTATTCACCTAGAGACTCAAATCTTCCAAACTATGGTTAATTCTTGAGTGTAGCTTCAAGATCACCAAGCTCCTTAGCCAAATCTCTATCTTGAGCTCCCTCTCTCTCTAAATTCGTTCCCTCTCTCTCTCTCTCTCTCTCTCCAGAGTATAATTTCAGATGTTGAGCTCAAAAGAAACAAAATGAGAGTGTATAATGGCCCTTATATAGCCTCTCTTAGTCCAATTTGATTATGGCCAATTAATGGCACTTAATTAATCGTTTTGAATCTAATTATTTTGATCCGAATCAATTTTCAATTAAATTTCACCGTAGGCTCTAAAAATTACGCTAATCACACTGGCGTAATCAATTTCGGGTTTTGTGGCCGATAAGACCTTCAATTTAATTTCTAAAGCAGAAAATCAAACAGATTTTCCTACGGTGAACAGATAGAAATTCAAAACCACATATAATCATGCAATTAACATCCAAATTCACATTAAGCACACAATTACAAACATAATCATGATTAATTAACATAGTACAGGACACGGTTATCACAAGATCGGCACCCATGTATAAGTTTCGGGATTTTCACCCAGGACACTCCGGCCAACTTAATTATAATGGAGTCCATCCCCTTTCTCCTCCCAAACAATCATACATATACAATGTATTTAAAAACATAATCACACATGGAGTACATCCCCATTCTCCTCCCAAACAATCATACATATACAGTGTATTTAAAACATGATCATATTCAGTGATAATCAACCGTGATTAGTTTTAATTCACCTAATCCTCATGCAATTTCTACAACAATCATAGTTATCCTCCACCGATAGATCAATACAGTTATTTCTAAACAAATATTTCATCTCAAGACATATAATTTATTCAAAATTTCAAAAGATGAGACGTATCATCTACTCAATTCCATCATGTATTTCAACACTCATCAAATTTCATGTTTACAATACCAATTTTATTTATTTGTACAAAATAAATACCACAATCATTTTAGGGCAAACCCCCTATCATCTCAACTCTCAACCAAGTCTGAAAATCAAGAGTTTTGTCACCGTAAAACATCATTTTCAAACCCCACAATCATTTATCTCTCGCTCACTAAAATCCCTCTTTCCATTTTACACCTATACCCTAGTTTTGTTCACATTACCCCCAAATCCCACCATTGTTACGGAAAGACAAATGACCAAGTTAAAAACCATATTAAAGTGTAGAAAATCCCTACCTCAAGAAGAGAAGACCAAGCTAAGCAAAGTAGAACCCCCAACAACGCCGAGACAAAGTTCCAATCAGATCAAAATGAAGCTCTTGGAATGCTCTGCCTTTTCTTCAAAGACACTAGGGTAGAGAACCCAAAAGATCTAGGTCAAAATGTAGAGAGAGAGAGAAAGAGAGAGTATTTTAGAGAGAGAGAGTCAAGATCTAGATTTTTGGAAAGTTTTAGATAGAGAGAGAGAGAGAGAGAGAGAGAGAGGAATGAAAAAGTGATATAAAATGTCACTTTCGTGATCTGATAAACGCACAGTCCGCTTGAGCGAAAGAGTTGACCCTCGAGCATCAGACACAATAAGTGGTTCTGCTCGAGCGCAATAAAGGCCGCTCGAGCGCCAAAACACAACGAACACTCACTGCTCAAGCGCAAGAATTCGCCGCTCGAGCGTAGAAAACACACATTTAGAAGTTTTACAGACAACAAAACAACACTCGAACGCAGGAAAGGCCGCTCGAGCGCCCACCCGCTTAGGTGTAGGAAATGCCGCTCGAGTGTAGAAAACATTCTGCCAGTAGTTTTGCAGACCTGGAAAATACTGAGAGTTTGCAAAGTCCGCTCAAGCGCGAAAAGTGCCGCTCGAGCGGAGGAGCAAAGATTGCAAAGCCCGCTCGAGTGCACGAATGGCAGGTCCACTAAAAATGACTCCTAAAGTAGGTCCACTAAAAATGACTCCTAAAGCTGACCTAAGGCTGGCCTCTGGGTTGATCACCTACATATATTTATATATATATAAATACGGAGTGAGCGAGGCTTAGTGAGTAATAATAATATAAGGTGGTTAAAATGAATGAGCATATGTCTTGAGAAATATAGATATATAACTTATACATTTATTATTCATGATCACATTCTTGAATGGCCTCGGGCCCACATAAGACAGAAAGACCTTGGGCCCAGCATAATACGGAACGGTCTTAGGCCCAACGTAGTAAAAACTATTCTGAACGACCTTAGGTCCAAACATTTCTTATCATAGAGTAGATGGAACATCGACGTGTCTCTATCTCCCATATAGAGCAGAACAACCTTGGGCCCATAATTCACAAGCGATCCATATCAAACATAACGGCCTCAAGCCCATAATATATAACAGAAACAGAACGACCTCGAGTCCATTTCATATGCCATTGTGGTCAAATGCTCAATCAGCTCAAACAAAACACAACTTGTATAAAGTATGTCATTCAAGATAAAAAATACATAAGTCATAACATATCGTTACACTGCTATCACTCAGAGTGACTTTCTTTGGTCATGCCGTGGTCCCTTCTGACGATTGACCTATACATTACACACATACAAACTTGATAAGCAATTCATTCTTTTCTTAGCCTATTTTCTTAACCTTTCCTTTATTTATTCAATTTTCTATTTCATTTAATTTCTATTTCTCTTTAAGCAGTTCAAAGGGTTTAAATACGCTCCTCAACAGATTCAGAGGGTTGAAAAGGTGAACGAAGTTTAATAGTTTTTTCCCCATGTTTTCCGCATGTGCAGCCCACGCGTGCCTTTATTTCAGAATTGATGCTTTGAATTGCCCTGTTTTCACGTGCGGTTCTTGCCCTGTTTGTGCAGTCTGAAGATTATTCAGTATTCAAGTTCCCAAACTCATTTCTAAGGTTCAATTCAAGAAAATTCACTTCAAAAACATGATATATGAACATACTAAGAATGACATTCAAGCTCAATTAGATCATAACTTACTTTAATCCCAAATAGAAAACCCTAACTTCCATAGTTCCTTCATTTTCTTTATCTTTTCATGTTATAAATGCTTGCATATGCTTTCATGAGTTCAAATCATGCAAAGACTCAAGATTAGAAAGCAATTTCTCATAATCTAACTTAAGACAAACCCAAAATAAAATAATCAACCCTTTAATTAGACAAGCCCAAGGGTTCCATGTTCATTTTCATGAGATTTGTTTAGTTAAGATCATAATCCAAAAACCCTAACTTTTATGACCGTCAAAGCTTCATCTTAAGTCTTGATTTTAACCAATTAAAGAAATATTTAAAGTATTTTAGTTGATTTACACTTACCTTGAGCTAATTCATTGAATTCCCCTTTTCAATTTCTTCGATCTCCGAGCTTTAGGTTGAAATTCCTCTTTTCTCTCTCTCTTTTCTTCCTCTAGCTCTCCTCCAAGAGATATTTTTGTGTTAGATTCTAAGTTTTAACACTAAGGTTCATGTATATATATCCCTTGTCTAACTAAGGATTAGTTTATTTGAGCCTAACTTAAGCTTAACTAAGGGTTTAGCCTAATTAAATCCAATTAATTCGTTATAAATCAAATTTTACAACACTTCATATTATGTTCTAAAAATAATACTTATCATAACTATGTGGTCGGTTTTGGTTTCTGAAGTCTCTAAGGTCTTCAATTTTCAGATTAAAGGTTATAATTACAACAGATTTTTCTACAGTCGACAAATATAGTTCCATAATCATGTAATTCACACAATTAAACATATAATTTCACATCAAGCATATAATCACACATATAGTTAAAAACTTAAAGCATATGAGAGGGTCGGGTTGTCACACTAACCGTCGCAAAAGATTTAAAAATCTGTTGCCAAAAAATAGTGACGCTTTTGTCATGCCTCATCCATCGCTCATCCATTGCTAATACTTTTTACAACGATATTTTATTTTATTTACTTTTAATGATGGTTTTTATCCGTCGTTAAAAGTCCCATTTTTTGTAGTGAACTGAGCTATGGCTGATCTGTATGAATCTCTAAACAAAAATGGTCATTCAAAAATACTGAAAAGAATCCTTATGGCTAACAAATGTTAAAATTTGATACACAATCAAGTCTGGGGAAATTACCTCATTATCTAGGAACATTGTTAGTACTTGAGAGATGAATCAACTAATATCTATTCTTGTAAAATCGAGGTTAGTATTACTTAACTTGATTGTATCGTCGACTAATAGGACACTCGATGCTAAAATCAATGACTTTTTCTCGGCAGAACATTAGAAAATACTCAATGCTACAAATATTGAAAGTTATATAATAAATTTTACAACATGCACATCTCAATTCATCGAGTGTACTCTAGATAAAAGTGTGTTGCCGCCTCCTTTATTTTTCCATCTAGGAGAGGAGAGATAGAGAGAGTGAATGAGTTAAGAAAGAAGAGAGGGAAAGAAAACATGAAAATTGAGGGACAGTTAGAGTAGGCACGTGAGAGGAAAGAAAGATTCCTTCATTTTGTAGTTTTCCATCTCTACTGAAATTTGAAAGCATTTCTCACTGACCCGTAAATAAAAGCCCCAAAACACTAGTGGGATGTAATTTTCTAAGGTGAACTTGAGTGGGTTGAAAAGTTATCCAAGTTTAATTTGAATTGTACCGAGAGTTGCTCAAATCCATTCAAACTCGAATTGTAGCTTGAGATTATTTGTCCAAACTGGACCTGAGTTAGGCCTGAATTGTCTGAATTGCATATAAATTTAATTTTTATTTTTGTGCAACTAATTTATTTTTTTTTAATTTTTTTTATTTTGTTTTCAATTAGACTCTACTAACATTTTTTTTCTTTTTCATAAAATTATTAATAATATCAAACTAAATGATTTATATAATGTGAGAGAGATAAGAATTGAAGAACGATGTGTCACTACAGCAGTTTTTATAATTTCTTGGTGAAAAAAAATGTAAAGTTCTGTGTTGTGTTACTTGTGTATGTAATTATATTCAATATGATCTAACGATCTAAATTACTTTAACATTATCCAATAACTAATGATTCATATATATCTATTTAATATTTTTGTAATTCGGATTTCAAGTTACTCTTGTTGTTTGGTATTTTTGCCCAAACTTGCCAAAATTTAATTGAAATTTTTATTCAAACCAGCACCGAATTCAAAAATATTTTGCCTAAGCCTTAAAAAAATTCGACTTGAGCTTGAGTTGCTCAGGTTCAAACCCCACAAGTTGAACCTCTATAATTTTTCCATCATTTTATATTCTAGATAAAACTCCCAGAAATAGAGTCTGTTTTTTAGTGCGTAAATAATACATGCATTTTGATTGGTGTGGAATAGTATAGGGGCCACATTATACTTCTTAGATAAATGATTCACATAAATTAATTATATTTTGTATATTATTCACACACTAAAAAGATGTCACTACAACATTTTTTTAATTTAGTGACATTTGAAAGTGTCACAAAACTATTCTTCAAATGACATTTTTTAGTCTTGTGACATTTTAAACAAGTTCCATTTATACCCTTGCCACGGTAGATACTAGTGGCACCTCAATAACACTTGCAAGTGCCATTACGCCATTACGGCTAAAAACTTTCAATGACATTTTGATGTCATGATAGATACTATTTGTGACACTATCAAGTGTCATTAAAAAAAGACTGAATGGCACTTCAATGACACTTGTAAGTGTCATTACACCATCAGCGCTAAAAACTTTCGGTGACACTTTAATGTCATGGTACACACTAACACTTTAATGTCATGGTAGACACTATTCGTGACGCTATCAAGTGCCATAAAAAAAACTTATAATCTAAAAAATACCACTATATAAATTTTTAATGGCACTTATTATGCCACAATTGATATATTTAACAACTTCATAAATGTCACTAAATCCAATTCATTTGTGCCATTAAATAGATATGAGTGCCCTTGGAACTTATTCTAGTGACACTTTACAAAGCTATTACTACTACTACAAAATGCCACTTATATGTTCATTTCATTGACACTTTTAAAAGCCACAACGAAGCATGCGTAAACGTCTGTAAAAATTGAATCGACTTCATAAACAATTAAATATTAATTGCCACATCCTATATTAATTTGACATTCATTCATCCTGTAATATTTTCATAATAATAAACAAATATTATCACCATAGGATCATCATATCAAAAACAAAACCAAAAAAATTCAAATCACAATTAATTTTTTATCTAAAAATATAGATTTATTTATATTGCAATACAAATCATAATCAAAATTATAAAATATTCTACCATACTAACAAAGTTACAGCAAAAAAAATTTAAAAGAAAATTATTCCAACCATAAGTTTTGAAAAGCCATAGTCATATCCATCTTCCAGAGAGACAAATTATCAAAACAAATTCACTTCTCAAATTCTCAACCTCACTTGTATAAATATTCTCGGCTAGCACCCATAACTTGCAAAATCTGAATAAAAAAGATGAACATATAAAAGTAATTGAAACTATATTAAGTTAATATAAATTTGTTAATGAAATTAATATTTACGTAAGAAATATATCACAAATAAAGCAGGCCAAGCAACATGAGCTCTAATAGCTTGTCCAATTGTTTTGACAAGTCCATATGATCGGATCAAGCTCTCATTAGGTTTGACTGGCACTTGAACATGTACCTCACAATAGTCAGGTCCTAGTTTTTTCCCTTCTATTTCTTTAGATGGGTCTGTGTTTTTAAGTACTCCGATTGCAACTGTTTCTGTTGGCCTAATGATACTTTCTAGAACAACTATATCTTCCACACGTAAATCAAGATTTAACTACTTAAGTAATTATACATTTACAATTAATAAATAATATTTAAAAAATAAATTAGTATAAAATGCCAGAGTGAAAATGATCACAACTGAAAGTGATATGCATTTCTCTAGTAGATAAGCAAGCCACATGATTTAATGCATCCAAACAACAGCCACAACAGCCACAACATACCACATAATTGTACACCAACTCAGTTTTTTCCCCCTTTTGTTCTCTTTTGGAGTGGTTATTAAATTATCATCACTGCCATAAAAAAATTTCCACCACAGATGGAAACTAAAGCAGAAGGAAAATCACCAATTGTGAATGAGATAATGAGATGACATATAAACACGTCATTTAGTCTTTCAGTCAACATAGTGTTAATAGGACTGAATGGTACTTTAGTGGGAAATTGTTCCCTATTATCAATCCTGCAACATGTAAAAACACTCCCTAATCCTACAAACATTTCTCTCAACCAACTTAACCCAAAAACCAATGATACAAACCAAAGACAAAATACATTAATGCAACTTCTCAGAATCATCTAAGATCACTGAATTTCAGAATTCCATTGCATGAAATCGTACTTGCTTCCTCAAATACCTGTTGGGATATGTAGCAAATTATCCCAAACCAACTCCGATACTAAACAAGATGGAGTTATTGACCAATTTGATCTTGATGGGATAAATTTTCAAGAAGACAAAGCAAATGTGCTCAACCTCATATGTTTAATCAATGATTGAATAAAAACAGCAAATTGATTTCAGCATGAATGGAGGGGGAAAAAACAAACGAATAAAAAAGGCAACACATTTTTAGAGAAAAACAAATGCTTCTATGAATGACCCAATCATATTCCATCAAACTAATAATACAAATATGTATATATATTGTGTTCATGAAACAACTAATAAAGCAACTGAGATAAGCAAGTGCTGATGCCTGAAGAAAATGGTAAAAGAGCTGATACAGTTCTCAGTCCAAGAAATAAGAATGTAACCAAAAAAAAAAAAAAAATTCCCACTGAAAAGCCCATAAAATTAAAGAAAACAAAAAGAACCAAAATTTTAATAACTTAACCAAAATTTTTCACACACCTCTTCTGAAAAGAACCTTTTTACTTTTCTTCCTTGAAACTTGAGAAGAGGACCATGCAACTTTTCCATCTATAACCTCAAATTCAAGCTTTTCTCTAACAGAACTAATATTTTGTCCTTCTGTCCCTCTACAGGCTTCCTTAGTGTCATCTAAATTATGGTTACCACTATTATCAACTTCTAACTTCTTTCCATGAAGCTTTCTTCCCTTTCTAGCTTCTGCAGTACCAACAACTTCAGTTTTCATCAAAAAATTTCTCTCCCTAGCAAAATCTCTATTGTCAGCTTCCATGCTTCCTAAGTTCATAAGTATGAATGGGAAGCAAGAAAACAGGAAGTAGAGTGAGCTTTAAACCTGGTAACCATAGGATGATTCTACCACTGCCACTGTTAGTTACTCTGTTTCACCAAACTAAACCAGTGGTACTAGAATTCAAACTGCTGCAACATCCTAGTGAACAAAGGCTACTGTGACATGTATGCTCTGGTTTGCATAATCAGTGTGGCAACTATTTGTGGGAGTTATTTCTGGACAAATTTGATTTTGTCCTATCATAGGAAAAAGAAAAATACTAATTTAGCTCTGCTTTGATGACTGGTCTATCAACCTTCTCAGGACTGAATGCTTCATTTTCTCTTCTATTTTTTTTGGTTTTGGAAGAGTCATTGAATACCTTCATTTCTTTCAGTGTTCTGTGTTTTAAGTCCCAAAATATCCATGGTTAGTACATTATGATACCCCAAATCCAGTAGTTAGTATGCAGCATATCTTCCTAAAGTGTTTTTTTTATTAATTTTTTAATTTTTTATTATTATTTGGAGAGAGTATAAATATGTAATTAGATAAGCTGGATTCAAAACCTATCAAAGGTATCTTGTATATTCCTAATTTTCATAGCCACCACGGTGATTATTTTAAGGAGGACAAATCTCTTGGGACAACTGTTTTGGCATTTTTGGAACAAATGAGAAATAAACAAATTTTGTTATGCTTTGAATGCTTTTTCTTTCAATTGAACTTTATATAGTTTGCTTTCTCAGATCTTCTCTTTATTACCCCTTCCCATTTTACAGTTTTGTTGGAGGTGTCATTGAGTACCTATACATCTTTTCATATGTTGGAAATAAGTTTAACTCAGATTACTTTGGTGTCTCAAAAGGTAGTACAAAGATGTTAGAACTTTTCATATTTTCATGGTTCTCTCTGGAAAGAAATTACATCATTGATCAAGATAATTTTATAATGTCGACACCAAATATGAATACCATGGATAAGCATGGATGTATTTGCCAGGGGAAAAATCTTTAGGAGGTGATAGATTTAGACATTGATTGTGTAAACTCACATTTAGGATTCATATAATCTAGTTCTTACACAATGAAATAAATAAATCTAATCTATATTTCATCTAGATTGATTATAATCATGGGTGGAGCTATTTATCAAAAAAATAAAATAATCATGGGCGGAGCTACAGTATCAATAGTGGTGTCAAGGGACACCACTCTCTTGAATTTCTTTTTAAGCAAATGTAAAACTTTACCCAGAAGGACTAGTCTTACAGTGAAGAATAGATGTAATAATCAAAATTTACAATATATATATATATATATATAGATATTATGTACCACATTAGTCAAGACTTGGGAATTAAATTCAATAAAATATTTCAATCACAAAAATTAACAAACAAACAAGAATATCATCAAATTAGGATTACAATTGGATTTAGGAAGACCTAAGAGGTCCATGACTACGACGGTGACTCTGATTTTTTTTTTTTTTAAATTTTATTTGATTTTTTAAGTAAGCTGTCTAGAAGAGGGAAAGTTCTTGCCTCTTCTGACAAATGTGTTGGATCAAAGAGAGAGAGAGAGAGAGAGAGAGACATGTTTGAAAGCATGTGTCAACAATTGCCATTACAAATTTATACCCGTGACATTTTAAACAAGTGCCATTTATACCATGTGTCAACAATTCATTTTTCCTAAATTTGTAATTACAATTTATATTAACCACACAATAAAAAGGTGTGAACAATTTTATTTTTTTCCAAAACATGATTACAAGTCCGATTGCATTTACTAATATAAAGCTAGTAGCCTAGTGCTATGGTGTATCATTGACATAAAAAAATTACAGACAATGTATTTATCACATTAATTACGTCTGCAGATTTGATCATCAGAGAACACATACAAATGTTGATTGATACATCATTATATGTGTGTATATATATATATATTGATGAAAAAACACGAGACTTATTACATTGCACATTCGATAATAAGTTATACTCGATAATAAGTTATGCAGTAAAATATATAGAAATAAAAATAGAACTCTTTTAAAAAGAGCCTACATATAAAGAAAAATCAATCTCCATGAAAGAAGGAAATCTCTCTACAAAGAACATTATTGCAACACAAAAAGATAAAGTAAAAATAAAATAAATAAAATATCAACACAACAATTACCACCAAACAAATACTACTAATCACCCTCACGATCCGTTCATTATTGCAATGGTAGCTATGGGACCTTCATTACCGCTTTGACGTTATAAAATAAAATATTATGGATCTAAGGCGGTCGCTTGACTTATAAAAACTTGTTTATCATCGTCAAATCTTAGTCATGAATCTAATTGAGATTATACTGAATGTAATGTTGTAATAATTATTTATTTTTATCATCTTATTTTATTATCTAATATGTTAGTTTAGTTGTCAATCATATATTAGAGTTATATTTGAGTAGTGAGATTTATTACATTAATATTGTGTTGATAAGGATAATATCATACAAAAATATGATAAATATAACTAGTATTATTATTTAATTTAGCATTTAAATTATCATTACTACATTAATTTAAGGAAAATTTGGTGAAAAGCCCATCCCAAAGGGGTATAAGACAAATTGTGTCCTTTTAACCCCAACAGATTAGAGTCTGAGCCTAATGATCCAAAAGATTCAGAAATAGATTTATGACCCCAGTGACCTTAATTTAATAGATTTCATAATTTATATATATTTTTAATATAATAATGACTACTCATATAACAAATTAAATTTGATATAAAAATATAGGAAAAGATTATGGTACACGCCCTCTCAAATGGTGTGTACCATATGCACCTTATAACTAAAAAAAACAATTGACATAATTTCATACTTTTTGAGTAAAAAAAAAAGAGGAAAAAAAAGTTATAACCAAACACTATATGAGGCATAACCAAAAATCTCATGAGTCATAACTAAAATGTTGTCTTAATTAAAAAAGAAAATTGGTAATAACTAAAAATAAAAATGATATAACTAGGAATGCATATGATATATCCCTTTCAAGGAGGTGTATAGTAGAATTTCCCAAAAAAGTAATTATTCTAAAATTTATTGATTCATAGAATAACTACAAAAAGACAAATAGAATAAAGAAAAAATTACCTATCAGTGGTACTATTAGAAAATTATTACATATTCTTGAAAAAGTTTTTTTTTAATCATTAATATGCATAAAATTTATCATTTATTTATAATCTTTTTAAAAAAAAATTGATAGTGAGGGAATTAAGTAAAATTCTGTTTGTTTTGATGATAGTTATTAGTGTGGGGATTGTTAAATTATTTTTATATAAAATAAATGTAAAATAATAAAATAAATAAAACCATGGTTTTTACTCAACAAAAAATACAAAACATTAAACATTAATGTTCAAAATGTGCTGCCCAACAAGTAAAAATAATAATAAAAAAAAATGCACTTGGCCGGTTCAGTGGCCAAACATTCGACTGGATGATCAGTAACACCCTAAGCCAAATGGACTATTTTCTATTACCATCTCCCAGCTCAGACTCCTAATCCGTTCACCCAAGGCCTTCCGTAGTCCGAAGGGGACTATGAATTCAGAGCTCACTTTGCAAAATAAACATGATATTATTTTATTGTTATCCTCACTAACAATTCACCACGAGCTGCTATAACCGGAAACAAATGGGCCCAAGTGATAATATGGATGTATGTGATGGTTGTATTAACAAGTGAGGAGAGAAAAAGTGAAAAGTAAGAGATTAGAAAAGAAATGGATAGGGAGACTGATGCGTAGTGCCTGCACATGTATTTATTTATTTAGATAAATTGCATTTACACTCTTCAGGTTTGCTTTTAATATAAATCCCTCCCTCGCATTTCAGAAATCACACTAAACCTCCTGTCAATTTTTTTCACTTAACAGAAGTTACAAAAAAACAAAAAAAAAAAAATGTGTAAGAACTATAATACCCTCAATTGAAGATTTGATTTTACTATATTATCAACCTGCCCAACCATCACCATTTAAACAATCTTCATCAAGAGCTCTGTTAGTTGACTTAACGGTCAACTAACGGAGGGGGCAATTTGTAATGAAACTTTAACCCTTAGGAAAGTGTTGTAATTTCCAAAATGTGAGGGAGAATTTGTAATAGAGACAAACCTTGAGGAGTGTTGGTGTAATTTACCTTATTTATTTTTTAAATTTTATCTAGAAATAATAGTGAGTTGAAATTGGGAAATTTTAGAATAAGACCCCCAAATGTGTTTATAATGAAGTCACAAAGAAGTAGAGCCCCACATGATTAAATGTATGACAAATCAAAATCGACACTCATCATTCCACATCATTATGGATGAAATTGTGAATAATTTTTTAGAGGTCTCACATATTTTTTGAAATTTTATAATGCACACACCTTTTTGTTTGTGTATCATATAATTAATTATGATTTTTATAATTTTTGGTTATAATTTATTGTAGTGGTGATTCTAATTTGATTATGACTCATTATGGTGTTAGTTATTATTTATTGTGGTTTTTGCTTAAAAAATGATATACAAGTCGACTTTGTAAACTAATTTTTTAGATCCAATGATATGTAAATGATATGATTGATTGATGATTAGGAAAAATATGAGAAATAGTATTGCATTAGATATTCTAATTGATTGCCACATCATTGGGCTTGAAAAGCGAATATAATATTTGGACTTAAAACATCAATGCTCTTTTTATTTTGGTTTTGACCGAAGAGATTTTGATTATGTCTCAAACAACGTTTGGTTATAACTGGAAATTGTGACCCATTGTGAATTTGATTATAACGTATTGTAATTATTATTTTTTGTTAGGATTCAATTTTTTTTTAACTATGCCTCAAATAAAATTTAATTATAACTTCTTGCGTCATGATTAAAAGTCATTTAATTATTCAAACCATAAATATAACACATACCAAAATATTGTAGAAAACTGGTTAAAGAAAACTCAAAATTGAGGAATATGGCAAAGATTGGGATAAACTTCTCCTTTTGTGTGTGGCATTATCGTTCCTCGGGTTCGGGTATGGCAATAAGAAAGCTTCAAATTGACAAAAATGGCTACTCTGGCAAGGCATTAATGCTCTGTTCTTGTGCACAGCAATATATCATGTATATACATATCATGGGTACTCTCTCACTCTCATATTGATATCCAAAGTAAATGCTCTGTTCTTGTGCACAACAATATAATATGTATATACATATCATGTGTACTCTCTCTCTCTCTCTCTCTCTTATTGATATCCAAAGTAAATGCCTTGATCTTCTATAAATAGAGGTGATCATCTTATTAGTTTCATATAATTCTTGTATTTCTCTCTGTCTCTATTTGCCTTGTTCTTCTTCCTCTCGACATGGCAGCCATTGTTAGCCTTTTGTTGCTCTGTGTTTGTTCCTGCTTCATCTCCGTCTGCGACGCACAAGCAACTATCCCGCTCGTTCCGGCACTGTATATCATTGGAGATTCGACCATTGATGGTGGGAACAGGCTTACTAGCAGAACACCTTACGGAATTGACTTAAACACCACAACACCAATACGCTGGACCAATAGCGAGACCATTGCTGATTTTGTTGGTAAATTAGATCGACTTCATTTTTGTATTGCTTTTCGATATGAAAAGATCTCTAAAAGTATTTTTTATTTATTTATTTAAATTTTTTTTCCCAACAATCTTCCTCGGGTTGCCCCTTGTTCCACCCTACATTGATTTGTCCAAAGCTGAAATATCAAGAATGGGTGTGAACTACGCATTTGCAGGCTGTGGTATACTGCCACAAATTGGTCAGGTGATATATACAAATGCTTGTCTGCATGTTTTCTTAACTGATTCAATTTTCTTTATGTTGATCACGAATTTTACTATGAAGTTTCATGTTCATTTGTTTGTTTGTTTTTGTTTTTTGGCTTTAGAATGGTTGGAGTTTGGATGGTCAGATTGACAAGTTCAATTCAACTCTGAGAAATAATCTGACCAAAATGTTCAGTAACCCGGACCTCCTCCAGCATGTGAAAACCTCAGTTTTTTTGTTTTCTTTTGGCATCAATGATTATGTCCAACTCTATCTTCCCAAGAAGAGTGGTACCCTAAGCAAATTGTCTCCTGATGCCTTTGCACAATTTCTCCCAAATGAACTGTCAGTGGGATTGACGGTAAGATGTTCACAAGCTTTATAATTACAGTAAAGTGTGTTTATCTGATTCTGAAACATGCAATAATAAGTATTACACTGAAACCGATACGCTATGTTTTACAGACATTATATGGATGGGGGGCATGAAAATTTCTGTTTAACAACATTTGGCCATTAGGGTGCACACCATTGTATGCCAATGTATCGGACCCTCTGGCTATTTGTTGCAATGAGACAATTAACCAGTTGGTCCGTCCGTACAACAACAAGCTTCCTGTGATGCTCAAGGAATTACAGTCCAATCTTTCTAGTGCCGTGTTCTCTCGCTCCAATGACTTCGAGTTTGTGGAAGACTTGAAGGAGAATCCAACTATGGAAATATGAGAGTACTACAACTACTACTGGAGAGGAAGTTTTTGCTTTCGAAATTGCCACCATTCTCATTCCATGATTTCCAGTCCAACATACTGCTTTTTTTTTTTTTTTTTTCGGGGGGGGGTGCAAGGGCAACAAATACTACAGGAGAGTGCCATTCCACGTTAACCGATTCCCTCTGCTCAAATAGAGATCAATATCACTATTTTGATTATCTTCACACTACCCAAGCTGCAAACCATGTCTTCTCTTTGAATTGCTTCAGTGGAATACTTTGCTCCCCACTCAATATCATACAACTCGTGGGGCCCAAAGTCTAGTGATCTTGTGTTAGGTTGGTTATGCATGTGATGGGTTTGTGTTGGCGCATGTAATGGCGTTGTTAAGATAGTTAATGAAATAGTTATTTGTAGCTCTACTTCATTTATGTAATGGCTTTTAGTTATTGAAATGGTATTTGTGGCTCTACTTTATTATACGTGTAATGGCTTTTATTAATATATAGTTAATGAAATGATATTTGTGGCTCTACTTTATTAATATATAGTTAATAAAATGATATTTGTGGCTCTACTTTATATACAGTTAATAAAAGCCATTACACATATAATAAAGTAGAGCCACAAATACCATTTCATTAACTATAATCCATTACATAAATGAAGTAGAGCCACAAATTACTATTTCATTAACTATCTTAACAACGCCATTACATGCGCCAACACAAACCCATCACATGCATAGCCAACCTAACACAAGATCACTAGACTTAGGCCCCACAAGTTGTATGATATTGAGTGGGGAGCAAAGTATTCCATTGAAGCAATTCAAACAGAAGACATGGTTTGCAGCTTGGGTAGTGTGAAGATAATCAAAATAGAGATATTGATCTCTATTTGAGCAGAGGGAATCGATTAATGTGGAATGGCACTCTCCTGCAGTATTTGTTACCCCTGCACCCCGAAAAAAAAAAAAAAAATGTTAGACTGGAAATCATGGAATGAGAATGGTGGCAATTAGAAAGCAAAAACTTCCTCTCCAGTAGTAGTTGTAGTACTCTCATATTTCCATAGTTGGATTCTCCTTCAAGTCTTCCACAAACTCGAAGTCATTGGAGTGAGAGAACACGGCACTAGAAAGATTGGACTGTAATTCCTTGAGCATCCCAGGAAGCTTCTTGTTGTACGGACGGACCAACTGGCTAATTGTCTCATTGCAACAAATAGCCAAAGGGTCCGATATATTGGCATACAATGGTGTGCACCCTAATGGCCAAATGTTGTTAAACAGAAATTTTCATGCCCCCCATCCATATAATGTCTGTAAAACATAGCATATCGGTTTCAGTGTGATACTTATTATTGCATGTTTCAGAATCAGATAAACACACTTTACTGTAATTATAAAAGCTTGTGAACATCTTACCGTCAACCCCACTAACAGTTCATTTGGGAGGAATTGTGCAAAGGCATCAGGAGACAATTTGCTTAGGGTACCACTGTTCTTGGGAAGATAGAGTTGGACATAATCATTGATGCCAAAAGAAAACAAAAAAACTGAGTTTTTCACATGCTGGAGGAGGTCCGGATTACTGAACATTTTGGTCAGATTATTTCTCAGAGTTGAATTGAACTTGTCAATCTGACCATCCAAACTCCAACCATTCTAAAGCCAAAAAACAAAAACAAACAAACAAACAAATGAACATGAAACTTCATAGTAAAATTCGTGATCAACATAAAGAAAATTGAATCAGTTAAGAAAACATGCAGACAAGCATTTGTATATATCACCTGACCAATTTGTGGCAATATACCACAGCCTGCAAATGCGTAGTTCACACCCATTCTTGATATTCCAGCTTTGGACAAATCAATGTAGGGTGGAACAAGGGGCAACCCGAGGAAGATTGATGGGGAAAAAAATTTAAATAAATAAATAAAAAATACTTTTAAAGATCTTTTCATATCGAAAAGTAATACAAAAATGAAGTCGATCCAATTTACCAACAAAATCAGCAATGGTCTCGCTATTGGTCCAGCGTATTGGTGTTGTGGTGTTTAAGTCAATTCAGTAAGGTGTTCTGCTAGTAAGCCTGTTCCCACCATCGATGGTCGAATCTCCAATGACATACAGTGCCAGAACGAGCGGGATAGTTGCTTGTGCGTCGTAGACGGAGATGAAGCAGGAACAAACACAGAGCAACAAAAGGCTAGCAATGGCTGCCATGTTGAGAGGAAGAAGAACGAGGCAAAGAGAGACAGAAAGATACAAGAATTATATGAAACTAACAAGATGATCACCTCTATTTATAGAAGATCAAGGCATTTACTTTGGATATCAATATGAGAGAGAGAGAGAGAGAGAGAGAGAGAGTACACATGATATTTATATACATATTATATTGTTGTGCACAAGAACAGAGCATTTACTTTGGATATCAATATGAGAGTGAGAGAGTACACATGATATGTATATACATAATATATTGTTGTGCACAAGAACAGAGCATTAATGCTTTGCCAGAGTAGCCATTTTTGTCAATTTGGAGCTTTCTTATTGCCATACCCGAACCTGAGGAACGATAATGCCACACACAAAAGGAGAAGTTTATCCCAATCTTTGCCATTTTCCTCAATTTTAAGTTTTCTTTAACCAGTTTTCTACAATATTTTGGTATGTGTTATATTTATGGTCTGAATAATTAAATGACTTTTAATCATGACGCAAGAAGTTATAATTAAATTTTATTTGAGGCATAGTTAAAAAAAATTTGAATCCTAACAAAAAATAATAATTACAATAAGTTATAACCAAATTCACAATGGGTCACAATTACCAGTTAGGTTGGTTCATCCTACTTTCCCATTTAGGAATGCACACTCAATATCGTAAAAAGTAGCTCATACCGCTATATCCATCTCTAACGAAATTTCGGCAATATCTCCCTATGGTTCTCCAAGTACACGACATAGACTAGGTGTACTGTTACACCTTGTCTAGTATGCACCCAGAGAACATGAGGACTTACTACACGAAATCTATACGAGATGGACTACATTTAAGCAGTAGAACTACTAATTAAGACATAGACTTGTGCTCCGGAACTGTCCAAACTGGACAATCCAAGAAGAGCTTCATCAAAGATGATTAGGCATCTCTAATGAAGATTCTTGGACAGGTCTATGGCTATTTATGCATGCATGGATAATTACTTGCTAAATTAACAACTGTCATATTTTTACATCCCAGTGGTGCAATCTGAATCAGAATTATCAAGCATACTAGAAGAATTTCTAGCATGAAGCATATTACTGAAGAAACTAAAAGTTTCTACAATTCTCTTGATAGATTATGATATAGAGCTTCATCAAATATGACTATGTGTGCACTAAAAAATTCAATCTATGTCCCTTAGTATAAGTAAAAAAATCAACTCCATCACATATATCATGAAAGAATCAATATGAAAAATGCCAAAGCTAGAGATGAAATATGCATAATTGATACAAAACTCCTACAGTATTTGTTTTTACAAGGCTAGTAGTGAACTATACAAGCATATCACTATCAATACAAAAACCTAAATATAAATCATGTCCCCGCAATCACCAATTAATCAACTAATCATTCAAAAACCTAAATCCAAATCATGTCCCCGCAATCACCAATTAATCCAAATCATGTCCCCGCAATCACCAATTAATCATCTTATGTCCAAAACTAGTCACAAAACCAACTACAGCTTTTTCAACTTTCAAGGTATCAAAATAAGTTACCATGACATTTCATCAGCTGGATTCAATAATTGTTTCATCTCAATCTGAGCAGCAAACTACTTGATTAATGTGCACATTTTTTCTACATTTCATCAGCTGGATTCAATAAGTTACCATGACATATTTTTTCTACATTTTTTATAAATAGTTGCAAAGGAATGATTTTCGTTGCACTGTAGTGATTTTGGAGATAGATCGACAAAGCTCAAAATTCTGAATTTTTAAACGGGTTCTATAGAAGTGTTCTCTAGGGGGTGTATGGTAGTTTAATTAATGGTTGACAAATATTTGAAACCTAAATGTCATAGTGAACTTGCTGGGTTCCACCATATTTTTACATCACCTTAATGTCATAGTTACTATTTACATCACCAAAACTTTATGTTTCTTGCATTATAAACCTAAAAATCCTTTTGCCTCGTCTTTAAAATACCTAGAAAACCATTCCTAACAACCATATCCACCAAGCTGTGTTCCATCTTGGTCTCAACCCTCAATTTCTACCAGGACTTAATTTTCTTTTTGGGTGGTTGATTTATGTGGATATGCATTTCTAAAATCCATTTTACAGGTCAATTTCTATTCCAATGTTTAACAACAATCAAAAAATAACATTTTGTCCATCCAACACTGCCAAATTCTACACTTGAAATGTTTCTTTATCATTAGTATTAAAACAAAATCACAGAAAAATAAAAAATATAAATATAAATAACTTGAACAACAAGAATATAGAGAAGCCACAAAATTCATATAACAAATAAATAACGAATCTAATAACGTTCATATAATTCTAGGGCGCGATCAAGCGTTAATGGAAGATAGCAATTATGAATCCAGATAAAAATAAAGCAGCAGCACAACCTAGACTTATAATCGGGGTAATTATCAGAAGAAATGAAAACGAAAACAAATTTAAAGAGGATTGAACAGATTAGAAAGAAACATTTAGCAGCTTGATGTGTGTGCGTGAGAGAGAGGTGAGATACATCCACGAAATCCAAAACAATGAACTCAAAACAATGACAACACACACACACACACACAGATATATATATATATATCAAATACATTCGAAAAATCAGAGATCTGAGGTCATACAAAACAAATGCATATATAATAAAAACTTACAGATTTGAGTTATGCAACAAAAAGAAGCGTCCGATTGAGCGAGATCTGCAACAAAACAGAGCAGCAACAAACTTACGGATCTTCAGTGAGAAAAAAAAAGGGGGGGGGGGGGGCCTAAACGAGCTTCAACATCTGGATTGGCCAAAGGACCAAAATCGAAAGAGAGGAGAACCAAAATCGGAAGATAAGCGCAAATCTGGTGACCAAAATCTACAAGTTCTGAAATCCACAGATCTAAAATCGATTGAGTGTTTGAAATCGAGAGAGGAGTGTTTGAAATCGAGTGAGTTTGTTTGAAATTGAGGGAGAGTGAGAGCTTCAAAACAGTGCGAGTGAGGGTTTCTGAGCTTCAAATTGAATGGGTTTTTGAGCGAGAGAGTGAGTTTGTTTGAAATCGAGCTTCAAATCGAGGGTTTCTGAGTTTTGGATGAGAGAGAGTGAGCTGTGGTAGAGTGAGAGTGCGAGACGGTTTGAAAGGGACGGAGTTTTGAACGGTGTGAACTAATTGACCTAAAACGGTGCCGTGTAATTGAGATCCAAAGACAACGTTTTCAAAAGGTTGTGTATAATTAATCTATCGTGGTGTTTTCCTAAACGCCACAAAAGAAGCGTTGCCGTAGGCCCTTTTTCCTGTAGTGATTGGTGACTTAGTGCAAGATATGAATTTAATATGAAGAATTTGGCATTAAATCACACATGCATTCATAATTTTGTTGAGTCTCATGAATATAAGTATCATTCATACCATTTGAGATGGAATTAGAGACTATATTTTACATGCATGCATAATCCATGAAGTTATGGAACTTGATTGCATGAGTTTTGAAGTTATCAAGCAGAGTTTGAAATGATTTGGGACTTGCATGATGAATTCATAATTAATTGAACTTCAATCTTGTAGAATTGACTCATATGATCATGTTAGCAGTTGTATGGCTCAAATATAGAACATAATATGCAAGTTGTACCATTGAAAACCATGTTTTGAAACCCAAATAGCATTATGGAAAACCCAAAAATCGACCGCATCGCTCGAGCGGTGAAGTTACCTCTCGAGCGTAAATTGAAGGCATCGAGTATTTTTGCAGACAATTGCACGGTGGCACAAGCGGCAAAATTTGCGTTCGAGCGAACCCTGTTTTGAATTGCTCATGGCTCGAGCGACCCAAAGTTGCGCTCGAGCCTAAAATTCAAGCAACCAGTACTTTTGCAGAGCTTTGCAAACTGCTCGAGTGACCAAAGTTGTGCTCGAGCGAAGAGCCCTATTTTAGGAACTTTTGAAACATTGTTTTATGCTTCAATTTCCATTCTCTTTCATTTCTAAGCATTCTTAGCACACATTGAGCATCCTAAATGAATTAAAGAACACAAAAGAAGCCTAAGAAAATTAAGCAAACTAAATGTAGTAAACAATTTATGGAATGGACATATTGACTCACCTTTGTTAAAAGGTTGAAAGGCAAAAATAATTTTACTTGTGTATGGTACGGGTTTTCATTGGACAGAAGTACCATATAGACAATGCCACATAATAATTTCAACTAGTAAGGTAACTAATGTATGTATTCTCATTTACAACTTTACTGTTAGAGTGCAGTTCCTCTATATTTGTGTTTTGATTTTCTCTTCCTTTCTCCTCATAATGTTTAATTGCTATCAATAAATTGTTACTTTTTCTAATTAAAAGATCTCATAGAAGATTAGAAATTGTTCTCACTTGCTCAATTATCCACTAAATAAAGGCATAATGTGATATATTAAAGAGTAGACGTGCAGATATGAGCGGAGAAGAAATATATTCAATATGATGAGTAAGTGTTATAGTAACTAGAAGGGTAGAGAACTAATCAGGGTCCTAGACTGCAAGTTTCTAGTATGTTATGGGATAATGTGGCACCACCAAAAGCACAGTTTCTGAGTTGGCTGGCGTGCCGAGGGAGGGTTAAAACAAGTAGTCTACTACAGAGGTTAGGGGTTTAAAGTGGAGGTGATGTGCCCATTTTGCAGGACTGAAGCAGAATCTGTGACTCACATTTGTCTGCACTGTTCAGAGGTGTGGAAGGTTTGGGCAATTTTGTTGCGATGGTGGGAATTTTGCTAGGTTATACCTGATACAATTGAAGGAGTGCTGTTTTGGTGGATTGTAACAAAACTTAAAAAATCTGTAAGAAAGATCTGGAGGCTTGTACCAGTAGCAATGTTGTGGTCAACTTGGAGGTTGAGAAATGATGTAGTCTTCAATGGTTATCAACCAAATATGGAAGAGCTTGGTGAATTAGTGAAAGTCAGGGTTGGGCTGTGGGCTAAATCAATTATGTCTACTATCCCCTATTCAGTGCATGACACTGTGAACAATCTGTATCAACTTAGGAGATGTCTATGAGGTGGTTGGCTTGGAGTTGGTTTTTCTTGCTTATGTTCTGGTTGATTCCTCACAAGCTTTGGGTTTTGTGCTGTTTGTTGTTTGTGCTTACTTCTTGAAGCCATCCTTGTTGGTTTTGGAAGTTTAGCTTAAATGATGTGTGCATTATTCCCCCCCCTCCCCCTCCTTTCCCTTTTTATCGATGTAATATTCTTACTTTGTGTTGAATCTTTCTCATCAATAAAGGTCTCTTCTTTTTTGTTGATTTAAAAAAATAAATAAAAAAAAAACTAGAAGGGTAGAGAAACAAATATTAGAAATTACACCCAATCTATACTATCACTACAACAAATAACACTTTTGGCAACAAAATTTTTGGTCGCCAAAAGTCATGTTTTAGTCAGCGAAGGTTTTTAGTGACTAAGAGTTTTGGTCACCAAGTTTGTCGCTGAGCAATTGTCGATAAAGGTTATTGGCGACTAAAAAAATTTTAGTCGACAAAAGTAATAAATTGCTGACCATTTTTTTAGTCGTGAAAAACATTAAAGTAAAATTGTCTATAACATTTTCAGCAACTAAAATTTGTTGTCGCCAAAACTTGAGAATTATATTTTACGACTAAAATTGTAGTCGCCAAATATTTTTTATTTTATTTCATGTTATTGTTTTTTAGCTACTAAATATTTTTTTTTTTTTTTTGATAAATAAACCAACTTTATTGAAAGGCATCAAGGCGATGCAAAGAATACAAAAACTAAACCACCTATGCACCACAAGGAACTACACAAAACATGAATAAAGTAAGCAAAAGAACTATGAAGACAAGTCTTCTACAAATTCAACAAAAGACAAAACAGCCAGGTCCACAGTCAGCGTTAACCAACTATGCACCACGAGGAGCAAACGCCTCTCCAACCAAACCACCAAACGCATCTCTCCCAAAAATACCTGCAGATTACGTTCCAACCACAGTAGCCACATAAGACAATGGCCAGCCAAGTTCCAAGCTCTCCGCCTTCTCTTCCCAACCCTCCCCCCAACCCAGCTTTGTAACACAGCCCTTACAGTCCCTGGCTGAACCCAATCCAAACCGAAGAGAGCTACTATAGACATCCAAAGACGTGAAGCAACCGGACAGCAAATAAGCAAATGATCCACTGACTTCGCACATCCACAACACATGCAACACCAATTGACCAAAATATGCCCACGCTGACTCAAATTATCAATCGTCAAAATACGGCCTAATGCAGCTGTCCACACAAAGAAAGCAACTTTAGACGGACAACCCACCACCCAAACACTCTTCCAAGGGAAAGGCACCCCAACCGTCCCTGTAATCCTATGGTAAAAAGAGGATACAGAAAACACCCCTTTAGACTTCGGACAATCCCACCTCATAAAATCCTCTCCAGCCCCTCTAAACCGAAGCCCATACAAAAAACCCAACAGATCCAGCACTTGCCCCATCTCCTAATCCTGCACTTGCCGACATAGAACAACATTCCACACAACCACCTGGCCTTGCATCTGGGCATAAGAATCCACCGTCGCCTCCCGGTCAGTGGCAATCCGAAAAAGCAACGGAAACATCACCGCCAATGGCAGCTCCGCACACCACCTATCCCTTCAAAACCAAACCTGGGTCCCCACCTCAACCAAAAAACTCACATTCTTCCAAAACTCCTTCCGTCCCAACCAAATTCCTTTCCATAAACTGCGACCATGCGAATGGGTAACCTCCTCCGTACTCTAATCCCCCCATCCCAAACCATATTTAGCCCCGACCACCTTCCTCCACAACCGCTCCCTCTCTACCCCAAACCGCCATAACCACTTCCCCAAAAGAGCCAAATTAAATGAAATCAAACTCCGGATCCCCAAACCCCCCATCGCCTTAGGAGAACAGATCTGCTCCCAGGCTACGAGATGATAATGGAAGGATTCTGACCCTCCTCTTCATAAAAAATCACTCTATAACTTTTCCAACCTCCGAGCAACAGACACAGGAATAGCATGTACTGACATGAAATAAGTCGGGATACTCGAGACGACACTCTTGATCAGTGTAACGCGGCCCCCTTTCGAAAGATATTGCCGCTTCCACCCTGCCAAACCACACTGCACCCTGTCCACCACCCCATCCCACACCCTTGGAGCCTTAAAAGAAGCTCCCAAAGGTAACCCCAAATAATTTGTGGGTAAGGCCACTATCTTACAACCCAAAATTGCAGCCAATATAGAAATACGTGGCACGGACCCAATCGGAATCAACTCTGACTTCCCTAAATTCACCCGAAGTCTCGAGACCGCCTCAAAATAGAGAAGAACACACCTTAAATAACCAACCTGACTCTCCTCCGCCCCACAAAAAATATGAGCATCATCCGCACAAAACAAGTGAGACACCACTAATATAGTAGTCCGGTCCATACCCACCTCAAAACCTGTCAAAAGACCCCTCTGAACTGCAGTAGATAACAAGCGCTCCAAAGCCTCCATAATTAAAATAAACAATAAAGAAGACAAAGGGTCACCCTGCCGTAAACCCCTATGAGTCGGGAAAAATCCTGCTGGCGTCCCATTCACTAGGACAGACATCCTAACCGTCGATATACAAAACTGAATCCACTGCCTCCACCGTTCCCCAAACCCCATTCGCTCCAACATATACATCAAAAACCGCCAATTCACATTATCATATGCCTTCTCAATATCTAACTTACAAATAAGACCAGCACCCCCCTGCCGAATTCGCGAGTCAACACACTCATTTGCTACCAACACAGCATCCAAAATCTAACGCCCCCCCACAAAGGCATTCTGGGACTCAGACACCAGCCCCTCCAAGACACCGCGCAACCTGTTAGCCAAAACTTTTGCCAGAAGCTTGTACACACTCCCCAACAGGCTAATGGGTCGGAAATCTTTTATATCCGCCACCCCACCCTTCTTAGGAATTAACGCTACAAAAGTTGCATTAAGACTCCTTTTAAACTGCCCGGACTGATAAAACTGAGCAAACAAGGCTACGACATTTGTCTTGACCACTTTCCAACACTGCTGGAAGAAAAGCATAGTAAAACCATCCGGGCCTGGCGCCTTATCCCCAGACATTTTCTAAAGAGCCTCGAAAACCTCCTCCTCGAAAAAAGGCCGCTCCAGCATCTGCCTATCCGCCTTTGAAAGAGCATCAAACTGAACACCATCCAAACTTGGCCTCCAAGTTCCATCCTCCCCCCGAAACAAATGCTGGTAAAAGCCCACTATGCCCTCTCTCAACTCCTCCTCTCACGATAACACCACCCCATTAACCCACAACTTCCAACTTGATTAACCCGACGATGAGCAAATCCTCGTTTCAGATGGTGGCCACGACTGCTGGCAGAAGAGAACAGATTTTCGTGCCAAAATTTGATTTTGGTGGTGGTTGAGAGGGAGTTGCATTGGTCATGGAGGGTTTTGCCTTTGGGGATGGATGGGCCAGAACGAAGAACAACCAACCTAGGGTGATTGCGCCAATACATCGGGATGCGGATGTGGTGGTTCAGGTAGGTTCTGAAGGGGGGTGGTTTCAGAAGTTGGATAGAGCGGTAGTGGGGAGGGTGGGAGTTTTGGGGGAAAAAGGTTTGGATACGTTGGTGGTTGCAAATTGGGTGCTTCGATGGTGGAAATCGTCAAGGGAAGTGGAGGTTTATGGAATTGGAGGGTAATTTTACCTCTGTCTTCAGATCAAGGCGCGAGGCTGAGAGTGTGATATGTGGGCGGTGGACGATAGCTGGGCGTGATATGGTTCTTAGCTGCTGGTCGCCGGATTCGCTGTGTGCGGATGGCGGGGCACCAGTTTCGGTATCCAATAACTGGGTACAGATTTTGGGCCTTCCAATCCACCTTCGAAGTCCTGAGTTGTTTCGCGAGATTGGCAACAGATGTGTTGGTTTTGTGGCGATCAATGAGTCGGTGGAGATGCTGGGGTGTGTTCGGTTGAAGATGTGTGGCCAGGCCAGTGGGTATCCGTCGCAGATTTCAATCCGATGGGGTTCACGGCGTTATACACTGCCTATCTGGACGAAAACTGGGCCAGTGGTGGTTGCTGCGCCGGCGTTAGGTGGTTCTACGGTTACGTTAGTCACCTAAATTTGATTTTTTTTTTCTCTACTAAACTTTTATTCGCCGAAAGTTTGATTTGCTTTTGCCTACTAAATCTTTAGTCGCCAAAAATGTTTTGTTCTTCAGGTTATTTTTGTTTAGCTACTAAATAATTTAGTTACCTAATGTTTGATTTTTTGGGGCTACTAAACTTTCAGTAGCCTAAAGTCTAACTTGTTTTTGCCTACTAAACCTTTAGTCACCAAAATATGTTTGCTGTTTGTTTGCAATTTTGTAGCTACTAAACATTTTAGTCGCCTAAAGTGTGATTTGTTTTTTGGCTAACTTTTAGTCGCCAATTTTTTTTTTCCTTTTGACCTACAAATTGTTTAGTTGCCAAAAACATAGTTTTATGTTTTTTCTCCAAATTCTAATTTATTTACAACCTGTATGTATTTCGTGCAACCTGTACTATGTATATGAACAAAACAATACATCTATTATCAATCATTCCAAAATAGATTTCCAACCATTTCACTTCCAACCATCCAAAATTGTATAATTGTAAATGTAAAATTCCATACAAACCATAGTCCAACTTGTACTATCTAGTCCAAACTTTTTTAATAATTCCATACAAATCATAACAATCAAGTTATCTATGCCCCAAAAATAAATGTACTACCATGCGAAATGGCCATTTGTCGTGGTGCAAATTAACATTGGAATCTGTACCATAACAAAAGGAATTCTATATACCAAGCCAATAATTATAAAGTCGAGGGCAAAAAATATCTATACGAGTAATAGTAATCCACACAAAAGCAAAGGACGACAAAATTATCAGGAGTATGCAAAGGTCGAAATTGTCCTCCATACACAAAAAAGGAGTATCCACAAGTCCACGCCAAAAAAATAAATAAATAAAAATAAAATAAAATAAAATTGCACACATTAGTATTCAGAAATGCATGCTTCAATGTACCTAGTTATTCATGTTTTTCAAAACTAATAGCAAAAACTAAATACATGAAGTGGTGGACAAGTATTTCTTGTTCTATTCAAGAAGTCTTTGATAAGCAATAAGAGGTTGAGCTTTTTTGTTATGTAAAAACTAAATACAGGACTTCATAAACACGTCTTCATGAAAATTGATCCTATTTAGCTTTTGGTAGTGTCTTAAGTTTTCAAACAACATGATTCTGACTTTAAGATTTTGGTAGTTTGGAAGAGTTGAGGAATTGGGAGTATTAGAAAAGTCATCATTCTTGAGAAATGTATATATACTCCGCCTCTGTTTCACTTCTCTCAACAAGCATACCTCTTATTCATGTAATTTAAGGGAAGATGGCATGGTTAATATTGTCCAACCAGTTCCTTGCCTTCTTCTCCTTTCTCTTATGTTGTAAGTTTATTTGTTCTTCCTTATCTCTTCTTGCGCACATCATTTGTGCTCCATTGACGAAAGTTTTGCATTGGTTCGGGGGCTTATCTAAAAATAATAAATAAATAAATAACTTGCTTAAATAATAAAATAAGTAAATAAATAACAAATCTGTAACATCCATACATTGGTTCAGGGGCTGTTTTGCATTTTCGCCGCCCGAAAGCCCTTTTTGAACTAAGTTTAAGGCGTTTTTGGTTCTAACTCTCAAACTATGCGTGCGAATTACATGCCATCTGTGGTCACAGATCCTATTTGTCATGAGGATGCTGCCCTTAACATCCATACATTGGTTCGGGGGCTGTTTTGCATTTTTTCTCCCTGAAAGCCCTTTTTTGACTAAGTTGAAGGCGTTTTTGGCTCTAACTCTCAAACTACGCGTGCGAATTACATGACGTCTATGGCTACAGGTCCTATTTGTTACAAGGATGCTGTGTGTGACAGCCATACATTGGTTCGGGGGCTGTTTTGCATTTTTGCCCCCTAAAAGCCGTTTTTCGACTAAGTTTAAGACATTTTCAGCTCTAACTCTCAAACTACGCATGCAAATTACATGTCGTCTGCAGCCATATGCCAGGAGGATGCAGTTCGTAACATTCATACATTGGTTCAGGGGCTGTTTTGCATTTTCGGACCTTTTTCACCTAAGTTCAAGGCGTTTTCTGCTCTAACTCTCAAACTACGCATTCGAATGGCATGTTGCCTGTGGCCACAGGTTGTATTTGTCACGAGGATGCTGCCCCTGACACCTACACATTGGTGCGGGGGCTGTTTTGCATTTTCGCCCCCCGAAAGCCCTTTTTCGACTAAGTTTAAGGTGTTTTCGACTATAACTCCCAACCTACGTGTGCAAACTGCATGCCCTCTGTCTTCACAGATCCTATTTGTCATGAGAAAGCTGTTTGTGACGTTCATAGAGTGGTTCGGGGGCTGTTTTACATTTTCACCCTCTAAACGCCCTTTTTCGACTAAGTTTAAGACGTTTTTGACTCTAACTCCCAACCTACATGTGCTAACTACATGTCGTCTATCCTCACAGGTCATATTTGTCACGAGAAAGCTTCTCATGACATCCATTGTGTGGTTCAGAGACTGTTTTGAATTCCCTCCCCCCCCCCCCCCCCCCCGCGCCCGCGCCCGCGCAAACACCCTTCATTTGTCCTATATCTAATTAGTATTAAAATGATCAATTAATATAAGATCCCTAACTATATGCAATCCAGTAAAATCTTTCCCAAAACCTAGTGCCTTCTTTCCCCTTTCTTAAAAGTCAACAAGAAAGTTGTAGCTAAAAGACAAGCTAATGGTGTTACCCTCACCTATTAGCTTGAGAGGGGATGATAAGAGTATCAATCATTAGTAGTCTCAGTAGTGGAGTTAGTTGCTTCAACATACACAACATCATCAACAATTGTGCCAGAGGGTAGTGAGAAAGAACAAATACACATTGTACACTTTTTTTTTTCTTCTCAAATTTCAAAACAAAAATGTACACTTTTTTTTCTTTTATCAAATTTCAAAACAAGGCGAGGAAGAAAAAATGTTTGGACCTAAAATGATTGCACTTTGCAACTGTACAGTGATTCCATGAAAATTTGTAATGCAAACTTTGGATGCCAAGTCAAAATCTACTCAATTCTTTCCAAGCTATAGCTTAATAAATATAGGCTACTCTCAGAGATAGTATGTTACAATATCTTAACACCACAATTCTGCACAATGAATTCATGAAGCATGTAATTCAGTAGCATCAACTTTCTAACCTAAAAAATTGCTAGAAAACTTGGTGAAGTTGTTTGGGTCTAATTTAACATGATTTTCTCTTCCACTACAACCAAAATAACAAGCATTGGCTATGGGAAAATAGATAACCACACAGAGACATACACACCAAAATAAGGCAAGCAGTAAAAGCAACCTTGAAGAGATCTATCCCTCTTCAACTACTCCTGTCAACATTACCTAGGAGAGTGACAAAGATAATAGATTCATACTAATGCTAATTAGTAAATGATTAACAAGAGAACAACCCCATTAAATTATTCTTGGAAATAGAAACATTATGCATGGGATTTGTGGATGTGGGGGTGGGGAAGAAACGGCCACGTATCTTATGTTTCCATGGTTAGTGAGCGGTGAGCTGGAAGCGCCATTTATTTCATACACATAGCTTAAATTTGTACATTTCACTATTTGGTGGTTCTTTCCTTTGTCGAAGTAAAATAAAAAAAAATTAAAAATCAATAGTTTTCTTTTGAGGAGTTCTTCCATTTAATTTCTATAAAACTTATGTTGGTATAAAAAATTTCTAATTAGTCAATACTCAATTCAAGTTCGGTAATATTTATCAATCAGCCCTGTTATATACCAAAGGAGATTTGCATGCATCAAATTATGTAGGAATATCAGTTGCACAAATGCAAGGTGGAAAATTTCAAAACCTTTGGCATTAAACCAAAGCAAAGCCAGATTTTACTCCAACAATAAAGGCAAGGCCAATACATCATACAAAACCGAAAGATGAATGATGTGTGTGCTCATGCCAATGACATGATTCATAACAAAAATTTTCTAATCCATTTTGTAATCTTTTTATATGGTTGTAGAAGAAGACACACATTATCCATAACAATATATATGTTAAACATCTTGTATATGGACTATAATTATCAATAGTTGGAAATTGTTATCAGAGCACAATAAAGGACTACCGGGAATTCAGTTTCATGAAAATAATAGAAAGAGTAAGCGAAACCGGATTTTACTCCAACAATAAAGGTAAGTACAACACTACATACATGTTCCAAACATAAATGATGCATGTGCTCATGCCAAAGACATTATTCATAAGGAAAATTTCCTAATCCATTTTGTAATCATTTTTATTTTGTTCTAGAAGAAGACACACGGACAATTTTGTTTGTATGTAAAGCCTGTGCATGTGCCTACAAGTTTACAAATCTTCTTTGATTTTGGAATCTGATGTTGGAATCCCAACACCGTACAGGAACCCCAAAAACTAATCCAAGCAATTTTTAGAAAAAAAAATAAACACAGTTATCTATAATGACTATCACAAAGGTTTACAAGGACTCAAACTAAAATGTAGGATACGGATGCGGCTGCTTAGGAAGCCATGTGTTTACTGCAGTATGAAATCAATTAAAGAGAAAAAGCAATAGAATAAACAAACAGAAAGAGGAAAAATAAGTGATACAAAATACCAGAAGAAAAAAAAAAAACAAACAAACAATGGAAAAAGGAAATCAAGTGATACAACATACCAGAACATGTTTGGCTCAATATAGAACGAACTTCTGGCTCAAATCCCATGTCAAGCATCCGATCAGCTTCATCTAGAACCCGCCAAAAAGAAAGGAGTTGGAGACACTAGTGTAGGGAGCTAGAATGCTCTAGTAAAATCAATTTCATCAAAATTCCCATATCCATGCCTGACACAGGTAAATCACTAATAGCTACAACTTGAATAAAAGATTAAAGGGCTTTCAGGCTTTCTGCTGTCATCTTTTTCTAGAAACTGAATTCACCAATACAGCAATCAGATAAGACTAAAATGTTCTTAAATACATAAGGCATCTAAATAAATTTAGTGAGCTAGTTTATGACCCATGAAAAGACTCCCAATTGGAGTTACAAATAGGGGAATGATATTCACTCCCCTTGTGAGAGGCAATATGGCCAAAGAAAAAAGTGAGAGACTAAAAGGGGATTCGGCGTATCGTTTCGTACAAATATGGAAACTCTCAAAAGTTAAAAGAGAAACAAGAAACTTCAAGCAAAGACTCCCAATGTTATAAACACAATCTAATTGGTCCCAACAAAATAAGAACCAAGAATTTGAACAACCTAGTCTTTTTTTCACCTCAACACTAAAAAACCTGATCTTTATAGTAGTCTACCCAATATAATTGAAAACGAATTCCTCCTTGTTCTTGTCAAAATTTCCATTTGGTTGGTATGCTTTTCTAAGCATAAAGGGCACAAGTGTACACTTTGGTACTAATCCATTCACATAAAGGGCACAAGTGTACAATTTGGTACTAAATGCCAATACAAACCAAAAGTTGTTCAATTAAAGTCCAACAAATTAACAAACACAAGTGTTTATGATTTTGAACATAACTAAGGTTCCTATCATTAAGATTGACAAATATATAGGACATAAAAATAACAATACACAACACCCAATTAGTACACATTAATGTGTGAGGGATGTCGTTTTAGCAACAAGATTTAAAAGGGCCTTTTAATACGGTTAAGAAACATGATCAACAAAGATCAACAATATTGGAACTTAGAAGACAAAAAAAATTGGTTTAAAGGGTTGGATTAAGATCTAGGGCTTTCCATTGTAAGAGAAAAAAGAAAAAGAAAAAGCATAGATTGACTTTGATCTCCCACTAATGTTTGTATCACTTTCCATCAAAACAAAAATATTTCAGCTATTTCAATGGGAATGAAACAAACATTTTATTCCTTGCTCACCACATATTCAATTGCAGATTTGTACCCGAAAAAACATTGAAAAATCTACAGAGCACATGATAACAAGATATTTCAGTTTAAAGGGGACTCGTCGGAAGTAAATTTGCTGTCGCAGATTAAAAAAATGATATTTTTCCATCAATTTAAAAACAAAACCAAAAAAAATTGACATTAAAAAACTGATGTTAGAGAAATTGCAATTGGAAAAGAGGTTATGTGCAAGTCAAAGCTTATAAAAGCAAAAATCTAATATAAAATGCTCTTTCCAAATTGGTACCATTATCTAGAATCTTCTAGACATCAACCTCTGTGCTGTCATTATCTTTGGTTACTTCCCACCCAAATAGACTATAGAAGTGCCAAGAAAGAGTTTTGGAAGGCTACTCTAGCAGGCATAAAGAGTGCTAGAGCAGCAAGGTGTTATCTATGACCAGAAGATTGGTGATAGTCTGCCAGAGCACTCAGTTTAGCATTGTCTAGCACTCTAGCATAAAGGAACGTCCATGTAAAGAGTGCTTTAGTGGCTGTAACTAATAGACAAGAAACTCAACGATACCATAAATATTTTGATAGCCAACTTCTCTCTACGCCTACGACATATTAAACTCAATCTTTCTTGGACAATTATACATCCAACCATGTTCAAATGATGAAGATATTATAGTAACTTAAACAGCCATATATATTTTGAAAATGAAGGGTACTCAAACACAGAAGCAACTTCACTCTTAACAGGTATCAAACAATAGTATGTTGCAACAAATAAGTAAGGATATATATCAAGTAGAATGTGATTTACGTAAACATCTAGTCAAAATGAGAATGTAATTTCTTTTTCTTTTTCTTTTCTTTTTTTTGTGTGGCAAAAAATTCAAAATGAAAATAAAATTAGAGAGCAAAATTGAAGTAGTCTTACAACACCAGACTTCAAAGAAAATACCTGGGGTCCTTTAGAAGTTCCTCCATATAAACAAACTGACTGCAAGCCACGAGGTTTTCCAGCATTACAAAGAACGTCTGAAATCTGCCACTAGCACAAAATGTCAGTGTTTAGCCAATTCTTCAACTAATAAATACCACTAAATCAAGTGAGCATTTTGCATGTAAGGTAGAGCTATGGATAACGAATATATATACACAAAAATAAAACAATGTCACTGCCACATTGATCCATTTTGTTCTTGATTTCTGTCTCTAGCTAATTTTCTTTTGTAGTTAAAATTCTTCCAACTGCAACTTCCTCCATCACTTCAGTGTTATAAAAGAAACTGATTCAGTCACTACATCCATCCCATGAACTTCACAGAACCATACAATATCTTAAAAAAAATAAAAGAATAAGAATTGTACAATAAGTACATAAAGGGTAAAAAAACATAATGGAAACAAACATTTCCAATAATGAGTGAAAACCCCCCAGAAGAAGGTTTTCCAATACAATAGATTAGGGCTTTGAATACATACATACACAATGAGGGACCAAATATACATGCAAATACATACACAATCAATGGATTAGGGCTTTGAAACTAATGCGAGAGAAAGGAAAAATAAGGGAAAATGTATGAAATCACTAAAATCAAACCCATTTAGGACATCAAACCCATAAAACTTTACAAATCAAACCACTTCAACCAAACCCATTTTTGGAAATCAACACCAAATTAAATTGAAGAAATCATAACAACCCTAGAGCAAGATTCAGAAAGGGGGTAATAGAGAAAGGGGGACAGAGAGGGAGAAAGAGTGAACAGGGTCGACAGAGCGAGAAACTGAGAGAGAGAGAGAGAGAAAGACAGATGCGAGTGAGAGAGAGACAGACCGAGAGTGAGAGAGAACCTGTGAGGATGCGGCCGTGATGGTAGTGATCTGCGGCGGTGGCGATGGCAATCAGCGGTGGTCTACGCTGAGGTGAGGTGATGTGGGGTGAGGTTTGGTGGTCAAATAGAATGTGTGTGAGAGAGAGAAGAACCCCATATATCTAATTCCTCAATAATAGGGCGCCAATATATTCATTTCACTCTAAAATTAATTAATCATTTAGCGACTAAACCATTTATTTGTCGCCAAAACTTGTAATTGAGCGACTAAATTTTTTTTGGTCGGGAAAAATTTAATAAACGAAAACTAAATTTGTTTTTGTCACGAAAGGTTAATATTTATAGACTAATTTATTCGTAGCCAAAGAGTAACATGAAAAATATAGCTGTTATTTGGTGACTAAACCTTTTTTTGTTGGCAATAATTAGCATTCCGCGACTAAAAGACTATTTAGTAGCCTAAAATCTAGACTTATGCCGACTAATAAATTTTTAGTTGCCAAAAAGTGGTATATTCGGCTTCTAAATTCTTTTTAGTTGCCAATAAGTAATATATGTCAACTTAAAAAATTTAGTCACTACAGCTTAACCAAACACCGGCTAATACATTTTTTAGTTGCCAAAAGGTTAACTTTTGGCGACTAAAATCCTTGAAGTCACCAAAAGTGTAAATTGTTGTAGTGTATATACAAGCAAATGTAGTAAGTTTTCAAAAATTTCAAAAGCCTTGATCATACCTTCTCATTAAAAGTTAGCTTTCTCTTTTCTACACGATAAGCCCTCTAGCCTCATTTGCCCTTTTCCTAATTTCTAATTATTTATTAGTTTTTAAAAAAGATGACAAAAAAAAAATGAGATGGAAAATATTAAGTTCCTGATGTGAACTTAAAAAAATAGCTACAAGAAGATAAATAAGAAAAAAGAATTTAATTAATCTATTTCTACTCATAACTAATCTATCTATCCATATTCTTCTCACTTTATAAAAAAAAAAATAATGATAATAAAAATTTTATTTTTTATGTGAACATAAAAAAATAATTAAATAAATAAAGCTATAGAGATAAATAAGAATATTTTTTAACAAATCTATTTTAGTATTACGATCAGATAAATATTAACGTATATAAGGTAATATTGATTTTTTAATTTAAAAAATATTAAAATAATGGCATACTCACATTTTTGTTGGATCATATATCATTTTATTTAATAAAAAAAATATCCTTTAAAAACCAAAAAATTGATATTAAAATAAAAACAAACAAACAAATATTATCCTTAAAGGATTGAGTAATGTATCATCTTATTCTAGATAAAACATAAAAGTTATTCTAGATAAAAAAAAATTAGATAATTATCATTTTAATATATGAGATAAGTATTAGCTTCTTTATATATATATATATATATATGTGTGTGTGTGTGTAATGTATCATTTTACTTTATGCCTCTCCACACAAACTTTCGGCAAATGTCAACTTGAGAAAAAAAAAAATTGTAAAAACTTCAAATTTTGGTATATCTCTCAACCAAAACTTTCTTCTTCACCTAAACTTAAAGCTTATATTAGGTATACAATTAATCTATAACTCTATTACATGCTTTCGTTCATTATAGTTAATATATTACAGTGATGCTCAATTAAACTCTATTAGAATATGTGATATGTTTATTAATTTAGAATAATTAAATTTAATGTATTTACAGTGATGTCCAATCAAACGCCATTAGAGTATATGATTTGCTCAATAAAACTTTGTTAAAGTGTATGATTTGTTTATAGGTATAGAGTAATTTAATATTTTTACAGTGGTATTATTTTCACATTTTTACATTTCATTTTTATTTTTATTTTGTTTGTTCATTGAAGGTGCACTCAAAGAAAGAAATGTTATTCATATACTTTTAATGAAAAACTCTATTCATACCAAAGAGTATTACAAGTATGTAAAATTAATTTAGAATTTAGTTTAGGGTTTAAAAATTGGAATAGCTTTAGTAATGAATTTTGCAGGAATTGATACATACATATTAATACTTAGAATTTGATCTAGAATAAGTTATTCACATTACAATTTGAATCATATACTATATATTTTGAATAAAACTATAAGTACTTTTTTTGAACATTGAAAATTAGCCCACCAAGTATGTAATTAAGGCCTCCTATGCCTAAGGTTTTTAAAGTAATTTTTTTAGTTCTGCTTTAGTTAAGGAAGAAAAAAATAAAAAAAAAAACCCTTATTTTATAAAACAAGCTAAACAGTGAAAATTTTAAAAATTGTCACAGTTTAGTCTCCACTTAAAAAGAAAAACTTATTCCTTTTACTCCCAGACTTAATTCATCATGTTGAATTTTTTTCAAAATTTATTTATTTTTTATTTTTTTAAATACATAGTCTAAGGTACACAAAATTAAAATTAAAATTTTCATTCAGTTTCTTTCCCTTTTTTTGAAAAAGAAAATCATTAAAAATGAAAATTAGTTAAAAAAAAAAAGTCTTCCTAAATGAAAGTTATAAAAATAAATAAATAAAGTTAAGAAAACTAACAAAATTACTAAACAATATGACTTATTTAACCATTACAAAACTAAAAAAAAATGCAATATGCTAAACAAAAAAGTAAAATGAGATAATCGAACTCTTTTAATATGTAGTATTGTAAATGAATTTTTTTTTTTTTTTTTTTTTTTTTTTTTTTTTTTAACAAAGATGCTTTTAGAGTTTTAAGGTCTCAAACTACAAAACTTTTTTAAAAAAATCTGTTGTTTAGGCCATTCAATGCCAAAGATTTGTAACTTAAAATTTTCATAATAGAAATCCTTACCAATAAAATTTAAAAAGAAATGTCTTATACTATTATTTTGTTAGACTTCTTAACTATTAATCTTAAAATTTCAGTTAATTGTGATCTTTTATATTAATATTTTTTATTTTTAAATAGAATGAATGCATTTCATAAAATTATTTGTACTTTTTTATTTTATTTTAGTAAATTGCAAATATTGTTTATATATTTTAAAGGAAAAAAAATATTGAATGTATGGGTTGGGAGAGAGAAAACTAATAAACTAAATTGTTTATTATTATATTTAAAAAAAATTAAATTAAAAACACATTGATTAACAACTAAATTTGTTTGGGTGGGGAGAGGAAGTTAATATACAACTCATAAATTTATATTTAATTTTTTACTTACGAAAAGTAAAATAAAATAAAAAAAGATTAAATGTAAATAATATGTATTTTATTAAAAAAATAATATATTATTTTATCCCATGCATAGTACGGGTCATATGCTAGTTAATATTATATTCTACTGTAGGAGGGCTGGGTGTTAAGAGAATTAGATTTATGAATGTATGCCTTTTACTGAAGTGGTGGTGGAGGTTTGGAGCATAAGATATTTCCCTCTGGAAGGATGTAATATGTAGAAAGTATATGGAGCAAGGTAGGGAATGGTTCCCATCAACTGAGAGGAGGGCTAGCAGGATGTCCAAGATTTGGGGTGATATAATTAACATTGTGGCTACTGGGGCAAAGCTTCTTTAATTTTTTAGGAGTAATGCTATTAACAAGATTGGGGATGGTAAAAGAACAAGATTTTGGTCTGACTGCTGGTCAAATGGTGTTAACCTTAGAGATAAGTTTCCTAGACTCTACTCTTTATCTGACGACAAAGTAGGATCTGTGTTTATGTTTCACACAAGAAGAGATGCTTATGGGAATTGGGTCTTTAATTTTAGAAGACCCCTTTTTGTTTGGGAGGAAGAGGAGTTGAGTATATTGCTAGTGCATCTCAGTAGCACCCCACTGCTCAGAGCTAATGTTGCTGACTGTTTGAGTTGGAATGCAGATCCATCTGGTATTTTCAATGTTTCATCTTCCTATCATTGGTTTGAATTGGGTTGTGGTCCTATTTGCATGGTCTCTAGATCATTGTAGAAGACTGTTACACCACCTAGAACACAATTCTTTGGATGGTTGGTTTGGAGGGGTAGAATAAATTCAGCTAGTTTCTTAAGAATGATTGGTATCATAAATGTTAATGTTAATGTTGATGTTTGTTGTGTTTTCTGCAAAGAAGTAGAGGAAACTATAAGCCATGTGTTACTACTTTGTCCTTTTGTCTGGCTGATCTGGTCTTACTTTGTCAAGTGGTGGGGGCTGCAATAGGTTTCACCAGGAACAGTTCAGAGTTTACTAAATCGGTGGTCTGGCTGTAAACAGAGGAAGATGGAAAGGAAGTTATGGAGTGTAATCACATTTGCTATTTTCTGGTTCATTTGGAAATAGAGGAATGATTGTGTGTTTAATGGGGTGTAACCTAATTTCGAGGTTTTATATGAAACCATTAAAGTGAGAATTGCCTTATGGGTTAAGTTCTCAGTTTCTTCTCTGGCTTACTCTATTGATGGCCTGGTACATAATCTGCAACAGGTTAGAAAGTGCTTGAGTTAGTAAGAGCAACTTTGTCCATGGAGAGCAGCAACAGCTCTCAGTGGTTTGCTACATAATCTGTTGGGATGGTCTGGTTCATAAGCTGTTCTGTTTTTGTCACGACCCAAACTCGTCCCTATAGGTTTAGCGTCATGACCGGCCAGTAATCTGCCTCTATTAACAAAATCAAATTAACATGAATTATAAGGCTTAGCGGAAGCAAATTAAAATATAGAAATAGTCCATCGAGCTATGCATGTATGAAAAGAGTTCACGTTAACACTGTACAACCATTCCAAAGGTAAGTGCATACATCACAAAAGTTTTCAAAAACAACGTTCAACCCACAAATTCAAACTTGTCAAGTCTTACATACACAAAAACCCCTATACCAAAAATCAACTAAGAGTTCATAACAAAAAGGGGGTTCAGACTTTGCTTGGCTACTCACAAGTCCAAGTTGGCTTCATCTCGGGAGCTCCACAAAGGGCTGACCACGGGGTGACTCCGAAGTGATCTCTATTGATGCTCAACTTGCTCACCTTCATATATATATATATATATACATAAATAGTGAGATGGTGCCCAATGAGTAATAACATAATAAAGAGGTTATATGAATAAAGTTCCATACCAGTACAAATATTAATTAGATTAGCCATCATATCAATCCTTTGCAATAATAGAACCATTGTTCAATAGCATTTTCAATAAAATTTCAATTTCAATACAATTGTCAATAATTCATGTTATCTAAGTAGCATTACACACTCAATGACAATTTATGTGGAACATCTAATAGAGTAACAATGTATCAATAACAATCGGACCTCAAGGGTCGATCAGTGGGACCGCAATGGGTCGATCAATATATCTTATCCAATGTGGCCATTAAGGTCTAACTATAGAGATCTCTGTATTTCAATTATCCAATAGGCCACAATATTGTTTCCCCTGGGCAAGGGCCAATGAGCCATGGTATTTATTTCCCCCATGCAAGGGCCTCTTTATCAATGGTCCATGGTATTATATCCCCCAGGCGAGGATCTCACTAAAGGATGCCACGAATACGTTTTCAAAAGGGAACTTCATTCATTCATAAGAAACTAAAGTTTCAAGAAACCATTTGATGAACAATAATAGGTTTGATCAATCATCATGACGTTTCAATAAACCATTCATTTCAATAAGCCATTCAATCATTCATATATCAATTTTGATAACAATAACATTTTCAAAAATAAATATAACTCGGACATATCTTTATAGAGTTATTACTCATAGTGGGTTACGTTATCACTAGGCCTCAAATGTCCACCTATACAAAACACATAACAAAAATGCAATTAGAGTACCGTTTGATAACCATGCTACTTTAATTAAAATTTTCTCATGTGCTTATAACTCGTTCCATGTTTATGTGAGCTCAATTGGTGCCTAAGAGTACTTGAAATAACATGAGGATGCAAGTATGCACTTAAAAGAGTTAGACAATGAAACGCCCCAAATTTCTAGCCCAAATGATAAGACAACATTCATGGCTCTTTCAAGGAAAACCAAATATAAATCTCCAAACTTATATTACATGATATAATAGTTCTTCATGCAACAATACATTAATCCAATAACAAGTAAATAAACAAATAAGTACCCCCAAAGGTTTACAAGTTTCCAAGGCTGGTTACACAAAATGGTTATTCAAACCCACACAAACACAGCCCTTGGCTTACACACAGAGTCATAGGAAAATGAGAGCATTGTACTCCCAACACACATACTTCCATGTCCCTAGTTGGATGGGATCACCACATCTTTTCCTGCACAAAAATCCCATAGAGTGAGCATAAAGCCCAGTAGGAAATTCTTAACAAATTATATACATTTTATACAAGTCTCAAGAGATTAAATGCGCATGCCATGCTATGCCCTTTTTAAAGATAAATCACATTTTCATCTTTTGAAAATCATCATGCTCGATGATATCATGCAATTTCAATTGTTCAAAACTTAACAATTTATTTCAAGAGTGGTAAATACGACTCTGGTAATCCCTAGGTCGTTGTCTGCAAGTAGACTATACAAGTACTACCAATTTGTCATTTTTACCGGTATTAATCGAAAGGCTCAACACCTATCCGCGCGGGTTTTCAGTCTTTCACCCCGGACTCTCAGGCCAACTTATTTAATATCATCTATACCACCTATCAAGACTTACCAACGAATTTACCCCAAAACCATTTCATGAAAACTTGTTTCTCAAAAGTGATCTGAAATATCAGATTCACGAACTGATATAACATGGTCCGCTCGAGCGTGGAAAGCCCCGCTCGAGTGTCAAATACACTTTCCCAGTACTTTTGCAGACAGGTCAAACTTCTGGAACCAAACATTCTCCGCTCGAGCGCATAAACGACCGCTTGAGCGAACAAGTAACTTCTAATGCATTTTGTATTTTTGCTCCGGGGTGTTGCCCCTCAACCTCGCCAGGGCGCTGCCCTAGGACCCACCAAGGGGCGCTGCCCCTTGGACCCCCGCGAGCTGACCGGGCAACTCGATCCTCGACATACTCACCGAAGTGGCAAAACTAGGGTCCCTACAGTCAAACTTTGCTAAAAACAAGGTCTCCGCTCGAGCGTAGTTTCCTCCGCTTGAGCGGGGGTTAAAAAATAAGGTTGGTCACTCGAGCGCAACTTCTGTCGCTCGAGCGGTCTATAAAAGTACTAGTTGCATGTATTTTTTGCTCGATGGATGCTTGATGGTCGCTCAAGCGAAAGACTGAGCAAAAAATGCCTTCGCTCGAGCGGTCTGCAAAATTTTGTAAAACTTCTAAGAGCTCAATTTTTACACTCAAGTGACACTTTTTTCGCTCGAGCGAACAGGCCAAATTCTGGAATTTCCAGAATGGTGTTTGCAGTTCAAATTTGATATACAAAGGTCCAAAACTTGTATTTTTGGTACAAAAACATAGAAAAACATTTTAGAACTTGGAAATGTAGTCAATTTGAAACCAATTGCTCAAAATCATGGACCCAATTCTCAAAATCAAACTTAAATCATGAAGTTGGAACCATGCATAACATGTATTGCCCCCATTTCTTTTCAAATCCTTTCAAGACTTGATCAAATGGCATGACAAGTGTAAAAACATGAAGAACTCTCCAAATAAATTTGTAGAAGTCCCATGCATGTAAGAATTCATAGAAAATTAAACTCTAAGATGAAGGATTATGCATTCACGTATGTAATTATACTCAATTCTTCCATAATCAAGGCAACCCTTTCTACTTACATACAACTAGACTCATAACTTCTTGAATTCATGGCCTACATGTTTTATTTTCAAGATTTAAGGAGGAATTCCATAGCTAGGATGTGAATTCAAGTGTTGTCTAGCTCAATTCTTCAAATCTTCCACAATTTCCTTCAGATTCCCCTTTCTCTCTCTAAATGTAGAGCTTAGCTTCCTCCTCTCTCAAAATCTCAGCCCATGTGTTTATATAAGTGAGTTCAAAACATGTGCTAAGCTTATATAGGGTGTAATTAACTTAGCCTAATCAAAGTTGATTAAGATTAGTTAATTAGGCTCATTTCTAACTAAGTTCAATCAGTTTAGTTTAATTATTTTGGTCCGAATCAAATTTTGACAAAAGTTTCCATAAATTTCTAAATATTCTAATTAGTCTATTGGGCTAGTCAATTTTAGTTTCTGAAGCCGTTCAAGCTTTCAATTTTTGATTCTAAGTCGATAAGTGAACATATATTCCAAGTAATAACAGATAACTACAAAATTAAGCATGTAATCACACAATCATGCAATTAAACTTATTGAATCGATATAATATGATAGCATGGTGGTCGAGGTCATCACAATCTCTCCCCTTTAGAAAGTTTGGTCCTCCAAACTTAAGTTACCTTCAAACGGAAACAAATGCGAATATCGTTGCCACATCTCATCCTCTTTTTCCCAAGTGGCCTCTTTGCCATAATGGTCTTTCCACTCGACCTTCACCATAGGGATAAGTTTGTTTCTCAATTGCTTTACTTGTCAATCAATAATTTGCACGAGCCATTCTTCATAAATCATATTCTCATCTAACACAATACGATGGTGGTTAATCACATGGAATGGATCTCTAAGATACCCACGAAGCATGGACACGTGAAAGACATTATGCATTTGTTCCATTCCAGGTGGCAAGGCGATACAGTAAGCAACAGGACCCAACCTTTCAAAAATTTGAAATGGCCCAATGTAGCGAGGATTCAGTTTTCCCTTTTTGCCAAATCTTATTTGTCCTTTCAACGGTGTTACTTTGATAAACACATGATCCCTCGCTTCATATTCTAAGTCTCGTCTTCGCTGGTCCACGTAACTTTTCTATCGGCTCTGTACAATCTTAAGCCTCTGCTGAATGATTTTGATCTTTTTGGTTGTTTCTTGCACAAGTTTGGTACCATAAATAGCCTTATCACCAACCTCTCTCAAACAAATTGGTGATCTACATTTTCTGCCATATAGTGCCTCATATGGTGCCATACCAATGCTAGCGTGAAAACTATTGTTATAAGCAAACTGGGCCAATGGCAAATACGTTTCCCAGTTGCCCTGAAAGTCCAGAACACATATACGAAGCATGTCTTCTAAGGTTTGAATAGTCCTCTTGGTTTGCCCATCAGTTTGTGGATAGAATGCTATACTAAATCTCAATTCTATTCCCATTACATCCTGTAGACTATGCAAAAATCTAGAAACAAATATAGGATCTCTATCTAATACAATGGACAAATGGACACTAGAACCCCATGCAATCGAATAATTTCATCAATATAGATAGTAGCAAGTCTATATGCAGTAAAAGAAGTCTTTATAGCAAGAAAATGAACATACTTGGTTAGTCTGTCAACTATAACCCAAATAGCGTCCATACCTCTAGGCGTTCGAGGTAGGCCAACAACGAAGTCCCTGGTGATATGTTTCTATTTCCATTCCAGAATAGGGAGAGACTGAAGCAAGCCTGTCAGTTTCTGATGTTCCGTTTTCACTTGTTGATGTTGTAAGCACTTAGAATTGAAGTCGGCAATCTCTCTTTTCATGTTGGGCCACCAATATACTAACTTCAAATCATGGTACATTTTTGTATTTCCTGGATGCATGGCAAACACTAAGTCTGCTTCATTAGGAATACATAACCTCCCTTGAAATTTCAACACGAAATTTTTACTTGTGAACCCCGGTTTAGGCTTGGTGTCAAATTCATCATAAATCTTCTTCAAAAACTCATCATTCTTTTGCTTTTGTTTGATTTCTTCAATAATTGTAGGCTATGCGGACATTGCAGCTATCAAGCTATCTTGTTCAAAAGATACCACTTTAATTTCAAGTCATTCAAACTCTAATAGTAATTCTTCCTGATCCGTGAGCAAACAGGCTAGATTCCCCACATTCTTTCTACTGAGTGCATATGCTATAGTGTTGGCTTTGCCTGGATGGTAGTGAATTTGTAAGTTATAGTCCTTGATCAGTTCAAGCTAGCGTCTTTGTCGCATGTTCAATTCCTTCTACGTGAAAAAGTACTTTAAGCTTTTATAATCGGTGTACACTTCACATTTGGTTCCATACAGGTTGTGACGCCATACTTTCAATGCAAACACAACTGCAGCAAGTTCTAGGTCGTGCGTTGGATAGTTTTTCTCATGTGGTCTCAGTTGTCGGGAGGCATAAGCAATCACCCTAACATTCTGCATTAAGACATAACCCAAACCTTTTTAAGATTCATCACTATAAATCATAAATCCTTCCGTACCTGAGGGTATAGTGAGGATTGGAGCTATGGTCAATCTTGTCTTTAGTTCTTGAAATGCAGATTCTCTTTGGTCGGTCCATTCAAATGGTTCTCCCTTTCGAGTCAATTGAGTCAATGGCACTGCAATCTTTGAGAAGTCTTTAACAAACCTCCGATAATAACCAGGCCATCCCATAAAACTACGAACTTCTGTTACATTAGTTGGAGTATGCCAATCAACAATTGCTTCGATTTTCTGACGGTCAACTGAGATACCGTTTTTGTTAATAACATGCCCCAAAAATGTTACTTCATCAGGCCAAAACTCACACTTCTTTAATTTCCCATATAGTTGCTTTTCTCTAAGTGTTTGAAGAGTCATTATCAAATGTTGTTCATGCTCATCCTTACTTTTTGAATAAATCAAAATGTCATCAATGAAAGCAACAACAAAATCATCTAAGAAAGGTTTGAAAACCCTGTTCGTCAAATCCATGAACGCTACGGGTGCATTAGTGACTTCGAAAGGCATGTCTAAAAACTCATAATGTCCATACCTGGTTCAAAAAACAGTCTTTTCAATATCTTCAGCCCTAAATTTCAATTGATGATAGCTTGATCTCAAGTCAATTTTTGAAAATACTTGGGCCCTCTGCAACTAGTCAAATGAATCATCAATACGTGGGAATGGATATTTATTCTTCACTGTTACCTTATTGAGTTCTCTGTAATCAATACATAGTTAGAGGGTTCCATCTTTCTTCTTCACAGAAAGAACCGGCGCTCCCCACGGCGAAGTGCTTGGATGAATAAATCCCTTATCAAGCAATTTCTGCAACTGAGTTTTCAATTCTTTCATTTCCATAGTGGACATATGGTAGGGAGTTTTAGACATTACTTGTGTGCCCGATATTACATCAATTGTAAATTCAATCTCTCTATCAACAACTTGGCCAGGTAATTCATCCAAAAACACATCAGAAAAATCTCTTACCACTGGTATATTGTCTAGAGTAATGTCTATAGTTGGTTCGGTTATTACACTACACAAATACCCTTGACAACCCTTTTTCATTAGTTTTCGGGTTTTCATGGCAGATACAAGGTATGGTGGTGGAACTACCCTTTTTCCCTCGAAATAAAATTCATCTTGTCCGGGAGGTTGGAATATCACTCATTTCAAAGCACAATCAATAGTTGCATGATATTTAGCTAGCCAATCCATACCCAAAACAACATCAAAACGTCTCATGCCTAAGGGTATTAAATCAGCATACAAAATAGCATTCCTGAGAAATAATTCACACGTAGCATATACAGTTGAGCATAACATGGATCCCCCCTGTTATCCCAGGTAGGCAACCCAAGAGGAAGGGTGAATTGGGTTATTAAAAATTTTACAATATTAAAAAATAATAAACACAATATTTAGAATTTTAACAAATAAAAAAACAGAACAATAATTATCAATATAAAAGTAAGAGAGACATGAAGAGAAAATCAAACACTGAGATTTATAATGGTTCAGCACGCCGGGCCTACGTCCACTCCCAAGGAACCTCGTTGAGAATTTCTTCACTATCAAAATGAATTAATACACCACCAAGGCTTCACCAAGCTTGTGGATTTTGTACAGGTCTTATTTTTAACTATTGAGCCTCACACAACAATAAATTCCTCACTCCTACAAAATTCCTTCACAAAATAATAAATAAGGATAAGAGGTACTTCAACCCTCTTTTACAATAATTCTCTCATAAAGAGTAGACAAGAAAGTATAAGAACAAAGACTACACTTAGATTTGAAAGTGAAAGAGCAGAATACACTTAAAATTTTGGAGCACACAGATTTTTCTCTTCAAGTTCTTAATTTTTCTCTACACAAAACTTCTATTTATACACAAAAATATATCCGTTGGAAGAAGAGACGGTCCTCAATAGAATAGCCTGTGGAAAAGCAGCTTAGCACACCTTTTCTTTGTTAAACTTTATATTTTCTTTGTCAAACATTATATTTTCTTTGTCCACTTTTTATTTGTCAAACTTTACATTTGTTTTTTTGTCCTTTTTACTTTGTCAAACTTTTGCTAAATCACCAAGGTTTTGAATATATAATTCAATCAACACTTTTGAATATAATATCATGTATATATATAAGATGCAATCCCCAGCATTGCTAACGTAAAATAATTGCTCATGATACTTATTATGTAGGTATGTCCTACATATAAAAAGATGCAAAATAGTTTTGAATTCGGTACAATATGTATCAAAAAGATATAATACAATTTTACTCAAAAGTGACAATCACATCAAATTTGTCAAAAGATGAATAATGATCAGCCGAATTATTCAAAACATGAATAGTAAAATTTTTAAAATATTTTTATTTATATAATATTTATAACAAATGTATCATACAATGTATATTTTAAACAGATAATATTTTGTGTCAAATAATATAAAATATGTATATTATTTACAAAATTTCAATTAATATTTTAGACATCATCAAAATTAAACAACATGATTAACACCCCCCCTAGGTGATGCAACACATAATATATAACTCAATGTTTCCATAGGTCCATTCAAAGTTTCAGCGAAAACTATAGAAACAAACGAATGTGTAGACCTTGAATCAATTAAAGCTTAAGCAGGTTTACCACATATGGAGATTGTACCTAACACTACTGCCTCAGTATTTTGAGTGTCCCCTGGGACTAATGCAAAAACTATAGCGATCCCGGGTTTACCCTTGTTGTACAGTGATCCGGACATGTGTCCGTGGATGTTGGTAGTTGTTTATTATTTTGTTTACATCCTTTTTACTTTGTATTTGAGTTATAGGATGTGTTGAGCGGGTTTGTTACAGGTTGGTTGAGTTTAGAAACCAAAACTAGTTGCCCAGATTTTTGGCCTGTACGCTCGAGCGGAGGTGTTGGCGCTCGAGCGTAGATTACACCCATTCAGTATTTTTCCTGTGCAGCGTTGTACGCTTGAGCGTGGTATTGGCCGCTCAAGCGGGGTTGTCTGAGTGCCGCTCGAGCGTAGGGTTGGGAGCTCGAGCGGAGGCCTGGTTCTGCAAAAGTGCTGGGCGAGTGCATTCTGCGCTCGAGCGGGAGGTTGGCCGCTCGAGCGGAAGTCTGTGAGTGGACGCTCGAGCGGGGTATTTTACGCTCGAGCGGAGACCTGGGTTAAAGTTCCGAAATTGTGACTTTTCAAATCACTTTTTCACTTTCTCTTCTCTCTCCTACTTTTCCAAAATCACCATTGTTGAGCCTCTCACTCTAGACTCTACCTTCTCTCTAGGTTTTGATCTAGTAGGAGTGATTTACTCACCTTTGGCCTTTACAAAAAAGTTGTTGATCGTCGAGGGCTTCATTTTAATCTGAAAATCTCGGGTTTTGGAGCACGTTGGGTTTTGTCGTCTTCTCCTTTGGGACTCCGAATTTGAGGTAGGGATATCCTACTCCTCTCTATGGGTTTTGTCTTTAAATTTTGGTATTTTGAGATGTTGGGCTTGGTTTGGTAATTTTGTGAAAGTTTGGGGCTTTTGTGTAATTTTACAAAAGTTGGGGTTTCATTCATAATAAACCTAGATGCATGTTTGGCATAGAAAAATGGAATGATTGTTGAATCATTGATGAAAATGGAACCTAAGGGTTGAAATGGTAATTATGTAAAATGGCCTAATTACATTGTTTAATTAATTGGGATAATTAATTGGTGAGAAATGAGGAAAAGAAATGTTGATTGAATATCCATTTGTGCATTTATTTTCTGTTTTAGAAATAACTGCTTGGGGCTATCGGTGAAGGATAGTCGAGATTGTTGTAGACAATGCATGATGATTAAGTAAACGGAAACTAATCAATGGAATGTGTCATGGAACTTGACAGTTGATAGAATACATTAATTGTATGTATTGTGTGATTGTATATAGAACCAATGTGTTTATATACGTTATGTGTAGAGGAGGAGATAGGGGATGTACTCCGCGGTTTAGGGGAAGATAGGGGATGTACCTCTAAACCGGATAGGTATTGGGAGGAGATAGGGGATAAACTCCGTAGACACAGCTCATATGCTTGTCTAGAGAAGTGAAGATAGAGCTCATATGCTTATCTTTGTGAAGTGTGGATACAGCTTGTATGCTTATCTGTGGATATTGTTGATATACATATCTGTTGTGAAGTGTGGATACAGCTTGTATGCTTATCTGTGGATATTGTTGATATACATATCTGTTGTGAAGTGTGGATACAGCTTGTATGCTTATCTGTGGATATTGTTGATATACATATCTGTTGTAGAATGTGGATACAGCTTATATGCTTATCTGAGGATATTGTTGTTATACATATCTGTTGAGAATGTGGATATAGCTTGTATGCTTATCTGAATGTGAGATATAGTTTTTATACATATCTGTGGAAATGATGATAGAGCTAGCATGCTTATCTGTTAAAAAGGGAAAATGAAAAGTAATTGGGACTTGTAAGTCGTTGACATAAATATGTTATTTATGTGATTGTATCAGTGTTGACCAACTATCAATTGCTAATGTTTTAGTCATTGTCCATGGTTGGTTTAGTGCATTTCTACTGGGCTGTGGCTCACCCTTTATGGGAATATTATTTTCAGGTGCAGGAAGCATGCCACCTCCAAGGACATAGCTTGGGAGGCTAGAGGCGGACATAGTGTAGTTGTTTTACTTTTGATGTATTACATGTAACTTCAAGCCAAGGGCTTAATGTGTAAACGAGTTAGTACTCTTTTGTTGAAACCAAGTGTTAACTTGGAAAGCTGTAAGCCCGTAGGGCATTTTGTTTTGATGTTAACATGTAATACTTATGTAATAAAATTCGAATGAATAAAGGAATGCGGTTAGTTTAAATGTAAATGCATGTCTTATTTTATGGGTTTAATGTTATTATTTGAGGGCGTTACAACTTGGTATCGGAGCGTACCGGGTTCGAATACTTTGGGTACGTGGGAAGTGATTAGGATCACAATGGGTTTGTCTCGCTTGGTAGTGTTTTGCCACCGGGGTATGATTCGCGAGGGCGAAGTGAGCTTACTAGTCTACTTGCCAGCTTTGAGAGTGGTGAGAGTGGTGAGACCCAGGTTGTATTGCCAAGGGTGGTTTGTGAGTATTCGGATGTCTTTCCCGAAGATCTTGTTAGTTTGCCACCTCACCGAGAGATAGAGTTCTCTATTGATTTAGTGCCCGGCACGGCGCTGATTTCTATGGCACCTTACCGTTTTGCTCCAGCAGAGTTGGTTGAGTTGAAAGTTCAGCTCCAGGAATTGCTCGATAAGGGCTTTGTTCGCCCTAGTGTTTCACCGTGGGGAGCGCCGGCCCTCTTTGTTAAAAAGAAAGATGGTGCCTTGAGATTGTGTATAGACTACCGGAAGTTGAATCGGGCTACGGTTAAAAATAAGTACCCTATGCCCCGTATAGATGATTTGTTTGACCAGTTGAAGGGTTCCCGTTGTTTCTCTAAGATAGACTTGAGATCGGGTTACCATCAGTTGAGGGTCAGGGAGGAAGATATTCCTAAGACGGCATTCCGTACGCGGTATGGCCATTATGAGTTTCTGGTGATGCCATTCGGACTTACCAATGCACCGGCAGTCTTTATGGACTTGATGAACCGGATTTTCCGGGAGTTTTTAGATCGATTTGTGGTTGTCTTTGTGGACGATATCCTTATCTATTCGTCTTCTGAGGAGGAGCACGAGGCACACTTGAGAGTGGTGCTTGAGTTACTTAGAGCCCATAGGCTGTATGCCAAGTTTGGGAAGTGTGAGTTTTGGCTGAGGGAAGTCAAATTCTTAGGCCACGTGGTATCCGGGGAAGGGGTGTCTGTTGATACATCCAAGGTTGAGGCAGTGCAAGATTGGGCACAGCCTAAGAGTGTGTTTGAGATCCGCAGTTTTCTGGGATTACCTGGGTATTACCGTCGGTTTGTGAAAGATTTCTCCAGGTTAGCGTCACCGTTGACTAGACTGACTCGGAAGGGAGTCAAGTTTGTGTGGAGTGAGACTTGTGAAAAGACGTTCCAAGAGCTGAAAGTTAGATTGACCACCGCTCCGGTGTTGATTATTCCGGAGAGAGGGTTGGGTTATGCGGTTTATTGTGATGCCTCACGAGAGGGTTTGGGTTGTGTGTTGATGCAAGAGCGAAAAGTGGTAGCTTATGGCTCACGTCAGTTGAAAATACACGAGAAGAATTACCCCACACAGGACCTAGAGTTAGCAGCTGTGATCTTTGCCTTGAAAATCTGGAGGCACTACCTTTATGGTGAGAGGTTCGAGGTATTCTCGGATCATAAGAGTTTGAAGTATCTGTTTACACAGAGAGACTTGAATCTGAGGCAAAGGAGGTGGATGGAGTTCATCGAGGATTATGATTTTGAGTTGCATTATCATCCGGGAAAGGCCAATATTGTGGCCGATGCCCTTAGTAGGAAGACCATTAGTGATGTAGCTTGTATAGCCATCCGAGAATGGGAGATGTTGGGAGCACTTGGCGAGTTTGATTTGCTTCTGGGCGAATCTGTTGAGGCTGCGGCCTTGTTTTCTGTTGTTGCGCAACCTACACTTGTGATTAGAGTGTTAGAGGCACAGAGAGGTGACCTTGAGGTAGAATCCATCCGAGAGAAGATCTCCAGTGGGAAAGTTGAGAAGGGTTTGACGGTGTATCCCGACCTGAGTGTGAGATACCGAGACCGTTTGTTTGTACCGAAGTCTTGCCGAGAGTAAGTACTCCGAGAGTTTCATCATTCGCGCCTTGCGGTGCATCCGGGAGGTACTAAGATGTATCAGGATTTGAGCCGCCAGTTTTGGTGGCGGGGTATGAAGAGAGATGTGGCTATTTTCGTATCGAAGTACCTTACTTGCCAGCAAGTGAAGGCCGAGCATCAGAGGCCAGCGGGTTTGTTGCAACCCTTGCCTATTGCCGAGTGGAAGTGGGAGCATGTCACTATGGACTTCGTTGTAGGTCTTCCGAGGACTCAGCGGGGTAGTGATGCTATTTGGGTGGTTGTAGACCGGTTGACTAAATCGGCGCACTTTATTCCTATGCGCGTGAGAGATTCGGTAGATCATCTTGCCGATTTGTATATTCGGGACGTAGTGAGATTGCACGGGGTCCCAGTGACGATCGTCTCAGATAGAGATCCTCGTTTTACTGCTAGGTTGTGGCAGAGTTTGCAGAGTGCACTGGGCACTAAGTTGACCTTTAGTACGGCTTATCATCCTCAGACTGACGGGCAGTCCGAGCGTACTATTCAGATCCTCGAGGATATGCTTCGGGGTTGTGTCCTGGACTTCAGTGGGACGTGGGAGAGGCACTTGCCATTGGTAGAGTTTGCCTACAACAACAGTTTTCAGTCTAGCATCGGTATGGCACCGTTTGAGGCCTTGTATGGCCGACCGTGTAGATCTCCAGTGTGTTGGGCCGAGGTGGGTGATGCACCTTTGTTGGGTCCGGAGTTGGTTAGGGAGACGACGGAGAAAGTTGAGCTTATCCGTAGGAGGCTTGTTACAGCCCAGAGTCGACAAAAGAGTTATGCCGACCGTAGGAGGAGGCCTTTGGCGTTTGAGGTAGGTGATCATGTCTTTCTGAAGATATCACCTAGACGAGGCCTGATGAGGTTTGGGAAGAGTGGGAAGTTATCCCCTCGGTTTATAGGTCCTTTTGAGATCCTTGAGAGGATAGGTGAGGTTGCTTATCGATTGGCCTTACCGCCGCAGTTGTCCGGGGTGCATGACGTGTTTCATGTGAGTATGCTTCGGAAGTATGAGCCAGATCCATCACATGTGTTGGATTGGACTAATTTAGAGGTAGATGAGGATGCCTCGTATGAGGAGAGACCGGTTCGGGTCTTGGATAGGCGGGATCAGGTCCTGCGTGGCAAGACCATTCCTTTGGTGAAAGTCTTGTGGAAACATCACGGAGTGGAGGAAGCCACTTGGGAACGTGAGTTGGAAGTCCGTGAGAAATATCCGGACTTGTTTGTTGATGTGTGATCTTGTATTTAAATTTTACATTATGTTGAACTTAAGAGCTTTTATATATGTCTTAAGTTGTAAAACATTGAGAATGTTTTGATAATTAGAAGCATGTTTTGGAACTTGCCTCATATGGTAGTTGGATGTAACACTATATATGTTGAATATATTGTTGACATTGGAAAGTTAGTGCATAATGTTGGTGCATGTTAATAATACATATGTTGTTTACATATTGTGATATGTCTCTTGTTAAAGGGATGGGATGACCGGTAATGGGTCGAATTGTTGAATGTTAAAATGTAACATTGTTTAAATTGGAGAAAAACTTGTTTTTGAAAACTTGTGTTTAATTTCGGGGACGAAATTCTTTAAGGGGGGGAGGTTATAGCGATCCCGGGTTTACCCTTGTTGTACAGTGATCCGGACATGTGTCCGTGGATGTTGGTAGTTGTTTATTATTTTGTTTACATCCTTTTTACTTTGTATTTGAGTTATAGGATGTGTTGAGCGGGTTTGTTACAGGTTGGTTGAGTTTAGAAACCAAAACTAGTTGCCCAGATTTTTGGCCTGTACGCTCGAGCGGAGGTGTTGGCGCTCGAGCGTAGATTACACCCATTCAGTATTTTTCCTGTGCAGCGTTGTACGCTTGAGCGTGGTATTGGCCGCTCAAGCGGGGTTGTCTGAGTGCCGCTCGAGCGTAGGGTTGGGAGCTCGAGCGGAGGCCTGGTTCTGCAAAAGTGCTGGGTGAGTGCATTCTGCGCTCGAGCGGGAGGTTGGCCGCTCGAGCGGAAGTCTGTGAGTGGACGCTCGAGCGGGGTATTTTACGCTCGAGCGGAGACCTGGGTTAAAGTTCCGAAATTGTGACTTAGTCAAATCACTTTTTCACTTTCTCTTCTCTCTCTTACTTTTCCAAAATCACCATTGTTGAGCCTCTCACTCTAGACTCTACCTTCTCTCTAGGTTTTGATCTAGTAGGAGTGATTTACTCACCTTTGGCCTTTACAAAAAAGTTGTTGATCATCGAGGGCTTCATTTTAATCTGAAAATCTCGGGTTTTGGAGCACGTTGGGTTTTGTCGTCTTCTCCTTTGGGACTCCGAATTTGAGGTAGGGATATCCTACTCCTCTCTATGGGTTTTGTCTTTAAATTTTGGTATTTTGAGATGTTGGGCTTGGTTTGGTAATTTTGTGAAAGTTTAGGGCTTTTGTGTAATTTTACAAAAGTTGGGGTTTCATTCATAATAAACCTAGATGCATGTTTGGCATAGAAAAATGGAATGATTGTTGAATCATTGATGAAAATGGGACCTAAGGGTTGAAATGGTAATTATGTAAAATGGCCTAATTACATTGTTTAATTAATTGGGATAATTAATTGGTGAGAAATGAGGAAAAGAAATGTTGATTGAATATCCATTTGTGCATTTATTTTCTGTTTTAGAAATAACTGCTTTGGGCTATCGGTGAAGGATAGTCGAGATTGTTGTAGACAATGCATGATGATTAAGTAAACGGAAACTAATCAATGGAATGTGTCATGGAACTTGACAATTGATAGAATACATTAATTGTATGTATTGTGTGATTGTATATAGAACCAATGTGTTTATATACGTTATGTGTAGAGGAGGAGATAGGGGATGTACTCCGCGGTTTAGGGGAAGATAGGGGATGTACCTCTAAACCGGATAGGTATTGGGAGGAGATAGGGGATGAACTCCGTAGACACAGCTCATATGCTTGTCTAGAGAAGTGAAGATAGAGCTCATATGCTTATCTTTGTGAAGTGTGGATACAGCTTGTATGCTTATCTGTGGATATTGTTGATATACATATCTGTTGTGAAGTGTGGATACAGCTTGTATGCTTATCTGTGGATATTGTTGATATACATATCTGTTGTGAAGTGTGGATACAGCTTGTATGCTTATCTGTGGATATTGTTGATATACATATCTGTTGTAGAATGTGGATACAGCTTGTATGCTTATCTGAGGATATTGTTGTTATACATATCTGTTGAGAATGTGGATATAGCTTGTATGCTTATCTGAATGTGAGATATAGTTTTTATACATATCTGTGGAAATGATGATAGAGCTAGCATGCTTATCTGTTAAAAAGGGAAAATGAAAAGTAATTGGGACTTGTAAGTCGTTGACATAAATATGTTATTTATGTGATTGTATCAGTGTTGACCAACTATCAATTGCTAATGTTTTAGTCATTGTCCATGGTTGGTTTAGTGCATTTCTACTGGGCTGTGGCTCACCCTTTATGGGAATATTATTTTCAGGTGCAGGAAGCATGCCACCTCCAAGGACATAGCTTGGGAGGCTAGAGGCGGACATAGTGTAGTTGTTTTACTTTTGATGTATTACATGTAACTTCAAGCCAAGGGCTTAATGTGTAAACGAGTTAGTACTCTTTTGTTGAAACCAAGTGTTAACTTGGAAAGCTGTAAGCCCGTAGGGCATTTTGTTTTGATGTTAACATGTAATACTTATGTAATAAAATTCGAATGAATAAAGGAATGCGGTTAGTTTAAATGTAAATGCATGTCTTATTTTATGGGTTTAATGTTATTATTTGAGGGCGTTACAACTTGGTATCGGAGCGTACCGGGTTCGAATACTTTGGGTACGTGGGAAGTGATTAGGATCACAATGGGTTTGTCTCGCTTGATAGAGACTTAAATGTGGTATCATATGCTATGTGCTTAAGTGATAACATGCTTATGTGACTATGTGGGTATGGGATTTAATTTCTGGGATGTTGATTGGATCCTTGAGTTTCTGGGAGTCTTGTTGGAAAAGCACTTGATCAATGCTGTTTCTAACCGGAACTCTAGTAACGCCTTGGGACTATCATTATCCGGAAATGAAATTTGTAAGTGCTTATGTGTTTATGTGCTTATGTGGATTGAATTACAGTTGTGCATGCATTAGGACGTGAGTGTTTAGTTTCGGCACATTTATGAATGTGCTAACGTTCTGTGTTGCCTTTATTAGGATGTCAGGACGAGGAAGAGGTGCTAGGCGTGGTAGACCTACGAGGCAGGAAGTACCGTTACAGGGTGAGATTCCGGCAGTGCAGGAGGGAGTTGGGCAGGCCAATGTGGCCGAGCCAGTGGGTCAGCAGGCTATGGGTGCCTTGGCCAGAGAGATAGCAGGAGCTTTGGGTATTCTTAGAGCTGGGAATCAGGCAGCTGAGACAGGGCCTTCCTTCTTGAAGAGGGAGTTCTTCCGGTGTAATCCGGACGAGTTTATCGGGGATCCTAAAGAGCCGCTTAAGGCAGATGAATGGCTCGAACAGACAACGAAGACGTTTGAGATGCTTGGCATCGAGGACGGAGTACTGAAAGTGACCTTGGCATCCTTCCAACTGAAGGGAGATGCGGGTCAATGGTGGAAGTACGAGAAAGCTCGTGTTGGTGGTACTTGGGAGGCGTTTGTGAATGCTTTTCAGGAGAGGTTTTTATCAGCAGCAGCTAGGGAGAAGCTGAGGGATCAGTTTAGCCGGCTTAATCAGCAGGGCTTGTCAGTGGCCGAGTTTGAGGCTACTTTTACCAGTCTGTCTAGGTTTGCACCTGAACTGGTGGCGTCTGAGGAACGCCGTTGTTATGAGTTTGAGCGGAAGTTGAGGCGGGGCCTCAAGTTGAGAATTGGTGGGTCATATATTCGAGAGTATAGACACCTAGTGGACGCTGCAGCTCATATGGAGCTTATGATGCAGGAGGAGGATGAGGGTCAGAGAGGCTCCAAGAGGAGCCAGGATAGTCAGAGTGATGGCAGGAGACAGAAGGGTTATAACCCTCAGCAGTCTCAGGGTGCAGTCTCTAGATCGACCTTTCCAGTGCCGAGTGTAGGCTCGGGGAGAGGTAGTCAGGGGGAATTCACTTGTTACAAGTGTGGCCAGTTGGGTCACAAGGTTTCAGTTTGCCCGCAGAAGGGTGGGGGTCAGAAAGCTGCTTCTTCTTTAGCTAGACTGCAGAGTCAGAGTTTGGGCAGGGGGCAGCTCTTGACTTGTTATCAGTGTGGACAACCTGGGCACATGAAGAGGTTTTGCCCACAGTTGAGTGCCACTTCGGGAGCGTCTGGTTCTAGGCAAACGCAGGGTTTTCAGCCAGCTCAGTCTGTGCAGGCCTCGAGGGCCAATCCGGGAGTTTCGTCATCCCAGTCTGTGCAGCAGTCTTTTGCTCCGAGAGGTGAGCAGGTAGACCAGGGGCCTACGGGGCGCGTGTATGCTGTTACCGCGCAGGATTTAGTACCGGCTCCATCAGTAGTGAGAGGTACTTTTCTGTTTTGCAACTCAGTTGCTAATGTGTTGATAGACACGGGTGCATCTCATTCTTTTGTATCTGCTGCATTTGCATCTGTTTTGGAATTGGAGTTAGCATAGTTAGCATCTCCTATTTGTGTGGTATCGCCTTTGGGTGGTGAGTTGATCCTGAAACAGGGTGTTAGAGGATGTGATATAGAGGTCGCCGATTATAGGCTTCCTTTTCCGTTTGTTGTCATGCCCATGAAGGGTTTTGATGTTATTTTGGGTATGGACTGGTTATCGTCATACCGGGCTATTATTGATTGCTACCGCCAGAGGGTCACGTTATGTACCTTGAGCGGGGAGTGGTTCCATTTCTTGGGAGACCGGGTTGGTAGTGTTTTGCCACCGGGGTATGATTCGCGAGGGCGAAGTGAGCTTACTAGTCTACTTGCCAGCTTTGAGAGTGGTGAGAGTGGTGAGACCCAGGTTGTATTGCCAAGGGTGGTTTGTGAGTATTCGGATGTCTTTCCCGAAGATCTTGTTAGTTTGCCACCTCACCGAGAGATAGAGTTCTCTATTGATTTAGTGCCCGGCACGGCGCTGATTTCTATGGCACCTTACCGTTTTGCTCCAGCAGAGTTGGTTGAGTTGAAAGTTCAGCTCCAGGAATTGCTCGATAAGGGCTTTGTTCGCCCTAGTGTTTCACCGTGGGGAGCGCCGGCCCTCTTTGTTAAAAAGAAAGATGGTGCCTTGAGATTGTGTATAGACTACCGGAAGTTGAATCGGGCTACGGTTAAAAATAAGTACCCTATGCCCCGTATAGATGATTTGTTTGACCAGTTGAAGGGTTCCCGTTGTTTCTCTAAGATAGACTTGAGATCGGGTTACCATCAGTTGAGGGTCAGGGAGGAAGATATTCCTAAGACGGCATTCCGTACGCGGTATGGCCATTATGAGTTTCTGGTGATGCCATTCGGACTTACCAATGCACCGGCAGTCTTTATGGACTTGATGAACCGGATTTTCCGGGAGTTTTTAGATCGATTTGTGGTTGTCTTTGTGGACGATATCCTTATCTATTCGTCTTCTGAGGAGGAGCACGAGGCACACTTGAGAGTGGTGCTTGAGTTACTTAGAGCCCATAGGCTGTATGCCAAGTTTGGGAAGTGTGAGTTTTGGCTGAGGGAAGTCAAATTCTTAGGCCACGTGGTATCCGGGGAAGGGGTGTCTGTTGATACATCCAAGGTTGAGGCAGTGCAAGATTGGGCACAGCCTAAGAGTGTGTTTGAGATCCGCAGTTTTCTGGGATTACCTGGGTATTACCGTCGGTTTGTGAAAGATTTCTCCAGGTTAGCGTCACCGTTGACTAGACTGACTCGGAAGGGAGTCAAGTTTGTGTGGAGTGAGACTTGTGAAAAGTCGTTCCAAGAGCTGAAAGTTAGATTGACCACCGCTCTGGTGTTGATTATTCCGGAGAGAGGGTTGGGTTATGCGGTTTATTGTGATGCCTCACGAGAGGGTTTGGGTTGTGTGTTGATGCAAGAGGGAAAAGTGGTAGCTTATGGCTCACGTCAGTTGAAAATACACGAGAAGAATTACCCCACACAGGACCTAGAGTTAGCAGCTGTGATCTTTGCCTTGAAAATCTGGAGGCACTACCTTTATGGTGAGAGGTTCGAGGTATTCTCGGATCATAAGAGTTTGAAGTATCTGTTTACACAGAGAGACTTGAATCTGAGGCAAAGGAGGTGGATGGAGTTCATCGAGGATTATGATTTTGAGTTGCATTATCATCCGGGAAAGGCCAATATTGTGGCCGATGCCCTTAGTAGGAAGACCATTAGTGATGTAGCTTGTATAGCCATCCGAGAATGGGAGATGTTGGGAGCACTTGGCGAGTTTGATTTGCTTCTGGGCGAATCTGTTGAGGCTGCGGCCTTGTTTTCTGTTGTTGCGCAACCTACACTTGTGATTAGAGTGTTAGAGGCACAGAGAGGTGACCTTGAGGTAGAATCCATCCGAGAGAAGATCTCCAGTGGGAAAGTTGAGAAGGGTTTGACGGTGTATCCCGACCTGAGTGTGAGATACCGAGACCGTTTGTTTGTACCGAAGTCTTGCCGAGAGGAAGTACTCCGAGAGTTTCATCATTCGCGCCTTGCGGTGCATCCGGGAGGTACTAAGATGTATCAGGATTTGAGCCGCCAGTTTTGGTGGCGGGGTATGAAGAGAGATGTGGCTATTTTCGTATCGAAGTGCCTTACTTGCCAGCAAGTGAAGGCCGAGCATCAGAGGCCAGCGGGTTTGTTGCAACCCTTGCCTATTGCCGAGTGGAAGTGGGAGCATGTCACTATGGACTTCGTTGTAGGTCTTCCGAGGACTCAGCGGGGTAGTGATGCTATTTGGGTGGTTGTAGACCGGTTGACTAAATCGGCGCACTTTATTCCTATGCGCGTGAGAGATTCGGTAGATCATCTTGCCGATTTGTATATTCGGGACGTAGTGAGATTGCACGGGGTCCCAGTGACGATCGTCTCAGATAGAGATCCTCGTTTTACTGCTAGGTTGTGGCAGAGTTTGCAGAGTGCACTGGGCACTAAGTTGACCTTTAGTACGGCTTATCATCCTCAGACTGACGGGCAGTCCGAGCGTACTATTCAGATCCTCGAGGATATGCTTCGGGGTTGTGTCCTGGACTTCAGTGGGACGTGGGAGAGGCACTTGCCATTGGTAGAGTTTGCCTACAACAACAGTTTTCAGTCTAGCATCGGTATGGCACCGTTTGAGGCCTTGTATGGCCGACCGTGTAGATCTCCAGTGTGTTGGGCCGAGGTGGGTGATGCACCTTTGTTGGGTCCGGAGTTGGTTAGGGAGACGACGGAGAAAGTTGAGCTTATCCGTAGGAGGCTTGTTACAGCCCAGAGTCGACAAAAGAGTTATGCCGACCGTAGGAGGAGGCCTTTGGCGTTTGAGGTAGGTGATCATGTCTTTCTGAAGATATCACCTAGACGAGGCCTGATGAGGTTTGGGAAGAGTGGGAAGTTATCCCCTCGGTTTATAGGTCCTTTTGAGATCCTTGAGAGGATAGGTGAGGTTGCTTATCGATTGGCCTTACCGCCGCAGTTGTCCGGGGTGCATGACGTGTTTCATGTGAGTATGCTTCGGAAGTATGAGCCAGATCCATCACATGTGTTGGATTGGACTAATTTAGAGGTAGATGAGGATGCCTCGTATGAGGAGAGACCGGTTCGGGTCTTGGATAGGCGGGATCAGGTCCTGCGTGGCAAGACCATTCCTTTGGTGAAAGTCTTGTGGAAACATCACGGAGTGGAGGAAGCCACTTGGGAACGTGAGTTGGAAGTCCGTGAGAAATATCCGGACTTGTTTGTTGATGTGTGATCTTGTATTTAAATTTTACATTATGTTGAACTTAAGAGCTTTTATATATGTCTTAAGTTGTAAAACATTGAGAATGTTTTGATAATTAGAAGCATGTTTTGGAACTTGCCTCATATGGTAGTTGGATGTAACACTATATATGTTGAATATATTGTTGACATTGGAAAGTTAGTGCATAATGTTGGTGCATGTTAATAATACATATGTTGTTTACATATTGTGATATGTCTCTTGTTAAAGGGATGGGATGATCGGTAATGGGTCGAATTGTTGAATGTTAAAATGTAACATTGTTTAAATTGGAGAAAAACTTGTTTTTGAAAACTTGTGTTTAATTTCGGGGACGAAATTCTTTAAGGGGGGGAGGTTATAGCGATCCCGGGTTTACCCTTGTTGTACAGTGATCCGGACATGTGTCCGTGGATGTTGGTAGTTGTTTATTATTTTGTTTACATCCTTTTTACTTTGTATTTGAGTTATAGGATGTGTTGAGCGGGTTTGTTACAGGTTGGTTGAGTTTAGAAACCAAAACTAGTTGCCCAGATTTTTGGCCTGTACGCTCGAGCGGAGGTGTTGGCGCTCGAGCGTAGATTACACCCATTCAGTATTTTTCCTGTGCAGCGTTGTACGCTTGAGCGTGGTATTGGCCGCTCAAGCGGGGTTGTCTGAGTGCCGCTCGAGCGTAGGGTTGGGAGCTCGAGCGGAGGCCTGGTTCTGCAAAAGTGCTGGGCGAGTGCATTCTGCGCTCGAGCGGGAGGTTGGCCGCTCGAGCGGAAGTCTGTGAGTGGACGCTCGAGCGGGGTATTTTACGCTCGAGCGGAGACCTGGGTTAAAGTTCCGAAATTGTGACTTTTCAAATCACTTTTTCACTTTCTCTTCTCTCTCTTACTTTTCCAAAATCACCATTGTTGAGCCTCTCACTCTAGACTCTACCTTCTCTCTAGGTTTTGATCTAGTAGGAGTGATTTACTCACCTTTGGCCTTTACAAAAAAGTTGTTGATCGTCGAGGGCTTCATTTTAATCTGAAAATCTCGGGTTTTGGAGCACGTTGGGTTTTGTCGTCTTCTCCTTTGGGACTCCGAATTTGAGGTAGGGATATCCTACTCCTCTCTATGGGTTTTGTCTTTAAATTTTGGTATTTTGAGATGTTGGGCTTGGTTTGGTAATTTTGTGAAAGTTTAGGGCTTTTGTGTAATTTTACAAAAGTTGGGGTTTCATTCATAATAAACCTAGATGCATGTTTGGCATAGAAAAATGGAATGATTGTTGAATCATTGATGAAAATGGGACCTAAGGGTTGAAATGGTAATTATGTAAAATGGCCTAATTACATTGTTTAATTAATTGGGATAATTAATTGGTGAGAAATGAGGAAAAGAAATGTTGATTGAATATCCATTTGTGCATTTATTTTCTGTTTTAGAAATAACTGCTTTGGGCTATCGGTGAAGGATAGTCGAGATTGTTGTAGACAATGCATGATGATTAAGTAAACGGAAACTAATCAATGGAATGTGTCATGGAACTTGACAATTGATAGAATACATTAATTGTATGTATTGTGTGATTGTATATAGAACCAATGTGTTTATATACGTTATGTGTAGAGGAGGAGATAGGGGATGTACTCCGCGGTTTAGGGGAAGATAGGGGATGTACCTCTAAACCGGATAGGTATTGGGAGGAGATAGGGGATGAACTCCGTAGACACAGCTCATATGCTTGTCTAGAGAAGTGAAGATAGAGCTCATATGGTTATCTTTGTGAAGTGTGGATACAGCTTGTATGCTTATCTGTGGATATTGTTGATATACATATCTGTTGTGAAGTGTGGATACAGCTTGTATGCTTATCTGTGGATATTGTTGATATACATATCTGTTGTGAAGTGTGGATACAGCTTGTATGCTTATCTGTGGATATTGTTGATATACATATCTGTTGTGAAGTGTGGATACAGCTTGTATGCTTATCTGTGGATATTGTTGATATACATATCTGTTGTAGAATGTGGATACAGCTTATATGCTTATCTGAGGATATTGTTGTTATACATATCTGTTGAGAATGTGGATATAGCTTGTATGCTTATCTGAATGTGAGATATAGTTTTTATACATATCTGTGGAAATGATGATAGAGCTAGCATGCTTATCTGTTAAAAAGGGAAAATGAAAAGTAATTGGGACTTGTAAGTCGTTGACATAAATATGTTATTTATGTGATTGTATCAGTGTTGACCAACTATCAATTGCTAATGTTTTAGTCATTGTTCATGGTTGGTTTAGTGCATTTCTACTGGGCTGTGGCTCACCCTTTATGGGAATATTATTTTCAGGTGCAGGAAGCATGCCACCTCCAAGGACATAGCTTGGGAGGCTAGAGGCGGACATAGTGTAGTTGTTTTACTTTTGATGTATTACATGTAACTTCAAGCCAAGGGCTTAATGTGTAAACGAGTTAGTACTCTTTTGTTGAAACCAAGTGTTAACTTGGAAAGCTGTAAGCCCGTAGGGCATTTTGTTTTGATGTTAACATGTAATACTTATGTAATAAAATTCGAATGAATAAAGGAATGCGGTTAGTTTAAATGTAAATGCATGTCTTATTTTATGGGTTTAATGTTATTATTTGAGGGCGTTACAAAAACTCTTCCTTGCCTTTGTTCATTTCTTGTAGTAGACGGTGTCACAACTGGTCTTGTTGTGGGAACTGATCTAATCGAGTTTGTGGCACCTCAGTTACTACCCTAACGTGACTGTGTACAATCTTTCACTATATGCCCCAACTTTCCACACTAGTAGCAAGCCCTCGTAGTGCGATAGCAAACACCCCGGTGCTTCTTTCCACAAATGGTGCAAGTAGGTACTGAGTTGCCACTTTGGGTTGACCCCGAATTATTGGAATTCCCAGACTTCAACTTGTTATTTGTTGATGGTGTCCCCTTATTAAAATTCTGTCTACTGCCCTTCCATTCGAAATTTGGTTTACGGTTGGCCACATTTCCCTCTGCTATTAGTGCCCTGTCAAGCACATCCACATATGTTGGTAATTTAAGTACATTGACTCTGTCTAGGATTAGGTCACACAAACCTCCCTCAAATTGTTTAGCTTTCTTGTAGTCCGTATCTACCATGTGGGGTGCGAAACGGGCTAACTCTATAAACTGAGCCTCATACTCGACAACTGATTTGTTTCCCTGCTCGAGTTCCATAAATTCAGACACTTTTATGTCCTGTACACATTACAAGAAGTATTTACTATAAAAGATTTCTAGAAAGCGTGCCCAAGTAATATCCTTATTCTCATCTTGAACCAACATCCACCAACGCCTGGCATCATCTTCTAATGTAAATGAAGCTAGTTGTACTTTCTGAGCTTTGGTACATGGGAACACTTCCAACAACTTCTCAATCCCTAAGACCCAAGCTTCGGCCTTTAGTGGTTCAATTCCGCCATGAAACAACGGTGGTTTCATCTTTTTGAATTCTCTAGTCAAAGTAACAGTATAGTCCCCTATTTGAAACCCTAGAGATGGAGGTGGTACAGGCATTGGAGATGGGGGTGGCAGTTGTTGTTGTTGTTGTTGCCACTGATGTTGTTGTTTTATGGCTTCAGCCATGTCCTGCATCAATCTGTTCCGTTCTATCCAGTCTTGAGGAGGTTGCCTCCTCTAGCTCATCACCTCTTGTCCTCACTATTTTCTATATGAAACTTGTATTATGACAAACACAATAGATATTCACGCACACAATTGCATATATAATCACGAAATCATCTCACTCAAAATTTCAAATGTACATGAATGCAATCCTAAAGTCTCTTCTAGACTCTCTATAGCTCAATGAACCAGTGAGTGAGGTATAACTCGTGCTCTGATACCACTTAGTCACGACCCAAACCCCCCTATAGGTTTAGTATCATAACTGGCTAGTAATCTCTAATTACCTATGGCCTCTATTAACAAAATCAAATTAACATGAATTATGGGGCTTAGCAAAAGCAAATTAAAATATAGAAGTAGTCCATCGAGCTGTGCATATATGAAAAGAGTTCACGTTAACACTTGTAGACCGCCCGAACTCCGTTCCGCGCGCAAGGGGCGCGAATCGTGGTTCTAGCTACTATAGTTCGGACTCCTGTCACGATTCTGAATCTAATCCCACAAAGTGCAATGTAAGACTGATAAATTACCAAAGAGTCAAAATCCGGCAAATCGTTTTGGAAAAACTTGATTTTAATCAAGAAGTGCCAAACATGGACTGCTTTGCCAGATTTCAGAGTCACCGCCTAAATATTTTATTTTGGGAAATTTAGGAAACCCTGACTCGTGCCTAAGGCTACATGTCCATCATCACCAAAGTTGCCTCGGCTCGGGAACTTGGGTACGAGAGGGGAAGGTCATGCAATGATCACCCCCGCTCGCCCGATCAAAGGATCGGCCTTTACTAACATGATATGTTGTTTTTGAAAACATATGTGTTCTTATTCCGGTTTATTAGCTAGCTTACTATGTGATGCGCACAGCATACAAGTATAGACTAAATCACTCAAATTGGAACAAAACAATTCTTTGTGTTTTTCGAAAATGGTTTGGAAGTGCTATTCGCAAGTAGGGTAAGTCGTGGATTTGCCACCCTCAAGTGGGCTTAGAAAACATGGTGATTTGCCACTTCAAGTGGACTTAAAAACTCACAATCAATGAATCGTCCCAATTCAAGTAATGAAGCCTTTATCCACAGGCACTCATGCAGTTAATCAATTAAGCACATAGCCTCATGGCAAGCATGCTATACATGGCAGCATTCACACTCATGCGATATGCTAAAGCGTAAAAACTTACCTAGTACTCCGAGCCAAAAAAGAAGCTAGTTAGTAATCAATGCATGATCCTAGCTATGTCAATAATGTCTAATGCAACACATGCAAAAATGCAACTAAGATAGGCTCGGCTGTTCTAAGATGACATGTGTATGCAACTAGATAACATGTATTCAAATTAGTATTGAAATACAATGCAGTTTGTATGATGCGCCGAGCCCGGTGCATGCATGACAGATGAATGGATGCACACATGCAAACATAAGTATGCTAATTGAAACATGCCCTAAAACTAACCATTGAAAGCTGGTAAATAAAAGAGAGAAAGAAATGGGGGTTGGAAGACATGCATCACACACACGCACATTTATTACAAAATTCGTCCTCTCGACGGAAGGTCCAAATAAATTAACTAACTAGCTACGCTAAGCTAATTAATTACAAACCAACTAATTAATCAAATTAATTAAGTTACAAATTCAAGCTAGACAAATAAGCATTAAACTACACTACTCAGCTTTGCTTTGGAAAGTTGGACAATGCATGCATTTGGTTCCTCGCTCGGCAATCCATTGTTATGCCCCAACTTGCCTCTATTTGCATTTGATTTCAGAACACTGCAAGAGCCTCCAGATAGCTTCTACTCCATCATGGAGACTTCCAGGAAGGCTGCCGACCACCCAAACTTGCTGCAGACCATAAAAAGTGGTCTGCCGGCCAGAAAATCCTGCCAAGCTCCATTTTGCTGCAACAGAGAACAAGAAGGGGCACAGCCGTGTATTTGCAAGATATGTGTGCACGACCAACCTCCCTATCATTTCTTAGGCTCAAGGGAGTGCGGTTCTCGACTCTCGGGCCACCAACCGAGCATTGCAATGCACGATGGCCGAGAAGCCAAGTTTGCATGAATCAATATGAATGAATGCACAAATAACGCTTAAGGGCCTTAACCTCTATCATGCATGATCAAGAGGGTTAGCGATCGAGAAATGAGGCACGTTTCATCACTTCAAGTATGAAACGTCCCTCGTTTCTCGTGTTTAGACTAACACCATATCCAAACACATGCAATGCAACTCAAGTATGACAAACATAATACAATGCAACAAGTAAGCAAACATAATGCAATGCAACAAGCATACAAACACAATGCAAGCAAAATCATTCAAACAACATGCTCAATGGACTTAAACCGAATATGGACAGACCTCAATCATGCCCAAAACAGTGGCCATAATGCTATGAAAGGATGGTATGAAAAGCAAGATGATACATGCACATGCATTGGCTCGCCAATTAAGCATAAGAGCACAACTCTCAAACATGAGCAAGGAGTGACAAATATGGAAGTATGACAACAGTACAAGCTCTAAAAACATGTATGAAATGATGCCAAACCATTTAAACAACCCAAGTATGTCATACAAGAGGGCCTAAGGCACAAGGCTACTCAAGGAGACTACACAATAGGCATGCAATACATGGCACGAATGATGGAACCAATCATGGACAGAGCTCAAATAGGTCAAAACAAGGACCAAAACATGCTGAGATGGGAGCTCAAAGGTCTAGGCATGCATGTATATGCATTGGTCCACAAACAAGGCAATAATGCACAACCCTTAAAGGCATTCAAAGAGTAAAAAAGTGGGAACATGGCAATGCTATATGCTTTGAAATGAAGTGTTAAATGATGCCAAATCATCCGATCAACACAAATGAGGCATGCTAAGAGGCTCAAAGCTTGAAACTAGTATAGGCATTTGCACTATAGCTATGCAATACATGAACCATATGGCCAAGACAATCCAAAACAGTCCTAAGGTATGTCAAAACAATGCTAAAACATGTATGGAGAAAAACCAAAACAAGCTAGCATGGAGGCATGAAGCATGGAGTATGCAAGGCCAATAAGGAGGAGTACACTACACCTACCAAAACCAAGCATGAGATGACTTCACCAACAAAAATCAGAGTTGTATTCTGGCAAAACAAGACCAAAAACACACAAAAATTGTGGCCCAAAAGCCTAGGCAAGATGACATACACAATGGCTCATTTTTAAGGCATAAAGCACCAACCCTCCAAAGCATTGAAAGAGTGAAAGATGTGAAGACATGGCAGTGAAACATGCTCTAAAATCACATACCAAATGATGTCAAATCATGCAAATAGCCCAAGCAATGCATGCTAGTGACTTGGAAACTCAAAGCTAGTGAGCTAGAATGCACTATGGCTATACAAAGCAAGGCTGACCAAAACAACATAAAACAAAGCTCAAGTATGGTAAAACATGAACAAAAGCTTCTTTGAGTAGAGCCAAAAGCATGCTAGAATGATGGTCCAAAGCATGATGCATGTTAGGCTAGTGAATGAAAATACACTATAAGTGCAAGGAGCATGCAAGATGCTATCAAACCAACCTAAAACAGAGCTAAAGCATACTAAAACAACACCAAAAACATGCTGCAATAGAGCCAAAATGGGCTAGCAAGACATGCTAAAACATGAGGCATACAAGGCTAGTTTGCAAGGATTACACTACAAGTGTATAAAGCATGCAAGGGTGGCCTAAACTAAGCCAAAATAGAGGTATGCCATACTGAAACAAGGCCAAAAATAGCCTGAGATGGAGCCAACATATGCTAGATAAACATGCTCAAACATGAGGCCAACAAGGAAAGCAATCAAGACACAAGGAGAGGGGATAACCTCTTCCTATTTGGGACCTCAAAACACCCTTTTCACCACTGAAATTCCTCTGAGTTTCAGTGGTGAGAAGGCCAAAAGGAGGTGGTCCCAATAGCTTAAAAGGATAGCACAAAAACAAAGCCAAACAAAGCACAAGAGGGGGTAGACCACCCCTAACACCAAAGAAGCCTTAAACAAACATGTTAAACACTAAAAATCAAAACTTTTTATAGTAGAAAGCCAAGCCAAAATAAGCATGGAAATAGGTCCAAAAGCTTAATCAAAATAAAGCTTTAAAGGGCTAGTTGACTCACCCTTGAAGAATAACTTCAAAGCTGCAACTCCAGCAGCGTTTCTGAGTTCAAACCAATCCAAAAACACCAAAACCAGCTTCTACGTGCCTCAACTCCAATAGTATGGTGTTTCACTATGTGTTTGTGTGAAAAAGTGTGAAGAAACTACACTTTTGAGCACAAATACGAAGCAAAGGAGCAATATAGAGATAGAAGTGTATGTATATTTTCCTAAGCAATTTTCTGAACCTGGAGAAGGGAGAGAGGGCCTTCCTTATATAGAAAACCAAGCCTCAAGCTTGTTGAACAAGCTTGAAGCTAGATGTAATGGAGGATGGTTTCTGTGATTACCAGCTGTCACAGCTGGCAAGAAAATATCTGCAGGAAACTACAGGAAAGCTGCCGACCACTTGAAGTGGTCGGCTAGCTACATGCACTGGTCGGCCGACCACTTAAAGTGGTCTGGAAGAAGACCAAGTGGTCGGCAGGGGGGAGAGGTGGTCTACACCAAGAAAGCATAGTGGTGGCATGGCTGCCGACCACTTCTGCTGGTCCAAAGGCCACCAAGACCAGTTGGCCGACCAAAAACTAGCTGGTGGGGAAGAAAAGTGGTTTTCATGGAGAGAAACTGGTCTCCAACCCTCATTCCACCCTTCAAGCAAGGAAAACAAGGTTTGTGCCAAAAACAAACCAAAAAGGATGCAAGACAAGAGTCCGGGGGGCGAGGCGCGTAGCTAGAAGCCTCAAAAACTAGTCTACGAGCACCAAAGTGGTCTACGGGAGGGAGAAGTGGTCTATAGCCACAAAAAGTGGTCTACAAGACTTTTGTGTCCCTCTAGACCAAGGCAACAAGGCATGGTCCAAAAACCAAGCCAAGAGGAGAACGTTAAGTAGCCCCGAGACAAGGAGCACGACCGACGGCTTCAGAAATCGGAAACTAGTCTCCAAGAGGGAAAAGTGGTCTACGACCACAAAAAGTGGTCTACAGATCCTTCTCTCCCTCCAGGCAAGGTCAACAAGGCTTAGTCCACAAACCAAGCCAAAACACAAAGAGCTCAGAGGCCCGGAGGCAAGGCACTCAGTCGAAAACTTTCGGAAACTCGAAACGAGCACAAACATGCGCAATCACCGAGCGCTCAATCGATGACATCTGAGTCTTAAGGTCGGTCAAAAATGGGGTGTCTACAACACTGTGCAACCATTCCAAAGGTAAGTGCATACATCACAAAAGTTTTCAAAAACGACGCTCAGCCCACAAATTCAAACTTATCAAGTCTTACATACACAAAAACCCCTATACCAAAAATCAACTAAGAGTTCATAACAAAAGGGGGGTTCAGACTTTGTTTTGGCTCCTCACAAGTTCAAGTTGGCTCCATCTCGGGAGCTCCACAAAAGGCTGACCACGGGGTGACTCCGAGGCGATCTCGATCATTGATGCCCAACTTGCTCACCTACATATATATATATACATAAATAATGAACTAGTGCCCAATGAGTAATAACAGAATACAATGGTTATATGAATGAAGTTCCACACCAGTACAAATATCAATTAGATTAGCCATCATATCAATCCTTTGCAATAACAGAACCATTGTTCAATAGCATTTTCAAAACAATTTTGATTTCAATACAATTCTCAACAATCCATGTTATCTCAATAGCATTACACACTTAATGACAATTTACGTAGAACATCCAATAGAGTAACAATGTATCAATAACAATGGAACCTCAAGGGTCAATCGGTGGGACCGTAATGGGTCAATCAATATATCTTATCCAATGTGACCATTAAGGTCTAATTGCAGAGATCTCTGTATTTCAACTATCCAATAGGTCACGGTATTGTTTCCTCCGGGCGAGGGCCAATGGGCCATGGTATTTATTTCCCCAGACAAGGGCCTCTTTATCAATGGGCCATGGTATTATATAACCCTGGTGAGGGCCTATTAAGCAATGGGCCATGGCATTATATCCCCAGGCAAGGGCCTCACTAAAGAATGCCACGAATACATTTTCAAAAGGGAACTTCATTCATTCATAAGAAACTAAAGTTTCAAGAAACCATTTGATGAACAATAATAGGTTTGATAAATCATCATGACGTTTTAATAAACCTTTGGTTTCAATAAGCCATTTAATCATTCATATATCAATTTTGATAACAATAACATTTTCAAAAATAAATATAACTCGAACATATCTTTATAGAGTTATTACTCACAGTGAGTTACACTGTCACTAGGCCTTGAATGTCCACCTATACAAAACACATAACTAAAATGCAATTGGAGTACCGTTCGATAACCATGTCGTTTTAATTAAATTTTCCTTACGTGCTTCTAACTCATTCCATGTTTATGTGAGCTCAATTGGTGCCTAAGAGTACTTGAAATAACATGAGGATGTAAGTATGCATTTAAAAGAGTTAGTCAAACTTTGCTGAAAATAGGGTCTCCGCTCGAGCGCAGCTTCTTTAGCTCAAGCGGGGATTCAAAAATAAAGGTGGTTGCTCGAGCAAAACATCTGTTGCTTGAGCGGCTTGTAAGGTACTTGTTGCATGTATTTTCCACTCGATGGATGCTTGACGATCGCTCAAGCAGAAGACTGAGTAAAAAGAGTCTTCGCTTGACGCAACTTTGGTCACTCGAGCGGTCTGCAAAATTTTGTAAAACTTTTAGGAGCATGATTTTTACACTCGAGTGACACTTTCTTCGCTCGACCGGACAGGCCGAATTCTGGAATTTCTAGACTTGTGTTTGCAGTTCAAATTTGATATACAAAGGTCCAAAACTTGTATTTTTAGTACAATAACATGGGAAAACATTTTAGAACTTGGAAATGTAGTCAATTTGAAACCAATTGCTCAAATTCATGGACCCAATTCTCAAAATCAAACTTAAATCATTAAGTTAGAACCATGCATGACATATATTGCCCTCTTCCTTTCAGGACTTGATCAAATGGCATGACAAGTGTAAAAACATGAAGAACTCTCCAAATAAATGTGTAGAAGTTCCATGCATGTAAGAATTCATAGAACATTGAACTCAAAGATGAAGGCTTATGCATACATGTATGCAATTATACTCAATTCTTCCATAATCAAGTCAATCATTTCTACTTACATGCAACTAGACTCATAACTTCTTGAATTCATGGCCTACATGTTTTATTTTCAAGATTTAAGGGGGAATTCCATACCTAGGATGTGAATTCAAGTGTTGTCTAGCTCAATTCTTCAAATCTTCCACAATTTTCTTCAGATTCCTCTCTCTCTCTCTCTCTCTCTCTCTCTCTCTCTCTCTCTCTAAATGTGGAGCTTAGCTTCCTCCTCTCTCAAAATCTCAGCCCATGTGTTTGTAATAGTGAGTTCAAAGCATGTGCTAAGCTTATATAGGGTGTAATTAACTTAGCTTAATCAAAGTTGATTAAGGTTAATTAATTAGGCTCATTTCTAACTAAGTTTAATCAGTTTATTCTAATGGTTTTGGTCCGAATCAAATTTTGACGAAAGTTACTATAAAATTCTAAATATTTTTTGGGCTAGTCAATTTTAGCTTCTAAAGCCATTCGGGCTATCAATTTCTGATTTTAAGTCGATAAGTGAACATATATTCCAAGTAATAACAGATAATTACAAAATTAAGCATGTAATCACACAATCATGTAATTAAACTTATTGAATCAATATAATATGATAGCATGGAGGTCGAGTTCATCACAATCTCTCCCACTTAGAAAGTTTGGTCCTCCAAACTTAAGTTACCTTCAAATGGAAACAAGTGCGGATATCGTTGCCGCATCTCATCATCATTTTCTCAAGTGGCCTCTTCCCATAATGGTCTTTCCACTCGACCTTCACCATAGGGATAGTTTTGTTTCTCAATTTCTTTACTTATTGATCAATAATTTGCATGGGCCATTCTTCATAAATCATATTCTTATCTAACGCAATCCGATGGTGGTCAATCACATGGAACGGATCTCTAAGATACCCACGAAGCATGGACACGTGAAAGACATTATGCATTTGTTCCATCCCAGGTGACAAGGCGATACGGTAAGCAACAGGACCCAACCTTTCAAGAATCTTTAATGGCCCAATGTAGCGAGGAGTCAGTTTTCCCTTTTTGTCAAATCTCATCTGTCTTTTCATCGGTGTTAACTTTGATAAACACATGATACCTCGCTTCATATTCTAAGTCTTTTCTTCACTGGTCCGCATACCTTTTTTGACATATTCTAACACTTAGAATTGAAGTCGGCAATCTCTCTTTTCATGTTGGGCCACCAACATACTAACTTCAAATCATAGTACATTTTAGTGTTTCCTAGATACATGGCAAACACTAACTTGTGAGCTTCCTCTAAAATTTTCCTTTTTAAGCTGCTTCATTAGGAATACATAACATTCCCTGAAATTTCAACATGGAATTTTCAATTGTGAACCCCAGTTTATGCTTGTGTCAAATTCATCATAAATCTTCTTCAAAAACTCATCATTCTTTTGCTTTTGTTTGATTTCTTCAATAATTACAAGCTGTGCGGATATTGTATCTATCAAGCTATCTTGTTCAAATGATACCACTTCAATTTCAAGTCATTCAAACTCTACTAGCAATTCTTCCTAATCTGTGAGCAAATAGGCTAGATTCTCCACATTCTTTCTACTAAGGGCATCTACTATAGTGCTGGCTTTGCCCGGATGGTAGTGAATTTGTAAATCATAGTCCTTGATCAGTTCAAGCCAGAGTCTTTGTCGCATGTTCAATTCCTTTTGGATGAAAAAGTACTTTAAGCTTTTATGATCGGTGTACACTTCACATTTGGTTCCATACAGGTAGCGACGCCATATTTTCAGTGCAAACACAACTGCTGCAAGTTCTAGGTCGTGCGTTGGATAGTTTTTCTCATGTGGTCTCAGTTGTCGGGAGGCCTAAGTAATCACCCTACATTAGCTCACTATTGTAGCACAACCAAACCTTTATAAGATGCATCACTATTGTAGCTCGAATTTTTGTGCTCCTTTCGGATACGACTAGCCCTAAAGTTTGGACTCCCATGGTTTTGAATCTGATCTCATAAGTGCAATGTGAAATAGATAAACACCAAAGAGTGCAAATCCGACAAATCTTTTGGAAAATCGATTTTGAAACAAAATGCCAAAAATGGATTGTTTTGCCAAATTACAAAGTCACCATCTAAATATTTTTGGGAAATTTAGAAAACTCATGACTTGTGCCAAAGGCCAAGATTGTCTCGGCTCAGGAACTTAGGTATGAGAGGGGAAGGTCATGAATTGAGCCCCCCACTCGTCCGATCAAAGATCGGTCTCTACTAATCATGATGTGAATCTTATTTACATTATATGCTTTTGTTCCGGTTATTAGGCTAACATTACTACGTGTTGCATACAAGTATAGACTTATTTGCAAAAATTGAAACACTTTGATTTCATGTTTGTTTTGAAAATTGTTTCGAATATGTACCACTTGAAAAAGTGATCGCATATGTACATTACTCAAATTATTTCAATTCAAGCAATTAGCCTTCATCCACAGGCATTCAAGCGAGTATATCAATTAAGCACTTAGCCCCAAGGCAAGCATGCTAAACATGGCAACAATCATACGTATGTGATATGCTAAAGCACAAAAATGCTCACCTCGTACTCCAAGGCAAGACAAAAGAAACAAAAGAGTTAGAAAACATGCATGCCCCTAATTAATGCAACATGACTAATGCAACACATGCAATGATGCAATTAATAGGCTCAACTACTAATTATGAGATTTGAATCAATTTGGAAGCATGTGGTTTTAAACACGTATTCAACGAAGTAATAAACAACAATGCTTGTTAGAATGATGAACTGAGCCTTAATGCATGCAAGACAAGTGGATGCAAACATGGAAAATGCTAAACAAAATATGATGTGCTACACTATCCATCATAAGCAGGTAAATAAAAGGGAGAAAGAGATGGGGTTGGAAGACATACACATTATTATAAGTTTTACCCTCATGCAAGAGGGTCCGAATGAATGTCCGAGCGTCCAAATTAAACTAACTATTACAAAACGAATGAATGAATTAAACTAAGCTAACTACTTTTTACAAATTCTAATGAATACCAAAGAAATGAACTAGCTATCTAAGTTAACTAGCTATAATAATTACAAATAAACAATGGCTACAACAATAATAATTAATTACAACAATAATAATTAATGATTAAGCATCAAACAAGGATGTACAAGGATGCACAATGCTCGCATGCACAACGTCCATAAACACCTCTGTTTGCCTAGACCATTCGGTTTCACTTTCAGCCACTACCCTCTATTTTCTGCTAAACATGCTGCTAACCAAACATTGGAGCCCGACCAGCCCCAAATGAGGCCCAGCCAGGCCCAAATAAGGCCAATCATGCCCTATTTTTGTGAAAAGCCCTGCTTTTGTGCTCTAAAGTGAAAATAGTGTGGACAGAGTTATTCTAAACTCTATTTGTCCCTTCTGTTCTTCTGTGTCATGGAAAGCCTCAAGAGAAGGACGACGTCATTTCCAAAACCATCAATGAGCAAATTGAATGCTTGATGAGTTAGGGCATGATTTTGGACAAAAATTAATAAATGCAATGAATCAATAACCACCCCTCCCTCCTATCATGGAGTAAGCTCAAAGAGGGAGGCAAGAATGCTTCAAGGCTCATCGAAACATCATGAATTGATGTAAGACGACCCTTGACACAATAGACTCAACATAACGTCCGGTCAAATCCAAACAATATGACTCATTTTTTTTATGTGGGTTAGTTCATTTTAGCAATTTTTAGACCTTTCCATTCCTTAGTCCATTATAACGATTAAGTCCTCTAAAGATTATGTCCACTAAATGAGAAGCATGTCAAATGGGAAGTGATTCTCAACATGAAAGACAAACTATGTCATTGGCGATGAACCTCTGTAGGGATTAAGCCATTAAGCATAGATCTCTTGCTCATGTTTTGAACAACCATCAACCGATTGAAACAACTCTCAAATGAAACAAATGAAGGGTAAGTTGATTATTAAAATGAGGCTCTTAACATGGAAATTAAACAAAGAAAGGCCAAGAACAACATACAACAAGCTATATATGCAAACTTATGAGACGACAAGCAAACTAATCAAAGCATGAACTAATTAAATAAATTAGGACAGCTCTAAAACAACCTCTAATAAGCTAAAACAGTGGCCAAAAAATATGATGAGAACATGGAAAAAAATATAAAGGAATAAGGCAAAGCAAATGCTAATAAACAATGGTAAGGAGAGGTGGTTAACCTCTCCATTTTTTGGAACCTCAAAGCATGTTTTTTAACCTTTATTGAACTCTGAAAATCAGTTTGAAAGGTCAAAGAAAAGTGTGAAGAGACAAGGGTTGAGCTATGAAGTAATGTGTAAGAGAGGGTGTCAACCCTCTTTACCCTTTGGTAGCTATTCAAACCCAAGTTTCAACACTTGAACTAAGATCAAAACAATACATAAACACAAGAAATGGATAGAAAATGATAGAAAATGAAAGCAAAAGCAAGAGTTACAAGCTTATACCTCTCAAATGGAGTAAGCGTTGGTTGTTGATCAAACTCAATCCTAACACACTCTCAAGCTTGAATTGTACTCCTCAAAGTTCAACTAAGGTTCTAAGGTTAAGGTTTGAGGGTGTGTATGGAGTATAGAGATGGCTTAAGGGTGGCAAGCTTGTTCAAATATGACTTGCACAAGAAGAAGGAGCTCTCAATGTGTGTATAGGCTATTTTTAAATTGTTCAACCCTCAAAACAGAGGTACAACCTCATTTTTATAGAATTTGAGCAAAACAAGTTAGAAATATCTCCAAAAATAGACAACTGGGGAGCTCCTACCTAGAACAGTGTCTATCGCGATTGAGGCACGACCGGCCCTCAATGAGGCACGGCCGGACCCACAAGTGTTCCCCTGTTTCTCTGTTTTAAGCTTAGTGTAGAGCAACACAAGGTTCAAAAATAAAATTCAAGGGTTCAATCAGTGTAGATATGAAAGGTTTGAGATTGTTTTGAGCGCTTGACCTTGGTAGAAAAGGTGAATCATGCACAATACTATGTCATCATCGAGTGTACAGGACAAAGCGCACAAGTCTTACGGCCAGTCAAAAGTGGGGTGTCTACAGTTGCCCCTCTTCAACAGAACTCGAAGGCATGAAATGACATGAGTGAATGTCGAAGCCCAGAGACGACCCTTTTTGACAAGGCCAGAAGACTTGGGCAAAGAAATCAAGACATAAAATGCAGTGGTTGAACTCGAAAGTTGCCTACATATCCCTTTTCAAGGAATCAAACCAACGTAGTTCAAGGGTGAGATACAAATGAAATGCACAACAAAATAATTTATGATCATGCAATGAAGTAATGCAACAAAACATTTGAATGAAAGCCAACAAGTGATGAAATAACATCACAAACCATAACAAAAGTATAAACCAAAGCAAAGCAAATCAAGCCGTGTCTCACACAGAAAGAAGCGAGTAAACAAACACGTCTCTCGTAGAGAGGACGTAAGAAAATACAAGCCTATCTACATCTCATACAAAAAGGATGTAAGAAAATGAAAACCTACCTACGTCTCATACAGAAAGGATGTAAGACAAATGCAATCCTAAAATGTGGTGTGAAACAACTCTAAGCGCATCTCACGCGAAAGGAGGAAGGGTGGTGTGAACAACAGGAGCACCTGCTGTTTTTAACCGAGAAAAATAACTCTAAGCGCGTTTCATGCGAAAGGAGGAAGGGTGCTGTGAACAACAGGAGCACCTGTTGTTTTTATACAAGAAAAATAACTCTGAGCGCGTCTCACGCGAAAAGAGGAAGAGTGGTGTGAACAACAAGCACACCTATTGTTTTTAACTGAAGAAACGACAACTTGACGTGTCTCACGCGAGAGGATAAAAGGGCAACCTAACGCATCTCACACGAAATGATGAAAGGTGGTGTGAACATCAAGCGCACCTGATGTTTTTAACCGAGCAAACAACAACCTAATGCGTCTCACGTGAAAGAAGGAAAAGTGGTGTGAACATCAGGCACACCTGATGTTTTTAACCAAGCAAATATCAACCTAACGCATCTCACGCGAAAGGATGAAAGGTGGTGTGAACATCAGGCGCATCAGATGTTTTTAACCAAGAAAAACAACTCCAAACGCGTCTCACGCGAAAGGAGGAATTAAATCAACGAAAGAGCCAAAAAAACTCAGAACTTGACACAGTGAGACTGGAAGACTTCGAAAATGAAGCTTACCAAGACGACTCAAAATCAAGGTACAGTGTAAACACAAATCATGCGAACAAATTGAACACGATGCATTATAACAGAATAAACAAAGGTACATAATCATCAAAATAATCGAAGTGATGCTTGAAATGATCAATTTGGAACCAATTTTGCAAATGTTTTGAAAATGAGCTTAATTGAATACGACACCATACGAAACAAATTACGAAGGCATAACAAAACAAGAACGAGAACAAAATTCTTTTCTTTTCCTCTCTATTTTTCTTTCTTTCCATTTTTCTTTGTTTTCTTATTATTTTTTTCATTTCTTTCCTTTTCTTCTTTTTTCCTTTTTTTTTTTTTTTGCTTTGTTTTTTTTTCCTTTTTCTTTTTGCTCTATGTTTTTTTTTTTTTCCTTGCCAAACCAAATTCAAAACGAGGCTATCCAAACATTAAAACATCAGAACAACTAAACTGTTCTTGCACTTAGGACCGATCGGACCTAAATGAGGCACGGCTTGGTCCATTGGAGCACGACCGGGCCTAGATGGCAACCAAGGGCAGATCAGTAAAGACACGACTGTGGTTGCTTTAAATCAAACCCAAACCTCATTTCCGCCCACTCCTAAAGCCGAAACTCCCTCCCCTCCTCTCTCTCGAGATTACCCTATTTTCATAAAACCCATAAACTCTCGCAAATTTTTTTCCTTAAAACTCACTCACTCCTCTACATTTTGAACCGAACAAAAATTGATTTCGTTGAGTTTCGTGATTTCTCTTGGTCTTGCTTGATTTGTCACACACTTACCCTCATTTTTTATTTCTCCTCCTTGATTTTCACTTTCTCTTATCTTCTCTCTCCTCGGGTTTGGAATTTTGGGGATTTACACTCAATTTCACTCACCCACTCACTTTTTCACATTTTCCTCATTTTTTTCCTTCATATTTCTTGATAGCTAGTGACGAGGTTCCCGTCCCTAACCCCGTGGTGGGTATTGGTGCTGTCCTTGGTGAGGATATCGAGGCCGAGGATATCCTTCCGACTGTACCTGAGCTAGAGTTGCTTTCATTGGCTAATAGGCATTTTGACGCGGCCACTTACCAGATCCGCACACATGCTTTGACCCCTGGTGGCATCCTGAGATTTGACGGACTCATCCCTAGGATTGGCGAGGATATTCTGCTGTGAGAGACTGCAGAGCACTTGTCCGCCGATGCACCCATGGTAAGCAACTTCCCCTCATTGTTTAAGCATACTTGCAACTACATACTTGAAACTTGTAAACAAATCTTCCTTTCCATACATTGTGATTACTGACAAGATTTCCACGAGACAGGTGATAGCAAGGAGGATTGGCAATTATGGATCCAAATCCGGCCCTCGGCACTTGTATGAGAGCCTTCATGCGGAGGTTCGCACGTTGGTTGATGCTGTCAACTTTGGACTATAGCACTTGCACTCTTTTTAAAACTTTTAAGAAGTGTATTTGAATCATTATTATGTTTTGGAAACCTTTGGTGTTATTATGGGTTGGTTTTGGAGGAGTATAATCCGAATTAAACTTGTTGGGTTTGGTCGTTCGCGCTTATTCTTGTCAAAAGTTCCTTGAAGACTTAGAAACTCCATTCTAGGATTGACACCAGCCTTCCTAGGGTCGACCCTTACCTGTTGGTGAAGTTCTGGAGGAGTTGCTGGAAAATAGGGTAGACACCAGACTGGGAGAGGGTCGACCCTCTTCCGTCTATGTGTTGCTTGCTGGAACATAGGGTAGACACCAGTTTGGGGTAGGGTCGACACCAGCAGTGCAGTCAAGCTTAGTTTTCCCATACTTTCCTCTTTGGTGTCGACACCACTGTTACAGGGGTCGACCCCTGCAGATTTTTTTTCCAGATTTTAGTCCGACTTTTGGCCCTACTTTTTGGGGGTTTCAACTTGATATTTTGGGTTGACTCTGGGGCTTATATCTAATTTTACCTAGTGCTACAAATAGGCCCTCACTTGACCCTTTTCTTTATTTTCTTTCTCTCTTTTCTCCCTCTAAACCATGGGTCTCTCTCTCTCTCTCCAAAACCACTTTTTGCTCAAAAGTCTTTAGATCTACTCTCTTGGAAGCATCTTCTTGCCTTACTCCTTTGAGAAAGATTGTAGATCTCATCAAGAGCTTCGTTTTGATCCAAGTAGAAGTTGGTTTCGACAACTTTGGAGTTTCAACCTTTTGCTTATCTTCTCTTCCAAGTTTGAGGTAGGGACACTCTTGAGTTATATATGCAAGTTTTGCTATTTTGATGATGGTTTTTACGAGTTTTCTTCTAGTTCCTTGTTGATTTCAATCTTGTGTTTCAAAAATATAGAGAGTTTTAAATGTGGGTTGTACCTCAACTCCTTTATAAATCCCAGAGGGTTTTTTTTTTTGAGTTATATATATTTATATAAGTTTTTAGTTGATTTTGTAACTCCTTGAAAATTTTGAAAATGGGTTTGGTGACTCAAGGGATTGATGATTTTTGTAAAACAAACTCTATCTTGTGTTCATTTAGAGATTTTCTTGAAATTTTGGACAACATGAGTTGAAATTGAAGTGTATGATTAGATTTTATAAAAGAGATGAACAATGCTGGATTTTTTTGTGAAATCCTAGAAGATTGGGGCTTTTTGAAAACATGGACAATTCATGGAATAAACTTATTTTCTTCTACTAAAATGGGTGAGCGAGTGTGGAATTTACGTCTTGATAAGAGAAGTGGTAATCTCCTTGATATAGGCAAATGGAGGATTTATTTTCTTAAAGTTGTTGTTAGATGCATAAAAATATTTAATTGAGAAATGTTAATTGTTGTGCATACTGGATTGTGAGAATTTTGAATGGTGGAGGTTAGTATTCGAAAACCTCATATATGGCTTGAGAAGGTTAAATTGATGAAAAATTAATGTGTATTGAAGACACATGGTTATCTTGGGAATGAGTAATGAAAGGAGGAAATGGAAAATGTGATTGTTGACATTGTTGTGACGACTTGGAAATGGGAAATGTTATGAGTTATGAGAAATCACTGCATTGCATATGCATTCAATTATTATTTTTGCATTGTAAATTTTGATTGAAGATATTTATTTCATGAAAGAAAGTGATATCGTATTAAGAACTATGGCAATGTGTATGGGGTAAATACAGTGGTAAGTCCGGATAGGGGGTGTAGATGATTTGATAAGTTGGCCTGAGTGTCCTTGGTGAAAGACTAGAAAACTGCGCGAATAGGTGTCGAGCCTTCCGGTTAATCCCGGTAAAAATGACAATTTGGTAGTGCTTGTAGAGCCTACTTGCAGACACCAGCCTAGGGATTACCAGTGTCGTATTTACCGCCCCTCTATTGATTAAAATTGGAAGTTTGACATGTGCTGAGATTGTAAGATATTATTTGAAAAATTGAAATCTTCAAAGAACATGAAATGATATTTCCTTAAAAGAGCATGGCATGGCATTGACATTTGCATTTTTATTGAGAATTGCATAACTGTATATACTTTGTTAGAATTCTCTACTGGGCTTTATGCTCACCCCTATGGGATTTTGGTGCAGGCAAAGACGTGGTGATCCCGCCAAGTTGAGGGCGCGGATAATTGTAAAGAGTACATAGCTCCTATTTTGTTGTGATCTTTTTGTAAAGCCAAGGGCTAATGTGTATGGGTCCGAGAGACCATTTTGTGTAACCGGGCTATTGCCTTGGAAGATGTAAGCCCTTAAGGGCATTTTAATTATTTTTGAGATTAGATGCTTCATGTGCTATAGATTAATGTATTTGTTATGTTGTGAATATGAATTGCAAGCGAACCTTTTGTATTTAATCCTTTGATTATATATGTGATATTGGAGGGATTATTGTCATTGATTAGTGAATGTTCATTAGTGTGGGTAGTTCATGTTGAAATATTTTGGGGCGTTACAACTCTTCTATTCAGGACTTATATAGATGCGAGCTAAGCCACTGTTTTACGGGGCCCTGGTGGAGAGGTGGTGGGATACCATTAACTCATTCCATTTTTCATAGATTAGGGAGATGACTCTGACCCCATATGATTTCTCTATGCTCACTGGTCTGCAGACAGGGATTGGCGGCCCAATCCCGTTTGATCCTCATATGACGCAGTGGAGAGATGCACAGCCTCAGCTTCTCGAGGTGATCCCTGACACCACCAGCCATGGGATGGTGAGGTACACTTGGTTCTTGGAGCATTTTTCCAATCTTCAGCCAGCTTCCCCTGAGGAGGTCGCTCAGTACACCCGCAACTTTCTCATGTATCTTCTCGGTACTACCTTGTTCACGAATAAGGAGAATACCGTGGGGTTATATTTCTTAGAAGCACTGGTGCATATGCCGCAGGTAGCAGAGTATGATTGGGATGGTGCCAGCCTGGCCACTATGTACTGCTAAATGAGCTCTGTATCCCGCCGTAAGGCGGATTCACTTGGCGGCTATTGGAGAGTTTAGGAGGTACATCTCATACTTACTTTTCTATTTAGCTTTGCATTTTGTTTGACTTTGCACTGCCTGCTCATTTTTGCACTTCCTGTTCATTTTTACTTTGCATTTTCTGTTCATATCTACTCATCTACTTCATTTATCTTTTCTCTTCTTGCAATTATGGGTCTACACGTATTTCACCTTTCTGGCTCCAGTCCCAGTGAGGCTGCTTGAGTTGTCAATACGCCACTCCTGGTACTATAACTCATGATTCGAACGTCGTCGCCGCGTAGACCGAGATTTCCCCTACTTTCGCCACTTCTTTAACACCATCACCGCAGATCAAGTAACAAAATACTAGTCTTTGTCTTCATCTTATTATTTTCCATATTATTTACACCGATTCCATACCGTTGTGTCCATACTGTTGTTTCTTGTACTGTTGCTTCCTTGATATCCGATTCTTAACTTGCATCTTTTACTCACCACTTGACTAGTATCCTTGGGCGGGCATCTCCCAGGCATCGAGGATGACCTATGTCGTTGCATGGCATGCCTCCACCATGCAGATTCTGCCTGAGGGCCCTTTCGGCAAGGCATATTACTTGGGAGAGAGGTTCATCCAGTAGATGGGAGACGTCGTTGACCCTGACATTTCACACCATTCTCCTCTAGGCATAAGGGTAGTTGATGAGCTTCACGATGGTCCATCCTTAGATTGACTTTTTGATGTTGAGAGAGGATGGTCACCGACATCATGAGCCCAGCGACTTCACCACTTTCTTGCAGACCTGAGTGATGGCGCCTTTTACCTAGGGCGTGGCTCATGTCATTCTAGAGGTTGTTGTTGCTGCTGCAAGGGGTGCTTCTGTTGCCGCTACCATTCTCGGGCTTCTCACGATTCCGACTAAGGTTGTATATATGCAATTAAATGGGGTGCTGGAGCAGATCCCTCTGGAGCATATTGAGGAAAGGGATCACGGATTGGTGATTGCTCCTGGCATCGAGCACGTACACACTTCTTTATTCTTTTGCTCACTGTACACTTATTATTTCTTTCCACTGTACCATTTCATTCTTGTTCACTATGCTTGATCACCGTACTCGATTATTTCTGTATACTGTACTAAATTCTCTTCCTTTTGTAGGTATCCGTATGCTGATGACCTTCTCCGGATGATCGACCGACTACTCATGATAGTACGGAAGGAGCTAGACTGCTCTGGCCACCCATGGGATTGAGGTATTGCAATCTTGTTCGTAATTATGTTGCATCCATTCTGACCCCTGTATACAATTTAACTGAATCTCTTCGGATATCTACACTCATATATGTACTCATTTCAGCTTGAGCCGGTGCCATTTGCACCTACAGGGCCTCCTCCGACTGAAGAAAGCAGAGACAAGATGCGGTGAGAGGCAGAGGATAGGCTGACCAAGGAAGTGATCGGGCGAGGCAGCTTTCACCTTTTGAGGAGCCTTTTGCTGAGTACACGACCTCCGAGGAGGAGGGAGAGGAGGTTGACATGCGGTCCAGTAGTTCCAGTAATGATAGTGATGCCCCTTTTTCGTAGCCGAGGAGGAAGAGAGCAAGGATGGAGTACTGATTAGTTCTTTTGACTTTTCTTTTGCTTTGTAGTTAGACTCTCTATTTTTGTTTTTGAAGACTTTTCTTTTGTTTTTGATTTGTAAAAACAATGATCGGGGTTGAAACCTCTAGTGTGTACATATAAAAAGTTTTGGATGATTCCTCTCGCATAAAATGTGATAGATGGCATAACCATTGCATAACAATTTTGTACAAGACTTTACAACTGTGGATGCGTGCTTTTGAATTCCTTCTTGAATTGGATAACGACCTTCCACTAGACAAAAAGTAAAATACAACCTGATAACAACAAAACAAAATGAACATGACCTAAAAACACTAAACAACACTTGATACAAACAAAACAAAACTTAAAATGCAACCACATTATATCATGACAAGAGACCAGCCTCTGATGCAACTGTTCTGATCTGGGCCATCATTTAGACCCAGCCGGGTCCAAATAAGCACGACTGGGCCCCAATGAGGCACGGCTGGGCCTAAAAGTGGTGTCGGTCACTGGGATCCAACTGTTATGCACAGCTCATTCTCAAAGTCTATAAAAGGTGCTTCCAAACTATTTTTCTAGCAGAATAGGAAGTCTTTGATGTTTGGCTCTTAAGATGGAGGATGTGCTCAACACTAGGATTCGATATTGAATTGCCAATTTAGACGGCTCGGAAAAGGTGAACTTTCACTATTTTGGCTTAAACGCTCTTTTTCCTTTGAGCCGTACTTCGCTTTGCTTTTCATTTCTCCATGTTACTATTCAGTGCTGGAACCTGGTTACACATGTATTCCACTTCGGATCTCAAGAGTTGTACCCGACACTTTAAGAGTTTCAAGCATTGATGGAATCCTGACGCAATGAGGAAATTATGCCGCAACCCCGTTTTGGCCATGCCCTGGCTTTAGGACGAATGTGCGGGCTTACTTTGCACAAAGCTCAATCTTTAGCTCATGACAAGGAGCTAGATATACACGGTTTGATCTATCGGTTCTCTGACATCGGAGACAGAGGCAACCTTCTTTGGCGAAGCTTTCAGCAACATGCCCTCTGTTTAAGTATGCTCGCACATTTTCTTCTTGTCCTTAGTTACGGCGGAGCCAGCATTAAGCTGATCGAAGTAGCCCACTATCTGAAAGAGGGTAAGAGTTGCATTGGTCTGGCGTTAGCCAAGACCCTGATGGGTTTAGATGTTTTCCACTGGTGAGAGACCTCCATATTTGCGGGGAGTCCACTACTGCTTCAGGTATTGTCTCTCACCCTTTCTTATATATGTCTCTCACATCACTCGACATTTACTCTCTATTTTCTTTCAAAACCCTTTTCTTTTCTTTTCTTTTCTCTTAACGTACATCTCTCTATTCTTTAGTCTTTTTTATTTTTAATCCTTTCTCAGGTATGGCTCATGGATAAGCTGAAAGTGGTGGACCCTTACCCCGAATATTTAGCTCGAGCTTACTTCTTCCGCCAGCGACTAATGGATTTTCCCAATGAGGGATGATGGTGCAACTGGATGTGTAGCAAATCTGTAGCTGACATAGCTTGGCATTGTTTTTGGCTCAATTTGACTAAGATGAGTTATAGCATGACCCAACAGCTAGGCATACAGTTGACTGGCCTTATGCACTGCGTGTTCTACTTTCCTTTCTAGCTCAGACGCTAGTTTGGGCATGATCAGATCTACCCAGAGGAGGCGGTAGAATATCCGACTTCATTCCTGATTTGTACTTCACACTTGCCTAGGTACCTTGCTGCCTGGAGAATGAGAGAGCTTCTGGCCCCTGCCCTTAGTTTCAATTGGCGAGTACTTGGCTTGGCTCGAAGATGAGGCACAAGTTGGGCTAACTTTGGCTGGAGAGGCTTCCACAAGCACGAGCAAGGGACACAGGACTGCCTGACTCATCTATGCCCCTAGTTTATTACTTTGACTTTCTTCTCAAGTTTTTATGATGTAAAAGCAACTTTGATTAGTATCGGAGAGGTGGAGAATATATTTGTGTTGAAATCAATGGAGTTAAAGTTGTGAGTACTAAAAGTTTTCCTTTTGGTCCCAAAAATGGTCTAAGTTGTAAAAGGTAAAATTTTGAACAAAATCAACTTCTATTAAAACTTTCCAAAACCGTTTTCGAAAATGATCACTGCCTGACACGCACAAAATCAATCCTCAAGACATACAACATTGAATCAAAAGATCATAACTACCCCTGATTGCATACCACTACTGCTCTGCTTTGTAACCAACTTTTCTTCCCAAAATGAAGATCACAACCAAACTAATAGGCGATGAACAAAGATGACCTAATCAGACAAAAGGACAGGATAGTTGAGTTGGAAATGGTTATGGTCGAACTTCAGGATGAAGTTGCCTACGTATCCCAAAGATGGGAATCATGCCTTACGTAGTTCGATTCAGGTTCACTTGAGTATTAACTCTCTCCTTTTGTGCTCTAACTTTTGCCAAAGTCGCCTTTTAGGGTTTTCGACCTTGCGAGCTCAGTTTTTTTTTTTTTTTTTTTTTTTCTAATTTTTATTGCCCTAACTTTTGCCTAGGTCGCCCTTTCGGGTTTTCGGCCTAGCGAGCCTCTCAGGGGTAATATTTCTTAAACTTGTCCATATTTATCGGTTGTGAAATTTCCAAGCCATCTAGGTCTATGAGAATAACTGTCCCTCCTAACCATATAGCTTTGATAATGTAAGGACTAGTCCAATTGGGTCTAAACTTGTCCCTAGGGTCATGGATAGGAGCTCTGTTATCTTTCAGTACCATGTCTCCCTCCTTGAGATTCCTAGACTTAACTTTCTTGTCAAAAGCCTTGGCAATTTTGCGCTGGTAAGCCTGAACATGATACAATGTCTTTAGCCTCCTCTCATCAAACAACATTAACTCCTTAAATCTGCTTTGTTGCCATTCCGCCTCCGCTATCTAACACTCAGTCATAACTCGCAGCGACAGGACTTCAATTTCAATTGGCAAGATAACTTCCATCCCATAGACGAGAGAATAAGGGGTTGCCCTTGTAGATGTCCGGATCGAGGTTCTGTAGCCCCAAAGTGCGAATGGCAGTTTATCTGGCCAATCCCTGTAGGTCTCAACCATCTTCTGCGAGATGTTCTTGATATTCTTATTGGTAGTTTCAACAGCTCCATTGGTTTGTGGCCTATATGTGGATGACTTATGAAAGGCCACGCTGTATTTCTCCAACAAGTTTATCACCTCTTTCTTGAAGTGGGAGCCATTATCTGATATGATCTCGTTCGGAACTCCGTATCGGCAGATGATATTGTTTTTGATAAATTTGGCCACATGCGATGCCTTCAACACTGCATAGGACTGAGCTTCCACTCACTTTGTAAAATAATCAATCGCCACTAGGATATACTTATGTCCATTCGACCATTTTGGCGAAACTGCACCGATAACGTCAATTCCCCAGATCGAGAAAGTCCATGGCGAGGTCATGTTATAGAGCTTTGACGGTGGAATATTCATGCGATTGGCATGAATTTGACATTTGTGGCATCGCCGCACAAAACCAATACAATCCTTCTCTATGGTGGACCAATAATAGCCTTGTCTCAGGATTTTCCGGGCTAACATCACACCATTCATATGCGCCCTGCATTCTCCACTATGGACAGCCTCCATAAGGTGCTTCGATTCTTTTTCCTCCACACACAGCTTATGTATTGGCAGATGACCTATTTTATACAGCTTACCTCTGTGGATGATAAATTGGACGACCGTACGCCGTATTCCCTGTTTGTCTTTGGCAGTTGCCCCTGGTGGATATATCTCCTTTTTTAGGAAGTTCCAAATATCGTAGTACCAGGGGTTTTTGTCTTGCACTTCATCTATCGCAGCAATGGTTTCATAAGCCGGCTTGTATTTCTGTTCGATGATAATCAGACGAATCCAGACCCCAAGTGGGATGTCTACCATAAAAGATAGAGTTGCTAAAGCATCAGTGAACCTATTGTTCTCTCTTAATAGATGCGTGAATGTCAGTTTTTCAAACCTAGAAATTAGAATATCCAGGGCCTGATGGTAAACCTTCATATTCTCTTCTTTGACTTTCCAGTCTCTGTTCGCTTGAGAAACAACCAAAGTTTGAGACCCTGATGACGTCTAACCTTATTGCTCCTAGTTCTAAGGTAGCTTCTAAACCAGCAATACACGTTTCATATTCTGCTTCATTGTTGGACACCTTGAACCAGAGTTTAAAGGCTAAGGGTGTATGGGAGTCATCAAGTGCTATCAGTAACACACCTATCCCATAGTCGTACTGATTAGACGCCCCGTCAAAGTACATCGTCTAAGTTTCCTCTTCGACTTGCAGAACATCATCATCTGGGAACAAGTATTCCACTGCCTCATCTCTTTCTACCGGATGGTCTGCCAGAAACTCCACTACAGCTCTTCCTTTAACTGACTTGCGGGTTACATGTTTGAGATCAAATTCAGAGAGAAGAAGTAACCAATGAGCCAGCTTACCCGTAAGCGCTAGTTTGTCAAAGAGATATTTGATGGGATCTAATCTCGAAACTAGGATTACAGAGTGAGCTAACAAGTAGTGCCTCAACTTCCTGGTAGGCCATACCAAGGCTAGGTAAACTTTTTCCAAAGGAGTATAGCGGGTCTCATAATCCAGTATCTTCTTGCTCAAGTAGTAGATGGTTTTCTCCACCCTATCTTCAGATTACTGAGCAAGCATGCATTCCATTGTCATATCTGTCACTAACAAGTACAAAATCAGAGGTTTCCCCGCTCCAGTGGCAACAACACAGGAGGATTCTGAAAGTACTACTTAACTTATTCAAAGGCAAACTAACATTGATCATCCCATCGGAATTTCTTCCCTTTCTTCAGGAGACCAAATAGTGGTTCACAAGTTAAGGTTAATTTGGAAATAAACCGTCTTATTAATTGCACTTTACCCAAGAAGCCACACACCTCCTTTTTAGTCCTTGGTGGTGGCATTTCTAAGATGGCCTTGATTTTGGAAGGATCTACTTCAATGCCTCTCTGTGTGATCAGAAATCCCAGCATTTTCGCCGTTGTTACCCCAAAGGTGCATTTCTGCGAGTTTAACCTCAATCTATATTCCCTGATCTATTGAAAGAATTTCTCTAGCGCGATGTAGTGGCCCTATCGTTCTTTAGACTTGACGATCATGTCGTCCACGTACACCTCAACCTCTTTGTGGATCATGTCATGGAGAATGGTGGTTGTAGGCCTCTGATTGGTGGCCCCAGCATTTTTCAACCCAAACGACATAACCCGGTAGCAGTAGGTACCCTACGGAGTGGTGAATGCGGTCTTCTCTCTATCCTCGGGTGCCATCAGAATCTGGTTGTACCTAGAAAACCCATCCATAAATGACAGCAAAGCATGGCCCGCAGTGAAGTCTACAAACTCATCAATATGTGGCAGAGGAAAGTCATCCTTCGAACTCGCTCTGTTCAAGTCCCGAAAGTCTACATATACATGAATTCTACCATCCTTCTTCAGCACTAGGACGATGTTGGCCAAGCAGGTCGGATACTCGGATACTAACAAGAATCTTGCATCAATCTTCTTGGTGACCTCATCCTTGATTTTCAGCGCCTAATCTGGACGAATTCTACACAGCTTCTTCTTGACTGGTTGGGCCTCGGGGTCAAGAGGGATACGATACTATACAATCTCAGGATTGATTTCAGGCATGTCTTCATAGGACCACGTGAAAACATCTTCGAAATCTTTTAATAAAATGATTAAATGCTCGCGCTCCTTCGAAGGCAACATGGACCCGATCTGGACTAGGCATGGATCCTTCTCAGTATCCACATTAATGGCAATGATTTCATCAGTGTAGGGTCTAGCAAACCTCTCCTCCTCTCGATTAATCAAGTTTTTCAAAGCTAGAGGAATTTCTTTCCCTTTGTTTTCATTAAAATTTTGAAAGTCCTAATCAATATAATAAACCAATGGCACAGAAAAGTACACAAAATCAGCAGAGTTTTCATTCAAGAGGTCCAGATCTTCGGTTATAGAGACGGGCAGCATCTCGCTACATGGCCTCCATAGTCTGTTGGAGCTAATGCATCACGTCTTCTATACTCATATTGACTGAGGAGTGCTGATCTATCAGTTCCAATATATTCTCTCTTTCTGATCTGGAAGTGGGAATCTGAGCCCAACTGCACACAGGGGAGGTAGATAATGACCGCTGAACTAGAAACTGTTGAACTGGTGATCTGTGCCTGACTGACCTTTTTGCCTTGCCTCGGCGAAGGAAACACTGATTGTCCTTGAACTGAATCTCTAACCTGACAAAGTCTATCAACACAAGTCCAATGTACCCGGAGGAGATTGGAGCCTCCTGAAGCTAAGGTTCCAAGACCTAGCAAAAGAGAAAACAGACAGCGCCTCAACCTGATTTCGCCAGAACAGATATGAACATAGCTAAATGACTATGCTCTCTACACTGAATTTTGGCCCAAAATTTTCCGCCTCAAAACTGATATCCTCAAACACTGATGTCCTCAGACTGATACCCAGACTTGCAACTGATACATGCATTTCTGTAGAGACACACCCTAATAGCACATATCAAGCAAGTGAGAGCCAAAACACCCCTATGGTGGGGTAAGGTTTCCCTGTCCTAATTTCGTCAGGCACTAGGGGTTCACTACGCACGCATGCGATTTTAAACAACCTACATTCGGATGAGCAACCTGTCCTAGTTTGGAATGGTCTCTATGGCTTCCGATATGCAACTAGGTTGATTGGTCAAAAAGGGTGCCTCGACAAAACCAAGGTTTGTGTTTTCCTCGTGGCAGAGCCCGTAACCAATCAGCCGCATGGCACGCTTTTCCAAGCAAGCCTCTGGTAAGCCGTTCAGGAATAGCAGATGGCAAACACTGTGACTTAAGCGCACCAATGCAAATGCAATGCAAAGAAACACATAAGTGTAAATAAAACAGCATATCATGAGTTCGAGTCAAGTTCCCTAAATCCCCAACAGAGTCGCCAGAAACTGTAGACCGCTCGAACTTCCTCCGCGCGCCCCTCTTTTGGAGAGGGCACGAATTAGGTCCATGCTACTACAGTTCGGACTCTTGTCACGGTTCTGAATCTAATCACACAAAGTGCAATGTAAGACTGATAAACACCAAAGAAGTCCAATCCGGCAAATCATTTTGAAAAATTGATTTTGAATCAAATAATGCCAAAACTGGACTGCTTTGCCAGATTACAGAGTCACCACCTAAATATTTTATTTTGGGGAAATTTAGGAAACCCTGACTTGTGCCAAAGCCACGTGTCCGTCATCACCAAAGTTGCCTTGGCTCGGGAACTTGGGTACGAGAGGGGAAGGTCCTGAAATGAGCACCTCCGCTCGCCCGATCAAAAGATCGGCCTCTAAGCAAGATATGTTGTTTTATAAACAGATGTGTTCTTATCCGATTATTAGCTAACTTTACTATGTGATGTGCACAGCATACAAGTATAGACTCAATCACGAAAATTTGAACAAAACAACTCATGTTTGTTTTTTAAAATTGTTTGAAAGTGCTACTCGCAAGTAGGCTAAAGCGCGGATTTGCCACCCTCAAGTGGGCTTAGAAAACATAATGATTTGCCACCCTCAAGTGGGTTTAAAACTCACAATCGATGAATTGTTCCAATTCAGGTAATCAAGCCTTCATCCACAGGCATTCAAGCAGTTAAACACGTAAGCAAATAGCCTCATGGCAAGCATACTATCATGGCAACACTCACACTCATACAAGTATGCTAAAGCGTAAAGACTTACAGTTTACTCCGAGCCAAAACAAAATCTAGTTAGAAATAATGCATGATCCCTAACTATGTTAGCAATGCCTAATGCAACGCATGCAATATGCAATTAATAGGCTCGGCTATCTAAGATGGCATATGAATGTAACAATTTGATACATGTTTTGAACACGTATTCAAGTAAGTGTATTAAAATACGATGCAGTTTGAATGATGCGCCGAGCCCGGTGCATGCAAGACAAATGAATTATGCACGCATGCAAAGTATAAGGTATGCTAATCGAAAAATGCCCTAAAACTAACCATCGAAAGTGGTTACGTAAAAAGGAGAAAGAAGTAGGGTTGGAAGACATGCACACACACACGCACCCTTATTACAACATTATGCCCTCTCGACGGAGGGTCCGAATGAGAGCTAAGCTAATCTAAGCTAAGCTACTTAACTAATCTAATTAAACTAATTAGACTAATTATTACACAACCAAATTGAATAACTAGCAAACACTAAGCTAATTATTACAACACTTTAACTAATTAACAAATTAGCTAATCAAATTTCAAATTCAAGCTACCTAACAAGTAAGCTTTAAACTTATACTGCCTCAACTCTGTTTGAAGAAGTTGAACGTGCATGCCTCGATTTCCGTCCCAAAAATCTCTCTGGTTTGCTCTTTAGAGGCTCTGTTTGCAGGGTGTCTCCGATAACTTTCTGTTGAAACTTACCAAAACAATGCTGGGGAGTGCACTAATGGCCTGCCGGCCATGAATGGTGGCTGCCGGCCATCTGCCGGCCAAAATCAAGTACATTTTGCAGAAAATGGTTGAGACCTACAAGGACTGGCCAGAAAAATTGTCATCTGCTCTCTAGGGCTACAGAACTTCAATTCAGACATCTACTGGAGCAACCCCATACTCTCTTGTTTATGGGATGGAAGCTGTTCTGCCGATTGAAATAGAGGTTCCGTCGCTGTGGGTTATGGCTGAGTGCGAGATAGCATAAGTGGATTGGCAGCAGAGCAGGTTCGAGGGTTATCAACGTAAGATTGCCAGGGCTTTTAATAAGAAAGTTAAGTCTCGAAATCTTAAGGAAGGGGATTTGGTGCTGAAAAACAACCGAGCTCCCATCCATGACCTTAGGGGCAAGTTCAAACCCAATTGGACTGGTCCTTATATCATCAAAACCATTTGGTCGGGTGGAGTTGTTATTCTTATGGACCTGGATGGCCAAGAATTTTCCCAACCGATCAACATGGACAAGTTGAAGAAATATTACCCTAGAGAGGCTCGCTAGGCCGAAAACCTGAAAGGGCGACCTAGGCAAAAGTTAGAGCACAAAAAATTATAAAAAAGAAAAACTGAGCACGCAAGGTTAAAAACCCAGAAAGGACGGCCTTGGCAAAAGTTAGAGCGTAAAAGGAGAGCGTTAATACCCGAGCGAACCCGAACCGAACTACGTAAGGCTTGATTCCTATCTTCGGGATATGTAGGCAACTTCATTCTGAAGTCCGGCCGTAAACACCTCCAAATCAACTGTGTCCATATGTTTGATCAAGGCATCCCTATCTATTCGTTATTTGAAAGATCGGTTATGATCCTTACCCTGAGAGAAGAGTTGACTACAGTGCTGAGCAGTGCTATTCAGTCTAGGGACAATTTTTCCATTTATGGATTCAGGTTTGTACATCTCGAGGATAGATTCCATGTGTGTCAAGTTGTGGTCCTTATCGAAAATGGTTTTGAAAAGTTTTGATAAAAGTTGATTTTGTTCAAATTAATCTTTTTACAACTTAGACCATTTTTGGACCAAAAGGAAAAATTTCAGTATCCACGACTTCAATTTCATTGATTTCAATACAAAGTTCTCCAACTCTCGATACATATCAAAGTTATTTTTATTACATTCAAAAAGAAAACTTGAAAAGTTAGATCAAGGCAATAAACTTGGGGCATAGATGAGTCAGGTGTTCCTGCGTCCCCTCCCTAGGCTCGTAGAAGCTTCAGATGCAAAAGTAGGCCCAGCTTGCGCCTCATCTTTAAGCCAAGTTAGGCACTCGCCAGAAAGTGCGCAATTGAAACTAGGGGCAGGAGCCAAAAGTTCTCTCATCCTCCAAGCAGTGGGATATGGAGCTAATTATGAACCTCGGATTGGAAATGAAGCCGGGTACTCTACCCCCTCTTCTGGGCAAGTCTGGTCGTGTTTGAACTGATGCTTGAACCGGGATGGAAAGTAAAACACACAGCGTGTCAAGCCAATCAGCTAAATGCCGAGTTGTTGAGCCATGCTGTAGCTCATCTCGGGCAGATCAAACCAGGGGCAACGCCATGCAATGTCAACAGCAGACCTGTTACACATCCAATGGAACCATCATTCCTCGTTCGGGAAATCCACTAGCCATTGGCAAAAGAAATAGCCTCGTGCTGAATATGCAGGGCAAGAGTGCACTACCTTCAACCTGTCTATGAGCCATATCTGGGAAGGGACAAAAGAAAAGAGAGATTAAAGAATAGAGAGGTGTATGTGGAGAGAAAAAGTAAGAAAGGGCTTTGAGAGAAAAACAGAGCATGAGTGCCGAGTGATGTGAGAAACACATATTAGAAAGGGTGGGAAACATTACCTGCAAAAGTAGTGGACTTCCTGCGAATTTGTTTGTCTCTCGCCGATGGAAGGCATCTAAGCCTATCAAAGTCTCAGCCAGTGATAACCCAATGCAACTTTTTCCCTTTTTTAAAGCTTGGGCCACTCCAATCAAGCAAATGCTAGACCTGCCGGATCCCGGGGCAAGAAGAAAATGAGCTAACATGCGCAAACAAAGGGCGTGTTACCGAAAAACCTTGCCAAAGACGGTCTCCACGATCACCGGTGTCGGAAAATTGATGAATTAGATTGCGAATGTCCAGTCCTCCATCATGAGCCAGAGATCGAGCCTCGTGCATGGTGAGTCCATACATCTGTAGACGCGCCCGCGTGGGGCCTCAATGCTACAGTTCGGACTCGATTTGTGTCACGGTTCTTAATCTGAACCAAATAGTCCAAATCCGGCAAATCGTTTTGAGAAAAACAGATTTTTGAAAGAAGTGCCAAACATGGACTGCTTTGCCAGATACAGAGTCGCCACCTAAATATTTTTTTTTAATGGAAAAATTTAGGAAACCCTGACTCGGTGCCGAAGGCCACGTGTCCGTCATTGCCAAAGTTGCCTCGGCTCGGGAGCTTGGGTACGATTGGGGAAGGTCAGCTATGAGCACCCCCTCTCGCCCGATCCGAAGATCGGCCTCTACTAACCGTGATATCTAGTTTTGAAAACTTTATGTGTTCTTATTCCATTTATTAGCCTAGAATTACTATGTTATGCGCACAGCACACAAGTATAGACTAGATCGCCTAATTTGGAAATAAGCATTGCATCTCCATTTATTTTGGAAAATGTTTTGGAATTTGCTACTCGCAAGTAGGCTAAAATACGGATTTCAACGAGTTTTCCCAACTCAGGCAATCCAACCTTCACCCACAGGCATCCAAACAGTTTATCACATAAGCATCTAGCCACATGGTAAACATGCTGTCATGGCAACACTCACATGCATGCGGTATGCTAAAGCATGAAAATACTTACATTGTACTCCGTGCCAAAACAATAAACTAGTTAGCAAACATGCGTGATCCTAGTTCATGTCAAATTGACTAATGCAACACATACAGGATGCAATTAGAGTAGGCTCGGCTAACCTAAACATGGCATATGAAATGCAATCAATTGATGCATGTATTCAATTTGGAATTGAAGTGCGAATGCAGTTAGCATGATGTACCGAGCCCGGTGCATGCAAGACAAATATATGGATGCACGCATGCATAGCATAAGGTATGCTAAATTAAACATGACCTATTACTAACCATCAAAGCAGGTAAGTAAAAGGGAGAAAGAAGTGGGGGTTGGAAGACATGCACACACACTCACCCACACTTATTACAAATTCGCCGTCGCTCGGAGGGACCGAAAGAATAATACAACTTGAATAATGAATTAACTATCCTAGCTAATTAATTATTACAAATTACCTAATTAGTTAACAAACTAACTAAGCTAGGAAAAACAGTAACCTGCCTCGGGAGGAGAGCTCGATGCAATGCATGCTCGGTCCTGCTCGGAAGTGCACCGCCATGCCTAGGCTGCCTCTGTTTTCCTTTCCGTACTCCTCTGGAGGCTGCCAAAACCTCAGGATTGCTTCTCTGGATACTGGGGAATGCCATCGGCAGAGTAGAATGCCCACCGGCAGTGGCATGTGATCACCGGCCATTGGTGAAGCTATCGGCAGAGGGAGGATTGCCGGTCGGCACTTAGCACTGCCGGTCGACAGGAAGCTCCTGCAGAATCTGCAATTGACAGCAACAGAGGGCAAGGCAGAGCATGGCAATACAATTCAAGGCATATATGCACCAATCATGTTAATGACTCAAAGGAACATGCTCCTTGGTTCTCGGACCATCAATCGCGCATTTCCATGCGTGATGGCCCAAGGGACCAAGTGTGCACATTTTGATGTCAAGTGCAATGCAAACCAACAAACCAAAGGGACTCGACCTCCATCATGACTTGGTCAAGAGGTAGAGCATGCATGCCAATGCAATGCAATCCTAATCATGTGAGCTAGCATGCAACATGAGCATACAAGCAAGTGATGTACACTAGGTACACAAACCATGCAAACAAGCAAACAAGCATGCAAGGCATGAGATAATGTAACCAACAAGTATGCAAGGCACAATGTGGGTGTTTAAGCATGTAAACAAACATGTGACTTCATTCGATCATGCAAGTTCAATTATGCAACAACTCACCAATATGCTACAACATACAAGGAGTACATGCAACAAACAAAGAAATGGACTTAAACATGATTTGGGCAGCTCTAATTAGGCCCAAAAACAGTGGCCATAGTGCTATGAAATGAGGGCTAAAAGACATGCAAACATGCATGCACACAAGGACCAACACTTAAGCATAAAAAGGCAACTCTCAAGCACACTTGAAAGAGGCATAACATGGACTAATGGCATGCAAGGTAAGCATTGAAAATCATGTTACAAAAGGTGCTAAGCCAATTAAACAAGACAAACAAGGCATGCAAACAAAGCCAAAAACCCAAGGCAAGCCAAGAGGCTTAAACCAAGACTAAATCAACCAAGCCTTACAAGGCTAAGAGGACTTAAAATAGGTCTAGTGCACACCTAAACAACACCCAAGGGACACTTAGATGGCATCCAAATGGCTCAAAATCAAAAGCATGCACAATGACCAAAACATGGAGCATGCAAGACAAGCTTCCAAAGCTTCAAAGAGGTGTCCAAAGCAAGCATACAAGCATGTCAAAGGGACTGAAATTATGCTATAAATGATGCCAAATCATTAGAATAAAGCAAGTAGTGCATGCTACATACTCACACACTTGTGGCCAACAAGCCAAAATGCAAAGGGGGCATATAATGCATGCCATGGCCGACCCAAACAACTATGGACAGACCTCTAGCATGGAAAAATAAGCACACAAGCTTCACAAAACTAGACCTAAAACATGCTCAAACGCCGGTTTACAACCTAGGGCATATTAAGGCCTAAACATGGCATTACAAGGTAGGTATGCTAAGCATGCATGGTGTACCAAAACCAAGTAAAAACAGAGGCACATTATGACATATTAAGCACAAAAAACAACTAAGGCATGGTCAACATGAAGCTTAGCTAGGTGCTCCCTCAAGAGGCCAAAAATGATCCATTTCAAGGACAACAAGGAGAGGGGGTGGCCCTCTCCTTCTTGGGACATCAAGGCACCATCCTTACCACTGAAATCCCTCAAGATTTCAGTGGTGAGGAGGCCCAAACACCAAAGTCCCGAAGCTCACTCAAAATAGCACAAAATGGGGCCTTTCAAGGCCTAAGAGGGGTCAAACACCTCCAAATCACAAAACACTCTAAACAAACTATTTAGAGGGCCTAAAGAAAAAACTTTTTTATGTTATATACTAAGCACAAAAATAGTTCTAAGATAGGGAAAAATACAATGCAAGAATGGAGAATAAAAAGGCAAAATTGTTACCCTTGAAGACCCTCTTCAACAATGGTGGACCAGCTGCTCCTCCAAGCTCAAAACCACCCAAGAACCTCAAGAACAACCTCTTAGAATCTCAGTAGCTAAGGGAAGGTGGAACACTATGTGTTTGTGTGCAATAGTAAGACACAAACACACTTAAACACACACATAGGTAAAAAGAGGGAGAGGTATAGAGATAGAATGTGTATGGATCCTAACTCTAGAACTCAAAACCCTAATATGGCTGTCTAAACTCTCCAACCTCTCAACAAGAGAGAAGGGCTCCTCTTATAGAGCTTTTTGTCTTGTAAAGCTTACAAGACAAGCTTCTAAAGAGAGAGATCCCTCCATACACGTGTATGGAGGGGAGCCAAATGTAAGACAGCTGTACTAAAATATCTGCAAAAGCAGATGAACAGTAGTCGGCTGCTCAAAATTGCCATTTTGACAAAAAGGAGTGTCGACCGGCAACAAAGAATGCCGACCGGCAATATATATTGCCGATGGCAACAAAACACCAGCCGGTGGCCTCTGGTCATGGCCGGTGATGTGTGGGGATGCCTCACAAGGTGTTCCCTGCCCTTACAAGGCAAAACACAAGTGTTTGGTGTAAAACCAGACACTAAACAGTCGAGTCGAAAGATCCTGAGGCAAGGCGCGCGAGCCGAGACCTCCGGGAACTCAAGACGAACACAAACATGGATGATCACCAAGTGTTCAAACGATGACGTCCAAGTCTTGAGGACGGTCAAAAATGGGGTGTCTACAACATCCTTCCCAAAGCTTGGGCAGAACCAAAACGGGACTGGGGCAAGATTTCCTTATCACGTTGGGATTCCATCAAAACTTGGAATTCTTCAATTGTAGTGCACATCTCTTGTCCCCCAAAGCTAAAAACGTGCGTAATCGAGTTCCAACATCTAGCCACAGCATGAAAGAACGGAAAACACAGTGGAGAATGACTTAGCAGGAATAGTGCATTTATCCGAAAATCCTGCAAATTCACTTTTTTTGAGCCATCTAAAGTTGCAATCCAATTTGAGAGTTTTTCAGTAAAGAATGGCTCCATTTGTGGCAAAAACAGAGCTGAAATGAAGAAACTATGAAGTCCCACCTTTTGTAGAGGATAAGGCACTAAGTGGAAGATAGGTGTCAACAATCTAGAGGTCTCTCACATTGATGGCCGACCGGCCAATGGTGGTGGCCGACAGGCCACTTTTTTTTAGCCGACCGGCCATCACTGGTGGTCGACAGACACCACTGGTGGCCGACAGCCTCTGTTCGTGGCTAGTAACCTTCTTATCTGTCCTGTGGTCCACCTGTGTATTGAGAGTGCTAAGAACCTGTGTTTTGTTCTGCTCTTTGTGCATTGTGTTGTCTTATTTTAGTTAGTTTTGTTGAGCCATTTTGTTTCAATTTGTTTATCGAGTAGTATTTGTCTTGTTTTGTTTATCGAGTAGTATTTGTTTTGCTTATTGAGTTGTTGCATATTGTGTGTTGTTTATCAAGTTGTATATTGCTTGATTATTTATCGAGTTGTACATTTTTTTCCTTGCTTTGTTGTTATTCGGTTCACTACTTGATCAAGAAGGTTATGCCAATATAATGTGCAATTTCCATCAATCAAGTTCAATCTCATTTCTATGCTATGTGGTGCTTAGAATGCAAAATATAACACGTTTTTTTTTATAAAAAAATGAGGGGGTTGTTTTCATTCCGATCATGGTTACTTTCTACAAAAGTGTAGTACAAGTTTTTAAAGAAAAAAATAAAACCTGTCTGAGGCTGTACAAAGTGCTAAAACTACTAATAAAAAAATACAAAGTAAAAACACATGAATCAGCGCCAGCTATCTCAGTTTCGAGAGGCCCTCTTCGTCTTCTTCCTAGGTATGGACTCAGAGCTGTTTCCATCAGCACCGCTGTCTGCACCTCCCTCTGAACCAGAGTCTGAACTGCTCTCTACCTTGAAGCCTAACTCAGTAGCATCTCCACTAGCAGAACCCGAGCCGGCGTCATCATCTCCACTGTCGGATGACTTAGCATGCTGACTCGCTGCCTCCTCGGCATCGCTGATCTCAGTATCATCCTCATTCAGAATAGGCTCTAAAGGGCCACTCTCAGCTCGGGCGCTCTTACCTCGGCCTCTGCTGCGTGCTGGAGCCTTTCTCTCTCTCCCTACTACTGGAGGGGGTATTGATGGTCCTGGTGCTGCTGTCGCTGGTGCTATCAGTATAGGTAGGACCTGCAGAGGTAGTTAGTATATGTCAGCCACAGTATGTGTATCAGATGCAAGTATGGTGTGCAGAATGAGAACATGTAGAGGTCAAGTACAGAGTATGAATACAGTATGAAAATGCAGTATTTCAGATGCAGTGTATCAGTGCAGCGTGGGAACATTTTCAGTTGAAATGTAGTTTCAGTGTGTCGGTGGAAATGTGATGATTGGAATGTAAGAAAACTAAAGAAATTACCTGAATGTCGTGGAAGCCAAGCAGTGCCTCCCTCCTCAAGATCATGCCCTCGAATAAGGCTAATAGCTCCAATAGATCCTTAGTGTACCCTGGAGGTGCCTGCAAATGCATTTGGGAATGATCAGTGTCCGGAAGGAATGAATATCTGAGAGAGAATGGAAAAAATTAAAAACTGTGATACATACCAGAGGTGAGTCAGGAATTCTGACATATCTATAACCAGCCACTGGAGGCTCAATCAGAATTTGGTAAGCCTCTCCGATGTACCGCTAGCATGTCAACTCGGTCGGAAACTCTGGCCAACTGAAGCCCTGTCTAGCGGGGGGCACCCCTCTGGCCCTACCCCTCGACGCTCGAGCCCTACTCGCCGAAAGGGCATCTGCTACTCTCCCTGTACGAGCATAAGTACCTATCAAGGGAGGCATGAGATGCATTTAGATAAGTGTCGCATAGTCCCCCTCTCTGAGAAAGTAGTCGGCATCCATGCCCCGAGTAAAGTTAATCACCTCCTGGGAGGAGAGGCTCTCTATAGCTCACATAGATGGCAGAGGCGCCATGGGAACTACCTGCTGCGGCAAACCCAAGGTCTGGCGTATGAAGCGCTCGCCTAAGAACCAGGCTCGGCATACCGAGCCCTCGAGCACAAGTTGGAAGCGGGAAACCCCTCGAGTACCGGCAAACTGGTCCCTGACTCCCTCAGGCATCGTTGCCTAATATGAGTCAGAGCTGAAGTAAAGTAGCAATGACTGTGAGTTTTGAGTCATCTCTGCCGCGATCACGGTGTCGAAGTACTGGTGGAAGAATGGAAAAGTCTCTCAAGTCCTCCTCAAGCACCTGTCGTCGTACCGATGAGAGTATGGTACAACAGGAGGCATCTCCACCTCCGGCTCTGGGGCAAGGGTCGGGAAGAATGTATATATCCACAGCTACAAGAAGTAAAAAGGTAATAGTGAGCGTACAACATATGAACACAGGCAATGCAAAAAGTAGAATGTGTATGTAGAATGCGGAGAATGTAGAAAGCATAATGTGTAGTACAGCGTATAGAAAGTACAAGTGTAAAACAGAGAGAAGATTGTGTGTGTACAGTGTACATAAAGTGTAGAGCAGAAAGCATGACAGGAAATGCAAAGTAGAAAAGTAAAGCATACCTCCCAGGCTCTCTAGTAGTCGCAGACTCTGTTCCCGCTCCTGCGAGATGTCAAGCTCATGTAGCCATACAAGGTAGCAAGGCTAGCATCGCCCAAATCATAAAACCGGATCTGAGACAAGTCTACCAAGGCACTCGAGAGATATAACCCGATAGTGTTCGCTTTGTCTGCGAACAAGATGGTGCCAAAAATGAACATCAAACAGCCTCGGGCATACTACTCGATCTCTTCTAGGGTCTCTGGCTCTGTCCCTTTGAAATGCTCTGAAAACCAAATGTATCGCACCATCCCCAACCGGAAGAGAGGTGGGCGTGCCCCTAGCAGGTAGATCCAGGCGGCCTCCTACTCACCCATGTCTGTATCAAAAGGGATCGGACGACCCCCTACCTCTATGCCAGTGAGCATAGAGAAGTGGAAAGAGTTGGTGGTATCCCACCACCTCTTTGCTAGTGCTCCAAGTAAGGGTCTACTCGCTATGAGGCACGACAACCTCATGCAGAACGAGCCAAAACCGGCCTCATCAATAATCTGGCGGACGCCGACGGGGAGCTCTATGTACCACTCTCTCGCGGATGTGGCTCCGTATCTTCTGATAGAGTGTGAGTCCTCTTGTAATCAGAATGGGTATATAAAAGGAAATGTAAGAAATATAGTGCAAGAATGTGTTTGAGACAAGCAGATGAAAGGCAGTGTAAGAAATACAGTGCAAGAGTGTGATTTATGCAAAAAATGCAAGGTACATTGAGGAAAATGTAAGAATACATTGTATACCTCGGTGGCACCATAGGATAAATGGGACTCCGGCTCTCGTATCAAGAGGTCCTCTAGCACACCTCGTGCAAACCCTCTGAAATGGCGAATACTGTCGGGTGGTAGTACATGCGTCTCAGGATGATATGTTTCCGGGTCAAAGGATCGAACCCTGGGTGGTAGTAGTATAGGCTCGGGATCCGCCTCCATCCCCGAAGAATCTCCGTCATGTGGAATTTCGTCCACCATCTGGGAAGAAGATGAGAAAAATGGGCGAAAATGAGCAAGATATGTGGAAAATGCCAAAAGTCAACTCAAGTCAACCCTAAGAGAGAGAAAAAGGAAAAAAAAAGTCAAAGCCCGGGAAAAGGCACAAAACCCAAGAAGAACTCGAGGGAAACAAGCCCCAAATGGTGAAACTCCAAGAAAAAAGATCGAAATCGAATTTCAATTGGTTCAAAATGGAGTATACAAAGAGGATTTAGCAAATCAAATGTCCGTGGGGCATTGGAAAACACATATAAAGTGCGGATCTATAGGGGAAAAGTGTCTAGAGAGGGAAGGGATGGATTTTCAGCAATGGGGAAGTGTGTAAATGAAGTTTCAGTGTGTTTACTTAAAGACCCGTGGAGAAAAGACCAAAATGGCCCCAATCTGCTATCGATGGCCGACAGGCCACATTGGTTGCCGACAATGCATAGAGGTGGCCAATAGGTGGAAGACACCCTCCCCTGGTGGCCGTCCAGTGCCCCATGCTCCTCCTTTGAATCTTGATGCAGTTTTGTGTCTCCATTTCTCAAGAAGTGCAAGGAAAGTTCACTTTTAAGTTTGAATTGCTTCTACGGAAGCCCCAAGCCGTGTCTTTGGTGCATGATGTTCAGTGCTAGTCAACACGAGTGAGGTGTATCCTTTAAAAACATATTGCAACTCTTCCGAGAGGTAAATCGAAAGTTGCGACTGAGTTGGTTTTATCAAATACGCTTTTGTCATTGCATCGAACGTGTTTCTCTTTGTCGTTGCATGGAACGTGCATTTCACGTATACTGTTGCATAGAATGTGCATTATGTTACATAGAACATGCTTTCAACTTTTCATGCATAGAGCATGTTGTTAATCTTGCATAGAATATGCATTTTGTGCTATTGATCGTGCATAGAACATGCATTTTGTACTGTTGCATTGAACATGCATTCAAATGTGGCATAGAATATGCTCCGGCTCTCGTTGCATAGAATATGCTTCTATTTTGTTTCTCGCATGTTTTGCATAAAGCATGTCGTTAACATTGTATCTTGGTCATTCATCTTGCATAGAACATGCATTCTTTTTATATTGTATTTGTTAAGTTTTTCTCTTATGCAGGCACGATATTGTATGTACGGTTCATTCAGAGGAGTTCTAGGTAGAATCGCTTGTAGCTTTCGAATCACTTCTTCTCCTCTTGCATGCAACGCGTTAAGACATTCTGGTTAAAAACATTTGTGTGTGTCTTGATGTTTATCACCTTCTTCGGTCACCGTTTTGGTTAAAAACATTTGTGTGCGTCCTGATTTTTATCACCTCCGTCGGTTACTGTCCTCCGGTTAAAAGCATTATGGTGTGTTCCGGTGTTTACACCACTCCTTTTGGTTAAAAGCATTCGCGTGTGTCCTAGTGTTTACACCACTCCTTTTGGTTAAAAGCATTCGGGTGTGTCGCGATGTTTACACCACTCTTTTTGGTTAAAAGCATCCGGGTGTGTCCCGGTGTTTACACCACTCCTTTTGGTTAAAAGTATTTGGGTGTGTCCCGATGTTTACACCACCGCTTTTGGTTAAAAGCATTCGGGTATGTCCCAGTGTTTACACCACTCCTTTTGGTTAAAAGCATTCGGGTGTATCTCAGTGTTTACACCACTCCTTTTGGTTAAAAGCATTCGGGTGTGTCCCTGTGTTTACACCACTCCTTTTGGTTAAAAGCATTCACGTGTGTCCTAGTGTTTACACCACTCCATTTGGTTAAAAGCATTCGGGTGTGTCCCGATGTTTACACCACTCTTTTTGGTTGAAAGCATCCGAGTGTGTCCCGGTGTTTACACCACTCCTTTTAGTTAAAAGCATTCGGGTGTGTCCTGATGTTTACACCACCCCTTTTGGTTAAAAGCATTCGGGTGTGTCCTGGTGTTTACACCACTCTTTTTGGTTAAAAGCATTCGGGTGTATCTTGGTGTTTACACCACTCCTTTTGGTTAAAAGCATTCGGGTGTGCCCCGGTGTTTACACCACTCTTTTTAGTTAAAAGCATTCGGGTGTGCCTCAGTGTTTACACCACTCCTTTTAGTTTAACACACTCGGGTGTGTCCTAGTGTTCACATCATCCTTGTTTTCTTCCGCGTACAATGCGTTAGGATCTTGTTTGAGACCTTAGGTGCATCCGATGGTCGTTCTTTGTTTTTCTGCTCGTTGCGTAGTTAAGCTTGCATAATTTTCTTACATCCTTTCTATATGAAATTGGTTCACTCTGTAATTTCCACACGTGGCGTGTTTGCTTACTTCTTCTTATGATTGTTATTGCTATACCTTGTTTTGATTTTGCTTGCATTCAAATATTTCGTTACAGCCTCATTGCATGATCATAAGTTATGCTCCTGCATCGTGCATATCATTTGCATCTTGTCCCAGAACTACGCTGGTTTGATTCCTTGCAAAGGGATACGTAGGCAGCCTGCGGGCACAACCATTTGTTTTGTCTTGTTTGTTTGCTTTTCCAAGTCTTCGGCCTTGTCAAAAATGGGTCGTCTCTGGGCTTTGACATTCACTCCTATCATTTCATGACTTCCGAGTTCTGTCAAAGAGGGGCAACTATAGACACCCATTTTTGACCGTCCTCAAGACTCGGACGTCATCGCTTGTGTACTCAATGATTGTGCTTGTTTGTGTTTGTTTTGAGTGCTCGAAGTCCTCGGTGGAGTACCTTGCCTTTGAGCCTTGAAACCTTATCTGTTTTGTGTACTGTTTTGGACTAAAAGCATGTTGTTTCAAGTCTGGAAGGGTGGGTGACCTGTTGGTCAGCCCCTTAGGCTGTCAGCCTTGGCTTGTGCTTGTTGGCTATTAGTGGTGGCCGACGGCCACCAGTCTCTTTTTCCAAATATTTGTTGACAGCTGTGCGAGCTATTGCACACTAAGCTGCATTTCCATACACGTGTATGGTTGGATGTTCCTAAGCTCAAGACTTGTTTTTCTATATATAGGGGGGTTCTTCCCCATTTTGGATGGTTAGCAATTTTAGACCAAAAAAAAATATCTCTCTCCCTAGCTTTCTTTCTCTCTCTTGATATTTTGTGCTTTGGTTGCCTAGTTTCTCTATACCTTTGCATACCAACCCTTAATCAAGCTTGACCATCTTTGAGCTGAGGTTCCTTGGAGTCTTGTTTGAGGTCTAGAAGGAGGTTTGAGCTTGAATTTGTGCCTAATTTGTGCTTCTCTTCAAAGGTATAGCACTTACCATATTTATACTTGTTTTGTATCTTTGTTTTGCCATCCATTTCAACTATTTTTGGGCTGATTTTGAACTATCAAAAATTCTGTTTTTATGGTTTAAAAGTATTAGTTTGAGGCTATTTTGGGTTAGGGGGTGGTCCACCCTCTTTGCTTCTTTGCTTGTTAAGCTTTTGTGCTATTATTCATCACTTTAAAACAAACTTTTTTGGGCCTTTTAACCACTGAATTTTAGAGGTTTTTCAGTGATAAAAAACTCATTTTGAAGTCCAAAATTGGAGCGGCTAGCTTTCCCTCATTGTGTCTTACTTGCATGCCTAGTTAGCCTCATGTATTAGCTTATTGTTTTAGCTTTTTGTGGCTTAAGTCCAGCATGTTTTAGACTATATTTAGGGCTATTTTTCCTTTGTTTTTGACTGGTTAATTCATTTGAGCCTTGTATGGCATGGTTGTAGTGTAATTTCCTTCACTAGTTTGGTGTTTTAGGGCTTTAATCACTATTATTTTGAGTTGATAGCATGTTTCAATGTTGTTTTGCACTTAATTTCAGCACTTTAATCTCTACAATCTACCTCAATTCTTCACTCTTTTGTTTGCTTTGAAAGTGGTTTTAAACCCTTTGTTTGCCTAAGTGTGAAATGAAGGTGCTACACCTAATGGTTTAATCCCTTAGGGGGTTCATTACCAACAGTGTAATGTGCCTGTTTGGCAGAAATTATTTACAGCTTATTTCAGCTTTCAGCTTAATTTAAGCTATTTTGATGTATTTGGTTTAGCTTATAGCTTATAGCTTATAGCTTTGTGGAAGTCAGAAATCAGCTTATTCTTTGAGTGGGGCAGGAGATGCTTTAAGAATAAGCTGGAAATTAGCTTAAGCTGAAAGTTATAAGCTATAAGCTGTTTAGGCATAAGCTATAAGCACTTTCCCACAGCTCTACCAAACAGGGCTAATATCTCTTTCATGCCCAAAGCTACTTGAGGTTTGAGCCATCTTTCTTTCCCTTATAGGACAATCACCAATGGACAATTGGATTAATGGATGGTTTGGTAATTAAAATGATTAAATAAAAAATGACAAGTAAAAGACGCAAGATAGGCATCTTTCGTGTTGCATTACATGTGTTCGAATCGGACGTTAATTCGAACACAAAGAAAATGAGACATTTCACACTCAAAAGTGATGAAATGTGCCATTTTCCTCGGTCACCATTGCCCTTGATCATGCATGATAGGGTGGTGGTCATTTTGGTCTTGTTTGTGCATTTATTAAACTTGTACAAACTTGGTCCCTTAGCCATCATGCATGGAAATTGCTTGATTGATAGTTTGAGGGCCAAGAGCTTCTCTCCTTTGAGCTTGTGTGATGACAAGAAGGGTAAACAATACAAACAACCTGTGAGAATACACTATTTTGCTCTGTTTTGCTCTCTGTTGCAGCATGCAAGTGTGAACCAACAGTGGCCGACAGCCACCATTAGTGGCCGACCGGCCCCTTGTCCCTCTTTTCGGCCATCAGTGATTTTTGCATAGTGTGTTCCTGAGGTGGAGCAGAGGTGTTCTGGAAGTTGGATGAATTTTCAATGATCAAATATGTGCAAACAGAGGTTGCAGCAGCAAAACGGTGTCTTTTTCGAGTGAAGGATCAAGCATGCATGCATTCCTCGTTTCTTGAGATTAGTTAGTTAGTTTAATTAGCGTTAAATCAAGCATGTGTTGTAATTAATTAGTTGTAGCTAATTAAGTGTTTCAAATAATTAGTTAGTTTAACTAGTTATTTATTTCAGTTTGTAATAATTAGTTAACTAGAATAGTTAATTAGTTTTAGATTTGTAATAATTAGTTAGCTTAATTAGCATAGCTAGTTAGCTTATTCATTCGTACCCTCCATCGCGAGGGCGTAATGTTGTAATAAGTGTGCGTGCCTGTAAGTATGTCTTCCAATCCCACGTGTTTCTCCCTTTTATTTAACCGCTTTTGATGGTTAGATTAGGAGCACATTTCAAATTAGCATATCGCATGCTTGCATCCATTCATTCGTATTGCATGCACCGAGGCTCGGCGCATCATTCAAACTGCATTGCAATTTCAATATCTTCTTTGAATATGTGTTTAATCGCATGTTGTTCAAATTGTTTCATATGCCATATTAGTAGCCGAGCCTATTAATTGCATTATTACATGTGTCGCATTAGACATCTTAACATAGTTAGGATCATGCATCTTTCTAACTAGTTTTTGTTTTGGCTTGGAGTACTAGGTAAGTCTTTATGCTTTAGCATACTTACATGCGTGTGATTTCCATGTTGCCATGATTCGCATGCTTTCCATGGCGCTATGTGCTTAAATGCTAAACTGCATAAATGCCTGTGAATGAAGGCTTGTTGTTTGAATTGGAACGATTCAGCAAATGTGAGTTTTAAGCCCACTTTGTTACGTGGCATATCATGTTTTAAGACCACTATATTTGGTGGCAAATTCGCATCTTTAAGCCCACTTGAGGTGGCAAATTCAAACTATTTTTGCAAACAAACATAAGTTGAATTGTTCCAAATTGAGCAAACTAGTCTATACTTGCTTGTGTGCGTCACATAGTAAAGCTAGTCTAATAATCAGAACAAGAACACATAATGTTTATAAAAAATCATATCATGATTAATAGAGGACGATCTTTGATCGGGCGAGCGGGGGTGCTCATTCCAGGACCTTCCCCTCTCGTACCCAAGTTCCCAAGCCAATGCAACTTTTGTGATGACGGACACATGGCCTTTGGCACGAGTCAGGATTTCCTAAATTTCCCCAAAAATAAAAATATTTAGGTGACGACTCTGTATCTAGCAAAGCAGTCCAATTTTGGCATTATTTGATTTAAAATCGATTTTCCAAAAAGGTTTGCTGGATCTGGACTCTTCGGTAATTATCAATTTCACATTGCACTTTGTGAGACTAGATTCAGAACCGCAGAAGTAAGAATTGTGAGCCTTCTTTTCAAACCCTTTCCGAAAGGCGTGGCGCAGAAAAAGGCGAGTCCACACTAGCTGACAACCATGCCTCTATCGATTGTACAACCAAAAAGGTTTTCCTTCGATTACAAACCAACGTGAACTTGTTTTTGATGGAATTGAAGTTTCTACCCCTCCAGGTTTAATATCCTCTATGTCATCCTAACGACTTTTGAGAAAAGGTTGTTGCGGATATATCTGTTATTATAGCCGCTACTCAACGAGTGGACCTAACACTCAATTCGATATTTGTAGTCTGAGAATTTCCTGATGTATTTCCTGAAGATTTACCTGGTATCTTGGTTGATCAAGAAATCAAATTCACCATTGCAATTCAGCCTAATACACAACTAATATCGAAAACTCCTTATTGTATGTCAATTGTGGAATTGAGTTGAAGACACAACTTCAGAAATTGCTTGACAATGGTTTCATATGACCCAGTACCTCACCATGGAGAGCTACAGTATTGTTCGTAAAGAAAAAGGATGGTACAATGAGATTGTGTATCGATTATTGGAAATTGAACAAAGTCACTATAAAGAATCGGTACCCTTTACCGCGAATCGATTATTTGATCAATTTCAAGGCGCTTATGTATTTTCGAAGATCGACTTGCAGTCAAGTTATCATCAAGTGAAGGTCGAAGTAGGAAGCATTGAGAAGACTGCCTTCTATAGCGACCCTAATTTTTCTCAAGTCATTGTTTATTATTATTTTTATTTTTATTATTATTATTATTATTATTATTATTATTATTATTATTTTATTTTTTGGCTTTATTAATTGCATGGATACATGAGAATTTAATGTGTGATTTAATTAATTCAATGTGATATTTAGTTATATATAATTAATCTGAATATTTATATATATTTATATTTTATGTATGTATATAAAAGGTGTTATATATATATATATATATATTGATCTTATATAGCATATTTATATATGTTGTATTTATATAGTAAAATATAAATATAATAGTAAATTAGGTTATAATATACTAGACTTAAGTTATAATCATAAGAGTGTGCAGAAGTTTTCCAAGATAGCAACAGCAGCCGAGAGAGAGAGAGAGAGAGAGAGAGAGAGAGAGAGAGAGAGAGAGAGAGAGAGAGAGGGAGACGGAGGGGAAAGAGGAGAGGGAAAAAAAGGGTTAGAGTTTTGTTTTGGTGGCTTCATTAATTCTCCAAGTATTTCTTTGATTTTCAAAAAATAATTGTGAGTGCAAAATCCACTTTCCTTGACTTGTGTTTATTTCGTTGTTTTTACTTATTTGATGTTGGTTTGATATTGTACTTGCATGTAGATGATGGATTGATTTCAACTATTTTGGTTAGTTGTGTATGCCAGGTTTAGGATTTTTATATGTATTTATTTTATGGTTGTAATCACACTCATGGATATATGAAATTAAAATAAACTAGGAACCCATAGATAAATTCTGAATACTCCATGTGATGTCCCAAAAATCGGGAACATTAGAGAATATGTTAACAATTAAATATAGGGTTTATCTAAGGTTACAAGAGTAGAAAACGTCACTAATGAGTCATTTGGATAATAACCAAGTAAGATCCCAGGAAGGTCGGAGGAGTCAATATAGCCTCTCTTCAAAGCCCAACCACCTTAGATAGCAAAGCTACCCCTTTGATAGATCTTAACAAGACATTAATACAAGGTCTACATAAGTCGACGAGACAATTAGGAATAGGTAATACAAAAGATATGTACAGATATATAATAATTACAAAATCAAGTCTTAAATACAACATGGGATCTCTCACTTACAATCTCAAACATGTTTACAAACTAGTTTCTAATCCTCCTAGGGTAGCCGTATATCCTCAAATGGTACAGTTTTGCCTTCGATCGGTCTAATAGTCTTCAATACCTGGCATGAAATGCCATGAGCTTTGAATGCCCAGTAAACGCACACATACCCCGTCCCTTTTTCCCAATCCAATACACCATCATATTTATAGCAAGCAAATAGTGAAGCATGATATTCAAGTCAATAACAGCAATTTCCATAATAGAGGAAAGGAACATGTCATTCAAATAGATAACAAGGTTATAATGTTAGTGGTTAGTATTCTAGAAATCCCCCAAAGAGATTTCATCCTCCCAACCACAAGAATTGGACACCCGACTATTCAAAACTCCCCATTTTGTTGCTTTGTTACAGAACTTACCTCGGATGCCTACCAACGGTTATATACCGCGTAGCGCCAATCGCAGGGCCTCAAAAGGGACGGCGAAAAGATTTTATCTCCTGAATCCAACCTTATCCTTCCAAAAAAGTTTTATCCTTCTGAATGTCCCATCCAGACCCAACCTTATCTCACCAATCAAACCATCACAAAGAGTTCGAATACGTCTGTTCCATTCTAGGGTTTTACGCGACAACCGCTTGCGCAAGACTTAACCTTCAATTAGGGAGCACATCCCATCAATCCATACATAACACATTATCATCTCTTCATTATTCAAGTGATCGAAAACCCAATACCATCCTAATTAAGTTTTCCGTTTGGATCAATGTTTTAAGTCAAGTTAGAACAAACTCAACAAGATAGTAATATCCACATAAGATAAGGAACATAACCATAACACATGCAATATCATACCAAGACATGATCATAAACTAATAAGCATATTCATATACACAAGAGCATAAAACACTCATGCAAAACTAAATTTCTAGATTCAGTACCATTTAAAGATTAAAATCAAAAGGGCTATTTCAGATTTTTCCCGAACTCAGGCTTCCTATGGTTTGTAAAGAATTTAATCTAGTTTTCAAAACATGTTTTGGAAATGCGATAGCTTTTCTAGATTTTTATTTATTTATGAAATGCTCTAGCGCTGTCCAGATTCGTCGACCATTACGAAAATTGAATTTTCTTTCAAACTGCCCACTTTTTTTCCAATGAAGCCAATTTTCCTTTAAATCTAAATCCTTAAGGAAGATTTTGATATAAAATGGAGGTCCAGAAGATTTTTATTCATTTTTATAGAATTTTTGCAAGTTGGCTGCAAAATAGATTTTTCTGGCACAGTTCTTGAAATAAGAAAGTTGGTGAGAAAAAAGGTCAACTAGAGGAAAATTTTCAATTCTCTTGTGATGAAAACATGATAAATAATATGTATTAAACTCAAAGATTTAAGGTGCAGGTGTGCCTTTGAAAAATTTGAGAGATTGATATAGAAAAAGGTAGTCTTATACTGATTAAGAGAAATACAAGAAAGGTAGAATCAAGGTTCAACTCCTTTCATTTTCAACACAAGAATACCATCAAAACACATCTGAAATGAATTTTTAAAACTTATAAGAGCATGTATTTGAAAGGAAAAATAAGAAAGAGTTGTATTGTGGCTTACTTAATTGCCTAGTGAAATGTTTGCACAATTTTTTCCTCTTTTCCTCTCCTCCACTACCAAAGTTCACTCTCTTCCTCTTCTTTCTTTCTCTCAACTGAATGTGTAGGTGTGTGAGTGTGTGAGATGTGTAACATGTGGAGGGTGGTGGTGTTTTTATAATAAAATTGATGTAAAAGGTCCAAAATGCCCATTGGTTGGAATAGAATGGAATTGAGATGTATTTGGTTGAAATGTAGTGAAATGAGGGATCATTATGGAGCCTAATCATGTATTAAGGCATGATCTAGTTACGGTTAAGCTTAAGTAGAACCAAGATAGTTACAAGTACAAGACAACTTTCCTTGAATTATGGTACCAAGGTCAAATTTTCCTCCATAAATCATGCAATGTTGTTTCCAAAAGTCCACTACAAGTGTATATCCTAGGGTGGCTAGCCATGTGATATAGATTTGAGGGTCTTTTCTCATTTATTTATATATATACATATTGTAGATATTTTTAAAAAGGATTATAATATTGGAGGTGTGCTTTTATATGTATAAAGAATGATTTGGGCTTAAGATGTAATTAAAATAAAATATGTGGGTTTGGAATTAATTAGAATATCTATTTCAAGTGTAGTATTAATTAAAATAATGTTAGGAAAAATAATTTGGTTCGAATGATCTTCCTTTGAATTAAAGGACATACAACAGAATGAAAATGATAAAAATTGAAAATTAGAATTTTAAGCTACTAATCTAAAATTTGAGAGTTAATTAATTAATACTAGAGTGTTAGAAATGATTTCTAAGTTAATGAGATCAATTAGGGTTTGTATGGGTTCATCCGTGATATGGTTTCAGTCCTAGGGTTAATTTTGCGAATAAACAGGGAACTAAGGGCTTTATTATAATAACTCAAAAGTAAGGGTCTTACTAGGTTTTACAAAATTTTGGGGTCTCACACTCCACCATGACTCCATGAATTGTTATTTTATTTGAGTGTTGGTGAGAAAAGGTGTATAAAAAAAAAGTGAGGATTATGAGATTTATTTAAATGTCGTAGGCTTGGCATTGTTATGTTTGTTCTCATGAGTAGATGAGGGGTGTGTATAGATATATTGGGGGTGTTTGGTGAGGCTTTTTTGAGCCAACTTATGGCTTCTGGCTTTTAAAAAGTTATTTTGGACTGTTTGGTTAAACTTATCTCAAACAGCTTCTCATTCTAACAACTTATTTTAAGTCAAAAAAGCTGATTCTGAGAAGCTGTTCACCCCTTGCTTCTGATTATCAGCTTCTGCTGTGGACATGTTAATTTACGGTTATACTCTTAAATTTTTTTTATTTTTTATTTTTTTAAAAATAGAAAAAGACCCAAATGGACTATAAAATATTATTATTATTTTTTTATGAGAAATGTAAACAAATAGTGAATAATAAAAAATAAAAATTTATTGAAAAAGCTACTTCACAGCTTATTTAACAAACATTACTCAGCAACTTAATCTATAATCCAACAGCTGTACCAAACAGATTAACAGCTTCTGATTAAAGTCATAGTCTATAATCTGTTAAGCTATAATCTATAATCTGTTTTAACAGCTACACCAAACAGTACCATTGTTGCCTCGTTCTGGAGTAGATGAGTACTTTGATTTACGCGCGTACATATATGCTAACTGTTCGGAGAGTATGGGTAAAATTCGGGACGATATCCCCGTGCAAGTTTGGCTTCGGAGTGTCGTTAGGTATACAGGAGGCACATGAGATATATGAGTAGGCCGGAAGTGAAGGACCCAAGTGGTGGAGTTAAGGTACAAAAAATTAAATATGAACTTATTGGTATAGTTTGAATTGTTTTGATTTGTACATCTTGAATAATAGTTAATAACCTTGATAAATTATGAAATTTAGGCAGACACATGTAAACGTAATTTTAAACAATTTTTGTATTTTAACTTTTTACTAAAAAGATCAATTAGAACTTGTAATCGGATGATCTTTGTTATAATAGTTTTTATTCATTTTATCAATGCAGACTTTTGATGCTGTTTTAACCCACGAAATGAGCTCATTTTCATTGATTTCATGTAAATTGAAGTAAAACATTATTTTGAACATTTTTTGCGTTTTGAACTTTTCGGAAAAAATCATCTTAGGACAGTTTCTTTTCGTTTTCAGCTTCAGGTTTTTCAATGGAAATCCATCTAGGTTCTTCTATCAAGTTTTTTCTCAACTTGTTCAGTTTCTACTAAATCCTTCTGCACTACCTTTCAATAAATTATATTCTATGCAACTTTTGTTCTTTGAGTTTTGGTCAATTCGAATGATTTAAGCATAAAGCGGTGAATTTTTATATTTCTTTAGTAATTTACTTATGATTAAATTATACTAACTTTATTTTTTTGCAGAATGATGGAATTTACTAACTTTTTATACACAGCTAACCCACCATATTTGTTTTATTATTTTTATTTTTTTTATATACTCAATTTATATTTAGTTGTGTACGGACAAGAAACTAAATGCCACCGTATCTTGGGGAAATTACCCTTCGTCTGGGTGCTAGTGGAACTACTTATCTGGTCCCGTAATAAGAATTAAATGTACTTTTGTTTGTGTTTTGTGGACACATGGGTGTCAAATCTTGTACTCATACTAGTATACTTGTATATTGACATGTTTTGTCTTTTGGCATCTCGGGTGCATTCTAGTTGGAACTACGGTGGTGACGAGAAATAACTACAGTTGTAGGACATGTCTCTCGAACTTCTTTTGTTTTCTTGAGTTTAGGGTTGATATTAGTTTAGTTATTTATTTATTTTATTTTTTTTACCTTAGTATTTTGATAATTTGGCATTGTGGATTATTTTTTAACTTTGCATTATTTAAGTTGTTTTGACTATTTATTGCTGCTTTAATGTTGGAGGTATTAGATAGTTATGAATTTATGATGGATGGTTTAGTTGGCGTTTTATTTTATTTTTTTATCCCTTGTAATTTGTTTTTAGCATTGAAATTTACATAATCCAAAGTGAGACGAAAACATTTTAGATTTTGTTTCACCCCAAAGATTTGGATGATGGAATATTGATTGGAATTTAATCCTAATTTAATATTTAATTATCCAAATTTTGGGGCGTGACAATTTGGTATCAAAGCTCTAGGCTACCATAGACTTGTGAGAGTTTAGGTAATCCTTAGATTGTGGAAACATTAGTTAGCTGGTTTAGTTTGGTAGTTGAATTTATTCTAAGTATTTATGAACGAATTCTTTTTGTGTGTTTAACCTGAAGGTGATGGGTAGAAGGTATAATTTGAGAAATGCTGAGCCTAGTGGCACAGGGAAAAAAACAACTTCTAATGCGGTAGCGGCGACTGTTATCGGGGCAACCAATACTGTGCAAGTTAATGTGGGGGAGATGATGGCTCATTTACTTCAGATTGTGAAGAACAATAATCAAGGCCAACAAGGAGATCCCTTTGCGAAGAGAAACAAAGACTTTGGTTCTTTGGGAGGTCAGAAATTCTCTAAAGATGGAGGACCCACTACAGTTGACTCTTGGGTCTAGAAATGCGAGATGGTGTTTGGTCGTATGCAGCTCACCGAGATCCAAAAACTGGAGTTGGCTACTGTAAACCGCCCGTAGAACTCCCGGGCTCCGCGCGCGAGGGTGCGAAATCCGTTTTGTTCTTGGCTACTACAAGTTCGGACTCATGTCACGGTTCTGAATCTAATCTCACAAAGTGCAATGTGAAACCGATAAATCACCAAAGAGTCCAAATCTAGCAAATCGTATTGAAAAACTGATTTTTATAAAGAAGTGCCAAACATGGACTGCTTTTCCAAATACAGAGTCGCCACCTAAATATTTTATTTTGGGGAAATTTAGGAAACCCTGACTCGTGCCTAAAGCCACGTGTCCGTCATCACCAAAGTTGCCTCGGCTCGGGAACTTGGGTACGAGAGGGGAAGGTCATGCAATAAGCACCCCCGCTCGCCCGATCAAAAGATCGGCCTTTACTAAGCATGATATTTTGTTTTTGAAAACACATGTGTTCTTATTCCGGTTATTAACCTAGAATTACTATGTGATGCGCACAACATACAAGTATAGACTAGATCCCCTAAGTTGGAACAAAACATGCATGTTCGTTTGTGAAAATGATTTGAATTTTACTACTCGCAAGTAGGCTAAAACGAGGATTTCAATGAATTGTTCCAATTCAAGCAATCCAACATTCACCCACAGGCATTCAAGCAATTAAACACTTAAGAAGCTAGCCACTGGCAAGCATGCTATCATGGCAACATACACATCTCATGTAGTATGCTAAAGCGTAAACACTCACAGTGTACTCCGAGCCAAAACAAAGAACTAGTTAGAAATCATGCATGATCCTAGTTCATGTTAAGATGGCTAATGCAATACATGCAAAAATGCAATTAAAATAGGCTCGGCTATTCTAGAATGGCATATGAAATGCAACTTGATAACATGCTGTTGAACACGTATTCAAGTAAATGTATTGAAATACAATGCAGTTAGTATTATGCGCCGAGCCCGGTGCATGCAATACAGATAAATGGATGCACGCATGCAAGCATAAGGATGCTAATCGAAATATGCCCTACAACTAACCATCGTAAGCGGTTAAGAAAAAGGGAGAAAGAAATGGAGGTTGGAAGACATGCATCACACACACACACACGCTTATTACAATAGTTGGCCCTCTTGACGGAGGGTCTGAATAAGAAGCTAACTAGCTAATCTAAGCTAATTAAACTAATTATTACACAATGAAGCTAATTAACTAACAAGTTAACTAACTAGTTATTACAACACAAATAAGCAGCTAAACGCATTAACTACTTAAATACAGAACCAAAGCATAAACTAGGTAATGAAAGAAACTAAGTAAAACAGTAAAACAGGAGCCTCAAAGGGAGAAGAATGCACGCATGCTCGCTCGCCTCGTTCGAAAATCCGTCGCGATGCCCCAACTTGCCTCTGTTTGCAATTGTTCTCAGAACCTTGCATAAAGCTCCAGAAAACTTCTAACTCACCTTGGGGACCTGTAGGAGGGCTGCCGACCAGTTGTTGATGTTTCCAGCCACTGGTCGACCACTTTCCAATGCTGTAGACCAAAAAAGTGGTCGGCCAACTAGTTTTTCTGGTTGGCCGACCAAGTTTTTGCTACATTTTTCCAATTTGCTGCAACAAAGAGCAAGAAAGGGTATGGCAATGTATTTCCAAGATATGTGTGCATAACCACCCTCCCTATCATTTCATGAGCTCGAGGGAGTGTGGTTCTCGACCCTCGGGCCACCAATCAGGCATCTCGATGCATGATGGCCGAGAAGCCAAATTGCACAATTCAATGTAAGATGAATGCACACATAAACACATAAAGCCTTGAACTCTATCATGTATGATCAAGAGCGTCGGTGACCGAGAATTGAGGCACATTTCATCACTTCAAGTATGAAACGTCCCTCCTTTCTCGTGTTTGGACTAACACCCAATCCAAACACAATGCAACAACAAGCATGCAAACATGCAATGCAACATGACATACACAATGCAATGTAACAACCTAGCATACGCAATGCAAAGAACATAAGCATGCACAATGCAAATAAGGTGCTCAATGGACTTAAACCAAAAATGGACAGACCTCAGTCATGCCCAAATCGGTGGCCATAATGATGAAACTAAGGCATGAAGAGCATATACAAGCATGCACATGCAATGGCCCATTAGCAAGGCATAAGAGCACAACTCTCAAGAGTGCTCAAAGAGTGACAAATGTGGAAGTGTAACAACACTAAAAGCTCTAAAATAAAGTATGAAATGATGCCAAATCATTCAAACAACACAAGTATAGCATACTAGAGTCCTTAAGGCATAAGGCTAGCGAAGAGGACTACAAAGGGACATGCAATACATGGCATGAATGCATGAACCAACCATGGACAGAGCTCAAATAGGTCTAAACAAAGACCAAATCATGCTAAGATGGGGGCTCAGAGGTCTAAGTAAGATGGGACACATGCTAGGCCATAAACAAGGCAACAATGCACAACCCTTAAAGGCAATCAAAGCATGAAAGAAGTGGGAACATAACAATGCTATAAACTCTGAAATATCATGATAAATGATGCCAAATCATATACATGATACAAATGAACCATGTTATGGTGCTCAAAACGCAAAGCTAGCATAGGCACTTGTACAACAACTATGCAAAACATGAAGCATATGGCAAATACAACCCAAAATAGTCCTAGAACATGTCAAAATGATGCTAAAACATGTATGGAAGGAAGCCAAAATAAGCTAGCATGAAGGGCATGAAGCATGAACCAAGCAAGGCCAAAAGGGAGGGACACTACACCTATCAAGACCAAGTATGAGATGGATTCGCCAACAAAAATCAGAGTTATATCATGGCAAAATAGCCCCAAAAACACATTGAAATGATAGCTCACAAGCTTAGGCATGAAGGCATACACAAGGACTCATTCTTAAGGCATAAAGGACCAACCCTTCAATGCATTGAAAGAGTGATAATGCAAGTGCATGAACATGAAATATGGACTGAAATTGCATTTCAAATGATGCCAAATCATTCAAATAGGCCAAGCAATGCATGCTAGTGGACTTGATACACAAAGCTAACAAGCTAGAATGCATTATAGCTATACAAAGCATGGCATGCATGACCAAGACAACACAAATCAAAGCTAGAGCATGCTAAAACATGGACAAAAGCTTCTAAGAGTTAAGCCCAAAACATGCTAGAATGATAGTCTAAAGCATGGTACACATTAGGCTAGTTCATGGAATTACACTACAAGTGTATGGAGCATACAAGGGGCCATTAAACCAAACCTTAACAGAGGTATAAGATGACAATACAATACCAAAAACATGCTGAGATGGACTCAAAACAAGCTAGAATGACATGCTACTTCATGAAGCATATAAGACTAGTTTATGAAAGTTACACTACAAGTGTATAAGGCATGCATGGGATGCTCAAGACAACCAAAAACAGTGGTATGCCATCTCAAAATAATCCCAAATACATGCTAAGAACAATCCAACACAAGCTTAATAAACATGCTCAAACAAGAGGCATTCAAAGCAAGCATTCAAGACACAAGGAGAGGGGGTGACCCTCTCCTATTTGGGACCTCAAAACACCACTTCCACCACTGAAATTCCTCTGAGTTTCAGTGGTAGAAAGGAAATGCAAATGCTAAGACAAGAGCCAAAAGGAATGGCTCAAAACAAGGGTTAACAAGGCCTAAGAGGGGGTAGACCACCCCCAATACAAAAGTGACCTTAAACAAACATTTTAAAGACTGAAAAATAGAACTTTTTTTAGTTTAAAGTCAAGGCAAAAATAGCATGCAAATAGATCCAAAAGCTTAAGCAAAGATAAGGGTTTAAAGGGTTAGAAGCTCACCCTTGAAGAACACCTTCAAAGCTGCAACTCCAACAACCTCTTTGAGCTCAAACCAGTCCAAAAACTCCAAAACAAACCTCAAAGTGCCTCAGTAACAAAAGGATGGTGTTGGAGTGTGTGTTTGTGTGTTAAAGTGTGATAAAAGAACACTTTTAAGCACAAAAATGAAGAGACGGTGCAAGATAGATACAAAGGTGTATGTATAACTCTCAAGCACAAAATTCTAAACCTAAAGGAGGAGGGTGGAGGTTCTCCCTTATAGAGAACAAGCAACAAGCTTGTTGGACAAGCTTTTGGCCTAAAGCCATCCCTCCATACACGTGTATGGAGGATGGCTTTTATGCCTTCCAGTTGGCACAACTGGCTCTAAAATATCTCCAAAAAGGTGATGAAAAGCTGCCGACCACTTGAAGTGGTCGGCCAGTTACTTGTGGTGGTCGGCTGACCACTATAAGTGGTCTCCCAAGAAGAAAACTGGTCGGCCGTGGGTAGGAGAAGTCTACACACTGAAAGCAAGCCAATGGTGAGGTGGCCGACCAGAAAAGGTGGTCCAAAGACCAAGAACACCAGTTGGCCGACCAGGAAACTGGCTGGTGGGGAGGAAAGTGGTCTCCAAGGGGAAGAACTGGTCTCTCACCCCTGTATCACCTTCCAAACAAGGAAAGCAGGGTTTGTGCCAAAAACAAACCAAAAATGATGCAAGACGAAAGTTCGGGAGGCAAGGCGCGCAGCCGGAAGCCTCGAAAACTAGTCTACCGGCATCAAAAGTGGTCTCCCACCACAAAAGTGGTCTCCCAGACCACAGTGTCCCTCTAGGCAGAGCCAACAAGGTGTGGTTCAAAAACCAAGCCAAACAGCGAACGTTAAGTGGTCCCGAGACAAGGCGCGAGGCCGAAGGCTCTGAAAACCGAAAACTAGTCTCCAAGTAGGAATAGTGGTCTATGACCACGAAAAGTGGTCTACGACCACAAAGAGGTGGTCTACAAGACCTCTCCCTCCCTCCACGAAAGGGAAACAAGGCTTGGTCCACAAACCGAGCCAAAGCACAAAGAGTTCAGAGGCCTAGTGGCAAGGCACTCAGCCAAAAAACTCCGGAAACGCAAACGAGCATAACATGCACTATCACCGAGCGCTCAATCGATGACGTTTGAGTCTTCAGGTTGGTCAAAAATGGGATTTCTACAGTTGCCCCTCTTTGACAGAACTCGGAAGTCAATAAGTGATGGGAGTGAATGTCAAAGCCTAGAGACGACCCATTATTGACAAGGCGAAGACTTAGACAGACAGGCAAGATAACAAAGGGATGCGCCCGCAAGCAGGGGCAAACTGCAAATGACATGCACAAAGCCAAACATAACTTATGATCATTCAAAGAAAGCTGTAATGAAGCAATTATGCAAAATAAATGCAACAATTTAAGCAAAGAGAATACGAACCAAACCACATTACATGCAGAAAAGATGTAAGAGAATTATACAATTCTCATTGCGTCTCACGTGGAGTACATACAATACCGTCTGGTCGCACCAGCCTCAAATGAACCGTACAATATCGTGCCTGCATAAGAAAGAAACTTAACAGGTACAATATAGTTAGAAACACATGTCCCATGTTATAACATGGTACAATTCCAATGCGAGATAAATGCGTGCATACACAATGCCGATGGAAAGGTGCGTAGCAATGCAAGTGAAAAGTGCGTGACAACGCAAATGAAAAGTGCAGGTAGAGTGTGCATAACAATGCGGGTGAGGGGTGCTTGACAATGCAACCTAAGTGTGAGCATAACAATGCGGATGGAGGGATGCATGACAATGCAACCTAAGTGTGCGCATAACAATGCGCGAGAAATGAGCATAACAATGGATTTGAAATATGCAACTTCAAAAGAACGTTCGAAGCAAAATACTGAAAATGGAGATACAAGCCTTAATGCGAACAATTTAACCGGAACCTCCGAGTTACCTCTCGGAGGGGTCACAACATATTGAAAAAGGATACACCTCGCTCCTGACGAGTAATGATGAGCCACGCATCAAAGACTTGACTTAAAGTTCCCGCGGGGACATTTCGAGCCGAAAAGTGTACTTTTCTTCCACTTTCTCGAGAGTCGAGGACTCCAATCACCACCAAAACACACAGGGAGAACAATGGCACTCTGGAGATCATCTAGGAGGCTGGCCAACCAGTTAGATCAATGGCCGACCAGTTATTGACCACCAAAGTGGTCGGCCGACCAAAAAAACTGCTGGCCGACTAGTTTACACAACTTCGGGGCAGGTTGGTCTTTTCACATGGAGATCTTTAAAAACTCAACTCCAAAACACTTTTCATCACACCTCCAAGGCCGAAATATATTTCTCTTCCTCCCTAGACCCTTTTCTCTCTCAGATCTGCACTTTATACGCGTTGTCCAACGCCCCACACGAAGTTATTTCGCGAAAACTTTCGATTCTCTTCATTTTGAACCGATTAGAATTTGTTTTCGGAACTTCTTTCTCCATTTTCACCACTTGAGGTATGTTTGTCTCGAAGTTTAGCATCTTTTCCGGGGCGTTGACTTATGTTGACTTTTTCTCTTCTCGAGAGTTGACTTTTTGCAATTTTGGCCCACTTTGCTCATTTTTGCATCTTTTTTGCATCCTTTTGCAGATGGCTGACGATATTCCATACGGCGAAGACTCCCCGAGAGTAGAGGATGAGCCCGACATTATACCGTTGCCACTGGGGATGCGGCCATTCGACCCGGAGGGGTATCGCCCGCAGGAGCATATCCTACCTCCTAGCACCTTCTATCATTTTACCGATTTTGCGCAACGGGCACCCACAGACTTGCTGTTATGGAAGCCGGAGTCTCATCTATCGCATCATGCGCGCGAGGTGCGTACTTCACTTTTACATTTTCATGCTTTCGCTATGTATCATGTATGTTCATTCTGACCACATTTACATACACAACACTTTGCTCATTCTTGAACATAACCTGCACACAGCATCCGGTTCATTTGGGCACACAGCACAATTGGGCACATAGCTCATTTTGGCTACACAGCACATTTGGGCACACAGCACATCTTGGACACACAGCACATTACACAGTATTCTGTTCATTTGGTACGCAGCTACAACATAACACTTTGTTCATTTGGCACGCAGCTCTTAACACAAAACTTTGTTCACTTTGCACGCAGCTCTTTTGGGCACTCAGCTCATAACATAGCACACTGTTCAATCTAAACGCGCAGTTCATAACATAGTATTTTGTCCATTGGGCATGCAGCTCATAACATAGCACACTGTTCAATCTGAACACGCAGTTCATAACACAATATTCGGTTTAGTCGGCACGCAGCTCATAACATAGCACACTGTTCAATCTGAACGCACAGTTCATAACACAGTATTCTGCTCAATCTGAACACACAGTCCATAATGCAGTATTTTTGCTCAATCTTGAACACAGTTCATAAAGAAGTTTTTTTATTTTTATTTTTTTTTGCTCAATCTGAACACACAGTTCATAACGCAGTTTTTGCTCAATCTGAACACATAGTTCATAACGCAATTTTTGTTCAATCTGAACACACAGTTCATAACACAGTTTTTTGGCTCAATTTGAACACGCAGTTCATAACGCAGTTTTTTTGATCAATCTGAACACGCAGTTCATAACGCAGTTTTTGCTCAATCTAAACACGCAATGCATAACGCAGTTTTTTGCTTAATCTGAACACACAGTTCATAACGCAGTTTTTGCTCAATCTGAACATGCAGTTCATAACGCAGTTTTTGCTCAATCTGAACACGCAGTTCATAACGTAGTTTTTGCTCAATCTGAACACACAGTTCATGACGCAGTTTTTGCTCAATCTGAACACACAGTTCATAATGCAGTTTTTGCTCAATCTGAACACACAGTTCATAACGTAATTGTTTTTGTTTAATTTGCACATGGCTCATAACACTGCTCAATTTGAACACACAGTTCATAACACAGCATTCTGTTTAATTTGCACATGGCTCATAACACTGCTCAATCTGAACATACAGTTCATAACACAGCATTCTGTTTATTCTGCACACGGCTCATAACACTGCTTTGAACAGACAGTTTATAACACAGCATTCTTTTAATTCTGCACACGGCTCACAACACTGCTCAATCTGAACACACAGTTCATAACACAGCATTCTTTTAATTCTGCACAGGGTTCATAACACAGCATTCTTTTAATTCTGCACACGACTCACAATACTGCTCAATACAAACACTCAGTTCATAACACAACATTCTTTTAATTCCGCACACGGCTCACAACACTGCTCAATCTGAACACACAGTTCATAACACAGCATTCTGTTTGATTTGCACACGTCTTATACATAACATTATGTTTTTTCTGAAACTGAATACATCTGTTGTTTCTACACGCAGGTATCTTCCCATTTCACACGGGGTTACGGGCCGATCATTGCCAAAGAGTGGTACATGGAGCTCCCAGATGCTGTTTGGCATATCATTGATGAGGCAGGGTTTGGCCCATTTTGTATGGGGTTGTCGCGTCATCCAGCAAGCAGGACCCTTCTGGGCGCACTTGTAGAGAGATGGTGGGACACCACCAACTCCTTTCATTTTTCTGCCACCGGGGACATGACGATGACCCCGTATGACTTCTCCATGCTAACGGGCCTTGACATGGCAGGCCGGCCGATCCCATATGATACCGAGATGGGTGAGTAGGAGGCGGCTTAGACGTATCTGCTCGAAGCCCATCCGTCGATCGACAAATCATCAGGCAGGGTCAGGTACACCTGGTTTACAGAGCAGTACAGGAGGACTATGCCCGAGACCTTTGAGGCCATACAGCAGTATGCCCGGGGATTTTTGATGTTCCTTCTCGGTACCACTCTGTTCTCCGACAGGGGGAACACAGTCGGGCTTTATCTACTGAGTGCTCTGGTAGACCTATCACAGGTCCGACACTTTGATTGGGGTGGCGCTGGCCTCGCTACCCTTTATTGCTACATGAGCACGACTTCCCGATAGCGGGGGACCATAGTAGGCGGCTACTGGAGAGCCTGGGAGGTACATTCTGCCCTCTTGATTTATATTTCTACTTTTCATTATCTGTACGCAGCGCACTGCACACATTGCACACATCATATTCTGTTCTCTGCATTCTGCACTCAGCATTCTGCATTCTCTGTACATTCTGTATTTGCATTCTGCACTCAGCATTCTGCATTTTCTGTACATTCTATATTCGCATTCTGCACTCAACATTCTGCATTCTCTGTACATTCTATATTCGCATTCTGCACTCAGCATTCTGCATTTTTTGTACATTCTATATTTGCATTCTGCACTCAACATTCTGAATTCTCTGTACATTCTGTATTTGCATTCTGCACTTAGCATTCTGCATTCTCTGTACATTCTGTATTCGCATCCTGCACTTAGCATTCTATATTTTTTGTACATTCTGTATTTGCATTCTGCACTCAACATTCTGCATTCTCTGTACATTATGTATTATGACAGCCACTGTCTTTCCTTTCACAGCTGTGGGTTTACGACTACTTCCCGACGCTCGCTCCCGAGCCGGAGGTCGAGGCACCACTAGGTGTGCCATATTCACATAGATTCGATGGTCAGTACCGGTCCAGACCTTGGGAGACATTGCCATATCTCCGGCAGTACTTCGACACTGTGCGGGCGACAGAGGTAAACCAGAACTCTCAGTTCTTCATGCTTTCAGTTTTGATTTATCTTGCATATTTATGACAACTAATCAGTTTATGCATTTGTTATCCGCAGATCACCTGGCAGCCTTGGTTGGCGATGCCTGGTTATTCTCGATTCCAGTTTCCCAGGGCATGGGGCACCTCCTGATACAGGGTTTTGTTTGAGGGACCAGCCGGTAGAGCCTGGTTTCTCGGGGATCGCTTCATGCGTCAGACGATGGGCAATCCCGCTCAAGAGATCCTCTCACCGCCTCCACTGGACATGCGTTCTATAGAGAGTCTCACCCCCCGAGAGGTTGATGACCTTATGCAGGGTGCCAATGCAGTCCTTTTCCTGGAGGAGGGGGAGTACATGACATACAGCCATACATACTTGATGACTCCACTGACAGGTGTCCGTACTCCTACGAGGAAGGTTGCTGATGTGCCGTTGTCGAGTCGCGCTCGAGTTGTAGACATCCCTTCCACTAGCAGGGTTAACACATCAAGGGATAGGGCTAGAGGGACGCCCTCGACTTGCCTATATGCTGGGTGGCCAGTTCTTCGGACCGTGCTGACGGGCTGACAGTATGGGACATCTTACCTGATTCCACTGGAGCCTCCATTGCCCGATCATCGATACGTCAGTGACCCTGACTCACCACTGGTATGCTCTACAGTTTTCATTTATCACTCAAATATTTAGACATTCATTCACTCACTGATGACTTGAACTTGCATCTGCAGCCTCCCAGAGAGTATACTGAGGGGTTACTCGGACTGGTGGCCTTACTCGAGAGCATGGTCCTGAGGAGGGAGATCCTGTATGCCTCCGGCATTCTGGTACTCTTCAATTTCCTTGCATTTATCATACTTCTGATGACATATGGAAATTGAACATTTCACTAAATTGATTCACTACATTGATTCACCACATGTGTAGAGCACATCTGACACATCACATTCACATACTATATCTGCATGCACACTGTAGACACCCCATTTTTGACCGACCTTAAGACTCAGACGTCACCGATTGAGCGCTTGGTGATGTTGCATATCGTGCTCGTTCAGAAGTCTCAGAGTCGCGGCCGTGAGCCCTGCCTTCGGACTTCCGAACCCTCTTCTGTGCCTTGCCTCGGTTTGCAAACCAGGCTCAGTTTTCTTTGTTTCTTTTCTTGAGGGGAGGGAGAGGTCCCGTAGACCATCTCTCAGTGGCCGTGGGCTACATTTTGTGGCTGTAGGCCATTTTACCCATTTCGGAGCCCGGTTTCCGGTTTTTCGGGAACGTTGGCCGTGTGCCTCGGTTCGGGACCGCCTAACCATCTCCGTTTGCCCCGATTTTTGGCATGCATCTTATTTACTCCCTTTTTAGGGACACTGAGGTCTGAGAGACCCACTTCGTGGTCGAACACCACTCCCGGTGCCTAACAGCCAGTTTTCGGGGCCTCGGGCTGCGCGTTTCGGCCCCCGAACCTTCATTTTGCATCGGTTTGGGCTCATTTTTGGTGGAGACCTTATTTTCACTATTAGAAAGATTGTAGGAGGGTGGGAGGCCAGAAATTTTGCTGAAAAGCCAACTTCTTTTTGGTCAAAAGTGGTTTAGCATGAATCCGGGAAGGAGAAAAATCTGCGTGGCTTCACCGAAACGGGCGTAACTCTTTGCACAAGAGGAATTAAGATATGAGGCCACCACCATTGGAAAGATTACTTCCAGGGCTTCATTTTGCACTCAAGAATCTCCCAAGTCCAAGTCCAGGGGGGGAGATGTGGTTGGTTGAAGTCTGGTTGGACCGAATCTGCGCGGCTTCACGGAAAAGGGTATAACGTTTTCTACAGGAGGAATTTTAATGCAAGGTTTGCGCCATTGGAAAGCTAACTTCTGGGGCTTCATCCTAGGGGGTGACCGGCCACTTTTCTCCCTTTGACCTAGCCGGCCGGCCACTTTTTCTGGCCGGCCGGCCACTTACCTAGTGGTTGACCTTTTTCTCCTTTTTAAACTGGCCGGCCATAATCTTTACACTGTGGACATTACAGCTATATAGCTGTTTGCCCCAGAAAATATCTCAATCCGGGGGATATTTTGTGGGGGGAAAGCCTTGGTCCTTTTTCCCCCACCCTTTCCTTCCATGCTCCCTCTCTTTTGGTCCTTATAACCAGCAGGTGGCATTGGTATTGAGGGTTAGAAAATTTGCTCTTCAAGCTTGAATACAAGAATCCCTCTTTATCTCTCTCATTTCCTTGAAAAACTTCCAAGTCCTACACCACCATTCCTTCTACACCACCACCCCCCACCCTTCCATCCTCCATTCCAGAAGATTGAAGGTGTTCTCCAAGGCCTAAGGAGCCACAAACTCAAGCCAAGAGGCAAACAAAGTCAAGTCTTCAAGGGTAAGTTCACTTTCCCTCTTTTCTAGCTCATTTTTATAACATTTCTTAGCCTCTCTTTCTTGTATATTTGAGCTCCGACGAAAACTGAAAAGGTCATTTTTTTGAGCTCATTTTCATGTTTCATTAAGGGCTCAACCCTGTTTGAGCCCCCCATGTTGCACTTGCTTCAATATCCTCCTTGAATGTCATTTTTTTGCATGCTTTGGAAGCCCATTATGCTTTCATTTTTGGGCATTTTACAGAACTAAAAACAGGCTTATTTTGAGCCCCTCTTCAACATTGAAGAAGGGCTCAACACTGTTTGGGACCTCCATACTACACTTGCCATTATATCCCTCTTTGGTCCCCATTTCTTGCATGTTTTGGTAGCCTATTATGCTTCGGTTTTTGGCCTTTTTATAGTACTAAAAATAGTCTTATTTTGACCTTCTTAACATGTTTCATTAAGGGCCTTTGGCTGTTTGATGAATATTTTGTACACTTTGTGTTATAGCCACTTTTGAGCCTTATTTTGCATTGCATTTCTAGCATGTTTGTATACTGTTTTGGTCATTTTACAGTTCTGTAAATATGCATATTTTTGGTCCCTCTTCAATGTTGTAGAAATGAATTTTTCAGTTTGGGCTTTGCATATACCACTTGCCTCTTTGGCCACCTTTTGGCCCATTTTCTTGCATAAGAGCTTAGCCATACCTATGTTTGTTTTTGAGGTTTTTACAGTTCTGTAAATGTGATTATTTTGGGCCCCTCTTCAATGTTGTTGAAGGGCCCTAACCTATTTGGAGTTAGCAGCTGTGAGTTGCTTCATAATCTCATGTTTAGGGCCATTTTTGCATGCCATTGTTGCCCTATCTTTGCTTGCTTTTTGGCCATGATTTGTACTGGAAAAATGCTTATTTTGGGGCTGTCTTGCTTCTGTCTTTTCATTCCATGTACCAATTATGCATGCTTTGTATAGCTGTAGTTCATTCTATGCGCCTAATTTGCATTTCGGGAGAGATTCCATGCATCGGGTGTGTTTTCGCCTCATTTCGGGGCTGTTTTCCCCCACATTTCATTGCTGAAAATCCATTAGCATGTTTGCATATCATGTTTCCATGCATTTGCATTGCATATACCATTGCCTCGGTTTGCGTGCCCGCGTGCACGCATTTCGAGGCACTTCATTTTCATCCATCGGCCTCTTATGTGAGTGTGGCTGAGGCTCTCTCATGTTAGTATAAGTCCATGTTGCATTCTATATGCCATTTTCATGCCATTGCATTGCATATACCATTGCCTCGGTTTGCGTGTCCGTGTGCACGCATTTCGAGGCACTTCATTTTCATCCATCGGCCTCTTATGTGAGTGTGGATGAGGCTCTCTCATGTTAGTGTAAGCCCATATCATATTTCTCTATCATTTGCATTGCGTATGTCACTTTCTCGGTTTGCGTGCCTGTGTGCACGCATCTCGAGGCGTCTCATTTTCACAGCATAGTGCATACTAGGTTGTATCTTAGATCGCATTCATGCATTTTCTCGGCTTGCGTGCCCGTGTGCACGCATTTCGAGGCATGTCATTCTATAGCATTGTGTATACTGGGCTGTATCTTAGTTGCATTTCATACATATCATGCATATTGCATCGTGTTCGGGATAGGAGTTAGCCCGGGCACGGGAAACGAGGTGCGTTTCGTACTCCGAGTGACGGAACGTGTCTCAATTCCCTAGTCACCGACACTCCGGATCATCCATGATGGAATTAGGTTCTTGTTGTGTTTATACGTGCATTCATTCTATATTGAGTTGCACATTTCGACTCCCCTGCCATCATACATCGATGTGCGTGATTGGTGGCACGAGGATCGAGGCATGCATATATCTCTGAAAATACATTGCTATGCCCCTTTCCTGCTCTCTGTTGCAGCAAAATGAAGAATCAGCAACTTTTTGGAGTTTGGCGCGCATTTCAAGGAAAGCTGTAAACAGAGGCTAATTGGGGCATCCCGGTGGATTTCCGCGCAAGGCAGCCCAAACATACAGCATTCATCAGAAGCAAGGCAGTCCCTGGCTTGCACGCCAGTTTTTACAGTTTTCTTAGTTAATTTGTTAATTAATTAGGAATTTGTATATTATTTGAACTGTAATATTCTTTTATTCGGGACTGTATTATTTATTTGGACCCTCTGCGCGAGGGCATAATTGTAATAAGTGTGCGTGCGTGTGTTGTATGTCTTCCAACCCCACGTCTTTCTTCCCTTTTATTTATCTGCTTATGATGGTTAGATTAGGGCATATTTAAATTAGCATACAGTATGACAGCATGTTTGCATCATTCATCTGTATTGCATGCACCGGGCTCGGCGCATCATACTAACTGCATTGTACTTTCAATTCCAAATTGAATACATGTTAGCTGTAGCATTCCATATGCCATCTTAGAATAGCCGAGCCTGCTATAGTTGCATTTTGCATGTGTTGCATTAGGCATTTCTGTATACTTAGGATTCATGCATGATTTCTAATGAGTTTCTGTTTTGGCTTGGAGTACTTGGTGAGTTTTATGCTTTAGCATCCTTGCATGTGTGTGAGTGACTGCCATGAATAGCATGCTTACCATGAGGCTATGTGCTTATATGATATAACTGCCTGAATGCCTGTGGGTGAAGTTTGGGTTGTTTAAATTGGAACAAATCATTGACTGTGAGTTTTAAGCCCACTAGATAGTGGCAAAACCGTCTTTTCCAAGCCCACCTGCGGGTGGCAAAATCTGCATTTTAAGCCTACTTGCGAGTAGCAAACCATCTTTCAAATAAACAAGCATGAAATGTTTTGTTCCAATTCGGGCGACCCAGTCTATACTTATATGCTGTGTGCATCACATAGTAACCTAGGCTAATAACCGGAATAAGAACACACAAAGTTTTCAAAAATAGATATCATGGTTAGTAGAGGCCGATCTTTGATCGGGCGAGCGGGGGTGCTCACGAAGTGACCTTCCCCAATCGTACCCAAGTTCCCGAGCCGAGGCAACTTTGGTGATGACGGACACGTGGCCTTTCGCAACGAGTCAGGGTTTCCTAAATTTCCCATTAAAAAAAACATTTAGGTGGCGACTCTGTATCTGGCAAAGCAGTCCATATTTGGCACTTCTTTCAAAATCTGTTTTCTCAAAACGATTTGCCGGATTTGGACTCTTTGGTTCAGACCTAGAACCGTGACTACAAATCGAGTCTGAACTGTAGCGAGGTCCCCCGCGGACTTGTTACAGTTTCTGGCGACTCCGCTGGGGATTTAGAGAACTTGACTCGAACTCTTGATATCTGTTTTTGACTACACTTGTGTGTTTCTTTGCATTGCATTTGCACTGGTGCGCCTAGGACACCGTGTTTGCCATCTGCTATTCCTGAACGGTTTGCCGGAGGCTTGTCTTGTCAAGGCATGACCATAAGGCTAACCGGTTGTGGGCTCTGCCAGTATGGGAACACAAACTCCGGTTTTACCGAGGCACCCTTTTTGACCATTCGACCTAGTGCATATTCGGATCCATAGTGACCATTCCAAACTAGGACAGGTTGGTTACCCGTTTATAGGTTGTTTGAAACCGCTGCGTGCGTAGTAAAACCCTAGCTCCTGACAAAATAGGACAGGGAAACCCTACCCCACCATAGGGGTGTTTTAGCTCTCACTTGCTTGCTATGTGCTTTTAGGGTGTGTCCCTACAGGAATGCATGTATCAGTTTGCAAGTCTGGGCATCAGGCCTGCGGGCATTACTATCAGTATTTGGGAGTCAGCTTTACCTGTGGGTATTAGACTCAGATTTGGGGCAGAATTTTGGGACAGAATTCAGTAGGGGGCACACTCATTCAACTATGCTCGTATTTGTTCAGATGGAATCAGGCTAAGATGCTGTCTGTTTTCTCTTTTGCTAGGGTAGTCTGGGAACCATAGCTTCAGAAGGCTCTGATATCCCCCGAGGTTCATCGAACTTGTGCTGATAGACTTTGCTAGGTCAGAGATTCAGTTCAAGGGCAATCAGTGTTCCTTTACCAGAGGCAAGGTAAAAAGGGCTAGTCGGGCACAAATCACCGGTTCAGCAGTTACCAGGTCAGCGGCCCTTATCCACCCCACCAGTGAACAGTCAGGCTGAGGTCTCAGTTTCTACTGCAGGGATAGATACCAACCAGTCAGATGGATCAGCAGAACACGTCAGGGATGGAGGCAATGATGCGCCAGATGCAAGAAAGTATGAAACTCATGCAGCAGGATGCTGCTCGTCAGGAGGAATTTGCCAAACAGCAGGCTGCGATCATGGCTCAGCAGGCTGAGCTCATCACCAAGCTGCAACAGCAAAGCGGCGCGTCCGCTTCACAACAAGTTCCTCCCCCAGCAGAAGCTCCAGCACCTGGGGAGACGCCAAACGTCCAGGATGATACGGACATTCCAGGCGGGCCGGCTCCGCCCTCAATTTTACCTCAACTATCCAAAACACCTACCAATCTACCGGACTCTCCCTCCGAGTTCGAGGTCGACCCCACAGCGTTGAAGTTGAGCAAGCTCGAAAAGCTGTTCAAGAAATCCCAGGGGGTAAAGTCCATCCCGGACATTGAGAACGGGTACACCGACGCAGCTGTAACTCTGCCGGATAGGTTCAAGATGCCTCACATCGACCGTTTTGATGGGTCAGGAGATCCCATGGTCCACTTGAGCTTGTTTTCAGATGTTTTGCGCCCGATGGGCTTGACAAGATTACAGAAGCTCTCCCTTTTTGGCAGGACCCTGTCAGGTATTGCGGTCACCTGGTATGCCAAATTGGAGGATTCAGTGAAACAAAGCTGGGAGGAGATGGCCGAGGCCTTCGTCGCACAATATTCATACAATACCCAAATCGAGATTACGACCCGTGATCTTGAGACGATGAGGCAGGAGCCGAAGGAGAGCTTCTCAGAATTCGTGACCCGCTGGAGAGCCAAAGCCTCAATGATGACCATTAGGCCAACGGACAAAGATCAAATTCGGATGATTGTGCGCAATCTCCAGCCTAAGCTAATGCAGAAAATGATCGTGATCCCCTTCCCTACCTTTTCAGATTTGCATGAGATGGGAGTGCAGATCGAGGATGCTATGAAGCAGGGCCTTTTTGACCAGGAGAAGGAGCAGCCTAGGAGGGCGTTTACCCGCAGTTCGAATGCGACCACCAGTGGTGATGCAGCTACAAGATCTTCTGAAGTGGGCACGGTCACCACCACTACATCGAAAAAGGCTACCCCTTTCACCGGTGCATTCAGGAGTAGCTCGCAAGCAGCCAAATATCCACCCCAAGCCGAGAAAGTTTTCACCCCACTTTATACGCCTTTGTCAAAGGCTCTAGGGGTTTTGATCAAGAAAGGGCATCTGAAGCCCCTAGAGCCGCAACCATTACCAAAGAACCTCCCTCTCTCGCACAACCCAGCCGACTACTGTGCCTTCCATCAGCGAGCTGGCCATGACACTGACATGTGCTTTCGCCTCCGCCACGAAATACAAGATCTGATCAACAATGGGGTCATCCCCGCACCAGGTCCTGCAAAGTCTATCGGCACTTGATCAGTGAACTTGTAGGGGAAAATGTGATGTAATCGAGGGATGAACCACCTGCGGGCGGCGCTCAGTTTACTCCAGATATGGCGTATGGCACGCACCGTTTTGAGCAATTGGCGAATGCTACATTCTGACTTGGGTATTGAGTCAGTCTTGTCGTTTTGTTTTGAGTCTGTCGTTTTGTTTTGAGTCAGTCTCTTTTGTTTTGCGTCTGTCTTGTTGTATCGAGTCAGTCCTGTTGTATAGGAGTCGGGTGATTCCGGAGGGGTGTTACCTCGGGTGTCACCATTTTGTTTTATGCTTGTCTTTTCGTTTTGTTTTGAGTTTATTTCTGCCAGGGAGCCAGTTGTGCCAACAGATTTGAATGAAACAGCAGTGGTTTTTCACGCTCTTGTGTTTGCCTCGGCCATGTGCCAATTGTGCCAGAAAGTTTGAATGAAACGGCAGTACTTTTCGCATACTCTTCTGCACCCCAAAATCATTGCATTGACCTAAGTTTTTCAAAACTTTTTGAACACTACGGTGAAAACGAAGAGGAAGTAATTCCTCGGGATTTGCAAAACTTTGATCATTTGAGAGAAAGAGAGGCGTGCTAAGCCCTTAATGAATGAAATCATGCTTGTTAGCGTGAGTACTGAGAAGGACCCTGGCTTGATCCAGATTGGTTCTACACTATCTTCAGCGCGAGCGATTTGTCGCTTTCTTAAAAATTTTCAAAAACAAAATGTTTTGCGCGGCCTTGCGAAGACCTGTGTGGAATCACTCCTGAGATTGTGCAGCCTAGGATCGCTCTTAGCCTCGAGACTCAACCCCTTTGCTTCCAAACCTTGAAACTTGAATTTAGAAGGTTCAACGGTCAACTGTGATGTGAGGCCCGTATGGCCGGATTTGAAGCAGCACTCGAACAAGAGGCAAGAAAGTCAGATCAAGAAGATCAGATATCATCAGAAGAAGCTTGCGAAGCTAGAACGGAAACACCCCTCGAACAAGAGGCAAGAAAGTCAGATCAAGAAGATCAGATATCATCAGAAGAAGCTTGCGAAGCTAGAACAACAGGCATTCTCCTGGATTCAGATAATTTCAGGATCTCAAAACCATTTGGCATGGACTCGTTACACTTTTACCCTTTGAGAGGCTCACTGGGCCGAAAACCCGGAAAGGGCGACCCAGGCAAAAGTTAGAGCATGAAAAGAAAAGAAAACAAAAAAAGAGAACAAAAAAGGAAAAATGCAAAGAAAAGAACAAAAAAAAAAGAAAATCAAAAAAAGAAAAGAAATGAAAAGAATTGAAAAGAAAAGAAAAACAAAGCTCGCAAGGTCGAAAACCCGCAACGGGCGCCTTGGCAAAAGTTAGAGCCTAAAAAGGAGAGGTTAATACCCGAGTGTACCTTAACCCCGAACTACGTAAGGCTTGATTCCCATCTTTGGGATACGTAGGCAACTTCATTCTGAAGTCCAGGCGTAAAACAATTCGATTGTGTCCATGCGATGGTTCTAGTTATCTTTGTCTTCTCTGTATCTGAGGATTTGGTTGTGTTCGTCATTCTGAGGATTGCCTACAATGCGCTGCGGTGCCATTCAAACAAGGGGCAACTTTCCGTTGCCATTCAATGCGCTGCGGTGCTATTCAAACAAGGGGCAACTTTCCGTTGCCATTCAATACGCCGCGGTGCCGTTCAAACAAGGGGCAACTTTCCGTTGCCATGCAGTTCCCTTCAAGCAAGGGGCAATCTTCCTTCAAATCCGAAGTTGTGCATCTCAAGAGTAGGTTCCGTGCTCGTTGAGCAGTGACCGTTTGCGAAATAGTTTTTGAGAATTTTTACTGAGGTTGACTAATCTTCTCGGAAGTATTCCATTTTCAAAACTGGACCATTTCTTGGATCCAAAAGAGGAAAATTTTCAGTGCTCATGGCCTGACTTGCATGATTTTAAATCAGAAAATTGAACAAGCATGTTAATCTAACTCTCATTTTGGTCATTTTTTTTTTTTTGAGGAGAAAACTAAAACACAAAATGGTCAAGATGATGAACTAGGGGCACGGTTGAGTCAGGCTTCCTATGTTTCCCATTGTCACCATATTTGCCAGAAAAGGGAACAACAAAGGGCAGAAAGCTCTCACATCCTCCAAGCAACGAGGTATCAAGCAAAGTGCGAAGCACGAACTAGAATGGGGCAAGATATTCCACTCCATCATCTGGACAGATCTTATCACGTCCAAACTCCCCAGCAAAGCATCATCAACTGATGTTAGCTGCAGATTTGTCACAAACCCAGTTGTAGCGCAACCCCTCTGAGAGAGGAACTCACTGCTATGAGCAGAAGAAAGAGAATCTAGCAGAACGCTAGGGGCGCGAGCCCACAATTTGCTGTTCGTCCATCAACCACCCGGGGGAGGGATGAAAAACGAGAGATTGAAGAATAGAGAGATGTACGATGAGAGAAAAAGTGAGAAAAGGGCTTTTTCAGAAAATAAGAGATTGAGTGCCAGAGTGATGTGAGGATCACAAATGAGAAAGGGTGGGAAACACTACCCGGTGAAACAGGCTCCCTGTGCACGTCTGAGTGTCGTGTCTTTTTGTTTTATCTCGATTCTTGTTTTGAGTCGTTTCGAGTGTTACTCGATGTGTCTAGGTTGCGTTCCTTTTATTTCCTTGTTGAGTTGTCTTGCTGTGCTTAGTCGTAGGCTCAATACCTGGTAGAGAACTCATTTATCAATTTCAAAATAAAATCGTTTTGCGCTCCGAGTGCCGTGCCGTTCTCCACATCTGTGCAAAACAAGATTCGTTCTTTCATAAAATCTCAGGATTCAACCCAGGTCACGTCAGAACAGTAGAACTAGGACCTATCTGAAGCTATATATGGTTCCGGACTGCAAAGCAAAAGCAAAAGAGGAAAATGTCGGGTATTTGAGTTTGTTTCAACTTCAGTAAGTTCCGAGACTACATTCTGTGTGTACCTCTTCAAGTCTTGCCAAAGCTCCGAAGTATGAGTGTGCCTCTACCTCAAGCTCAAGATCAAGTCTGCTTCAAGCCAAAATGGCAATCGAAGTGCTCCCTCAGAAAACCAGCCCCTACCAGATGCATCTTGGCTGTGTTTACAATGAGTTCCTAGGAGACCAACTGCGACGGTGGAAACTAGAGTTCGGACGGCTATTGCCTAGAACGCAAAGGTTCGGAATTTCCGAGACTAAAGTCTGGTTTAAATACCCAGGGGTCTATCCTCGGCTTGAAATCTGTATGGCAGCCCCATAGATTGAGATAACATGTGAATGCGCCTCGATTCTGGATACTGAATCAACCTAGTCTGTCACCCCGTTGGAGAATAGGGAAAGTTGTGAACATGACCAAGAAGGAAAGGTAATAACTGCAGTTTGGAAGTACAATCAAGAAAGTGCAAGGAGAACCCACTCTTTTCAGCTCAAAATGTTTCTGCGGAATTTTCAACTCATGTCTTCGATGTGTAGCTCATCGTCAGTCGGCATGCACGAGGTGTATCCTTTTTGGAATGTATCGTGACCCCTCCGAGAGGTAAATCGGAGGTTGCGTTTGGAACTTGGTCTACTTAAGGCTTGTATTCCCTTATTCAGTATTTTTTCGTTTCAAACGGGTGTTGTCACGCGCGTTCCACTGGTATTGTTATGCTCATTACTTGCATTGTTATGCACATCTATTTAGCATTGTTATGCTCATTCGTTGCATTGTTATGCACATTTATCTAGCATTGTTATGCTCATTGCTTGCATTGTTATGCACATCTATCTAGCATTGTCATGCTCATTACTTGCATTGTTATGTACACTTCACCTGCGTCGTTATGCACCTTTTCACTTACAATTGTCGTCTTTTCTCCTCTTGCATGCGATGCGTTGGGGCATCTTTGGTTTCGAACATTCGGATGAGTTCCGGTGTTCATCCATCCCTTTTCTCTCTTGCATGTGATATGCTGAGAGGTTTTCTCTTGCGTGTGATACACTGAGAAATTTCCCTTTTCTCTCTTGCGTGTGATACGCTGAGAAATTTCCCTTTTCTCTCTTGCGTGTGATACGCTGAGAAATTTCCCTTTTCTCTCTTGCATGTGATATGCTGAGAGGTTTTCTCTTGCATGTGATATGCTGAGAGGTTTTCTCTTGCGTGTGATACGTTGAGAAATTTATCTTTTCTCTCTTGCATGTGATATGCTGAGAGGTTTTCTCTTGCGTGTGATACGCTGAGAAATTTCCCTTTTCTCTCTTGCGTGTGATATGCTGAGAAATTTCCCTTTTCTCTCTTGCATGTGATATGCTGAGAGGTTTTCTCTTGCGTGTGATACGCTGAGAAATTTGCCTTTCCTCTTTTGCGTGTGATACGCTGAGAGGTTTACCTTCTTCCTCTCCTATGTGTGATACGCAGAGAGATGTTGTTTGTGAGACTCTGGGTATTCTCAGTAGTCGCTTTTAGCCTTCTCCGCGTGAGACGCAATGAGAATTGCGTAATTTTCTTACATCCTTTCTGCATGAAATGTAGTTAGATTCGTATTCACTTGCTTAAAACTGTGGCATGGTATGCTTCATTACAGCTTTCTTGACATGATCATAAGTCACCTCCGGCTCTGTGCATATCGCTTTGCATTTTGCCCCCTTTGCCTGCGGGCACATCTCTGTTTATCTTGTACGTTTGTCTAAGTCTTCGGCCTTGTCAAAAATGGGTCGTCTCTGGGCTTTGACATTCACTCCCGTCACTTGTGACTTCCGAGTTCTGTCAAAGAGGGGCAACTGTAGACACCCCATTTTTGACCGACCTTAAGACTCAGACGTCACCGATTGAGCGCTTGGTGATGTTGCATATCGTGCTCGTTCAGAAGTCTCAGAGTCGCGGCCGTGAGCCCTGCCTCCGGACTTCCGAACCCTCTTCTGTGCCTTGCCTCAGTTTGCGAACCAGGCTCGGTTTTTTCTGTTTCTTTTCTTGAGGGGAGGGAGAGGTCCCGTAGACCATCTCTCAGTGGCCGTGGGCTACATTTCGTGGCTGTAGGCCATTTTGCCCATTTCGGAGCCCGGTTTCCGGTTTTTCGGGACCGTTGGCCGTGTGCCTCGGTTCGGGACCGCCTAACCATCTCCGTTTGCCCCGATTTTTGGCATGCATCTTATTTACTCCCTTTTGAGGGACACTGGGGTCTGAGAGACCCACTTCGTGGTCGAACACCACTCCCGGTGCCTAACAGCAAGTTTTCAGGGCCTCGGGCTGCGCGTTTCGGCCCCCGAACCTTCATTTTGCATCGGTTTGGGCTCATTTTTGGTGGAGACCTTATTTTCACTATTAGAAAGCTTGTAGGAGGGTGGGAGGCCAGCAATTTTTCTGAAAAGCCAACTTCTTTTTGGTCAAAAGTGGTTTAGCATGAATCCGGGAAGGAGAAAAATCTGCGCGGCTTCACCGAAACGGGCGTAACTATTTGCACAAGAGGAATTAAGATATGAGGCCACCACCATTGGAAAGCTAACTTCCGGGGCTTCATTTTGCACTCAAGAATCTCCCAAGTCCAAGTCCGGGGGGGGGGGAGATGTGGTTGGTTGAAGTCTGGTTGGACCGAATCTGCGCGGCTTCACGGAAAAGGGCATAACTTTTTCTACAGGAGGAATTTTAATGCAAGGTTTGCGCCATTGGAAAGCTAACTTCTGGGGCTTCATCCTAGGGATTGACCGGCCACTTTTTTCCCTTTGACCTAGCCGGCCGGCCACTTTTTCTGGCCGGATGGCCACTTACCTAGTGGTTGACCTTTTTCTCCTTTTTAAACTGGCCGGCCATAATCTTTACACTGTGGACTTTACAGCTGTATAGCTGTTTGCCCCAGAAAATATCTCAATCCGGGGGATATTTTGTGGGGGGAAAGCCTTGGTCCTTTTTCCCCCACCCTTTCCTTCCATGCTCCCTCTCTTTTGGTCCTTATAACCAGCAGGTGGCATTGGTATTGAGGATTAGAAAATTTGCTCTTCAAGCTTGAATACAAGAATCCCTCTTCATCTCTCTCATTTCCTTGAAAAACTTCCAAGTCCTACACCACCATTCCTTCTACACCACCACCCCCCACCCTTCCATCCTCCATTCCAGAAGATTGAAGGTGTTCTCCAAGGCCTAAGGAGCCACAAACTCAAGCCAAGAGGCAAACAAAGTCAAGTCTTCAAGGGTAAGTTCACTTTCCCTCTTTTCTGGCTCATTTTTACAACATTTCTTAGCCTCTCTTTCTTGTATATTTGAGCTCCGACGAAAACTGAAAAGGTCATTTTTTTGAGCTCATTTTCATGTTTCATTAAGGGCTCAACCCTGTTTGAGCCCCCCATGTTGCACTTGCTTCAATATCCTCCTTGAATGTCATTTTTTTGCATGCTTTGGAAGCCCATTATGCTTTCATTTTTGGGCGTTTTACAGAACTAAAAACAGGCTTATTTTGAGCCCCTCTTCAACATTGAAGAAGGGTTCAACACTGGTTGGGACCTCCATGCTACACTTGCCATTATATCCCTCTTTGGTCCCCATTTCTTGCATGTTTTGGTAGCCTATTATGCTTCGGTTTTTGGCCTTTTTACAGTACTAAAAATAGTCTTATTTTGACCTTATTAACATGTTTCATTAAGGGCCTTTGGCTGTTTGATGAATATTTTGTACACTTTGTGTTATAGCCACTTTTGAGCCTCATTTTGCATTGCATTTCTAGCATGTTTGTATACTGTTTTGGTCATTTTACAGTTCTGTAAATATGCATATTTTTGGTCCCTCTTCAATGTTGTAGAAGGGAATTTTTCAGTTTGGGCTTTGCATATACCACTTGCCTCTTTGGCCACCTTTTGGCCCATTTTCTTGCATAAGAGCTTAGGCATACCTATGTTTGTTTTTGAGGTTTTTACAGTTCTGTAAATGTGCTTATTTTGGGCCCCTATTCAATGTTGTTGAAGGGCCCTAACCTATTTGGAGTTAGCAGCTGTGAGTTGCTTCATAATCTCATGTTTAGGGCCATTTTTGCATGCCATTGTTGCCCTATCTTTGCTTGCTTTTTGGCCATGATTTGTACTGGAAAAATGCTTATTTTGGGGCTGTCTTACTTCTGTCTTTTCATTCCATGTACCAATTATGCATGCTTTGTATAGCTATAGTTCATTCTATGCGCCTAATTTGCATTTCGGGAGAGATTCCATGCATCGGGTGTGTTTTCGCCTCATTTCGGGGCTGTTTTCCCCCACATTTCATTGCTGAAAATCCATTAGCATGTTTGCATATCATGTTTCCATGCATTTGCATTGCATATACCATTGTCTCAGTTTGCGTGCCCACGTGCACGCATTTCGAGGCACTTCATTTTCATCCATCGGCCTCTTATGTGAGTGTGGCTGAGGCTCTCTCATGTTAGTATAAGTCCATGTTGCATTCTATATGCCATTTCCATGCCATTGCATTGCATATACCATTGCCTCGGTTTGCGTGTCCGTGTGCACGCATTTCGAGGCACTTCATTTTCATCCATCGGCCTCTTATGTGAGTGTGGATGAGGCTCTCTCATGTTAGTGTAAGCCCATATCATATTTCTCTATCATTTGCATTGCGTATGTCACTTTCTCAGTTTGCGTGCCTGTGTGCACGCATCTCGAGGCGTCTCATTTTCACAGCATAGTGCATACTAGGTTGTATCTTAGATCGCATTCATGCATTTTCTCGGCTTGCGTGCCCGTGTGCACGCATTTCGAGGCATGTCATTCTATAGCATTGTGTATACTGGGCTGTATCTTAGTTGCATTTCATACATATCATGCATATTGCATCGTGTTCGGGATAGGAGTTAGCCCGGGCACGGGAAACGAGGTGCGTTTCGTACTCCGAGTGACGGAACGTGTCTCAATTCCCTAGTCACCGACACTCCGGATCATCCATGATGGAGTTAGGTTCTTGTTGTGTTTATACGTGCATTCATTCTATATTGAGTTGCACATTTCGACTCCCCTGCCATCATACATCGATGTGCGTGATTGGTGGCACGAGGATCGAGGCATGCATATATCTCTGAAAATACATTGCTATGCCCCTTTCCTGCTCTCTGTTGCAGCAAAATGAAGAATCAGCAACTTTTTGGAGTTTGGCGCGCATTTCAAGGAAAGCTGTAAACAGAGGCTAATTGGGGCATCCCGGTGGATTTCCGCGCAAGGCAGCCCAAACATACAGCATTCATCAGAAGCAAGGCAGTCCCTGGCTTGCACGCCAGTTTTTACAGTTTTCTTAGTTAATTTGTTAATTAATTAGGAATTTGTATATTATTTGAACTGTAATATTCTTTTATTCGGGACTGTATTATTTATTTGGACCCTCTGCGCGAGGGCATAATTGTAATAAGTGTGCGTGCGTGTGTTGTATGTCTTCCAACCCCACGTCTTTCTTCCCTTTTATTTATCTGCTTATGATGGTTAGATTAGGGCATATTTAAATTAGCATACAGTATGACAGCATGTTTGCATCATTCATCTGTATTGCATGCACCGGGCTCGGCGCATCATACTAACTGCATTGTACTTTCAATTCCAAATTGAATACATGTTAGCTGTAGCATTCCATATGCCATCTTAGAATAGCCGAGCCTGCTATAGTTGCATTTTGCATGTGTTGCATTAGGCATTTCTGTATACTTAGGATTCATGCATGATTTCTAATGAGTTTCTGTTTTGGCTTGGAGTACTTGGTGAGTTTTATGCTTTAGCATCCTTGCATGTGTGTGAGTGACTGCCATGAATAGCATGCTTACCATGAGGCTATGTGCTTATATGATATAACTGCCTGAATGCCTGTGGGTGAAGTTTGGGTTGTTTAAATTGGAACAAATCATTGACTGTGAGTTTTAAGCCCACTAGATAGTGGCAAAACCGTCTTTTCCAAGCCCACCTGCGGGTGGCAAAATCTGCATTTTAAGCCTACTTGCGAGTAGCAAACCATCTTTCAAATAAACAAGCATGAAATGTTTTGTTCCAATTCGGGCGACCCAGTCTATACTTATATGCTGTGTGCATCACATAGTAACCTAGGCTAATAACCGGAATAAGAACACACAAAGTTTTCAAAAATAGATATCATGGTTAGTAGAGGCCGATCTTTGATCGGGCGAGCGGGGGTGCTCACGAAGTGACCTTCCCCAATCGTACCCAAGTTCCCGAGCCGAGGCAACTTTGGTGATGACGGACACGTGGCCTTTCGCAACGAGTCAGGGTTTCCTAAATTTCCCATTAAAAAAAACATTTAGGTGGCGACTCTGTATCTGGCAAAGCAGTCCATATTTGGCACTTCTTTCAAAATCTGTTTTCTCAAAACGATTTGCCGGATTTGGACTCTTTGGTTCAGACCTAGAACCGTGACTACAAATCGAGTCTGAACTGTAGCGAGGTCCCCCGCGGACTTGTTACAGTTTCTGGCGACTCCGCTGGGGATTTAGAGAACTTGACTCGAACTCTTGATATCTGTTTTTGACTACACTTGTGTGTTTCTTTGCATTGCATTTGCACTGGTGCGCCTAGGACACCGTGTTTGCCATCTGCTATTCCTGAACGGTTTGCCGGAGGCTTGTCTTGTCAAGGCATGACCATAAGGCTAACCGGTTGTGGGCTCTGCCAGTATGGGAACACAAACTCCGGTTTTACCGAGGCACCCTTTTTGACCATTCGACCTAGTGCATATTCGGATCCATAGTGACCATTCCAAACTAGGACAGGTTGGTTACCCGTTTATAGGTTGTTTGAAACCGCTGCGTGCGTAGTAAAACCCTAGCTCCTGACAAAATAGGACAGGGAAACCCTACCCCACCATAGGGGTGTTTTAGCTCTCACTTGCTTGCTATGTGCTTTTAGGGTGTGTCCCTACAGGAATGCATGTATCAGTTTGCAAGTCTGGGCATCAGGCCTGCGGGCATTACTATCAGTATTTGGGAGTCAGCTTTACCTGTGGGTATTAGACTCAGATTTGGGGCAGAATTTTGGGACAGAATTCAGTAGGGGGCACACTCATTCAACTATGCTCGTATTTGTTCAGATGGAATCAGGCTAAGATGCTGTCTGTTTTCTCTTTTGCTAGGGTAGTCTGGGAACCATAGCTTCAGAAGGCTCTGATATCCCCCGAGGTTCATCGAACTTGTGCTGATAGACTTTGCTAGGTCAGAGATTCAGTTCAAGGGCAATCAGTGTTCCTTTACCAGAGGCAAGGTAAAAAGGGCTAGTCGGGCACAAATCACCGGTTCAGCAGTTACCAGGTCAGCGGCCCTTATCCACCCCACCAGTGAACAGTCAGGCTGAGGTCTCAGTTTCTACTGCAGGGATAGATACCAACCAGTCAGATGGATCAGCAGAACACGTCAGGGATGGAGGCAATGATGCGCCAGATGCAAGAAAGTATGAAACTCATGCAGCAGGATGCTGCTCGTCAGGAGGAATTTGCCAAACAGCAGGCTGCGATCATGGCTCAGCAGGCTGAGCTCATCACCAAGCTGCAACAGCAAAGCGGCGCGTCCGCTTCACAACAAGTTCCTCCCCCAGCAGAAGCTCCAGCACCTGGGGAGACGCCAAACGTCCAGGATGATACGGACATTCCAGGCGGGCCGGCTCCGCCCTCAATTTTACCTCAACTATCCAAAACACCTACCAATCTACCGGACTCTCCCTCCGAGTTCGAGGTCGACCCCACAGCGTTGAAGTTGAGCAAGCTCGAAAAGCTGTTCAAGAAATCCCAGGGGGTAAAGTCCATCCCGGACATTGAGAACGGGTACACCGACGCAGCTGTAACTCTGCCGGATAGGTTCAAGATGCCTCACATCGACCGTTTTGATGGGTCAGGAGATCCCATGGTCCACTTGAGCTTGTTTTCAGATGTTTTGCGCCCGATGGGCTTGACAAGATTACAGAAGCTCTCCCTTTTTGGCAGGACCCTGTCAGGTATTGCGGTCACCTGGTATGCCAAATTGGAGGATTCAGTGAAACAAAGCTGGGAGGAGATGGCCGAGGCCTTCGTCGCACAATATTCATACAATACCCAAATCGAGATTACGACCCGTGATCTTGAGACGATGAGGCAGGAGCCGAAGGAGAGCTTCTCAGAATTCGTGACCCGCTGGAGAGCCAAAGCCTCAATGATGACCATTAGGCCAACGGACAAAGATCAAATTCGGATGATTGTGCGCAATCTCCAGCCTAAGCTAATGCAGAAAATGATCGTGATCCCCTTCCCTACCTTTTCAGATTTGCATGAGATGGGAGTGCAGATCGAGGATGCTATGAAGCAGGGCCTTTTTGACCAGGAGAAGGAGCAGCCTAGGAGGGCGTTTACCCGCAGTTCGAATGCGACCACCAGTGGTGATGCAGCTACAAGATCTTCTGAAGTGGGCACGGTCACCACCACTACATCGAAAAAGGCTACCCCTTTCACCGGTGCATTCAGGAGTAGCTCGCAAGCAGCCAAATATCCACCCCAAGCTGAGAAAGTTTTCACCCCACTTTATACGCCTTTGTCAAAGGCTCTAGGGGTTTTGATCAAGAAAGGGCATCTGAAGCCCCTAGAGCCGCAACCATTACCAAAGAACCTCCCTCTCTCGCACAACCCAGCCGACTACTGTGCCTTCCATCAGCGAGCTGGCCATGACACTGACATGTGCTTTCGCCTCCGCCACGAAATACAAGATCTGATCAACAATGGGGTCATCCCCGCACCAGGTCCTGCAAAGTCTATCGGCACTTGATCAGTGAACTTGTAGGGGAAAATGTGATGTAATCGAGGGATGAACCACCTGCGGGCGGCGCTCAGTTTACTCCAGATATGGCGTATGGCACGCACCGTTTTGAGCAATTGGCGAATGCTACATTCTGACTTGGGTATTGAGTCAGTCTTGTCGTTTTGTTTTGAGTCTGTCGTTTTGTTTTGAGTCAGTCTCTTTTGTTTTGCGTCTGTCTTGTTGTATCGAGTCAGTCCTGTTGTATAGGAGTCGGGTGATTCCGGAGGGGTGTTACCTCGGGTGTCACCATTTTGTTTTATGCTTGTCTTTTCGTTTTGTTTTGAGTTTATTTCTGCCAGGGAGCCAGTTGTGCCAACAGATTTGAATGAAACAGCAGTGGTTTTTCACGCTCTTGTGTTTGCCTCGGCCATGTGCCAATTGTGCCAGAAAGTTTGAATGAAACGGCAGTACTTTTCGCATACTCTTCTGCACCCCAAAATCATTGCATTGACCTAAGTTTTTCAAAACGTTTTGAACACTACGGTGAAAACGAAGAGGAAGTAATTCCTCGGGATTTGCAAAACTTTGATCATTTGAGAGAAAGAGAGGCGTGCTAAGCCCTTAATGAATGAAATCATGCTTGTTAGCGTGAGTACTGAGAAGGACCCTGGCTTGATCCAGATTGGTTCTACACTATCTTCAGCGCGAGCGATTTGTCGCTTTCTTAAAAATTTTCAAAAACAAAATGTTTTGCGCGGCCTTGCGAAGACCTGTGTGGAATCACTCCTGAGATTGTGCAGCCTAGGATCGCTCTTAGCCTCGAGACTCAACCCCTTTGCTTCCAAACCTTGAAACTTGAATTTAGAAGGTTCAACGGTCAACTGTGATGTGAGGCCCGTATGGCCGGATTTGAAGCAGCACTCGAACAAGAGGCAAGAAAGTCAGATCAAGAAGATCAGATATCATCAGAAGAAGCTTGCGAAGCTAGAACAGAAACACCCCTCGAACAAGAGGCAAGAAAGTCAGATCAAGAAGATCAGATATCATCAGAAGAAGCTTGCGAAGCTAGAACAACAGGCATTCTCCTGGATTCAGATAATTTCAGGATCTCAAAACCATTTGGCATGGACTCGTTACACTTTTACCCTTTGAGAGGCTCACTGGGCCGAAAACCCGGAAAGGGCGACCCAGGCAAAAGTTAGAGCATGAAAAGAAAAGAAAACAAAAAAAGAGAACAAAAAAGGAAAAATGCAAAGAAAAGAACAAAAAAAAAAGAAAATCAAAAAAAGAAAAGAAATGAAAAGAATTGAAAAGAAAAGAAAAACAAAGCTCGCAAGGTCGAAAACCCGCAACGGGCGCCTTGGCAAAAGTTAGAGCCTAAAAAGGAGAGGTTAATACCCGAGTGTACCTTAACCCCGAACTACGTAAGGCTTGATTCCCATCTTTGGGATACGTAGGCAACTTCATTCTGAAGTCCAGGCGTAAAACAATTCGATTGTGTCCATGCGATGGTTCTAGTTATCTTTGTCTTCTCTGTATCTGAGGATTTGGTTGTGTTCGTCATTCTGAGGATTGCCTACAATGCGCTACGGTGCCATTCAAACAAGGGGCAACTTTCCGTTGCCATTCAATGCGCTGCGGTGCTATTCAAACAAGGGGCAACTTTCCGTTGCCATTCAATACGCCGCGGTGCCGTTCAAACAAGGGGCAACTTTCCGTTGCCATGCAGTTCCCTTCAAGCAAGGGGCAATCTTCCTTCAAATCCGAAGTTGTGCATCTCAAGAGTAGGTTCCGTGCTCGTTGAGCAGTGACCGTTTGCGAAATAGTTTTTGAGAATTTTTACTGAGGTTGACTAATCTTCTCGGAAGTATTCCATTTTCAAAACTGGACCATTTCTTGGATCCAAAAGAGGAAAATTTTCAGTGCTCATGGCCTGACTTGCATGATTTTAAATCAGAAAATTGAACAAGCATGTTAATCTAACTCTCATTTTGGTCATTTTTTTTTTTTTTGAGGAGAAAACTAAAACACAAAATGGTCAAGATGATGAACTAGGGGCACGGTTGAGTCAGGCTTCCTGTGTTTCCCATTGTCACCATATTTGCCAGAAAAGGGAACAACAAAGGGCAGAAAGCTCTCACATCCTCCAAGCAACGAGGTATCAAGCAAAGTGCGAAGCACGAACTAGAATGGGGCAAGATATTCCACTCCATCATCTGGACAGATCTTATCACGTCCAAACTCCCCAGCAAAGCATCATCAACTGATGTTAGCTGCAGATTTGTCACAAACCCAGTTGTAGAGCAACCCCTCTGAGAGAGGAACTCACTGCTATGAGCAGAAGAAAGAGAATCTAGCAGAACGCTAGGGGCGCGAGCCCACAATTTGCTGTTCGTCCATCAACCACCCGGGGGAGGGATGAAAAACGAGAGATTGAATAATAGAGAGATGTACGATGAGAGAAAAAGTGAGAAAAGGGCTTTTTCAGAAAATAAGAGATTGAGTGCCAGAGTGATGTGAGGATCACAAATGAGAAAGGGTGGGAAACACTACCCGGTGAAACAGGCTCCCTGTGCACGTCTGAGTGTCGTGTCTTTTTGTTTTATCTCGATTCTTGTTTTGAGTCGTTTCGAGTGTTACTCGATGTGTCTAGGTTGCGTTCCTTTTATTTCCTTGTTGAGTTGTCTTGCTGTGCTTAGTCGTAGGCTCAATACCTGGTAGAGAACTCATTTATCAATTTCAAAATAAAATCGTTTTGCGCTCCGAGTGCCGTGCCGTTCTCCACATCTGTGCAAAACAAGATTCGTTCTTTCATAAAATCTCAGGATTCAACCCAGGTCACGTCAGAACAGTAGAACTAGGACCTATCTGAAGCTATATATGGTTCCGGACTGCAAAGCAAAAGCAAAAGAGGAAAATGTCGGGTATTTGAGTTTGTTTCAACTTCAGTAAGTTCCGAGACTACATTCTGTGTGTACCTCTTCAAGTCTTGCCAAAGCTCCGAAGTATGAGTGTGCCTCTACCTCAAGCTCAAGATCAAGTCTGCTTCAAGCCAAAATGGCAATCGAAGTGCTCCCTCAGAAAACCAGCCCCTACCAGATGCATCTTGGCTGTGTTTACAATGAGTTCCTAGGAGACCAACTGCGACGGTGGAAACTAGAGTTCGGACGGCTATTGCCTAGAACGCAAAGGTTCGGAATTTCCGAGACTAAAGTCTGGTTTAAATACCCAGGGGTCTATCCTCGGCTTGAAATCTGTATGGCAGCCCCATAGATTGAGATAACATGTGAATGCGCCTCGATTCTGGATACTGAATCAACCTAGTCTGTCACCCCGTTGGAGAATAGGGAAAGTTGTGAACATGACCAAGAAGGAAAGGTAATAACTGCAGTTTGGAAGTACAATCAAGAAAGTGCAAGGAGAACCCACTCTTTTCAGCTCAAAATGTTTCTGCGGAATTTTCAACTCATGTCTTCGATGTGTAGCTCATCGTCAGTCGGCATGCACGAGGTGTATCCTTTTTGGAATGTATCGTGACCCCTCCGAGAGGTAAATCGGAGGCTGCGTTTGGAACTTGGTCTACTTAAGGCTTGTATTCCCTTATTCAGTATTTTTTCGTTTCAAACGGGTGTTGTCACGCGCGTTCCACTGGTATTGTTATGCTCATTACTTGCATTGTTATGCACATCTATTTAGCATTGTTATGCTCATTCGTTGCATTGTTATGCACATTTATCTAGCATTGTTATGCTCATTGCTTGCATTGTTATGCACATCTATCTAGCATTGTCATGCTCATTACTTGCATTGTTATGTACACTTCACCTGCGTCGTTATGCACCTTTTCACTTACAATTGTCGTCTTTTCTCCTCTCGCATGCGATGCGTTGGGGCATCTTTGGTTTCGAACATTCGGATGAGTTCTGGTGTTCATCCATCCCTTTTCTCTCTTGCATGTGATATGCTGAGAGGTTTTCTCTTGCGTGTGATACACTGAGAATTTTCCCTTTTCTCTCTTGCGTGTGATACGCTGAGAAATTTCCCTTTTCTCTCTTGCGTGTGATACGCTAAGAAATTTCCCTTTTCTCTCTTGCATGTGATATGCTGAGAGGTTTTCTCTTGCATGTGATATGCTGAGAGGTTTTCTCTTGCGTGTGATACGTTGAGAAATTTATCTTTTCTCTCTTGCATGTGATATGCTGAGAGGTTTTCTCTTGCGTGTGATACGCTGAGAAATTTCCCTTTTCTCTCTTGCGTGTGATATGCTGAGAAATTTCCCTTTTCTCTCTTGCATGTGATATGCTGAGAGGTTTTCTCTTGCGTGTGATACGCTGAGAAATTTGCCTTTCCTCTTTTGCGTGTGATACGCTGAGAGGTTTACCTTCTTCCTCTCCTATGTGTGATACGCAGAGAGATGTTGTTTGTGAGACTCTGGGTATTCTCAGTAGTCGCTTTTAGCCTTTTCCGCATGAGACGCAATGAGAATTGCGTAATTTTCTTACATCCTTTCTGCATGAAATGTAGTTAGATTCGTATTCACTTGCTTAAAACTGTGGCATGGTATGCTTCATTACAGCTTTCTTGACATGATCATAAGTCACCTCCGGCTCTGTGCATATCGCTTTGCATTTTGCCCCCTTTGCCTGCGGGCACATCTCTGTTTATCTTGTACGTTTGTCTAAGTCTTCGGCCTTGTCAAAAATGGGTCGTCTCTGGGCTTTGACATTCACTCCCGTCACTTGTGACTTCCGAGTTCTGTCAAAGAGGGGCAACTGTAGACACCCCATTTTTGACCGACCTTAAGACTCAGACGTCACCGATTGAGCGCTTGGTGATGTTGCATATCGTGCTCGTTCAGAAGTCTCAGAGTCGCGGCCGTGAGCCCTGCCTCCGGACTTCCGAACCCTCTTCTGTGCCTTGCCTCGGTTTGCGAACCAGGCTCGGTTTTTTCTGTTTCTTTTCTTGAGGGGAGGGAGAGGTCCCGTAGACCATCTCTCAGTGGCCGTGGGCTACATTTTGTGGCTGTAGGCCATTTTGCCCATTTCGGAGCCCGGTTTCCGGTTTTTCGGGACCGTTGGCCGTGTGCCTCGGTTCGGGACCGCCTAACCATCTCCGTTTGCCCCGATTTTTGGCATGCATCTTATTTACTCCCTTTTGAGGGACACTGGGGTCTGAGAGACCCACTTCGTGGTCGAACACCACTCCCGGTGCCTAACAGCAAGTTTTCAGGGCCTCGGGCTGCGCGTTTCGGCCCCCGAACCTTCATTTTGCATCGGTTTGGGCTCATTTTTGGTGGAAACCTTATTTTCACTATTAGAAAGCTTGTAGGAGGGTGGGAGGCCAGCAATTTTGCTGAAAAGCCAACTTCTTTTTGGTCAAAAGTGGTTTAGCATGAATCCGGGAAGGAAAAAAATCTGTGCGGCTTCACCGAAACGGGCGTAACTATTTACACAAGAGGAATTAAGATATGAGGCCACCACCATTGGAAAGCTAACTTCCGGGGCTTCATTTTGCACTCAAGAATCTCCCAAGTCCAAGTCCGGGGGGGGGAGATGTGGTTGGTTGAAGTCTGGTTGGACCGAATCTGCGCGGCTTCACGGAAAAGGGCATAACTTTTTCTACAGGAGGAATTTTAATGCAAGGTTTGCGCCATTGGAAAGCTAACTTCTGGGGCTTCATCCTAGTGAGTGACCGGCTACTTTTTTCCCTTTGACCTAGCCGGCCGGCCACTTTTTCTGGCCGGCTGGCCACTTACCTAGTGGTTGACCTTTTTCTCCTTTTTAAACTGGCCGGCCATAATCTTTACACTGTGGACTTTACAGCTGTATAGCTGTTTGCCCCAGAAAATATCTCAATCCGGGGGATATTTTGTGGGGGGAAAGCCTTGGTCCTTTTTCCCCCACCCTTTCCTTCCATGCTCCCTCTCTTTTGGTCCTTATAACCAGCAGGTGGCATTGGTATTGAGGGTTAGAAAATTTGCTCTTCAAGCTTGAATACAAGAATCCCTCTTCATCTCTCTCATTTCCTTGAAAAACTTCCAAGTCCTACACCACCATTCCTTCTACACCACCACCCCCCACCCTTCCATCCTCCATTCCAGAAGATTGAAGGTGTTCTCCAAGGCCTAAGGAGCCACAAACTCAAGCCAAGAGGCAAACAAAGTCAAGTCTTCAAGGGTAAGTTCATTTTCCCTCTTTTCTGGCTCATTTTTACAACATTTCTTAGCCTCTCTTTCTTGTATATTTGAGCTCCGACCAAAACTGAAAAGGTCATTTTTTGAGCTCATTTTCATGTTTCATTAAGGGCTCAACCCTGTTTGAGCCCCCCATGTTGCACTTGCTTCAATATCCTCCTTGAATGTCATTTTTTTGCATGCTTTGGAAGCCCATTATGCTTTCATTTTTGGGCGTTTTACAGAACTAAAAACAGGCTTATTTTGAGCCCCTCTTCAACATTGAAGAAGGGTTCAACACTGTTTGGGACCTCCATGCTACACTTGCCATTATATCCCTCTTTGGTCCCCATTTCTTGCATGTTTTGGTAGCCTATTATGCTTCGGTTTTTGGCCTTTTTACAGTACTAAAAATAGTCTTATTTTGACCTTATTAACATGTTTCATTAAGGGCCTTTGGCTGTTTGATGAATATTTTGTACACTTTGTGTTATAGCCACTTTTGAGCCTCATTTTGCATTGCATTTCTAGCATGTTTGTATACTGTTTTGGTCATTTTACAGTTCTGTAAATATGCATATTTTTGGTCCCTCTTCAATGTTGTAGAAGGGAATTTTTCAGTTTGGGCTTTGCATATACCACTTGCCTCTTTGGCCACCTTTTGGCCCATTTTCTTGCATAAGAGCTTAGGCATACCTATGTTTGTTTTTGAGGTTTTTACAGTTCTGTAAATGTGCTTATTTTGGGCCCCTATTCAATGTTGTTGAAGGGCCCTAACCTATTTGGAGTTAGCAGCTGTGAGTTGCTTCATAATCTCATGTTTAGGGCCATTTTTGCATGCCATTGTTGCCCTATCTTTGCTTGCTTTTTGGCCATGATTTGTACTGGAAAAATGCTTATTTTGGGGCTGTCTTACTTCTGTCTTTTCATTCCATGTACCAATTATGCATGCTTTGTATAGCTATAGTTCATTCTATGCGCCTAATTTGCATTTCGGGAGAGATTCCATGCATCGGGTGTGTTTTCGCCTCATTTCGGGGCTGTTTTCCCCCACATTTCATTGCTGAAAATCCATTAGCATGTTTGCATATCATGTTTCCATGCATTTGCATTGCATATACCATTGTCTCAGTTTGCGTGCCCACGTGCACGCATTTCGAGGCACTTCATTTTCATCCATCGGCCTCTTATGTGAGTGTGGCTGAGGCTCTCTCATGTTAGTATAAGTCCATGTTGCATTCTATATGCCATTTCCATGCCATTGCATTGCATATACCATTGCCTCGGTTTGCGTGTCCGTGTGCACGCATTTCGAGGCACTTCATTTTCATCCATCGGCCTCTTATGTGAGTGTGGATGAGGCTCTCTCATGTTAGTGTAAGCCCATATCATATTTCTCTATCATTTGCATTGCGTATGTCACTTTCTCGGTTTGCGTGCCTGTGTGCACGCATCTCGAGGCGTCTCATTTTCACAGCATAGTGCATACTAGGTTGTATCTTAGATCGCATTCATGCATTTCCTCGGCTTGCGTGCCCGTGTGCACGCATTTCGAGGCATGTCATTCTATAGCATTGTGTATACTGGGTTGTATCTTAGTTGCATTTCATACATATCATGCATATTGCATCGTGTTCGGGATAGGAGTTAGCCCGGGCACGGGAAACGAGGTGCGTTTCGTACTCCGAGTGACGGAACGTGTCTCAATTCCCTAGTCACCGACACTCCGGATCATCCATGATGGAGTTAGGTTCTTGTTGTGTTTATACGTGCATTCATTCTATATTGAGTTGCACATTTCGACTCCCCTGCCATCATACATCGATGTGCGTGATTGGTGGCACGAGGATCGAGGCATGCATATATCTATGAAAATACATTGCTATGCCCCTTTCCTGCTCTCTGTTGCAGCAAAATGAAGAATCAGCAACTTTTTGGAGTTTGGCGCGCATTTCAAGGAAAGGTGTAAACAGAGGCTAATTGGGGCATCCCGGTGGATTTCCGCGCAAGGCAGCCCAAACATACAGCATTCATCAGAAGCAAGGCAGTCCCTGGCTTGCACGCCAGTTTTTACAGTTTTCTTAGTTAATTTGTTAATTAATTAGGAATTTGTATATTATTTGAACTGTAATATTCTTTTATTCGGGACTGTATTATTTATTTGGACCCTCTGCGCGAGGGCATAATTGTAATAAGTGTGCGTGCGTGTGTTGTATGTCTTCCAACCCCACGTCTTTCTTCCCTTTTATTTATCTGCTTATGATGGTTAGATTAGGGCATATTTAAATTAGCATACAGTATGACAGCATGTTTGCATCATTCATCTGTATTGCATGCACCGGGCTCGGCGCATCATACTAACTGCATTGTACTTTCAATTCCAAATTGAATACATGTTAGATGTAGCATTCCATATGCCATCTTAGAATAGCCGAGCCTGCTATAGTTGCATTTTGCATGTGTTGCATTAGGCATTTCTGTATACTTAGGATTCATGCATGATTTCTAATGAGTTTCTGTTTTGGCTTGGAGTACTTGGTGAGTTTTATGCTTTAGCATCCTTGCATGTGTGTGAGTGACTGCCATGAATAGCATGCTTACCATGAGGCTATGTGCTTATATGATATAACTGCCTGAATGCCTGTGGGTGAAGTTTGGGTTGTTTAAATTGGAACAAATCATTGACTGTGAGTTTTAAGCCCACTAGATAGTGGCAAAACCGTCTTTTCCAAGCCCACCTGCGGGTGGCAAAATCTGCATTTTAAGCCTACTTGCGAGTAGCAAACCATCTTTCAAATAAACAAGCATGAAATGTTTTGTTCCAATTCGGGCGACCCAGTCTATACTTATATGCTGTGTGCATCACATAGTAACCTAGGCTAATAACCGGAATAAGAACACACAAAGTTTTCAAAAATAGATATCATGGTTAGTAGAGGCCGATCTTTGATCGGGCGAGCGAGGGTGCTCATGAAGTGACCTTCCCCAATCGTACCCAAGTTCCCGAGCCGAGGCAACTTTGGTGATGACGGACACGTGGCCTTTGGCAACGAGTCAGGGTTTCCTAAATTTCCCATTAAAAAAAACATTTAGGTGGCGACTCTGTATCTGGCAAAGCAGTCCATGTTTGGCACTTCTTTCAAAATCTGTTTTCTCAAAACGATTTGCCGGATTTGGACTCTTTGGTTCAGACTTAGAACCGTGACTACAAATCGAGTCCGAACTGTAGCGAGGTCCCCCGTGGACTTGTTACACACACATTCTATGTATCATTCTTGTATCTGATATCTAACATACATACTCTAGCTGATATATTCAAAACTGCCTTTTCAGGTTCTACCTCTGCAGACTGGGCCATCCAGGCCTTCTCGATTAGCTGGGAGAGTGGTCTCGACACGCGGTCGGGAGAGACGTAGAGCACCTGTCAGTCATGACGAGGAGTCTAGCGAAGAGGAGGAGTCAGCACATCCACCGTCAGAGACATCTGCAGGCAGGGATGACGACTCCAGTTCTAGTTCTAAGGGCGGAGGCAATGCCGAGGAGGATTCCGAGGACGGTGACTCCGATTCAGACGGAGGTGCCAACGGCGGTGGTGCAGTGGCTGCTCAGCCGAAGAGAGCGAAGAGGGCCTCTCGATCTTGAGCTTGATAGCATTGATGCAGATATTCCTGCTTTATTTTTCTTTTTCCATGTAGTTGTAGCACATTGTACAGCTTAGGCAGTTTTATTTTTTTCTTTAAAACTTGTACCCTTTTGTAAAATGTTGTAAAAACAAGCTATGATGGGATGAAAATGACTTTTTGTTCAAAAAGTGTTGTATTTGTATTCTAAGCATCGCATCGCATCGCACCATTTTGCATAAAAATGAGATTGAATGGAAACTGAACATTCATATATTGCCAAGTCAGGTAGTGAACCAACACAGCAAACTAAACAACTTAACTCACTAAGAAACAACAAAACCTTAACAAGTTCAAAACTCGATAAATAAAGAGCAACAACTCGATAATCAAAGAGCAACAACTCGATAAGCAAAACTTAACAACTCGATAAGAAAAAACTTAACAACTTGATAAGCAAATGCATTTCGGACAAACTAAGCAATGGAACGCATCCAAAACAGAGGTAAACTCAGACCTTCAGTAATCTCAGCACACAGGAAAGCTAGAGATTCTCTTCTGGAGACAAGGAAGAGCTGGAGGCCACCTTTTTGCACATGGCCGACCACTTTTGGAGCTTGCCGACCAGTACTTTGTCCTGCAGACCAAAAAAGTAGCTGGCCGACCAGAAAAAGTGGTCGGCCGACCACTTGGCCTGGGGACCTCCAGTTTTCTGACACTTGTCCTCCAAATAGTGCCTTATCCTCCATAAAGGTTCCAACTTCGTGGTTCCATCATTCTAACTCAGTTTTGCACCAAAATGGAGGCGTTTTTTGTTGAAAATCTCATAAATTGGATTGCTACCTTGGATGGCTCGAAAAATTTGAACTTATGGGGCTTTGGCATAAATGCATTATTCACGTTTGGCCGCACCCCGCTGCGTTTTTCATTCCTTCATGCCGCGGCAAGGTTTTGGAACCCGGTAACACATGTCTTTAGCTTTGGCGGACAAGAGATATGTCCCACTTTCGAAGACTTCCAAGCTTTAATGGAGTCCGAACGCGAAAAGAGATTTTGCCGCAATTCCGCTTTGGCCACATCCAAGCCTTAGGACGGATGTGCGGGCTCACTATGCACAACACTCGGTCTTTGATCCGCGATGGAGAGTTAGACATCCCCAGCTTGGTTTACTAGTTTTCTAATGCCGGTGACCGCGACGATCATCACTGGCAGGGTTTTCGACGACATGAACTTTGCTTGTGCATGCTGTCTCATTTCTTGTTTGCCTCAAGCTCTGGAGGATCTAGTATCCATTTGATCGAGGTTGCCCAGGGCTTGAAAGAGGGCAAGAGCTGCATTGCCATGACACTGGCTGAGACATTGATGGGTTAAGATGCTTTTCATCGTTGAGAGACGACTAGATTTGTAGGGAGTCCACTACTGTTGTAGGTAATGTTTCCCACCCTATCTCACATATATTTCTCACATCACTCGGCCCTCAGGCTCGGTTTTTCTCTCAAAATCCTTTTCTCACTTTTCTCTCCACGTACACCTCTCTATTCTTTAATCTCTCATTTTTCATCCCTCCCCAGATATGGTTGATGGGTAAGTTGAAAGTTGTGGACTCATGCTCAGCATATTCAGCTCGCAGCTACTTCTTCCGACGACATCTAGTAGATGCCCCTGATGAGGGATGGTGGTGCGAATGGATGTGCAGTCTATCCGCTACCAGTATTGCTTGGCGCTGCCCCTGGCTCAATCTGCCGGCGATGAGTTACAACATGTCTCGCCAGCCCGGGATTCAGTTGATCGACTTGACTCACTGTGCCTTTTATTTCCCGTTTCGATTCCGGCGCTAGTTCGGACATGATCAGACTTGCCCGGAAGAAGGGATAGAGTACCCTGCTGCATTTTTGGTCTGAGGCGCACAACTAGCTCGGTATGCCACAGCATGGAGGACGAGAGAACTTCTGGCCCCCGCTCCCACTTTCAGTTGCACCCTATCTGATGAGTGTATAGCTTGGCTTGATGAGGAGGCGTAGGTTGGGCCTACTTTGGCATCAGAGGCTTCGACCAACTCTGGGAGGGGATGCAGGAACACCTGACTATGCCCCGAATTTATTTTCTTTAATCAGTATTTTCAAGTTTTCTTTATGAATGTAATAAAAAGCAACTTCAATTTGTATTCAAGAGTAGGAGAGCTCTGTACTGAAATCAATATAATTGAAGGTTGTGGGTACTGAAAATTTTTCGTTTGGTCCAAAAATGGTCTAAGTCGTAAAAAGATTAATTTGAGCAAAATCAACTTTTATTAAAACTTTTCAAAACCATTTTCGAAATGGATCAAAACTGGACACACCCAAGATCTATCACTGAGATGTACAACCCCGGATCCCAGCAACTGGAAAGTTGCCCCTAGTCTGAATAGCATTGCATTGGAGATCACAACTGAACTCTTGAATGCAGAATAGACAAAGACGACCAACATGATCACACGGACAAAGTTGATCGGGGAAGTGTTTATGGCTGGACTTCAGGATGACGTTGCCTACGTATCCTAAAGATAGGAATCAAGCCTTACGTAGTTCGGCTCAGGTTCACTCGTGTATTAACACTCTCCTTTTGCGCTCTAACTTTTGCCAAGGCTGCCCTTTCTGGGTTTTCAACCTTGCGAGCTCAGTTTTTATCATTTCAAATTTTCATGCTTTAACTTTTGCCTAGGCCGCCCTTTCGACATTTCGTCCTAGCGAGCCACTCAGGGAAAGTATTTCTTCAACTTGTCCATGTTGATCGGTTGGGAGAACTCTAGGCCATCTAGGTCCATTAGAACGACAGCTCCACCCGACCAAATAGACTTGATGATGTAAGGGCTAGTCCAATTGGGTCTGAACTTGTCCCTAGGGTTGTGGATGGGAGCTCGGTTGTCTTTGACCACAAGATCCCCTTCCTTAAATTCCTGGACTTAACCTTCTTGTTGAAAGCCTTGGCGATTCTTCGTTGATAACCTTGGACGTGATACAGTGCTTTCAGCCTTCTTTCATCAAAGAGCATGAGTTCTTCGAATCTGCTTTGCTGCCAATCTGCCTCAGCTATCTGACACTCAGCCAATACCCGTAATGATGGAACCTCAACTTCGATAGGCAGAACAGCCTCCATCCCATAAACCAAGGAATACGGAGTTGCTCCAGTAGAAGATCGAATAGAAGTCTGGTAGCCCCACAGAGCAAACGGTAGCTTATCTAGTCAGTCTCGGTAGGTTTCCACCATCTTCTACAATATGTGCTTGATGTTCTTGTTGGCAGCTTCAACTACTCCGTTGGTTTGTGGCCGATATGTAGATGACTTATGGAAAGCCACGTTGTACTTCTCCAACAAGTTGATCCCTTCTTCTTGAAGTGGGAACCATTATCCGAAATGTTCTCATTCGGGACCCCGTAGCGACAGATGATGTTGTTCCTGATGAACTTTGCAGCATGCGATGCCTTCAACACCCCATAAGATTGGGCCTCAACCCACTTCGTAAAGTAGTCTATCGCGACCAGAATGTACTTATGCCCGTTGGACCCCTTCGGAGTGACAGCCCCAATTACATCAATCCCCCATACTGAAAACGGCCATGGCGAAGTCGTGTTGTACAACTTCAACGGCGGAATGTTCATGCAGTTTGCATGGATCTGACATTTGTGGCATCACCGGACAAAGCCAATACAATCCTCCTCCATGGTGGACCAATAATAACCCTGTCTAAGGATTTTTCGAGCTAGCATCACCCCGTTCATGTATGCTCCACACTTTCCCCCATGGATGGCCTCCATCAGGCACTTGGATTCTTCAGCATCAACACACAATTTATACATTCCGAGATGACCTCTCTTGTACAATTTACCCCCGCAGACGATGAACTGAGCAGCCATTCTTCGAATTGCCCTCTTATCTTTGGCATTTGCCCCTGGTGGATACGCCTCTTCTTTCAAGAAGTTCCAAACATTGTAATACCAAGGATTTTCATCTTGTACCTCATCTATGGTAGCAATCAGCTTGTAGGCCGGCACAAATTTCTGTTTAATGATGATCGGACGCATCTGGACTCCAAAAGGAATGTCTATCATAGAAGATAGAGTTGCTAATGAATCTGCAAACCTGTTGTTTTCTCTTAACAGATGAGCGAAGTTCAGCTTCTCAAACCGAGGAATTAGCACGTCCAAGGTCTGGTGGTAGATTCTCATCTTTTCTTCTTTGACTTTCCAATCTCCTTTAGCTTGAGATACAACAAGGTTCAAGTCCCCGATGATATTCAACCGTTTTGCCCCTAGTTCTAGGGTGGCTTCTACTCCAGCAATGCATGCCTCAAACACTGCCTCAATGTTCGACACTCTGAACCGGAGTTTGAATGCTAAGGGTATGCGGGAATTGTCGGGCGCTATTAGCAACACTCCTATCCCATACCCATATTGGTTTGACGCTCCGTCAAAGTACATCGTCCAAGTCTCTTTTTCGACATGCAGAATGGCCTCGTCTGGGAACAGATACTCAACTGCTTCATCCCTTTCAACTGGGTGATCGGCTAGGAACTCCGCTACCGCTCTCCCTTTCACTGACTTGTGCGTCATGTACTTCAGATCAAATTCGGAAAGCAGAAGCAACCAACGGGCTAGCCTACTCGTAAGTGCTGGTTTCTCAAAAAGATATTTGACGGGATCTAATCTTGAAACCAGAATTACAGAGTGAGCTAACAGGTAGTGCCGCAGCTTCCTGGTAGCCCATACCAAGGCCAGACAAGCCTTCTCCAATAGAGTGTAGCGGGTCTCATAATCAAACATTTTCTTGCTCAGGTAGTAGATAGCTCTCTCCACTTTGTCCTCAGACTCCTGTGCGAGCATGCAACCTATTGTAGTTTCAGTCACTGAAAGGTACAGAGTCAACAGTTTCCCCGGCTCAGGCGGTGACAACACAGGTGGGTTCTGTAAATATTGCTTCATCTGTTTGAAAGCAGCATGGCATCGGCCGTCCCATGGGAACTTCTTTCCTTTCTTCAGGAGACCAAAGAGTTGTTCAGAAGTCAACGTTAATTTTGCAATAAACCGTCTTATGAATTGCACTTTACCCAGAAAACCTCACACCTCCTTTTCAGTCCTTGGTGGTGGCATTTCTACGATGGTCTTGATTTTGGAAGGATTAACCTCGATACCTCTCTGTGTGATCAAGAACCCCAGCATTTTCCCTGCTGTAACACCAAATGTACATTTCCGAGGATTCAGCCGCAACCGATACTCTCTGATCCTTTGGAAGAATTTCTGCAAGGCGGTGTAGTGGCCCTCTCTTTCCTTGGACTTGACAATCATGTCGTCCACGTACACCTCCACCTCTTTATGGATCATGTCGTGCAAAATTCTGGTAGCAACCCGTTGATACGTAGCCCCAACATTCTTTAGCCCAAACGGGATCACCCTATAACAATAGGTCCCCCACGGGGTGGTAAAAGTAGTCTTCTCACGGTCTTTGGGTGCCATCAAAATTTGATTGTAGCTAGAAAACCCATCCATGAATGAGAGCAACGCATGCCCAGCAATGAAGTCCACTAATTCATCGATATGCAGCAGAGGAAAGTCGTCCTTCGGACTAGCTTTATTCAAATCCCTGAAGTCCACACATACTCGAATTATGCCGTCCTTTTTCGGCACCGAAACTATATTGGTAACCAAGTTGGGTATTCAAATACCAGCAGGAACCCTGCGTCAATTTGCTTGGTGACCTCTTCTTTGATCTTGAGAGCCCAGTCCGGGCAGATCCTTCTGAGCTTCTGCTTAACAGGTTGGGCCTCTAGGTCAAGAGGGATCCAGTGCTGTACATTCTCGTGATCGATTCCAGGCATGTCTTCCTAGGACCACGCAAAAACATTTTTGAAATCTTTTAACAAAGCGACTAAGCGCTCGCGCTCCTTCGAAGACAACGTGGACCCGATCTGGACTAGCCGCGGGTCCTTCTCAGTACCAAACATTAATTTGGGTGATTTCATCAACCAAGGGTTTAACAAACCTCTCTGTAGACGTCCCCGAACACCCCGGGAAGGAAATCCCATTTTGTTCATATGGGCTCACTACAATTCAGGACTCAAATGTCACGGTCCTGTATCTAATCTCGCAGAGTGCAATGCAAGACCGATGAATCATCAAAGAGTCCAAATCCGGCAAATCATTTTTGAAAATAGATTTTTTTGAAAAAAGTGCCAAACATGGACTGCTTTGTCAGATACAGAGTCGCCACCTAAATATTTTATTTTGGGGAATTTAGGAAACCTTGACTCATTTGCCTAAGGCCACGAGTCCGTCATCACCAAAGTTGCCTTGGCTCGGGAACTTGGGTACGATTGGGGAAGGTCACTTCATGAGCATCCCCGCTCGCCCGATCAAAGATTGGCCTCTACTAACCATGATATCGAGTTTTGAAAACATTATGTGCTCTTATTTCGGTTATTAGCCTAGATTTACTACGTGATGCACACAACATACAAGTATAGATTGGATCGCCTGAATTGAAACAAAACACCTCATGTTTGCTTTTGAAACGGTTTGCTACTCGCAAGTAGGCTAAAATGCGAATTTGCCACCCTTAGGTGGGCTAAGAAAACAAGATGATTTGCCACTCTCAAGTGGGCTTAAAACTCACAGTCAATGCATTATTCCAATTCAGATAATCTAACCTTCACCCACAAGCATTCAGGCAGGTATATCACATAAGCACATAGCCTCATGGTAAGCATGCTATCATGGCAGTCACTCATACACATGCAAGGATGCTAAAGCATAAACACTTACCGAGTACTCCAAGCCAAAACAGAAGCTATGTTAGAAATCCATGCATGATCCTAACTATGTTGAAATGTCTATTGCAACACATGTAGGAATGCAACTACAATGGGCTCGGCTATTCTAAAGATGGCATGTAAAATGCTACGACTAACAAGTATTCAACTTTGAATTGAAATACAATGCAGTTAGTATGGTGCGCCGAGCCCAGTGCATGCGAGATAGATGAATGAATGCAAACATGCTATCATAAGTATGCTAATTGAAACATGCCCTAAAACTAACCATTGTAAGAGGTTAAATAAAAGGGAGAAAGACGTGGGGTTAGAAGACATACAAATACTCATGCACACTTATTACACAATTGCCTTCGCTCGGAGGGTCCGAATAAATAATACAGTCCGAATAAACAAATAACTACTCTAGCTAATTAAATATTATAAAACCCTAATTAATTAACAAATTAACTAGGAAAGCAAAATAAACTAGTATGCAAATCCATGGATCGTCGCAGCTCTGTTCCGAATGATGAAAGATGCATGCATGCTCGCGTCGCCTCGTCGGAAAATTTCTCGTGATGTCCCGATTTGCCTCTGTTTGCAATTAATCCCGGAATGCTGTGCAAAGCTCTAGAAGGCTGATGATTTCTGGTTTGCTGCAATAGAGAGCAAGAAAGGGGCATGGCAAAGTATTTTCACATATGTATGCACACCTCGATCCTCGTGCCACCAATCACGCATCTCGATGCATGGTGGCCAAGGAGTCGAATTGCACGACTCGATGTGAAATGAATGCAAATAAAAACATAACAAGACCTAAACTCCATCATTGGTAATCCGGAGTGTCGGCGACCGGGAATTGAGACATGTTTCGTCACTTTGAGTACGAAACGTTCCTCGTTTCCCGTGTTTGGGCTAACTCCTATCCCAAACACAATGCAATGAGATGGCATACACAATGCGACTAACATACAACCTAGCATACGCAATGCAATGGACTAAAATGGCATACACAATGCACAATGGACTTATACCAATATGAGTGTACCTCAGCCACACTCAAATCAGTGGCCATACGATGAAAATGAGACAATCAAAATACATGTAGACGTGCACGAATGCAAAGGACCGGTCCTAAGGCATCAAATGCCACTCTACCAAAGCATGGCAAGGGATGAAGTATGGCATACAATCACACATGACAAAGCTCTGAAATGGCATAAAAGATGATCCCGAAACATGCGAATATGTCACACAATGCATGCTAGATGGCCCGGGTACCGAAACTAGTGAAGTGGGTTACACTAGAGGTACACAAAGCAATGCACCAATGGAAAAACCAACCCCAAACAGACCCTAGGCAGGTCTGAAATAGTGGGGAAATGGCCTAAAATGATGGCTTGGAATGCAAAGAAATGGAGCTCATTCGATGGTCAATAAATGAGGCATACAAGCCCGACTCTCAAACGCATTTAAAGAGTACAAAACATGGGAATATGGCATTCACATAAGCTCTAAAATATGATGTATAATGGCCCCAAAACAAGAAAACATCTCAGTATGTGCATGTAGTGGACCTCAAAACTCAAAGCTAAGCATGGACATTGAACTACAAGCATGCAAAACAAGCATCATTCGACCATGAGACCCAAAAATAGAGCTAAGGCAGTCCAAAATATGCACAAAATCAGTTTAAGGCATGGCCAAAAAGTGCTAAAATCAAGGGTCAACAAAGCATGCAAAGAAAGCTAGTGAACCATGAGTTGTACTACAACTATATGAAGCATATGAGAGCTCACCAAACCAGCCAAAAAAAAAAGTATGCCATGCCAAAATATGCCCAAAAACCCACTGAAACTCAGTCAATGCATGCAAGAATGATAGGCTCCTTTGGAAGGTCATGCAAGGGGTTATTCTACACATGTATGATGGACACACAAAATGGCAAAACCATCTTTGGAAAGAGGTTATAAGGGTCCTAAAACCCACCAAAAAGGTCCTGAAATTAGTCTAGGAAGCATGCAAGTGAAAGCCCCTTTGAAAGGCCTTGAATAGGATTGTTCTACACATGCATAATAGACACTTTATATGAAAAAATGGGCTCTAGATAGAGCCTATGCAGACCTTAAAACTCACCAAATAGGGCCTGAAATATGGCTTTGAAACATGCAAGTAGGAGCCCCTTTGGAAGGCCAACAAAGCTAGTAAACAAATCAAGGGGTGAGAGGGTCACCCCTCTCTGATTTTAGGGCTCAAAAACACATGTTAACCACTAAAAATCCACTGGATTTCAATGGCTAAAAGGCCAAACCAAGGCCAACACAAATGCTCTAATGCATAGCCCTAAACATGAGGAAATGAAGCATGCAAAGGGGAAGATGACCCCAAACAGAAAAAATGTCTTAAACAAACATGTTTATAAGCTCAAAGAAAAACTTTTTTCAGTTTATGACAAAACCCAGAAATGCTTGCAAATAAGGCTAAGGAATAAAGTAAAATAAAGCTACAAAGAGGAAAATGGTGACTTACCCTTGTATCACAACAATGCAGCAAGCTCTGGACCAAGAAAGTAAGCCCTCAACCTCTGAAAAACAGCTCCAAGGTACTTAGGATGGTAGTGGAGGTGTTGTGCTTGGAGGTGTAGTGCAAATGGCCAAGAACCATGGAGCCATGGAGCTTGGATGTAGAGATATAGAGGGAGAGTATATGTATGCCTCAGCCAAAAATGTTCAACCTTTGCAAATGGAGAGGAGAGCCTCTCTTATAGAAGAAGAGGTCCAAGGCTTCTTCGAGAAGCCTCAAGCAAAAGGACCAAGCTTCTAAAAGAAGCTAAACCAAAAGGGTCAAGCTTCTTGAGGAAACTAGACCAAAGGGGTCAAGCTTCCTCAAGAAGCTTGACAAAAGGTCAAGCTTCTCTTAGAAGCTAAGCAAAAAGGGCCAAAGCTTCCTTAAGAAGACAAACAAAAAGGTTTAAATCTCGAAGGATGGGGCAAATGCCTCCCAGCTGCCACAGCTGTATGCAACTCAGGAAGGCCAAAAAGGAGATGGCTGGCCGACCAGTTCAAGTGGTCGGCCGACCACTTCCCCTGGTCAACCGACCAGGGGTCAAAAGGGTCAACAAGAAAAGGTGGTCGGCCATGCAAAAAGGTGGCGTCCCAGGTGAATGCAACACAGTGGTGGTATGGGAGACCAGAAAATGTGGCTCAAAAGTGAGGGAGACCAAGGGGTCAAAAGGGTCAAGCACCAAAGGTGGTCGGCCATACCAAATAGGTGGCCTCCCAAATGAATGCAACACAATGGTGGTATGGGAGACCAGAAATTATGGCCCAAAAGTGAAGGAGACCACCTCTCTAACAAGAAAACCGAGCGGCGAAAAGAAAAGTGGTCTCCAAGAAAAAAAGGTGGTCTCCCACCATACTACCACCTTTCTAACAATGAAACTAGGGTCCATGCCAAAAATGAACCCTAACAGATGTAAAACAAGGGTTTGGGGGCCAAAACGCGCAGCCTGGGGCCCCGAAAACTGACTGTTAAGCGCCGGAAGTGTCGTGCGACCCCGAAGGTGGTCTCCCGAGCCACAATGTCCCTCTAGGGAGAGGAAACAAGGTGTCTGCCAAAAATCGGAGCAAACAGGGGTAGTTAAGCGGTCTCAAACCGAGGCATACGACCGACGGCTCCGAAAATCAAAAACTGGTCTCCAAACGGGAACAGTGGCCTACGACCACAAAAAGTAGCCTATGGCCACTGAGAGATGGTCTACGAGACCTCTCCCTCCCTTTGGGAAGAGAAAACAGAATCCAGTTCGCAAACCGAGCAAAACACAAAAGAGTCCCGAAGTCCGGAGGCAAGGCTCTCAGCCGAGACTCCGTAACCTCAGAATGAGCACAACATGCGCCATCACCGAGTGCTCAATCAATGACGTCTGAGTCTTAAGGTCGGTCAAAAATGGGGTGTCTAGACTCTCGTGCTCTTGATCAAGCAAATATTGCAAAACCGGAGGAATTTCTTCCTCGTCGTTTTCATTAAAATGTTGAAAATCCTGATTAATGCAATAAATTAAGGGCATAAAAAAGTACTCGAAGGCCACAGCTGCACAATTCTCATTAATCACTTCCAAATCGCCTGATTCCTCTTTTACAACAGACTCAAAGAAAAAAGAAAAAGACGACCTAGGCAGGACTGTGGCATCCGGGTTGTCACCCCCATGAATACCGGACTCAGACTCAGATGAGCTGGAACCTAATTCTGACTCCACAGACTCAGTGGAATCAGATTCTGGCTCACTACCTGACCCGGTGCTACTCGATAAAAATCCCTCCTCGTAGTGCCAAACGAGGGAGGGTGCGGTGGATGCATCCAGAATGTTTGAAGATGGGCTCGCAGCCGTTTCATTCCCGATCATGGACACCGAGAAGTTATCTCCCAAGCACTCATGTACGATCTGAGGATCTGAAAGTAGACAAGCCAGTGCTACCCCCATTTCAATCTCTGTGCTCTCGGAATCCTCCTCCTTGCACTGCTCAACCTCAGTTGGAAGGTCTTTCTACTCTTCGGCAACATCATCCCCGGACAATTGCAAGTCAAAGAAAATCTCGAACCCCGGTAACCGCCGCCTCTCTACATTCAGCCATGGCTCTAGGAAGCCACAGAATAGGAAGTCTTCCCCCTCCCGAACGAAGTGTCCATTCAGGGTATCCTGGATGGGCCGGTGCACCAATTCATAATGTTTCCCGGCCTGTTTTGCTCTGGCTCTTCCAGCCATATCTTTGCCTTTCCTCGCCCAGTCCTCCTTGGCAGGCAAATAACCTAGGCCAAAAGTATGTGGGTTGTGCGGCACTTCGGTCGATACTGCAACGCCTTTCCGACCACTTTTCCCTAATCCCATCCCGGGGATGTGCTGGAGCTTGTTCATGAGGTACACAGACTGTGCGCTGACATAGAGCCCTTCATCAACAGCTAGAATGTTATGTACAACTTGGGCCTCGGCTAGGGTAAATCCAGACAGGAACACATCCTCCGCGCCATGCTTGATTTCCAGAACCGGTATAGACACCTCTGGCGGCAGATGGATTGAAGAATTCCCAAAAACAATAGCCACCCCCGTCCCATGAGGGTATTTAAGCATCTGGTGCAGAGTGGAAGAGACTGCCTTCACCTGGTGCAGCCACGGCCGCCCTAGGAGTAGATTGAAGGTTGCAGGAACGTCCAAGACATGAAAGTCAATATCCTGTTGTCCTGGACCAACCTAGGTCTGAATCTGCACAGTCCCCATCACCTCTCTGCTAGTATTATCATATGCTCGTATCACCTGGGCAGTCGGCACAAAATCCACGGGCTTCAACCCGATTGCATATGTTGTCCTCGACGGGCACACATTGATAGCAGATCCTGTGTCAACAAGAACTACTGGTATCCATTTTTCTCTACACTCCACAGAAATGTAGAGTGGTATGTTATGATTTGCGCCCACAGGCGGCAATTCCTTGTCAGAGAAGGTCAACGTCGAGGAAGCTCCTCCCAGAAAAACCAACCCTACCAACTGTTCAGGCGTGGTGTTGATTGATAGCTTGGCCCTATCCATCACAGAAAGGACGGCCTGTCTATGAACTCTTGAGGCCATAAGCAGTCCCCTGATGGAGATGTCTGCTTGTATCTTCTTAAGCTGTTTCAGTACAGCCTCCTCCTCGAGTAACTTTTCTTTCTGCTTCTCCACTTCTTTGTCCTTCCCGGACGCCTCTGGTTGATCTAAATACGGGGGCTTGAAATACCGCCCACTTCTAGTCATGTGGTCCACCTCTCCCACATACCAGGTATCATCTGGTTGGTTTTGTCCCCAATCTCCATCGGTGTGCGCAAGACATAGGTCGTCATCTTCCCACCACATGCCATCAATAACCAACAGACACCTGTTTGGTTCCGTTATTACTGCTTCTGTGCGCCCAGTACATTCCATTCCTACAGGGGCTTTGGCTTTTCTAACCCTTTCCAGATCTTCGATCTTTTCCCGCTCAAACTGATTCAGTGCAGCCTGTTGTTCAGAATCATCCGTACTCAAACTGCCCGTATTCTGAGCAAAATTCTTAACACCGGTGCTCTCCAGCGGTTGTTCTTGATTCCAGGCCATTCCGGCCACTGTTGGTGTCCCCGTTTCTAATGGACCCCGTTCTGGCTGAGGCTGCTCAATAACATCCAGCTGGTCACTGAGCCACCTAGTAGCTTCTGTTGACCCTTCCAAATCAAACCAGTTGACAGTCACGTCCCCCAGATCCAGTTCGTTGAAGAACTGAAGGTTGGCAATGTCCTCTTCCAGCTCAGCTAGGTCATCTAGCCTTTGATTAGGTCCATCCTCTCGAACTACACAGATCTCTACCCCAACCAGTAGTTCTACTCTCGGCCTAACATTGCTTGTTGAAGTAATGTAACCGCTCGAGTTGTACACAAATCTTGCAGACCCCTCAGGCTCTGAATCCTCATTACTATCTGCCTCAACAGTCGACCCAATTCTATCTTTGATAGCAACCACCACCAGTTCAGGTTGGGTTTGGGAGATGTCCAACATACACAAGTCAGTGCTGTCATAAATGAACACCTCCGGCTTGGGTAGGTGGGAAGGTGTGATATATATACTAGGGTCGTATGACACAACCCCAGTTTGGATCAGGTTGATGCGTTTAGGAGGTGGAGCTTGGTTGTGTGATGGGAGTGGGTTGGTTGTGACATTCGGTTTCTTCGGAGGCACGATCACCCTGTTGTTAATGAGATCTTGAATCTCATGACGCAATCAAAAGCACTGGTCGGTTTCGTGACCATGCTGTTGGTGATAGACGCAGTACTTCGCTGGGTTATGGGAGGGAGGAAGCTTTTCTGGTAAGGGACGTGGCTCTAGGGGCTTCAGGTGCCCTTTCTTGATCAAAACCCCCAAAGCCTTGGACAAAGGCATGTATAGTGGGGTGAAGGTTCTTTGGCCTCTGGGTGCATACCTGGCTATTTGTGAGCTACTTCTGGACGCACCGGTGAACGGTGTAGCTGTAAGAGTTTTTGGGGTAGTGGTGGTGACCATGCCCACATCTGAACATTTGACAGCTGCAGCACTGCTTGTGCCTACATTCGTACCGCGGTTGAATGCCCTCTTGGGCTGCTCTCTTTCATAGTCAATCAGACCCTGTTTCATTGCGTCCTCAATCTGTACCCCAATCTCATGTAGATCTGCAAAGGTGGGAAGGCGAAGGACGATCATCTTCTGCATGAGCTTGGGCTGGAGGTTGCGCACAACCATCCGTATTTGGTCCTTGTCAACCGGTCTGATGGTCATCATCAAGGCTTTAGCCCTCCAGCAGGTCACAAAGTCGGAGAAGTTCTCCTTCGGCTCTTGCCTGGTTGCCTCGATATCACGAGTTGTGACCTCGATCTGTGTATTGTAGGAGTATTGAGCTATAAAGGCCTCAGCCATCTTCTCCCAGTTCCTTTTAACAGAGTCCTCCAGCTTTGCATACCAAATAGCCGCTACACCCGATAGGGTCCGGCCAAACAAAGAAAGCTTCTGCAATCTGAAAAGGCCCATCAGCCTTAGGATATCCAAAAATAGCCACAGGTGCACCATAGGATCTCCAAACCCGTCAAAACGGTCGATGTGCAGCATCTTAAACCGGTCCAGCAGAGTCACGGCCGAATCGGTATATCCATCCTCTATATCCGGAATGGATTTCACACCTTGAGCCTTCTTGAAAAGCTTTTCTAGCTTGCTCACTTTTAGTGCTGTTGGATCCACCTCAAATTCAAATGGTGAATCCACCAGATTAGTGGGTGTTTTGGATAACTGGGGTAGGATTAGGGGCGGAGCTGGCCCCGTTGGAATGTTCGTATTTTCCTGGACATTTACTGTCTCCCCGAGTATTGGAACTCTAGGTGGGGGAGGAGGTAGGTGTGAAGCAGATGCTCCGATTTGCTGCTGTAGCCTGGCAAATAACTCTGCCTGTTGGGCCACTACTTCTACTTGACATGCAGCGACTTCTGCCTGACGGGCAGCATCCTGCTGCATAGCTTGCATAGTCTCTTGGAGTTGATGCATCATCTCTTCCATTTCGACTGTAGAGTGTGGATCTAACTGAACCGGTGTATGTTCCCTCTCTGTGGGAGAAATAGAACTCTGATCCCTACTGTACTCAGGTGGGGTAGACAAAGCCCTCTGAACTGACTGCTGAACTGATATCCTCTGCATAATTGCCCTCCGTCTAGTAACCAGGTGTAGACGCGCCCGTGGGCCTCACTACAGTTCGGACTCAATTTGTGTCACGGTTCTTAATCTGAACCAAAGAGTCCAAATCCGGCAAATCGTTTTGAGAAAAACAAAATTTTTTTTTTTTGCAAGAAGTGCCAAACATGGACTGCTTTGCCAGATACAGAATCGCCACCTAAATATTTTATTTTGGGGAATTTAGGAAACCCTGACTCGGTGCCAAAGGCCACGTGTCCGTCATCACCAAAGTTGCCTCGGCTCGGGAACTTGGGTACGATTGGGGAAGGTCAGCTATGAGCACCCCCTCTCGCCCGATCCGAAGATCGGCCTCTACTAACCGTGATATCCGTTTTTGAAAACGTTATGTGTTCTTATCCCGATTATTAGCCTAGAATTACTATGTTATGCGCACGGCAAACAAGTATTGACTAGATTGCTCAATTTGGAATGTCCGTTTATCTTAAAAAAGCACTTTGGAATTTGCTACTCGCAAGTAGGCTAAAATACGGATTTCAACGAGTTTTTCTAACTCAGACAATCCAACCTTCACCCACAGGCATTCAAACAGTTTATCACATAAGCAGCTAGCCTCATGGTAATCATGCTGTTATGGCAACACTCACACGCATACGGTATGCTAAAGCATAAATACTTACAATGTACTCCGTGCCAAAACAATAAACTAGTTAGCAAACATGCGTGATCCTAGTTCATGTTAAAGTGGCTAATGCAACGCATACAGAATGCGATTAAGATAGGCTCGGCTAATCTATAATGACATGTGAAATGCTACAACTAATCACGTATTCAATTTGGAATTGAAGTACAAATGCAGTTAGCATGATGTACCGAGCCTGGTGCATGCAATACTGATGACTGATACATGCATGCATAGCATAAGGTATGCTAAATTAAATATGTCCTATTACTAACCATCAAAGCAGGTAAGTAAAAGGGAGAAAGAAATGGGGGTTGGAAGACATGCACACACTCACCCACACTTATTACAAATTCACCCTCGCTCGGAGAGACCGAAAGAATAATACAAATTAACTAACTCGCAAGCTAATTAATTATTACAAATCACCTAATTAGCTAAGCAAATTAACTAATCTAGGGAAAACAGATAAACCGCCTCAGGAAGAGAGCCCAATGCAATGCATGCTCGGTCCTGCTCGGAAGTACACTGCCATGCATAGGCCGCCTCTGTTTTCCCTGCTCTACCTCTTTGAAGACTGCCAAAGTCTCAGAATTGCTTCCCTGGATATTGGGAGACACCACCGGCTGAGTAGAATAGCCACCGGCAGTGGCATGTGATCACCGGCTGTTGGTGAAGCTATCGGCCACCAATGGATTGCCGGTCGGCACTAAAAACTGCCGGTCGGCAGAGAATGTCTGCAGAACCTGCAATTGACAGCAGCAGAGGGCAAGGCATAGCATCGCAATGCAATTCAAGCCATATATGCACCAATCATGTCCCTTATCATGTTAGTGACTCAAAGGGACATGCTCCTTGGTTCTCGGACCATCAATCGCGCATTTCCATGCGTGATGGCCCAAGGGACCAAGTGTGCACATTTTGATGTCAAGTGCAATACAAACCATCAAACCAAACGGGCACAATCCCTATCACTAAATTAAGGGACAAGGCATGCATGTTCAATGCAACCTAAGCATGTTAACTAACATGCAACATGGTATAAAAGGGAGCATGCAAACATGCAATGCACATTAGGTACACAACCTAAGCAACAAGGCAAACAAGCATGCCATAATTATGCAAACTACTTAGAGTATGCAAGATGTAATCTAATCATGCAACATGCTAGTAATTTGACCAAGGGAATGCATGCCAAATACAAATGATTTCAAGCATGCAACACATGCAACCAAAGCATGCAAACATGGGATGATGTAACAACACTTGAATGGCATACGAGGGATGGACTTACACTAATTGGACGGCTCTAAGTTAGGTCCTAAAACAGTGGCCAAAGCTTAAGAAGATGGGACCAAACACACATACACACATGCACATGTTAAGGCCTAAACACTTAAGCATCAAAGGGCATCTTTTAAGCACACTTAAAAGGGAATAATCATGGACACGGGGCACGCATTAAGCTCTAAAAATCATGCAAGAACATGGTGCCAAACCAAGCAAACAAGATAGGCTAAACATGCAACAAATGGCCCTAGCATTCAAGGCAAGCTAATGAAGTATTGAACTACACTTAGCAAGACCAAACATGGCATGAATTTAATGACCAAAAAAAAAGTTTTAGCACATAAAACAAAGCCCAAAAGACCACTTAGATGGCATCTAAATAGCTTGAATTCAAAAGCATGCACAAATGCACTTTGAAGGAGCATACCACACAAGCTCATAAGGCATCAAAGAGGCATCCAAGGCAAGCATACAAGCATGCTAAGGGGACTGAAATGATGCTATAAATGGTGCCAAACCATTAAATCAAAGCAAGTAATGCATGCTACACACTCACACACTTAAGGCCAACATGCCAAAATGCAAAGGGGCTATACTAAGCATGCCATGGCCGACCAAAATGACTAAGGAGAGACCTCTAGCATGGCAAAATAAGCACAAAAGCTTCACAAAGCTAGACCTAAAACATGCTTGAACAATGGTTTACAACCTAAGGCATGTTAAGGCCTAAACATGGCATTACAAGGTAGGTATGATAAGCATGCATGGTGTACCAAAACCAACATACAACAATGCTATTTCATGGCAAAATAAGCATAAATGACAGCCAAGGCATGGTCAACATGAGGCTTAGCTAGGTGCTCATTAAAGAGGCAAAAATGGCCCTTTTCAAGGACAACAAGGAGAGGGGGTGACCCTCTCCTTCTTGGGACTTCAAAGCACCATCCTTACCACTGAAATCCCTCAAGATTTCAGTGGTGGGGAGGCCCAAACACCAAAGTCCCGGAGCTCACTCAAAATGGCACAAAATGGAGCCTCTCAAGGCTTAAGAGGGGTCAAACACCTCCAAACCACAAAACACTCTAAACAAACTATTTAGAGAGCCTAAAAACAGAACTTTTTTATACTATACACTATACTCAAAAACAGTTCTAAGATAGGAAAAAATAGTATGCAAAAATAGGGAATAAGGGAGTAAGATTGTTACCCTTGAAGACCCTCTTCACAAATAAAGCTCCAGCAGCTTCTTTGAGCTCAAAACAGCTCCCAAGCTTCAAGAACAAACCTCTGGCCCTTCAAGAACCAAGAAAAGGTGTAACACTATGTGTTTGTGTGCAATAGTAAGACACAAACACACTTATACACACACAAAGGCCAAATGGGAGAGAGGTATAGAGATAGAATATGTATAAATCCTAACCCTAGAACTCAAACCCTAAAATGGCTGTCTAAAATGTCTAACCCTAAGCAAGGGAGAGGGGAGCTCCTCTTATAGAGGAGCTAATCTTGTAAAGCTTACCAGGTAAGCTAACAAGAAGTCCATCCCTCCATACACGTGTATGGAGGGGAACAAAATGCCATACAGCTGTATTAAAATATCTGCAAAAGCAGATGAACAGTAGTCGGCTGCTCAAAATTGCCATCTTGACAAAATGGGCTACCGACCGGCAACAAAGAATGCCGACCGGCAATATACATTGCCGATGGCAACAAAACACCAGCCGGTGGCCTCTGGCCATGGCCGGTGATGTGTGGGGATGCCTCACAAGGCATTCCCTGCCCCTCCAAGGCAAAACACAAGTGTTTGGTGCAAAACCAGACACTAAACAATCGAGTTCGGGGATCCTAAGGCAAAGCGCGTAACCGAGACCTCCGGGAACTCCAAACGAACATAAACATGGATGATCACTGGGTGTTCAAACGGTGACGTCCAAGTCTTGAGGACGGTCAAAAATGGGGTGTCTACACCAGGGGTAATGAGTGGAACACTGGTTATCCGTCTATCAGATCCGCGGATCAATGAAGTCTACGACCTCTAACCCAGGGTGCTTGGGAAATATCTGTCTGGTAGGATGCAATAGTGCTAAACTACCTTGCAAAAAGATAAATAAAAGATAATAAGGAAACAAACAACCAAAAAGTGTAGTGTGCTATGTTATGAGCTAAATAAATTAAAGACAACACACAGTTGGCAAACTCAAGCTGAAATAATTGTTCTCAACCACTGATCACTGTTCCCTAAATCACTGCCCCAAAACTGAATCTGATACCCTCAGGTAAAACTGATTCCCAAATACTGATGCTCTCAGGCCTGATACCCAGACTTGCAAACTGATACACACAACCTATAGAGACACACTCTGATAGTAAATATCATGCAAGTAAGAGCCAAAACACCCCTATGGTGGGGTAAGGTTTCCCTGTCCTATTTTGTCAGGAGCTAGGGTTTCACTATGCACACAGCGGTTTCAAACAACCTATAATCGGGTAAGCAACCTGTCCTAGTTTGGAATAGTCACTATGTATTCCGACATGCACTAGGTCGAATGGTTAAAAAGGGTGCCTCGGTGAAAACCGAGGTTTGTGTTCCCATCGTGGCAGAGCCCATAACCGGTCAACCATGTGGCACGGGGCCTCCGGCTAACTGTTCAGGAATAGCAGATGGCGAACACGGTGACTTAGGCACACCAATGCAAATGCAATGCAAAGAGACACATAAGTGTAAACAAAACAAGATATCATGAGTTCGAGTCAAGTTCTCTAAATCCCCTGCAGAGTTGCTAGAAACAGTAGACTGCCCGTAGAAATCCCGGGCTCCGCACGCGAGGGCGTGAAATTCGTTTTGTTCTAAGCTACTACAAGTTCGGACTCATGTCACGGTTCTAAATCTAATCTCACAAAGTGCAATGTGAGACCGATAAATCATCAAAGAGTCCAAATCCGGCAAATTGTATTGGAAAACTAATTTTTATAAAGAAGTGCCAAACATGGACTGCTTTGCCAGATACAGAGTCACCACCTAAATATTTTATTTTGGGGGAATTTAAGAAACCCTGACTCGTGCCTAAGGCCATGTGTTCGTCATCACCAAAGTTACCTCGGCTCGGGAACTTGGGTACGAGAGGCGAAGGTCATGCAATGAGCACCCCTGCTCACCCAATCAAAAGACCGGCATTTACTAAGCATGATATTTTGTTTTTGAAAACACATGTGTTCTTATGCTGGTTATTAACCTAGAATTACTATGTGATGCGCATAACATACAAGTATAGACTAGATCGCCTAAGTTAGAACAAAACATTGCATGTTCGTTTGTGAAAATGATTTGAAGTTTGCTACTCGCAAGTAGGCTAAAACGAGGATTTCAATGAATTTTTCCAATTCAAGGAATCCAACCTTCACTCACAGGCATTCAAGCAATTAAACACTTAAGTAGTTAGCCTCATGGCAAGCATGCTATCATGGCAATATACACATCTCATGCAGTATACTAAAGCGTAAACACTCACAGTGTACTCCGAGCCAAAACAAAGAACTAGTTAGAAATCATGCATGATCCTAGTTCATGTTAAGATGGCTAATGCAACATATGCAAAAAAGCAACTAAAATAGGCTTGGTTATTCTAGAATGACATATGAAATGCAACTTGATAACATGCTATTGAACACGTATTCAAGTAAATGTATTGAAATACAATGCAGTTAGTATTATGCGTCGAGCCCGGTGCATGCAATACAGATGAATGGATGCACGCATGCAAGCATAAGGATGCTAATCAAAATATGCCCTAAAACTAACCATCGTAAGCGGTTACGTAAAAGGGAGAACGAAATTGGGGTTGGAAGACATGCATCACACACACATATGCTTATTACAATAGTTGGCCCTCTCGACGGAGGGTCTGAATAAGAAGCTAACTAGCTAATCTAAGCTAATTAAACTAATTATTACACAATGAAGCTAATTAACTAACAAGTTAACTAACAAGTTAACTAACTAGTTATTACAACACAAATAAGCAGCTAAACGCATTAACTACTTAAATATAGAACCAAAGCATAAACTAGCTAAGGAAAGAAACTAAGTAAAGCAGTAAAACAGGAGCCTCAAAGGGAGAAGAATGCACGCATGCTCGGTCACCTCGTTCAAAAATCCGTCGCAATGCCCCAACTTGCCTTTGTTTGCAATTGTTCTCAGAACCTCGCACAAAGCTCCAGAAAGCTTCTAACTCACCTTGGGGACCTGTGGGAGGGCTGCCGACCAATTATTGATGTTTCCAAACACTGGTCGACCACTTTCCATTGCTGTAGACCAGAAAAATTGGTCGGCCGACTAGTTTTTCTAGTTGGCCGACCAGTTTTTTGCTGCACTTCTCCAATTTGCTGCAACAGAGAGCAAGAAAGGGCATCGCAATGTATTTGCAAGATATGTGTGCACAACCACCCTCCCTATCATTTCATGAGCTCAAGGGAGTGTGGTTCTCGACCCTCGGGCCCTCAATCACGCATCTCGATGCATGATGGCTGAGAAGCCAAATTGCACAATTCAATGTAAGATGAATGCACACATAAACACATAAAGCCTTGAACTCTATCACGTATGATCAAGAGCGTCAGTGACTAAGAATTGAGGCACGTTTTATCACTTCAAGTATGAAACATCCCTCGTTTCTCGTGTTTGGACTAACACCCAATCCAAACACAATGCAACCACAAGCATGCAAACATGCAATGCAACATGACATACACAATGCAATGTAACAACCTAGCATATGCAATGCAAAGAACATAGGCATGCACAATGAAAATAAGGTGCTCAATGGACTTAAACCTAAAATGGACAGACCACAGTCGTGCCCAAATCGGTGGCCATAATGATGAAACTAAGGCATGAAGAGAATATACAAGCATGTACATGCAACGGCCCATTGACAAGGCATAAGAGCACAACTCTCAAGAGTGCTCAAGGAGTGACAAATGTGGAAGTGTAACAACACTAAAAGCTCTGAAATAAGGTATGAAATGATGCCAAACAATTCAAACAACACAAGCATAACATACTAGAGTCCTTAAGGCATAAGGCTAGCAAACAGGACTACAAAGGGACATGCAATACATGGCATGAATGCATGAACCAACCATGGACAAAGCTCAAATAGGTCTAAACAAGGACCAAATCATGCTAAGACGGGGGCTCAAAGGTCTAAGCAAGATGGCATACATGCTAGGCCACAAACAAGGCAACAATGCACAACCCTTAAAGGCAATCAAAGCATGAAAGAAGTGGGAACATAGCAATGCTATAAGCTCTTGAATATCACGATAGATGATGCCAAATCATGTACATGATACAAATAAAGCATGTTATGGTGCTCAAAACTCAAAGCTAGCATAGGCACTTGCACTACAACTATGCAAGACATGAAGCATATGGCAAATACAACCCAAAACAGTCCTAGAACATGTCAAAATGATGCTAAAACATGTATGGAAGGAAGCCAAAATAAGCTAGCATGAAGGGCATGAAGCATGAAGCATGAACCAAGCAAGGCCAAAAGGGAGGGTCACACTACACTTATCAAGACCAAGCATGAGATGGATTTTCCAACAAAAATCAAAGTTAGATCATGGCAAAATAACCCCCAAAACACATTGAAATGACAGCTCGCAAGCTTAGGCATGAAGGCATACACAATGACTCATTCTTAAGGCATAAAGGACCAACCCTTCAATGCATTGAAAGATTGACAAATGCAAGTGCATGAACATGAAACATGGACTGAAATCACATTTCAAATGATGCCAAATCATTCAAATAGGCCAAGCAATGCATGCTAGTGGACTTGATACACAAAGCTAACAAGCTAGAATGCATTATAGCTATACAAAGCATGGCATGCATGACCAAAACAATTCAAATCAGAGCTAGAGCATGCTAAAGCATGGACAAAAGGTTCTTAGAGTTAAGCCAAAAACATGCTAGAATGATAGTCTAAAGCATGGTACACATTAGGATAGTTCATGGAATTACACTACAAGTGTACGGAGCATGCAAGGGGCCATTAAACCAAACCTTAACAGAGGTATAACATGGCAATAAAATACCAAAAACATGCTGAGATGGACTCAAAACAAGCTAGAATGACATGCTACTTCATGAAGCATATAAGACTAGTTTATGAAATTTACTACAAGTGTATAAGGCATGCAAGGGATGCTCAAGACAACCAAAAATAGTGGTATGCCATCTCAAAATAACCCCAAATACATGCTAAGAACAAGCCAACACAAGCTTAATAAACATGCTAAAACATGAGGCATTCAAAGCAAGCATTCAAGACAAAAGGAGAGGGGATGACCCTCTCCTATTTGGGACCTCAAAACACCACTTCCACCACTGAAATTCCTCTAAGTTTCAGTGGTAGAAAGGCCATGCAAATACTAAAACAAGAGCCAAAAGGGATGGCTCAAAACAAGGGTTAACATGGCCTAAGAGGGGGTAGACCACTCCCAACACAAAAGTGACCTTAAACAAATATTTTAAAGATTGAAAAATAGAACTTTTTGTAGTTTAAAGTCAAGGCAAAAACAGCATGCAAATAGGTCCAAAAGCTTAAGAAAAGATAAGGGTTTAAAGGGTTAGAAGCTCACCCTTGAAGAACACCTTCAAAGCTGCAACTCCAGCAACTTCTTTGAGCTCAAACCAGTCCAAAAACTCCAAAACAAACCTCAAAGTGCCTCAGCAACAAAAGGATGGTGTTTGAGTGTCTGTTTGTGTGTTAAAGTGTGATAAAACTACACTTTTAAGCACAAAAATGAAGATAAGGTGCAAGATAGATACAAAGGTGTATGTATAACTCTCAAGCACAAAATTCTGAACCTAGAGGAGGAGGGGGGAGGTTCTCTCTTATAGAGAACAAGCAACAAGCTTGTTGGACAAGCTTTTGGCCTAAAGCCATCCCTCCATACATGTGTTTAGAGGATGGCTTCTGTGCCTTCCAACTGACACAGCTGGCTCTAAAATAACTCCAAAAAGGTGATGAAAAGCTGTCAACCATTTGAAGTGGTTGGCCAGCTACTTGTTGTGGTCGGCCGGCCACCACAAATGGTCTCCTAAGAAAAAAACTGGTCGGCCATGGGTAGGAGAAATCTACACACTGAAAACAAGCCAATGGTGTGGTGGCCGACCAGAAAAGGTGGTCCAAAGACCAAGAACACCAGTTGGCCGACCAAAAAACTGGCTGGCGGGGAGGAAAGTGTTCTCCAAGGGGAAGAACTGGTCTCCCACCCTTGTATCACCTTCCAAACAAGGAAAACAGGGTTTGTGCCAAAAACAAACCAAAAATGATGCAAGACGAAAGTTCGGGAGGCAAGGCGCGCAACCGGAAGCCTCGAAAACTAGTCTACCAGCATCAAAAGTGGTCTCCCGAACCACAATGTCCCTCTAGGCAAAGGCAACAAGGTATGGTACAAAAAACAAGCCAAACAGAGAGCGTTAAGCAGTCCCGAGACAAGGCGCGCGGCCGAAGGCTCCGAAAACTGGAAACTAGTCTCCGAGCAGGAAAAGTGGTCTACGACCACAAAGAAGTGATCTACAAGACCTCTCCCTCCCTCCAAGGAAGGGAAACTAGGCTTGGTCCACAAACCGAGCCAAAGCACAAAGAGTTCAGAGGCCCGGAGGCAAGGCACTCAGCCAAAAAACTTCGGAAACTCGAACGAGCACAGCATGCCCTATCATCGAGCGCTCAATCGATGAGGTCTGAGTCTTAAGGTCGGTAAAAAATGGGGTGTCTATAGCTACACATCAGCTTGAGGGAATAACCCTATTTTGGTGGAACTCATGGAAGGAGGGTCTAAATTTGACAACTTTGACTTGGGCAGATTTCAAGACCCATTTTGACCGAAAGTTTGTTCCTGTTTCTATTCGGTCTCAGCTGAGTGATGAATTTTCAAAGCTGACTCAAGATGGTAGAATAGTGATCGAGTATGTCACTAAGTTTAATGAGTTGTCTCGTTATGCCCTTTACTTGGTTAACACGCAGGAAAAGAAGAATAAGAAGTTTATTAAGGGATTAAATCATTACCTGTCTAAGTCCCTTATTCCTTTTGATGCTAAACCGTTTGATAGAGTTCTTGATTTGGCACTGAAGTATGAGGAAAATGAGAAACAGTTTAAGGAAGAAAAGGCTAGGGTTGGAGAGATTTCCAGAGGGAGTCATTTCTAGCAGTGTGATGGGAACAGATACCGACCCTACAATCAATGCATAGGGGTCAGCAATTTCAGAGGGCACAACAACATGGTAGTTAAGGAAATTTCAGACCTCAGGGGTAATTTCAGGCCTTAGGGCAATTTCTAGCCCCTAGGGCACTATTATCAGAGACAGGGTGGTCCGCTGTCACAGGGTTATCAAGGACAGTGGTAGTAGGTGCCACATATGGGTTATCGTCCTTCCATATCTCAATTGAAGGGACCCCCACCTATCAGAGCAATAACACGTCAACCAATCAATAAGAAGTGTTTTGGGTGTCAGTAGTTGGGACATGTAGTCAAACATTGCCCTCCGAAACAACAAGCGCGACAGGGTCAGGTAGTTCAAGCAAGGACATTTGCAGTGATGCCAGGAAATAAAAAAGTGCAAGGTACTTTTAATCTTTTTCAAGAATCCATTAGAGTACTTTTTGATACTGGTGCCTCTCATTCTTTCATATATAGACAGTTTGTAGAAAGAGAACACCTTGTAACTACCTCCTTGTCTAAACCTATTCGTGTTGAGACCCCTTTAGGAGGGGCGGTTACTCTTTATGAGATGTGCAAAGATTTTGAGATTGATTTTGCAGGCAGAATCTTGTATGCAGACCTAATTGTGTTAGGGTTTGAGGGGTTTGTAATTATTTTGGGTATGGATTGGTTGCGAAAACACTTTGTGACTCTAGATTGGGCTAGAAAGACTGCGTATATAGATATTCTCAGTATGCCACGACTTATCCACACTTATAATGATAGAGGATAGTCAATGATGATGAGTTTTCTATGCTCGGTAGAAATCCCTAAGCAAGATATTAGTGAGGTAGATGTGGTACGTGAGTTTGAGGATGTATTTCAGGAGATACCTGGACTTCCACCTCGATGGGTAGTAGAATTTTGCATTGACATAGTGCTGGGAACTACATCGATTTCTAAGCCAGCATATAGAATGGCACCTAAAGAGCTTGTGGAGATAAAGAAGCAGCTGGAAGAGATGCTTTAAAAAGGGTTCGTACATTCAAGTAACTCCCCGTGGGGAGCACCCGCGATCTTTGTCTCCAAGAAAGATAGCACTCTCTGCATGTGCATAGATTACAGAGAGCTGAACAAGGTGACTGTCAAGAACAAGTATCTGCTACCTAGAATTGATAACTTGTTTGATCAGTTGAAAGGTGCAGCCATGTTCTCTCAGTTTGATCTCAGGACGGGTTACCATCAAATGGGTGTGTAAGAGGAAATTATATCGCTTACTGCTTTTCGGACTCGGTATAGGTTGCACAAATTTCCTGTAATGCCTTTTGGTTGACAAATGCTCCTGTCAATTTCATGGATATGGCGAACATAATTTTTCAACTGTATCTCGATAAGTTTACGATTATATTCATAGATAATATCTTGGTGTATTCTAAGAATGAGGAAGAGCACAGAGAACACTTGAAAGCAATGTTGTAGACTTTGAGGGAACAATAGTTATATGCTAAGTTCAGTAAGTGTCACTTTTGGAAGAAAGAAGTTCCGTTTTTGGGACATGTTGTGTCCAGTCAAGGGATGGCGGTAGATCCTGAGAAAGTTGTTACGGTCAAAGAATGGAAGAAGCCCACAAATCCTTCAGAGGTGAGGAGTTTTTAGGACTATCTGGTTATTACAAGAGATTTATAGAGAAGTTTTCTACTATTGCAGCACCTATGACCAAGTTGACCTACAAGAATGTGAAGTTCTTATGGACAGATGATTGTGGGAGAGCTTTCCAGGAGTTAAAGCAACGTTTGACTATAACTCTAGTGTTAACTATACTAGTATAAGGGGAAAAGTTAGTAGTGTTTACTGGTGCGAGTGGAACTAGTTTGGGATGTATGTTGATGCAGCATCAAAAGGCTGTAACTTATGCCTCACGACAGTTGAAACCTCATGAGAGATGATACCCTACTCATGACTTAGAGCTGGCAGCAGTTGTTTTTGCGTTGAAAGTGTGGTGACACTACTTGTTTGGGGAGCACTTTGAGTTATACACAAATCACAAAAGCCTCAAATATCTTTTCTCTTAAAAAGAGTTGAACACGAGGCAACAGAGGTGGGTTGAATTCATCAGTAGTTATGATTTCAAGATCCCTTACCACCCAGGGAAAAGAAATGTAGTCGCAGATGCACTTAGTCAACAACATGGGATTATAGTTTCTTTGAAGATTCAGGAATGGAAGTCCTTGGAGTTAGTTTCGATGCAAGATGTTCAACTAATAGAAAGTGTCGAGAGGGCATACATTGCTAGTTTGACCGTGTAGTCGACGTTACTGGGTAAAGTTCATCAGATACAGTATTTAGATGGGTTCCTTGTCAACAAGCTCGATGACCTTATAGTGGATTTGATTGATGATTGTCCTACTTATTGGTTTGTGGATGCAAAAGGAAGATTGCGATTCAGAGCCAGGTTGTATGTACCTAACATTGTTGAATTGAGGAAAGAGATTATGGATGATGCCCATAGGTCCCGATATACCATTCACCCTAGTGGGACAAAGATGTATCATGATCTGAAGAGGATGTTTTGGTGGAAATGTATGAAGAATGTCGTAAGAGAGTATGTGTAGACACCCCATTTTAACTGGCCCTAAGACTTGGGCGCTTTCTTTTGATTACCCGATGATTACAATTAGAATGTGTTTCTCACAGAATCCTCAATAAGAGAGATGAAATTTGAACTTTAATCCCAACCTTCATCATTATGGCCAAATTGTTTTAAACTACTAAATATTTCATTAGTTTAGTATTTTGTAATTTTGCATAATTTTATGTGTTTGTTCATATTTTTGGTGTTTTTATATAAATTGGTATAAATTATATATTTTATATATTATATTATATGTATATAGATATATATTATATAATAAAACTAACTGATGTCGGTCAGCTCGGCTGCCGACATCAAACATATATAGTAAATATTATATTATATGGGTATATATATTATATATGATTATATATTATTATATTCTATGTTTTGGCTATATAAAGAGGGAGAGGTTTTTGATTACAGGGGAGGTTTGTTTTATTAATACGATTCAAGAGAGTTAGAGAGAAAGAAGAGTAATTTTGTCTACATTTCAATCTTGAGCCAAACTACTTCCAAGCTTCCATAGCTACTAAGGATTTGAGAACATACTTCCTACACTTGAGGGTGATCAAGAGGGAGCTTGTAAACTAAGGAATTCATCCTTTCCTTGGAATGTGAATTTCACAAACCTTACACTTTCTTGCATTTCTTACTTATTTTGCTCTTTTACTTTGATTTATTGTTATATTGTATATTGTTGTAATCTAATTAAAAATGGTCAATTAAAGTCCTATATATGTCGTTTTTAGCATGAGAAAGAGACCTTCCATGCTAAATGGTTTAATCTCTTCGGTGGTTCATTACCAGGTATAGACGTTGCCGAACGTCCCGGGAGGGAATCCCGTTTTGTTTATTGGGCTCACTACAGTTCGGACTCGAAATGTCATGGTTCTGAATCTAATCTAGCAAAGTGCAATGCAAGATCAATAAATCACCAAAGAGTCCAAATCCGGCAAATCGTTTTGAAAAACTGATTTTTAGAGAGAAGTGCCAAACATGGACTGTTTTCCCGGATACAGAGTCGCCACCTAAATATTTTATTTTGGGAGAATTTAGGAAACCCTGACTCGTGCCTAAGGCCACGTGTCCGTTATCACCAAAGTTGCCTCGGCTCGGGAACTTGGGTACGATTGGACAAGGTCACTTCATGAGCACCCCCGCTCGCCCGATCAAAGATTGGCCTCTACTAACCATGATATCGAATTTTGAAAATATTATGTGCTCTTATTCCGGTTTATTAGCCTAGAATTGCTACGTGATGTGCACAGCATACAAATATAGATTGGATCACCTAAGTTGGAACAAAGCATCTCATGTTTGTTTTTTAAAGCAGTTTGCTACTCGCAAGTAGGCTAAAATGCGAATTTTGCCACCCTCAAGTGGACTTAGAAAATATGGTGATTTGCCACTCTCAAGTGGGCTTAAAACTCGCAATCAATGAATTGTTCCAATTCAAATAATCCAACCTTAACCCACAGGCATTCAGGCAGTTATATCACATAAGCACATAGCCTCATGGTAAACATGCTATCATGGCAGTCACTCACACACATGCAAGGATGCTAAAGCATAAACACTTACCGAGTACTCCAAGCCAAAGAAAGAAGCTAATTAGAAATCATGAATGAATCCTAATTATGCTAAGAATGCCTAATGCAACACATGCAAAAATGCAACTACAATAGGCTCGGCTATTCTAAGATGGCATATGAGATGCAACAATCGATACATGTATTCAACTTGGAATTAAAATACAATGCATTTAGCATGATGCGCCGAGCCCGGTGCATGCAATACAGATGAATGAATGCAAACATGCGAACATATAGATGATAATTGAAACATGCCCTAAAACTAACCATCATAAGCTGGTAAATAAAAGGGAGAAAGACGTGGGGTTGGAAGACATACGTCACACACACGCACAATTATTACAACATTGCCCTCTCACAGAGGGTCCGAATAAATATTACACAACCAAAATGAATAACTAATTATTACACAACACTAGCTAATTAACAAATTAACTAAGAAAGCGAGTAAACTAGCATGCAATGCTTCATGAAGTAGACTGCCTCAGCTCTGTTCGGAATGATGAAAGATGCATGCATGCTCAAGTCGCCTTGTCGGGAAATCCATCGCGATGCCCCGATTTGCCTCTGTTTACAATTGACCCCGAAACACTGTACACAACTCCATGGGAACTTGTAGGGATACTGCTGACTAGTTTTTGCTTCTGGCTTCCGGTTTGTTGCAACAGAGAGCAAGAAAGGGGCATGGCAAAGTATTTTTAACATATGTATGCACAATCACTCTCCCCATCATTGCATGAGCTCTAGGGAGTGAAGTCCTCGATCCTCATGCCACCAATCACGCATCTTGATACATGATGGCCGAGGAGTCGGATTGCACGACTCGATGTAAAATGAATGCACATATAAACACAACAAGGCTTAAACTCCATCATGGGTAATCCGGAGTGTCGGCGATCGAGAATCGAGGCACGTTTCGTCACTTGGAGTACGAAACGTCCTTCGCTTCCCGTGTTTGGACTAAACCCTACTCCAAACACTATGCAACAACTAGCATGCAATCCTAAATGAAATGCAGCTAAGACATGCAAACATGCAAGAAATGACATGCAAAGATGCAACTAGCATATGCAATGCTATGAACTAAGAATGGCATACTCAATGCACACGAACTATATGGCATACACAATGCACATATGAAGACTATCAATGAGACGATCAAGGCATACACAATGCAATGGTCAATCATGCAACAACATGGACTACATGGCATAAATAATGCAAGATGGACTTAAACTAAAATGAATGGGCCTCAGCCACACTCAAATCAGTGGCCAATACATGATGAAAATGAAGCAACAACACACATGCAATCATGCACAAATGCAAGGAACCAAACCTAAGGCACAAAGTGCAACTCCACCAAAGCATGGTAAGCATGAAATATGGCATACAATCACATATTTTCTAGCTCTGAAATGACATGCAAGATGGTCCCGAAACATGCAAACACCTCACACAATGCATGCTAGATGGCCCAAATACCGAAACTAGTGAAGTGTATTACACTAGAGGTACCCAAAGCAATGCACAAATGACCCAACCAGCCCCAAACAGTCCCTATGTAGGTCCAAGACAGTGGGAAAATGGCCTAAAATGATGGCTCAAAATGCATGGAAATGAAGCTCATGCAATGGTCCATAAACGAGGCATACAAGCACAACTCTCAAATGCATTTAAAGAGTGGAAAACATGGGAATATAGCACAAGTATAAGCTCTGAAATAGCATGCTCAATGATCCCAAAACATGAAAACACCTCAGTATAAGCATGCAATAGGCTCCAAAACTCAAAGCTAGGCAAGGGTATTGAACTACAACCATGCATAGAAAGCATCATTCGACCATGAGGCATAAAAACAGAGCTAAGGCAGTCCAAAATATGCACAAAATCAGTTTAAGGCATGGCCAAAAAGTGCTAGAATCAAGGGCCAAAACAACATGCAATACAAGCTAGTGAAGAGGGTTTACACTACAAGTATACAAGGCATTTAAGAGGCCACTAAACCAGAAAAAAGCAGAGGTATGACATGCCAAATAAAGCCCAAAAACCCACTGAAACATGGTCTATGCATGCAAGAATGAGATGCTCCTTTGATAGGCCATGAAAAGGGTTGTTCTACACATGCAAGATAGACACCCAATATGACAAAACCACCTCTAGATAGAGGTTATGCAGGCCCTGAAACTCACTGAAAAGGGCCTAAAATGAGGCGAGGAAACATGCAAGTATAGGCTCCTTTGATATGCTATGAAGAGGTTTATTCTACACATGCAAGAGGGACACCTAATATGGCAAAAAAAGCTCTGGATAGAGCCCATGTAGGTCCTAAAACTCACCAAAAATGGCCTAAAACATGGCTTGGAAGCATGCACACATGGGCTCCCTTGTTAGGCCAAATATGCTATGAAACAAGACAAGGGGTGAGAGGGTCACCCCTCTCTGATTTTGGCTCTCAAAAACACATAATAACCATTGAAGATCCACTAGATTTCAGTGGTCAAAAGGGCCAACAAAGCTCAACACAAAGGCCCTAATGCATGGCTCAAAACAAGGTAAAATGAAGCATGCAATGGGGTAGATGACCCCCAACAGAAAAATGATCTTAAACAAACATGTTAAGGACCTCAAAATAAGACTTTTTTCAGTTTATGAAAAATCCCAAATATGCTTGAAAATATAGCTAAAAGATGAAGCAATACAATGCTTAAAAGAGGGAAAGAAGTGTTACCCTTGAAGCCAAGAACTCTAGCAGCTTCTGGACCAAAAATACCAACCTTCAACCTCTAAAAATGGCCTCCAAGATGCTTAGAGTGATGGTGGAGGGGTTAGGATAGGAGGTGGTATGCAATGGGCCAAGAACAAGGGACTTTGGAGCTTGAAATAGAGAGATAGAGAGGGGTGTATGTATATGCCTTAACCAAATTTTTTTGAACCTCTCTAAAGGAGAGGGAGGGCCTCTCTTATAGAAAAACAAGAGGGTTCAAACTTCTTGGAGAAGCTAAAAAAAGGTTCATTGGAGAAGCTAAAAAAAAAGGGTTCAAAAGGTTCAAGCTTCCTCAAGAAGCTAAAACAAGGGTTTGAAAGGTTCAAGCTTCCTCAAGAAGCTAAAACAAGGGTTCAAAAGGTTCAAGCTTCCTAAAGAAGCTAAAACAAAGGTTCAGAAGGTTCAAGCTTCCTCAAGAAGCTAAAACAAAGGTCCAAAAGGTTCAAGCTTCCTCAAGAAGCTAAAACGAAGGTTCAAAATGTTCAAGCTCTCCAAAAACCGTGCCAAACGGAGAAAGTTAAGCGGTCTCGAACCGAGGCGCACAGCCGACAGCTCCGAAAATCAGAAACTGGTCTCCAAACAGGAACAGTGGTCTACGACCACGAAAAGTAGCCTACGGCCACTGAGAGATGGTCTACGAGGCCTCTCCCTCCCTTTGGCAAGAGAAAACTAAACCTGGTTCGCAAACCGAGGCAAAGCACAAAAGAGTCCCAAGGTCCAGAGGCAAGGCTCTCTGTCGAGACTCTGTAACCTCAGAACGAGCACAACATGTGTCATCACCGAGCAACTTCTTGTTTAACACTTTTCTCCTTTTAGAGGACTTAATAATCACTTCGGACAAATGGACTAAAAAATGGAAATGACTAAGAAATTGATTTAAGAGCAATCAACATACATAAGAAAATGAGTCATATTGCTTGGGCGTGATCGGACGTTATGCCGAGTCTATTGTGTCAAGGCTTGTCTAAACACCAATTCATAATGTTTTAGATAAATCTTGAAGGGTCACCTATCATCCATTTCTTTAAATTGAGAGTGATTTCAAATGGTTGATGGTTATTCAAAATATGAGCTAGAGATCTATGCTTAATGGCTTAATCTCTATGGAGGTTCATCGCCAATGGTATACTCTCTCTTTCATATTAAGAATTACTTCCCATTTGGCGCGCTTCTCATTTAGTGGAGATAATCATCACCTTGGACTTAATGAATTAAAGAATGGAAAGGACTAACAAAAATTGCTAAAATGAATCAACCCACATAAAGAAAATAAAGTATATTGCTTGGATTCGGCCGGACGTTATGCCGAGTCTATTGTGTCAAGGGTTGTCTAAATATCAATTCGTGATGATGTTTTAGATTAACTTTGAAGCGTCTCTACCTCCCTTTTTGACTTCAATCTATGATAGGAGGGAGGGGTGGTTCCATTTATTTATTAATTTTTGTCCAAATTGTACTCGAAATCATTAAGCAATCAACTTGCTCATTAATGATTTTGGAAACAATTTCACCCTTCTCTCGAGGCTTTCCAATGATAGAGAAATGTGAGAGGGACAAACAGAAATCGGAACACCCTGTCTGCACTGTTTTCACCTCAAGACGAATAAACAGTCTTCTGCAAAGAAATAAGGCATGGTCAAATTTATTTGAACTCAAGTCGATTGCGGATCAACCAGACCCCAATATATGGCAAACCGTACACTTTGGGTTAGCAGTAGTGATTACAATAGTGACTGAGGGTGAAACAGAACAATTCCCAACAAGACAAGGCAGACAGAGTGGCTTCCGAGGAGCATCATGCAAGCATTGCATATGTATTGTTGTTATAATAAATTAGACAACCGTTTTAATTGCTTATTCATTTGGATTTGTAATAAATAGTTAATTTGGACACTCAGACATTCGAACCCTCCTGTGTGAGGGCGCAATTTTGTAATAATGTGTATATCTTCAAACCCCACGTCTTTCTCCCTTTTATTTAATTGCTTATGATGGTTAGATTAGAGACATCATGTTTTATTTAGCGTTATTCATGTTTGCATCCACTTGTCTTCCATGCACCAAGGCTCGGTTCATGATTTTAAATTGCTTGTTTACATACTTCTTTGAATACATGTTAAACTGTATACTATCAAATTGATTCATATGCCATATTAGTGGCCAAGCCTATTTAATTGCATATCGTATGTGTTGTATTAGCCATATTACATAGTTAGGATCATGCATTTTTCTAACTAGTTTCTCTTTTAGCTTGGAGTACGAGGTAAGTTTTTATGCTTTAGCACGTTGCATAAGTGTGATAGTTGTTATGTCTCGCATGCTTGCCATGAGGCTAAATGCTTAATTGATAAACTGTTTGAATGCCTGTGGATGAAGGCTATTTGCTTAAATTGGAATAATTTGAATAATGTTCATATGCAATCACTTTTTCAAGTGGTACATATTCAAAGCACTTTCGTTTTCCAAAACAAACATGAATCAAGTATTCTAATATTTGTAAAATTAGTCTATACTTGTACGCATCACATAGTAAAGGTAGCCTAATAATCGGAACAAGAGCATATAATGTGAATAAGAATTACATCATGATTAGTAAAGGCCGATCTTCGATCGGGCGAGCAGGGGTGCTCAAATGCATTCATAACCTTCCCCTATCGTACTTAAGTTCCAGAACCGAGACAATCTTGGTGATGACGGATAAGTGGCCTTCGGCACGAGTCATGGGTTTCCTAAATTTTCCAAAACAAAATATTCAGGTGGCGACTCTATAAATTTGCCAAAGCAGTCTATTTTTGGCATTTGATTCAAACATCGATTTTTCAAAAAGAATTGTCAGATTTGGACTCTTTTTATGTTTTCACTATTTCACATGGCACTTGTGAAATCAGATTTAGAACCACAAGTAAAGTCCGAACTGTAGAGGCTTATTCGAACTTCCGAAAAGGGGGTGCGAAAAAGTCGAGCTACAATTTCTGGTGACTCTGCTAGGGAATAAAGAGAACTTGACTTGAAATTCATGATATGAAATTTTATCTACACTTATATGTTTCTTTGCATTGCATTTGCATTGGTGCGCCTAAGTCACTGTGTTTGCCATCTACTATTCTTGAACAATTTGCCTGAGGCTAGCCCAAAAGGCTTGCCAAAAGGTTGACCGGTTCCGAGCTCTGCCACGATGGGAACACAACCCTTAGATCTGGACTATCGTTGTACCGTTTGATCCTCCTTTCACTTCTCGGTGTTAGGTGTGAGAGGTATATTGGGTAGTCTTGCTGAGGTACCCCTTTTGACCAATCGGCCTAGCTACATATAGAAAAGCTATAGAGACTGTTCCAACTTAGGACAGGATACTCTCCCATATGCAGGATGATGTGATACCACTTGTTTGAGTAGTAAAGCTGTAGATCACTCCAAAACTAGGACAGGGAAACTCTAAACCTCTCATTGAATGCTTTTGTGCAAAATGTGAACTCTTTGGGAATGTATGATGCAATCCTCAAAGAGTCTTAATATTGAGGTGATTCCTTTCAAACTTGAGGGTCATATCAAAATCAGATTTGGGTCAAAATTCAGGGGTTTGTGTTTGATATGGGCGAATTTTCAACAAAACCAGAACCAGGGCCAAATTGTATCTTGCTTTGTTTTGACCAGCACACCCAGTATCCCGATCTGATGAGGCATTTGTTTTTAATGCCAGGTTTGTCTGAGCTAGAGAAAGAGCAGTATTCAACTCAGCAAAGGCCAAGCCCAATCCAACCTGGAAAGCCTTAATCCATCACAATCCACCCAAAAAAAAAAAAAAAATCCTATTCAGCAAAGGTCCAGTCCATCTAACCCCTAAAAGGCCAGCTCAGAAAAGATCCAACCAATGCCGAAAGACCAATTCTAAAAACCCAATCCAGTCAAAACTATCTAAACTAATCCAGTTCAGATACATCAAGTATAACCGGGTCAAAACCCTTGTTAGTCAACTCTCAACTTACACTCATCCATTTCCCTCGTTCGCCAGCTCAGCAGACCCATAATGATACAAAGTCCAGAAGAAGTTGTGGCCATAATAACAGCCCTAAACCTAGGAATTGCCATGCATGATGAGACCAATGCTAAAATGCAATGCCTATCTGGGGCATCTACTACACATCCAATCCCGGGCCCCCAACCGAACTTTGGCCCACCTTCGCCAGCTGAAGATTCGCAGAGTCCAGATCCTCAAGAAGGGTTACCTCAAGCTCGAGTTTTCAGACCCTTGGTTCAGCCTAATGAGGGGCTGTATCCCCTTAATATTAATGAGCTCAACCTAACCTTATTAAAAATTGCTAACCTTGAGAGGCAATTCAAAAAGACACAGGGACTTAACTCCATTCCTAACATTGAGGATGGGTACACCGAGGCTGCCGTAAGACTCCCAGACAAATTCAAAATGTCACACATTGACCGTTTCAACGGGTGTAGAGATTCTATGGTACATACCCGGCTTTTCTTCGACATCCTAAAACCGATGGATCTGATTAAGCCTCAGAAACTCTGTCTATATAGAAGAACCTTGTCAGGTATAGCAGCCACTTGGTACACCAAGTTGGAGGATACGGTAAAGCAGAACTGGGAAGAGTTGGATGAGGCGTTTGTCAATCAGTACTCTTACAATACCCAACTTGAAATGACCATTCAAGAGCTTGATGCAACTGTAGACTGCCTGAACCTCCTCTGCGCGCCCCCCTTTTCGGAGAGGGCGCGGATTAGGTTCTTAGCTACTATAGCTCAGACTCCTGTCACGGTTCTGAATCTAATCTCACAAAGTGCAATGTAAGACTGATAAATCACCAAAGAGTCCAAATCCAGCAAATCGTTTTGAAAAATCGATTTTAATCAAAAAGTGCCAAACATGGACTGCTTTGCCAGATTTCAGAGTCCTAAATATTTTGTTTTTGGAAAATTTAGGAAACCATGACTCATGCCAAAGGCCACGTGTCCGTCATCACCAAAGTTGCCTCAGCTCAGGAACTTGGGTACGAGAGGGGAAGGTCCTGAAATAAGCACCCCCGCTCGCCCGATCAAAGGATCGGCCTCTACTAAACATGATATGTTGTCTTGAAAATACATGCGTTCTTAATCCAATTTATTAGCTAACTTACAATGTGATGCGCACAACATACAAGTATAGACTCAATCACTTGATTTGGAGCAAAACATCTCATGTTCGTTTTTCAAAAATAGTTTGGAAGTGCTACTCGCAAGTAGGCTAAAGCGCGGATTTGCCACCCTCAAGTGGGCTTAAAACATGATTTTGCCACATCAAGTGGGTTTAAAACTCACATTTTGCTGAATTGTTCCAATTCAAGTAATGAAGCCTTCATCCACAGGCATTCATGCAATTAATCATTTAAGCACATAGTCTCATGGCAAGCATGCTAAACATGGCAATCACATACACTCATGCAAGGATGCTAAAGCGTAAACATTTACAGTGCACTTCGAGCCAAAACAAAAGCTAGTTAGAAATCCATGCATGCTCCTAACTATACAAAATGCCTAATGCAACACATGCAATAATGCAACTAAATCGGCTATCTAAGATGGCATATAAAATGCAACAATTTGATAACATGCTTTGAAACACGTATTCAAATATGTATTGAAATACAATGCAATTTGTATGATGCGCTGAGCCCGGTGCATACAAGACAAATGAATGATGCACGCATGCAAGGATAAGGTATGCTAATCGAAATATGCCCTAATCTAACCACTGAAAGTGGATAAATAAAAGGGAGAAAGACGTGAGGTTGGAAGACATTCACACACACACACACCCTTATTACAACATTTGGCCTCTCGACGGAGGGTCCGAATGGATTTAGCTAACTAGCTACGCCAATTAAACTAATTATTACAAACCAATTAATTAACTATGCTGAGCTAATTAATTATTACAAAACTTTAACTAATTAACAAATTAATTAAGTTACAAAACCCAACTAAGTATGAAAAATATCTAAATTAGGCTGCCACAGCCCTGCCTTGAACAATGAAGGATGCGTGCTCAGTTTCCGCCCCGAAAAGCTCTCTGGTTTGCTCCTTAGAGGCTCTATTTGCAGGGTTTCTCCAAGAACTTGTTGCTGAACCTTACCAAATCATTGCTGGGGAATGGACCAGTGGCCTGCCAACCATGAATGGTGACTGTCGACCCCCCTGCCGGCCAAGGATGTGCAGTGCCGGCCACGGATGAAGAGGTGCCGGCCATCAATAAGGCACTGCCGACCACTGATATGCTGAAACACCATTTTGCAACCGAGCTAAAAAGAGAGGAAAGTAAGGGTCTCCCAAGGACATGTATGTACCATACCCCTCCATATCACCTCAAAACATCAAGGGAGAGGCACCATTAGATCCAAAACCATCAATCAAGCATCACAGTGCAGGATGGCCAAAGATCCAACTTGCACAAATTCAATAAATGCACAACAAATGAGACACTAAGACCACAGCCCTATCATGAGTGATCAAAGGCAATGGAGACCAAGGGAGATTGGCTCATTTCATCACTTCAAGTATGAAATGGACCAATTCACCTTGTGTTCAACATAACACTTGATTGAACATGATGCGATGCAAAATGCAACATGCTCATCTACCAATGCTAAGGTGGCATGCACAAGACTCTATCATGGAAGCAATGCATGCAAGACATGTTATAGAGCCAAGAGCACTAAAGAAAGTGAAGGATATTACACATGAGGCATGCACTATCAATCTCGAAAGGTCAAACCAGCTATGGACAGACCTACATCATGCCAAAATAGTGGCAAAAACGTGCTAGAAATGAAGCACCAAAAGCTACAACAACATGCTCATGCATTGGCTATCAAGCTAGGCATTAAACGTAACTCTCAAACATAATCAAAGAGTGATATGCATGAGAATATGGAAAGGCTATATGCTCTGAAATAACATGTTAAATGATGTCACATCACATAAACACCACAAATACACTGAAATCATATTAGAAATGAGGCCAAAGCATGCAAACAACTCAAGTAATGCATGCTAGAGACTTGACACTCAAAGCTAGTCAAAGCCACTTACACTACAACCATACAAGGCAAGCCTCACATGGCCAAGACCAACCAAAACAGAGCTAAGGCATGCTAAAATAACACCAAAAACATGCTGAGATAGAACCAAAATAGGCTAGCATGATGGATCAAAGCACTGGGCACACAAGGCTAAATGGCAAGATTACACTACAAGTGTAAAAAGCATGCATGAGGTGACTCAACCAAGCCAAAATAGAGTTATGCCATTCTGAAATAAGGCCAAAAATAGGCTTAGAACAAGCCAATACATGCTAGAAACACATGCTCAATAATTAGGCCAACAAGGCAAGCAAACAAGACAAGAGGAGATGGGACCACCCCCTTCTTTTTAGGACCTCAAAACCATATTTCTACCACTGGAAATCCACTGGATTTCAGTGGTTAAAAGGCCAAACAAAAATGATCTCAAAGGCCTTAAGAGATGGTACAAAGCAAAGCAAAACAAGCTACCAAAGGGGGTAGACCACCCCTAACTCAAACAAGGCCTCAAACAACCATTCTAAACACTTTAAAACAAAGCTTTTTGTAATTGAAAGCTAGGCCTAAAACAGCATGCAAAGGTGGCCAAATACTTAAGCAAAACAAAGCTTAAAGAAGGTAACTACTTACCCTTAAAGAACCACAGCAAAACAGGCACTTCTGAGGCAAAAAAAGCAAGCTTTGAAAGCTCAAATCACTCCTCCAAGAGCCTCAGCAACAAGATAGAGTGTTTGACAAGGTGTTTGTGTGCAAAAGTAAGAAGAAAACACACTTGAAGGCACTATTGAGTACAATATAAAGAGAGACAGAGAGCGAGAATTCTAGAGAGAGAGAGAGATTTTGGCTCAAGAAATCTCAGAACCTCTGGAAAGGGAGAGGGGTCTCTCCTTATATAGAACAATGCAATCCAAAGCTTGCTTGACAAGCTTAAACTTGCCTCCATCCATCCATACACGTGTATGGAGGATGGCTTAGTGAGAAACAGCTGGCTCAAAAGATATAAAATAATATTTGCTGAAACAAGGTGTCCTGTCGACCATCAGTGGTGGCTAGCAGTGCCCCATTGTTGGCCGGCAGGGCCTCTCTGATGGCAAGCAGGGCAAAGCCCATGGCCGGCAGGCCATCATGAACAACAATATGGAGGGACTAAAGCATGGTCCAAAAATGAGACAGAATGGAAACAGGGTCTGGAAAGATCAAACCTGGAGCATTCCGTTGTGAAAGTTGAGCATTTGACGAGCGATCAAACTTGTCATCGGATGTACCTGCAAGCACATCCAAGTCTTGAGGATGGTCAAAATGGGGTGTTTACAGCAACCCACCTGAATCCTAGAGAACCTTTTGTGGAATTTGTTGCAAGGTGGAGAGCAAAGGCCGCACAAATGACAGATCGCCCTTTTGAGAGGGACCAAGTGCGGATAGTGGTGCAGAACCTTGAGCCTGATATGTTACAAAAGTTAATAGTTGCTCCACTATTCACTTTCAAAACTTTGCATGAATTAGGAGTTCAGATTGAGAGTGCATTTAACAGAGGGATTATTCCAAGAGCGAGCGAACCAATAAGGAGGGTATTTTCCGAGAATACCAATGCTAGCAGTAGCACTATTCCCATACCCACTGAAATCAATACTGTTGTCGCCACTTCTAAAATTGCCGACCCCTTCACCGATACCAACCCACAAAAAGCCAGCCCAACCCAAGCTCAGGATAGAACGTTCACCCCCTCCATATGAGCTTAACCAACGCACTAAAAATCCTAATGGAAAGAGGGTGTCTCAAACCCCTCGATCCCCAACCTCTTCCTGACGCACTCCCTGTTAGACATAACCCCACCAAATTCTATGTGTATCATCAGCAACGCGGTCATGGCACCAATCGTTGCTACCACCTTCGTCATGAGGTTTAGAATCTCATCGACAACCAGATAATAACCCCACCTCAAGAACCCAATGTTACTGCCAAACCACTTTCCATCCATGACTAAGTATCTCCTCCTCGCCTTAACCTCATCCATATACTCCCATCTACCTACAACCCCAGGATATACATCACCCCAGCCTATTTACCTAAGGCTAAGGTGTTCATTCCAGAAAGTACTAATTTGTGCATGATGGATGCACCCAATCCGGTTCAGGTAAGCCAAGGGGACCAAATGGGTGAACCCACTACTGCTGAGATGTTGGGAATGATTGAAGATCTTCAAGGAACCATGGCAGATTTAACATTTGGGGTTTCGATTCCGTCAAAAAGCTTCTCAATCTTGGGGCGAGCCGCAGTTGAAAAGGGCCAACCTGAAACTATCTCAAGTTTGGGTGATGACAGATCAATAACAAACGAGCCTCGCTTCGATATAGCCACCCAAACCCTTGGCCAAGCACAAGCAAGTGGCAAGAACAAAGCCAGGACAAGTATGGATCCCTATGTACAACTTCAGTGGGCTATTAAGACTTTAAAGGTCAAAGGGTTAAACAAATAGCAAGTGCTTGTAGTTGTTGCTAAAACTGTGGATTATACTTTTGTCGCTCAAGATGCGAGCATTTTGAATCAAGGGGTAAACAATGAAAAGGGATGCTTTACCTGAAACACCCATCCTAATTCCAGTCCCAAGCCTATGAATACCCGACCAACACCCTCCAACCCATTTGCCAATGTTTCTAAACCTAGTGCTTCCTCCTCCTCAAAACGAACCTTCACCCAACTCTATATGAGCCTAACATGTGCATTGAGGGTACTGATGGAGAAAGGGTATCTCAAACCGCTCAATCCTTGACCTCTCTCTAATCCTCCCCCACCTAAACACGACTCTACCCAATATTGCACCTTCCATCAGCAGTACGGTCACCATACTGACCGTTGCTTTTGCCTTCGCCATGAAATTCAAGACCTGATTGACAATAAGGTCATCACCCCACCTGAAAATCCCAAAGCTGTCAATAAACCTCTCCCTAACTGCAATAGATTGCCACCCAATACAATAAATCCTATCCATGGTTTGCTAACAACCAACATTCACCCCAGCCAGCACGGTCAAGGAGATGTGTGGGGACAACTAGGACAATTGTGAGGTTTAGTCTATGAGACCCAATTTGAAAGTCTGAAATCAATCTTGTTGGGTCTGGATGTTAGTATTGCTGAATTGAAAACAAGTCTGGACCTTCTCGTGGGCTACTTGAAGTTGTTTTTGAAATTCTACAGATGAACTTGGAGAAGGGCCCCCCCTTTTGGTCTCAGAAATGCTTATTTTGTTTTGAGTTATATTCTACAAATAGTTGTGTTATGAGTTTTATTTTCTGTATTTTCTTGCGTTGTTGCATCAGTTGAGTCTTTTCCTTTGAGTCGCTCTTGTGTACCCTCAGCTCTTCATCTTTATAAAAAGTGGGAGTCAAGTTTCTGATCATTTTATTGTGCCTATAGTGTTGCATGTGTGACAGAAAAAGGCTTTAAATTTGTTTTTGAATTTGTTTTTTGAATGAGATTCTGTTAATAAGCTCGAGTATTGAGAAGGATCCCCTAAATGGTTTGAGTGAATTCTGACTTATCGGCACAAAGTCATTTATGATTTCAAAAATTTTAAGTTGTTTATTTTGCAAAACTTGCGAAGAAAGGTTCAGAATTGTACATTGCATTTTACATTGTCCTGGGGATTCTCTTCGCCGTTAGGCGATCATTTTGGCAAGTGCAAGGCGGATTTCAAACCTCACAAATCATAGAATTTCTCCCCCTGGTGTTTTCATTACCTCGAAGAAAAAGAGATAAGAGAAAAACCTATAAGAGAAAGAAAATAAAAAGAAAAGGAAAAAAAAGGAACGAAAAGAAAAGAAAGGGAAAAAAAAAAAAGAGTCAACCATCAAGCCAAGGACAAAATGAAATCCAATCAGCTATGATCTATTGGAATGAAATCCAATCAATTATGATGAAAGGAACTTCTGTTTGAATTCAGGAAAACCAATGTAAGAAGGTACCACATTGCAAGAAGAGTCAACTCTGAAAATGGAACAAAAGAAAGGAATAAGGCATGCATAAAAGAATGAAGGACCAAACTCAACTCAAGGCGAAGCTAGTTCAAGTGTTAGAGCAAGGATGACTACTGATCAAATTCACCACAAGTGTTGTAACGCTATCCTTGAGACGCTTGCTAGGCCCAAAACCTGAAAGAGCGACCTAGGCAAAAGTTAGAGCATGAAAAATGAGAAATTAAAAATATATAACTCACAAGGTTGAAAACCTCGAAGGGGCAACCTTGGCAAAAATTAGAGCGCAAAGGGAGAGTGTTAACACCTGAGTGAACCTCATCCTGAATTTTGGTCTCAACCATATCTATCTCATTCATCTCAACCTGATCATCTTGCCCAATTCACGTCGTCAGCTTTGCATCAATCCATAAGGTACACCAACTACTGTGCATATCATATACTTGTGTTGGGTAAGAAAGAACTAACTTGAATCAACGAGTGAAAAAAATTTCAATACTTGAACTTATCAGTAGAATCTCTATCTTGAGCAAAAAAAGAATCGAACCTCGGGTTTTGCGAAATTGATTTCTAAAGAGAACATAAGTAATACTGGGGGCATTATGAATGTTCAATTACTTTGAGTCTTTTTCTTCTTTTGGGTTAGTTGTGAGTTCTGTTGTGTCGTACCTGGTGTTTGTCTCAGTCTGCAGTCTTTATTAACTCACCATAGCGTGTCTATCGCTCAAAAGCGCTCTTCATCGAGTCACCATAGTGTGTTTGTCGCTCAAAGTTCAACAGAGTGGCATGGTCAAAATTCCATACACAAATGTTCTCTCCAAGCTCTAAAACAAATCCATGTGTGGAATTCATAAACGAGCTAAGAGTGCCCATACAAGGGGCATCACATTCATGATCATTACAAAGTGTATGTAAGGAATCTGTCATTGCTTCGGAGGGGACTGGAGTAAGTTCTCAATAGGTCAGAAAAGAAGCATGAGTCTAATTGGTTGGCAACTATTCCAGGATCAGATGATCCCCATTACATGTGCCTGCGTAATGTTGAAAACAGTGGCCAGTGACTGGACACTAGGGGCAATTTTCAATACATCCGATGGGCCACCCATCGAACAAGGGGCATGAACCCAACCGGTGACCAGTGACTGGACACTAGGGGCAAGTTTCAGTGTATCTGATTGGGCCATTAATTGAACAAGGGGCATGCACCTAACCTTTCCCTCAGTCCGCTCAAAGCCTTTTGTTGGGCACTTTCCCCTAGATTAGGGTAGTTTACCTCCATGTTGATTCTGATATTATCCAGCTTTTGAAAGTTGTGTTCGACAATTTCAAGACTCTCTTGGGATTGTCATATTCCCTTTGATTAATACATGTGCTTTGGATTATGCCTGCATGTTTATACACTCTGGTTGCTTTGAACTACGTGATTGGTTTCTCTTGCTCTTAACTTTGTTCTGCACTTAAACAGAGTTTTGTCGGGTTGCCTTCATTTGTGTTGCATTTCAATGAGTTGTGGCAAGTTGCCCTACACTCATCTCATAAGGTACATGACGCATTACTTTGAGTACTGCTCATTTTCCTCTGCATACCATGCATCGCTCACCTGCATCGCACTATTTTGTGCATTTCATTTTGTATCACACTGTCTCATGCACTTACATCGCATATTTTGTGCACTTTGTATCACACTAACCTATTCACTTTGTATCGCACTATTTTGTGCACCATTGAATTATCTTGTGCATTCAACCCGCACAGTACTATTTTGTGTACCACTCACACTGTTTCGTGCACCCTGTATCGCACTATCTGGTGCATTCACATATATTTCGTGCATTCCACTCACATCGCACTGTCTTATGCAAACTGGCATTGCACTATTTTGTGCATTCACTTGTTCATCTACAGCGCATTGTCTAGTGCATTTCAACTTACATCGCACTATCTAGTGCATTTCAACGTACATCGCACTGTCTAGTACATTTCAACTTACATCGCACTGTCTAGTGCATTTCAACATACATCGCACTGTCTAGTGCATTTTAACTTACATTCGCACTGTCTAGTGCATTTCAACATATATCGCACTGTCTACTGCATTTCAACTTATATCGCACTGTCTAGTGCATTTCAACTCACTCGCACTGTCTAGTGCATTTCAATCAATCGCACTATCTAGTGCATTTCAACACACTCGCACTATTTAGTGCATTTCATTTCAATCAATCGCACTGTCTAGTGCATTTCAACTCACTCGCACTATTTAGTGCATTTTACCTCAATCAATCGCACTGTCTAGTGCATTTCAACTCACTCACACTGTTTAGTGCATTTCAACTCAATCAATCGCACTGTCTAGTGCATTTCAACTCACTCGCACTATTTAGTGCATTTCATCTCAATCAATCGCACTGTCTAGTGCATTTCAACATACATCGTACTGTCTAGTGCATTTTAACCTGCATCGCACTATCTTGTGCATTTCAATTCAATCGCGCTAACTTGCGCATTGCGATGTATTGTACACTTCTAGGTCTAGGAGACCTTAAATCCTCTAAAAGTGTAATTCCTTTGGTGTTTGTCGTGCCCGAACGACTTCCGATGGTCTGGTATAGCTATCTAGCTGTGTTTGTAGTGAGTTCCTAGGAGATCAACTGAGACGGTGGAAACTAGAGTTCGAATGGCGATGCCTAGAACGCAAAGGTTCGAAATTTTCGAGACTAAAGTCTAGTTTAAATACCCAGGGGTGTATCCTCGGCTTGAAATCTGTACATGGCAGCCCCACAGGTTGAGGTAGCTTGTATGCTCCTCAATTCTGGATACTAAACCAACCTAGCCTGTCACCCTGTTGGAGAATAGGGAAAGTTGCAAACATAGCTAGGGAGAAAAGTAGTACCTTGGTTTCGAAGCGCAAGATGAATGAGGAAGTCTTAAAACCAAAAAAAGAGGGAGAACTTTGTTTTGTTTTGTTTTCTTGTTCTGATAAATTCGTAAGTTTTTTTCTATTATTTCGTGCATGTTGCATTCACACCTCACTTTTGTTTCGTTTTTATTTTTATTTTTGTTTTGTTTTTGTTGTTTTGTTTTATTCCGATGAAATGTAAGTTGGTATTCTGTCCCGTACCCATACTATCGAGTTTTTATCGCCTGAAAATGTACAGTAATCATCGCCGGCGATACTTTTTCGATGAGCGACCGACTAGGTAATTGACTCATGTTGCTCTATTTTGTGTCCTTTTTGTGTCCATTTTGTGTCCAGTTGATCGAGTTTTGTCATTTCATTGAGTTTGATTTTGTGTTATGATCAGTGAGAGGCTCAATTTTTAGTTCAGAACATATTCCTAAAATCCAAATATTCATACCATACAGGATTTTCCATTCGGATTTGCACAAAAACAAACTCATTTTATTAATATTAAGGATTAACCCTGATCAAATTTGTGCAAACATATATACAAAAAAAAATAAAAGAAAAAAAAATAAGCCCAGAAAGAAAAGAAAAAAAAGAACAGAGAATGATCTTGTTTTTTTTTTTTTTTCCTGATTTTCTGATAACGGCCACGCGCCAACCTTACTTCCTCGACTATCCCACTGGTCTCTTCCTCTTTTTGTCATCTTGGGAGACCTTTGAAAGCCCTGCCCTAGTGCTTTCGTTGAGAGAGTCGGCTCCCCGCTGACCATCAAAGGCAAAGTATGAAGGTGCTTCAAATCGAGCCATGGAGGTGGCTTGCCTTTTTAGCTCCTTATTCTCCGCCTTCAGTGCGCAAATCTCTGCTCGTACATCCTTGTACATGCTTTGAAGCAGAGAGAGTTGGGCGTTGACCTAGTGTACCTCAGTTGTCCTATTTTACAGTCGCTGAGCCAATTTAGTGACCGCAGTCACCGTCTCCATACAGGACTGCAGTGTGTAGTGATTGGCTTCTATGTCAGATTGAGCTGCCATGATTTACTTAATCGGCATCATAGGAAGGTTAGGAAGAGGAATGACAGGAAGAGTAGGAGTAGGGGCATTTAGTCCAATAGAGCTTATGGGATCGTTTAGGTCCGGAAACAGAGTGAGGGAATGGGATGAGGAAGCCATAGATTAGAGGTGAGAGGTGTAAAAGAAAGGAGTCGCGGAGAAATAGCAGAGGGAAAACTGAGTGCTGTCTCTCCTAGTCTCTATGTTCTGTCTCTCTCAAGGAGTGATGAAGAAGGAGACAGAGGGAGATAAAGAAGAAGACGGGAGGAGATGATGGAGAAAAAGAAGAAAGAGATAGATGAGGAGAAGAAGATGGAGACAGAGCAAGAGAAGGAGAAGAAGACGAGAGGGAAAGACAAAGAGGGAGAGAAGGCCGAGGCAATTGTCGCCCGATTGATGCAAAAAGGCGAGGTCGCTTGTTCAATGCGATTTTCGACGGAAGAGAGAGAAAGAGAGAGAGAGAGAGAGAGAGAGAGAGGGAGGCGCGAGAGTTGTATACATATATGTATATATGTATTGTATATCTATATATTATATACATATTTGTTTGAATATTTAGTCACAAGAGTGGCTTGGTCCAATGGTTCAACTTAGTGGTCGATGATTGAAAGGCTGAGCCCGAGGTCAGGGGTTCGAACCCCATAGCGAGTGTTTCTGTAATACCCCTGTTCCGTAATATGCTAATTGGTCCTTAAATTTAGTGTGATTATGTGTTTACCATGATTTTATGTGCCATTATGTGAATATATGTGATTTTGAAAGTCTTATCTGTTCACCGTAGGAATATCTGTTTGAATAATCATCTTTGGAAATTAAATTGAGGGCCTTATCGGCCACAGAACCCGAAATTGATTACGCCATTGTGTTTGGCATAATTTTTAGAGCCTACGGTGAAATTTAATTGAAAAATTGATTTGGACCAGATTAAGTTGATTAAGTTGGTAAAATGGGTGCCCAATTACTCCCTACTATTATATTGTGACTTAGTGGGGCTTGTTGTATATGAGCACTACTCAATTGAACTCCCTCTCTAATTCTCACTTGGCTGATATACACTCTAAGGAGAGGAGAGGGCCGGCCATCAGAGAGAGAGAAGAGAGAAAAATTTGTGTTTGATCTTGAGGGCTTGGAATCTTGAAGTCCAACTCAAATTGGACCATAGATTGAAGAATTGGACTTCTAGGTAAGCCATTGACTCTTGAAATTATGAATTGAACTTGTAATCTTGTGAGTTCAAGAGTTGTTCGTGATCAAGAGCATGTAATAAGTTGATTCTTGTTGAGTTTGAAGTCTTAGGACTCATGCATGTAAGAAATTACTTTGAATTTGCATGTTTGAGCTTGAAACACATGATTCATGTAGAGTTTTGGTTGAAACTCATGTTTTGATCACCATTTGTGTTATCTAAGTTGAGAATGTGGCTAATTCATCACATGCATGTGCAAATTGAGAAGATATGAGTTCGAATGCTTGAATTTGTTATACTGATGTTGAGTTTGACATATTTTGGGACATGCATATGGATAAATCAAGAAATTGAGCTTCATAATGTTATAATCTTGCATTGGTGCCATGTTAGTATGATTATATTGAGATTTGAGCCATTGCATGCAAGTAATGTAGCTGGAAAACCGATTTGGAGCTCAAGAACACATTCTGGGAAACCCAGAATTTTGATGTCCGCTCGAGCGGGGTAATGGCCGCTCGAGCGGGAAAATCGTGCTCCCAGCACTTTTGCAGAGTTGGATGTCCGCTCGAGCGGGATACCTCACGCTCGAGCGTGGAGTTTTGTAGACGGGCCTTCAGCTCGAGCGCTCTATTCCACGCTCGGGCGCATTTTTCATGCAACCAGTACTTTTGCAGGCCTTGACGCTCGAGCGGGGACCCTAATTTCTGGAATTTTGCTCATGCGTTCTGTGTTTCGTTTTCTGTTCTCTTTCACTTGTAATCACTCTTAGGCGTGTGTTAAACATTATAAATGAGTTAATGAGATAAGAATAAAGCCTAAAGAGGAATATGTGAATTAAGGAACGGATTGAATTGTTAATGACCATTTTGTGTGCATGGAATGTGTAGGGTCAAGCTCCAGGGCGAATCCACAAGCCGACCACTGTGAGTAATATCAATATTCGAAAGCTTGTCAATGTCCAATTGTTTATTCCCTTAAACTTTATGAGTTGTTAATTGGGATTGTGGACAAAAGTCTGACAGGAATAAATGGATGGACCGAAAGTCGTTTTGATATAAATGAATGGACCAAAGGTCGTCCTGATGTGAATGAATGGACCGAAGGTCGTTTTGATATAAATGAATGGACCAAAGGTCGTCCTGATGTGAATGAATGGACCGAAGGTCGTTTTGATATAAATGAATGGACCAAAGGTCGTTTTGATATAAATGAATGGACCAAAGGTCGTCCTGATGTAAATGAATGGACCGAAGGTCGTTTTGACATGAATGAGTAGGCCGAAGGTCGTTTTGACATGAATGAGTAGGCCGAAGGTCGTTTTGACATGAATGAGTAGGCCGAAGGTCGTTTTGACATGAACGAGTAGGTCAAAGGCCGTTTTGACATGAATGAGTAGGCCAAAGGTCGTTTTGACATGAACGAGTAGGCCAAAGGCCGTTTTGACATGAATGAGTAGGCCGAAGGTCGTTTTGACATGAATGAGTAGGCCGAAGGTCGTCTTGACATGAATGAGTAGGCCGAAGGTCGTTTTGACATGAACGAGTAGGCCAAAGGCCGTTTTGACATGAATGAGTAGGCCGAAGGTCGTTTTGACATGAACGAGTAGGCCAAAGGCCGTTTTGACATGAATGAGTAGGCCGAAGGTCGTTTTGACATGAACGAGTAGGCCAAAGGCCATTTTGACATAAATGAATGGGCCGAAGGCCGTTTCGACATAAGTGAATGGGCCGAAGGCCGTTTCGACATAAGTGAATGGGCCGAAGGCCGTTTTGCCATGAATAGGAATAAGAATTGGGCCCAAGGCCGTTTGGAACATGTTGTTCTACATTGTTATGTAATTTCTGCATTTGATATTATTCACTGGGATATCGCTCACGCTCATTCATGTGTTTGTAGGTGAGCCAAGGGAAGTCCAAACCCAGCCCCAGTGAAGTCCGCTAGGAAAAATTCGAGTTTTGAGGAAGTCAGCCTTGCGTCTCACTCTTGAGACCTACCCTTGCCTTTTTGCTATGTAATTATGTTTTGTCTTGCCGGCAAGGACTTTATGTATATCTGTAAATAGTCTGTCATAGGTTGACTCGTTTTGGTTGATCCTGTCTGTAACGAATTTTGTGAAACTGTACTTTTGATGTGGGTTATTAACGTAACTGAATATGATCTGTTGATGTGCATGTAAGCACGGCTCTATGGACAAAGTTTGTAATTATTGCTTCAGTTTGGCCCCTTTACTCTGACAAGTTATGTCTGTTTTGGTCTGAGGCCGTAGGTAATCTCAAGATTGCTGGCCGGTTATGTCCTTAACCCATAGGGGCGAGTTTGGGTCATGACAGCTTCTTTTGTTTTGTTTTGGTTTTATGTATATGTATTGTATATATATATGTATTACATATATTTGTTTGAATTTTTTTGTCACAGGAGTGGCTTGGTTCGTGGTTTGGCTTAGTGGTTGAGAGACCAAGAGACTAAACCTGAGGTCCGGGGTTCGAAACCCCGTATCCCCGTATCTTTGCACTTGTGTTTTTTTTCCCTTTCCTTTTGTGTGTTTTGCGTACGCACGCTGACGTCGACAAACGGAATATGCCTTCTCAGTAACGGCATCTTCTCGCTGACCTCCATAAACAGAATATTCTCTACCTGTGTATATATCATATATACATGTGTATATGTCTGTATATGTTTGTGTATATATCTGTGTATATATTTGTATGTATTTTGTCTGTATGTGAATATATGTATACCGTATGTATATATCTGTATGTATTTTGTCTGTATATGAATATGTATACTGTATGTAAATATCTATGTGTATTTATATATATATATATATATATATGTGTGTGTGTGTGTGTGTGTGTGTGTCTCCATATATGGTTTAGCTTGCATGTGTATGCATGTATACCTGTATTTGTATTATGTATATGGTGTGTATATATATGTGATATTTGGTATTTATAAAAATTAAAAAAAAAAATCTTTTTGAGTTTTTTTGAAAACAAAAAAAATAATAATAATAAAGAAATCCTTCTACTATACCTTCCTTCTCTCACGATTTCAGCGTGGTTGGAGTATGTCAACCTATGCATCTACTACACTATCCATTGCATTCATTACATTATACCATTTTATCGTCTGCATCTTTTCCATGTTAAGCTTAGTTTGGCATGTGCTCATACATTTCCTTCTTTAAAACATGGTTTTGTCATGTGTAAGTACCCATGCTGCACTGAGGCCAGTATTGAGGGTGTCGGCACCTTTGCTGTGTTAGACATGGTTTGGTTGGTGTCCGTGCCATTTCTAGGTAAGACGTAGTTCGGCTTGTGCCTTATTCACTGCATCCTTTGCATTGTACTTTGTTTTGTTGCATTCAGCATTTAGGATCATTATCTTTCCCTAGCAGATCATTCCTTACTTATATCATACCACCCAATTACTAGTACTCTTTCTCTTTCTACGAAAAACATAGTTTTGTAGGTGCTCGCGCCCCCTTTCACGTTAAGACATGGTTCTGTTATGTGTAAGCATCCATACTACATTGAGGCTAGTATTGAAGATGTAGGCACTTAGCCTGTGTTAGGCGTCGTTTGGCCCGTGCCGCCACTTCTTCTCTATATAAAACGTAGTTTGATTTGCATCCTCGTTCCTTTATGATATTCGTGTGTTTTGCACTGTTCGTGGCTTAGATTGCTTACATTGTATATCATTTGCATTGTTTTGTTACATTGTGTTTTATTTACATCCTGCCCCTGAACTACGCTGGTTTGATTCCTTACAAAGGGATACGTAGGCAACCCTTGAGTTCAACCAACTGCATCTGCATTTTGTTTGTTTGCCCAAGTCTTACAACCTTGTCAAAATGGGTCGTCTTTGGGCTTTGACATTCACTCACGTCATTTTTTAACTCCGAGTTCTGTCAAAGAGGAGCAACTGTACACACCCCATTTTGACCGGCCCTAAGACTTGGGCACTTTCTTTTGATTACCTAATGATGACAATTAGAATGTGTTTCTCACAAAATCCTCAGTAAGAGAGATGGAATTTGAAATTTAATCCCAACCTTCACTATTATGGCCAAATTGTTTTAAACTACTAAATATTTCATTAGTTTAGTATTTTGTAATTTTGCATAATTTTATGCGTTTGTTCATATTTTTGGTGTTTTTATATAAATTGGTATAAATTATATATTTTATATATTATATTTTATGTATATAGATGTATATTATATAATATTTATATTATATAATAAAACTAATTGATGTCAGTCAGCTTGGCTGCCGACATCAAACATATATATATATTAAATATTATATTATATGCGTATATATATATTAGATATGATTATATATTATTATATTCTATGTTTTAGCTATATAAAGAGGGAGAGGTTTTTTATTACAGGGGAGGTTTTTTTTATTAAGACGATTCAAGAGAGTTAGAGAGAAAGAAGAGTAATTTTGTCTACATTTCAATCTTGAGCCAAAATACTTCCAAGCTTCCATAGCTACTGAGGATTTGAGAACATACTTCCTACACTTGAGGGTGATCAAGAGGGAGTTTGTAAACTAAGGAATTCATCCTTTCCTTGGAATATGAGTTTCACAAACCTTTCACTTTCTTGCATTTCTTACTTATTTTGCTCTTTTGCTTTGATTTATTGTTATATTGTATATTGTTGTAATCTAATTAAAAATGGTGAATTGAAGTCCCATATATGTTTTTTTTAGCATAAGAAAGAGATCTTCCATACTAAATGGTTTAATCTCTTCAGTGGTTCATTACCAGGGCATTACATCTCTCTCATGCCAAGAGCAACTTCCCGTTTGACACTTGTCACCTTTTAGAGGACTTAATAATCACTTCGGACAAATGGACTAAAAAATGGAAATGACTAAGAAATTGATTTAAAAGCAATCAACACACATAAGAAAATGAGTCATATTGCTTGGGCTTGGTCGGACGTTATGTCAAGTCTATTGTGTCAAGGCTTGTCTAAACACCAATTCATGATGCTTTAGATGAATCTTGAAGGGTCACCTATCATCCACTTCTTTAAATTGAGAGTGATTTCAAATGGTTGATGGCTGTTCAAAATATGAGATAGAGATCTATGCTTAATGGCTTAATCTCTACGGAGGTTCATCGCCAACGGTATAATCTCTTTTTCATATTGAGAATTACTTCCTATTTGGCGCACTTCTCATTTAGTGGACATAATCATCACCTTGGACTTAATGAATTAAAGAATGGAAAGGACTAACAAAAATTGCTAAAATGAATCAACCCACATAAAGAAAATAAAGTATATTGCTTGGATTCGGCCGGACATTATGCTAAGTCTATTGTGTCAAGGCTTGTCTAAATATCAATTCATGATGATGTTTTAGATTAACTTTGAAGCGTCTCTACCTCCCTCTTCGACTTCAATCTATGATAGGAGGGAGGGGTGGTTCCATTCATTATTAATTTTTGTCCAAATTGTACTCGAAATCATTAAGCAATCAACTTGCTTATTAATGATTTTGGAAACAATTTCACCCTTCTATCGAGGCTTTCCAATGATAGAGAAGTGTAAGAGGTGGAGACACCCCATTTTGACCGGCCCTATGACTTGGGCACTTTCTTTTGATTACCCGATGATGACAATTAGAATGTGTTTCTCACAGAGTTCTCAGTAAGAAAGATGAAATTTAAGCTTTAATCCCAACCTTCACCCATTTTTTGGCCAAACTATTTTAAACCTTAAAGCCCTCTTTTCAAAATATATTTTTTTAAATGTTTCCACGATGTCCTGAGGCTCCCATTTCGATTAAAATATTGCACTTTTCAGTAAACCGAGTAAGGGCAAAGTGGAAATAAATGGAAGGGAGGTGAACTTTCTGAAAAATATTTAAAAACATCTTGTTTATAGGTTTGGAGTTGATGGAAATAGGAGGGGATGAAAGAAAACTGGTTTAGGAAAAGGATGAGCATCCAATCATTAAGAAGGAAATGAGCAGCCTTTACTAAATTAGGCATTTCTCTTTGTGCACTTGGAATTTAAATTTGAGACCACCACCATTGGAAATTAGACTTCTTGGGCTTCAATTTAGACCCAAGAATCACCTTAGACCAAGTCCAAATAAGGGAGATATGCCCATTTGAAGTTGGGGCTTACGATCAGATTTTGTTGACGTAAAATGAGCAGCCTTCACTAAATTAGGAATTTCTCTTTGTATACTTAGAATTTAAATGTGATACCACCACCATTGGAAAGTAGACTTCTGGGGCTTCAATTTAGACCCAAGAATCACCTTAGACCAAGTCCATATGAGGGAGATATGGCCATTTGAAGTTGGGCTTAAAAGCAAATTTTGTTGACTCGGCCCAAAACAACAGCAGCCCATTTTTTTGTTGGTTCGGTTGGGACACTCCATTGACCCATTTTTCTGACCCAAATATGTTCCAATGCATGTATACTCATCCCTCATTACCTACTGTTTGCTCCATTGAAGATAATGCTCCATTTTTACTGCCATTAGCTCCATTAGTGTTCCATTAGCTCCATTACCTTCACTTATGCTCTATCTTGTCTTCCACCATATCTTCCACCATTTCTCCACTTGCTTAGCAAATAAGTATACATCTGATTGTTGAGAGGAGGAGGAGGAGAATAGATTAAGGAGAGAACATTTGAGCTAGAGAAAAAAGGAAGAAAAGAGAGAAAAATTGAGTTTTTGAGCTAAACACACTCATATCTTCCATATACGCCCTATATCTTCCACACAAACTGAAATTCCATCTTTTCTACATCCAAAACTCCTCCAAAAATTCTGAAATACTTGAATTTCAATAGCTTTGATCAAGAGGAAGAGTGGGTGTTGGTAAAAGTGAGCAAAAACAAGAGAGACAATCACTTTTTCACCACATACACTTCTAAGCCATCATTCTAGCAAGAATTCCAAGCTTTCAAATTGAGGATTAAGAACATAATTTATACACTTGAGGGTGATTAAGAGTAAGTTTGGAAATCAAGAAGTTTAATCTTTCTTTGGAAGGTGAATTTTTAGTCTTTCATTTTCTTATATTTTCTATCTCATATTTATTTTCTTGCTTCTTATTTCATAGTGTTTTGTTATAATCCAAGTGGTTTGTTTATCTCATATGTATTTTCATACTTTATATTTCATAGGGTGTTGTTGTGATCCAAGTGGTTTGTTTAGCTCATAATAATAATAATAATAATAATAATAATAATAATAATAATAATAATAATAATAATAATAATAATAATATTTTTGCTTATTGGCTTGCTCTTGTTTCATATTAATTGTGTTGTAAGCTAACCGGTAGTGGTTAGTTGAGTCACCTACATATTTCTTGTTTGTTAATTTTTTTGTTTGTTCCTTTTCTTGGTTTCGCAACAAGACAGGTTTTGCTCGGCCTAGTTGGTCGGCCGGCCTATTTGGCCGATCGGTTAGCTTCTTTCGGACAAGATGGCGTAATCTCCCAATGTTAACCAATTTCCGCCAACGATTCCAAGGAACATGACGCTTTTATTTTTTTTATTTTTATTTTGAGTGTTTTGTGAGGTTTTATTTTATTTTATTGCAATATTCCCTCCTCTTCCTCTCATTTGGATATGTAATAATTCAAGTGTTGTAATAATTCCTCATCCCCGCTTCTTTCTATCATATTCTTTTACTTGCTTTCCTTATTTGTACATAAACATCATATTTATTTTTCATCATATTCATGCTTTGCATCCATGTTACATGCATCTTGATTTGGCTAAGTTTGCATTTGTGGATTTAATCAATTCCTATGTGATTATGTGCGCTACCTCATGTTCTTGAGATGATTCACATGTCATATCTTAGAAGTCGAATCTTTAGTTGCATCTCATGAGTGAATTGCATTGGGATTTTGTATATAAGATCATGCATGTTTTAGTAACTTTGTTTTGTAGCTGTTCGTGGGACGTCGGTAAATATGTAAGTTTTTATGTTTTAGCATCCCGCTTGCGTGTGTTTTTCTTATTATGTTTAAGCATCCTACCATGTGGCAACTTGCTTACTTGATATAACTGTACGAATGCCAGTGGATGGAGGTTGTGTCGCTTAATTTGGAATGATAATTTTTCATGTTTGTAAACTTAATTTATTTGGGTTATACATCTTCAAAACTCTATCAAAACTACATGAAATCAAGTTGTTCCAAAATTGGTGACATAGTCTATATTTGTATGCTTCACATAGTAAATTTTAGGATTTATTAAATAATCAGAACATGAACATATAAAGAAAATAAAATTCATATCATGGTTTAGTAGAGGCCGATCTTTTGATCGTATGAGCGGGGGTGTTCATTATTGACACTCCCCTCTCATATCTAAGGTTCCGAGCCAAGCATCCTTGGTTACGACGAACAGTGGCCTTGGCGCGAGTCATGGATTTCCTAATTTCCCAAAATAAATATTAGGTGGCGACTCTGAGATCTAATGACGTAGTCCATTTTTGACAAAATTGCAATAAAAATGGATTTTCTATAAAATTTGCCAAATTTGGACTCTCATCTATGTTTCACATTGCACTAGTGAGGCTAGATCAAAGAGATCGAGGGTCCGAACTGTTTAACACACGCGGGTACCCCCCGGGCATTTTACAGTTTTTGGCGGCTCTACTGGGGACTTTATGAAACCTTGACTCGAACTCCATGATATGACTTTTATTTTCAATTATATGTTTATTGCATTGCATGCATTGGTGCACTGAAAGTTCCTGTGTTGCCCAGATACTGGTGGGAACACAGGCAAGCTTTTTGTGACACTACACCTATCTCTACGTTACTTTGGAGGCCTTGTGTTATAATCTTTTGAGATTTGAAGGTTCTCAGACTTTGAAGAGAGGCTGTGTTGACTCTTCTGATTTCCTAAGATCTTCATTGGTTATGACCCAAAGGACTCTTTGGTAATGTCACCTTGACGTTAACCCCTAGAGTAGAGCCAACCTTGTGCATATAATGAGCTATAGTACCTTTCAAAATTAGGACAGGATGCTCTCCTATTTCTAGGATGTATGATACCGTTTGTTTGAATAGTGAACCCTAGATCATTTCAAAAGCATAAGACAGGATAACCCTACCCTCCATAGAGGTGTTTGTTCTTTTTCCTGCTATGTGTTATGTGCAATGTATTGGATATATACGGGGGTTCTCAAATTCGAATTAGTGGTTCAGGCATTTCAATTTGTGGGGTTCAGTGTGTTTTTAGTGAGGGCATAATTGGAAGTTCCGTTTTGTTTCTGTAATTGGGGAGTGACCACATGTTGATTGCACCGGCTTTATTTTGAATATTGTGGATGGCCCACACGTTGATTGGTAATTTGAGAATGGTTTTATTTTGAGTTCTGAATTGAATATTGAGTCTAAGTTTGATTCCACCAAGTTTATAGAGTTGGGATCATGCTCGAGTCATTCTAGTGACTCAGAGTCTGTTGATTTCGATAGTGCTAACCTAGACATTTCTGTCCTATCTAGGTCTTCTTTGTCATTTTCTTTTGAGTCTGTTGTCAAAAGCCTGTTGTCATTGCTGAGTCATAGTCTCTTTTCAATAAACAAAAAACAAAAAAAAATGCCATAGAGTCTACCTACTTCTCGATGCCTTTAAATCATCGCATTGACCAAAGTTTTTCAAAACTTCTTCCAAAACTCTGATAAAAAAAAAAAAACAAAGAGGAAGAATTTCCTGGGGATTTGTAAATTTTGATCAATGGAGAGGAAGAGAGGTGTGCTAAGCCTTTGATGAATAAAATCATTTTTGTTAATGTGGGTACTGAGAAGGATCCTAGCTTGGTCCAAATTGGTTCTATCTTGTCTTCGTAAGAGTACGAGTGATTAGTCACTTTGTGAAAAGATTTCAAAAACTGTTTTTGCGTGGTCCTACGAAGACATGCCTGGAATTGATTATACAGCATAGGATCCCTCTTGACTCGAGGTCTAACCTCCTTAGCTCCTTAGCTTTTAAACCCTGATTTGAAGTATTCCATGATCAATCAATTGCATAGCCGAATTGGAAATAGCCCTTGAACAAGGGGCCATGATGTGATCCAAATAGAGGCAGCCCTTCAACTAGGGGCAATAAGGTCGAATGTGATTCAGATTTGAAACAGCCCTTGAACTAGGGGCAAAAGTGTGAGGCTTGCATACCTGAAATGGAGGCAACCCTTGAACTAGGGGCAATAAGGTACCACCCTTGAGAGGCTCACTGGACCGAAAACCTGGAAGGGTGACCCAAGCAAAAGTTAGAGCACAAAAAAAAAAGAAAGAAAAATGAAAAGCTCGCACGGTTGAAAACTCGAAAGGGCGGCTTTGGCAAAAGTTAGAGCGTAAAAGGAGAGTGTCAATACCCGAGTGAACCTTAGCCAGAACTATGTAGGGCCTGTGACTTAGATTGGAAACAATCCTTGAACTAGGAGCAAGAAGGTCGGATGTGATTTAGATTTGAAGCAGCCCTTGAACTAGGGGAAAAAGGTTAGACGTGATCAAAGAGTTAAAACTGAATTGTTTCCCAATGAAGACCGCCCAAAAAGGCAAAACCCAGAATTTGAGAGAATGAATTTTATTATTGAACGACAGTCAAGTTCCTATCCACTACACTAGGGGCAACACTAGGGGCAAATTCAGACCCAATTAGCCTAGTCCCTACATCATCATATCTACTGGTCAAGTGTATCAGTTGTTCTTATAGATGGCCTAGAGCATGGACAAGTTAAAATGAAAGTAACCCTTGAGAGGCTCGCTGGACTGAAAACCCGGAAGGGCGACCAAGGCAAAAGTGAGAGCAGAAAAACAAAAAAAAAAATAGAAAAAAAAGAAATGAACAAAAACCAAAAAAAATAATAAGTGAAAAACAAAAATAAAAAAATGAAAAGCTCACAAGGTTGAAAACCCGGAAAGGCGGCTTTGGCAAAAGTTAGAGCATAAAAAGAGAGTGTCAATACCTGAGTGACCTTTAACCGGAACTACGATGGCCTGATTCCTATCCTTAGGATACGTAGGTAGCTTCATCTTGAAGTTCGGCCCCAATAATTTTTGTTAACTGATTCATTTCGTCCATGTTTGATTGGTGTATCTTTAGTCAACGTGGTTTTCCTATCCGTGTTTGATTGGTGTATCTTCGTTCTACTCAGTTCAGTTGGTTCGATTCAACTTGGTTCAGTTCGGTTCGGTGGTTCGGTTCGGTCCAATTCTGCTCTGCTTCATTCGGTTCAGATCGGCATGGTTCAGTAATCACCATTGATTATCTGGCTTGGGGCTATGCACCCCAATGGTTGATTCCATGTTAGTTGAGTAGTGGTCATTTGCAAAAATAGGTTTTGATTAATTTGAATGAAGCTAACTAATTTTTCTCGAAAATTGTTCCATTTTTGCAAAACCCAGACCATTCTTTAGATTTGAAAAGGGAAAACTTTCAGTGCTCACAACTTAGCATACATGATTTCAAAACAGAAAATGGAATAAGTATGCTAATCTAACTCTCATGTTGATCAAAACAATTTTACAAAAAAAATCAAGAGGAAAAAAGAGTCAAGGCAATGAATTAGGGGCATAGTCGAGTCACAGATTCTGTCTTCTCTATCGCTCAAGTCAACCATTCAGTGTATTTATACTAGTCAGTGTATTCATACCAGTCAGGGTATTCATACAGTCAGTGTATATAAGTGTGTTTGGATTGTTTTACTTCGTTTTTTTTTTTTTTTTTTTTTTTTTGCGTTGAGTCAGTTTTGTTTTTGATTCAGGTCAGTATGGAATGAATGTCCAATTCAGAGTTCAAAATTCAATCATTCTCAAATTCAATCAAAACAAAATTATTTTCAAACTTAGAGTGATGTGCCAGTCACGCCATTGTTATACAAAACCGAAACTTTTTATTACAATCAAGGGAGGACATCCCTGATTATAGAGACAAAAAAAAACAAAAAATACAAAAAAAAAAAAAAAAGATCTGAAGCTCTACTTGCCGACTCCAAAAAAAAAAAAAAAAAAAAAAAAAACAAGCCCAGAAAAATGAAAGAAAAAAAGAAAAAAAGAAAAAAAGAAAAAAAGAGAAAAAACAAACATAAAGAGAGAGAGATCTATTGTTTCGTTTCCGGTGACGGCCATGCGCCGACTTCACTTACTCGGCTCTCCCACCGAGCTCTTCCTCTTTTTGTCTTCAGAGACCTCCGAGGGCCCTGCTCTAGTACTTCCGTCGAGAACTACCACAGTGCTTCCGCCGAGAGAGTCGGCTCCCCACCGACCATCAAAGGCGAAGTATGAGCGAGCCCCAAATCTGGCCATGGAGGTGGCTTGCCATTTCAGCTCCTTGTTTTCAGCCTTCAGTGCACAGATCTCTGCCTGTGCATCTTTGTACATGCGCTGGAGCAGGGAGAGTTGGGCGTTGACCTGGTGTACTTCGCTCGTCTTGGCCTGCAGTCGGTGAGACAAGTTAGTGACCGCCGCCACTGTCTCCATACAGGACCTCAATGTAAAGTGGTTGGCTTCTATGTCGGATTGAGCGGCCATTATTTGCTCAATCGACAACACAAGAAGGTTAGGAAGAGAAGCAATAGGGGCACTCGGCCCCGAACCAGAAGAGTTTATGAGATCGTTCAGGTTCAGAAACAGAGTGAGGGGACGGGACGAGGAAGCCATTGATTAGAGGTAAGAGGTGTAAAAAACAAATGAGTTACAGAGTAAGAACAGAGAACAGACTGAGGTTTGGCCTTCTCTGTTCTATCTCACGATGAAGAAGTTCATCTCTCAAAGAGGAAAACAAAACAGAGGTGAGTGAGAAGAAGGAGAGTGGTGAATGATGAAGAATGAGAAATCGGTGATGAAGAAGAAGATGGAGAAGAGTGATTAAGAAGAAGAGAAAAGAGTGATGAAGAAGAAGAAGACAGAAGAGAAGAAGACGAGGAGGGAGAGAGCCGAGGAGAGCTTACATCAATGAGGCCTGCTTTTGTCGGCCAATGACACAAGAGAAGGCCGCGTGTCAGGCGTGGCTATCAAAAATGGAGAAAGACGCGAGGGAGTTGTGTATGCATGTATGTATATATATTGTATAGCTATGTAATATATATATATTTGTTTGAACATTTGGTCACATGAGTGGGTTGGGTTCAGTGGTGTGGCTCAGTGGTTGAAGGCTGAAAGGCTGAGCCCGAGGTCAGGGGTTCGAACCCCACAACAAATGTTTCTTTTGTTTTGTTTTGGTTTTGTGTATATATGTCTTGTATAAGTATATATATATATTTGTTTGAAAATTTTGGTAACAAGAGTGGCTTGGTTTCGTAGTTTGGCTCAGTGGTTGAGGACCAAGAGACTAAGCCTGAGGTCAGGGGTTCGAAACCTCGTATCCCGTGTCCATCTATTTTGTGATTTTCCTTTCTTTTTTGCGTGTTTTGCGTACGTGTGCCGACGTCAGCAAACGAAATATGCCTTCTCAGTAACGGCATCTTCCTGTTGACAGTTGCAAACGAAATATTCTCCACCTGTGGATATATACTGTATATATTTGTGCATATATCCGTATTCATCTGTGTGTATATATACTGTATATATCTGTGTATACATACCGTATATATCTATGTATATATCTATATCTGTCTGTGTATCTATACCGTATATATCTGTGTATCTATATTGTATATTTCTGCGTATATATCTGTATCTGTCGGTGTATATATACCGTATATAGCTGTGCATATATCTGTATCTGTCTGTGCATGTATGCCGTATATATCTGTGTATATATCCGCCTCTGTCTGTGTATATGTTTGTATCTGACTATATGTATATTGTATGTACATATCTGTGCATCTATCGCACAATAATCTCACTTCATGCACCTACCACATAAATTTCAATTTCAATCGCCCTACTTTGGGCACCGCACTGCTTTGTGCATCAATTTCAATCGCCCTGCTTTAGGCATCAATTTCAATCGCCCTGCTTTAGGCACCGCACTGCTTTGTGCATCAATTTCAATCGCCCTGCTTTGGGCACCGCACTGCTTTGTGCATCAATTTCAATCACCCTACTTTGGGCACCGCACTACTTTGTGCATCAATTTCAATCGCCCTACTTTGGGCACCGCCCCTGCTTTGGGCATCGCACTACTTTGTGCATCAATTTCAATCGCCCTGCTTTGGGCACCGCACTGCTTTGTGCATCAATTTCAATCGCCCTGCTTTGGGTACCGCCCTGCTTTGGGTACCGCCCTGCTTTGGGCACCGCCCTACTTTGGGCACCGCACTGCTTTGTGCATCAATTTCAATCGCCTTGCTTTGGGCACCGCACTGCTTTGTGCATCAATTTCAATCGTGCTGCTTTGCGCACCGCACTGCTTTGTGCATCAATTCCAATCGCGCTGCTTTGTGCACCACACTACTTTGTGCATTTCAATTCAATCGCGCTACTTTGCACATCGCACTGCCTTGTGCATTTCAATTCAATCGCGCTAGTTTGCGCATCGCACTATCTTGTGCACTCTTCGGGTCTAAGAGACCTTAAATCCTCTAGAGGTGCAATTCCTTTGGTGTTTGTCGTGCCTGAACGACTTCAGATGGTCTGGAATAACCACCTGCCTGTGTTTGCAATGAGTTCCTAGGAGATCAACTGAGACGGTGGAAACTAGAGTTCTAATGGCAATGCCTAGAACACAAAAGGTTTGGGATTTCCGAGACTAAAGTCTGGTTTAAATACCTAGGGATGTATCCCCCACTTGAAATCTGTACGGCAGCCTCATAGGTTGAGATAGCTTGTATGCGCCTCAACTCTCGAAACTAAACCAACCTAGTCTGTCACCCTATTGGAGAATAGGGAAAGTTGCAAACATAGCCAAGTAGAAATGTGGCTTGCATCGTGTGTTTTACACAAAGCTTGCCTCCCATATTGCCATCTTCATAGCTTTATCATCACTCCATGACAATGTATTGCATTGCATAAATCGTAAATTTTCAAACAACCGGCGTCGCGAAACGTGTAAGTCCAACTTTCAAACTGCATTTTGAGCATGTCACTTGCATCCTGCCCCTGAACTATGCTGGTTTGATTCCTTGCAAAGGGATACGTAGGCAACCTTCGGGTTCAACCACTTGCATTGCATCTTGTTTGTTTACTCAAGTCTTACGGCCTTGTCAAAAGGGTCATCTTCGGGTTTTGACATTCACTCACGCCATGAAATGACTTAGAGCTTTGTCAAAGAGGGGCAACTGTAGACACCCCATTTTGACCGGCCCTAAGACTTTGGCACTTTCTTTTGATTACCCAATAATGACAATTAGAATGTGTTTCTCACAGAGTCCTCAGTAAGAAAGATGAAATTTAAGCTTTAATCCCAACCTTCACCCATTTTTTGGCCAAACTATTTTAAACCTTAAAACCCTCTTTTCAAAATATATTTTTTTAAATGTTTCTACGATGTCCCGAGGCTCCCATTTCGATTAAAATATTGCACTTTTCAATAAATCGAGTAAGGGCAAAGTGGAAATAAATGGAAGGGAAGTGAACTTTCTGAAAAATATTTAAAAACATCTTGTTTATAGGTTTGGAGTTGAAGGAAATAGGAGGGGATGAAAGAAAACTGGTTTAGGAAAAGGATGAGCATCAAATCATTAAAAGGAAATGAGCAGCCTTCACTAAATTAGGAATTTCTCTTTGTACACTTGGAATTTAAATGTAAGACCACCACCATTGGAAATTAGACTTCTGGGGCTTCAATTTAGACCCAAGAATCACCTTCGACCAAGTCCAAATAAGGGAGATATGCCCGTTTGAAATTGGGGCTTACGATCAGATTTTGTTGACCTAAAATGAGCAGCCTTCACTAAATTAGGCATTTCTCTTTCTATACTTGGAATTTAAATATGATACCACCACCATTGGAAAGTAGACTTCTGGGGTTTCAATTTAGACCCAAGAATCACCTTAGACCAAGTCCATATGAGAGAGATATGGCCATTTGAAATTGGGCTTAAAAGCAGATTTTGTTGACTCGGCCCAAAACAACAGCAACCCATTTTTTTGTTGGTTCGGTTGGAATTGACCCATTTTTCTGACCCAAATATGTTCCAATGCATGTATACTCATCCCTCATTACCTACTGTTTGCTCCATTGAAGATAATGCTCCATTTTTGCTGCCATTAGCTCCATTAGTGTTCCATTACCTCCATTACCTTCATTTATGCTCTATCTTGTCTTCCTCCATATCTTCCACCATTTCTCCACTTGCTTAGCCTATAAGTATACATCTGATTGTTGAGAGGAGGAGGAGAATAGATTAAGGAGAGAACATTTGAGCTAGAGAAAAGAGGAAGAAAAGAGAGAAAATTTGAGTTTTTGAGCTAAACACACTCATATCTTCCATATACACCCTATATCTTCCATACAAACTGAAATTCCATCTTTTCTACATCCAAAACTCCTCCAAAAATTCTGAAATACTTGAATTTCAGTAGCTTTGATCAAGAGGAAGAGTGGGTGTTGGTAAAAGTGAGCAAAAACAAGAGAGACAATCACTTTTTCACCACATACACTTCCAAGCCATCATTCTAGCAAGAATTCCAAGCTTTCAAATTGAGGATTGAGAACATAATTCATACACTTGAGGGTAATCAAGAGTTAGTTTGGAAATCAAGAAGTTCAATCTTTCTTTGGAAGGTGAATTTCTAGTCTTTCATTTTCTTATATTTTCTATCTCATATTTATTTTGTTGCTTCCTATTTCATAGTGTTTTGTTATAATCCAAGTGGTTTGTTTATCTTATATTTATTTTCATACTTTATATTTCATAGGGTGTTGTTGTGATCCAAGTGGTTTGTTTAGCTCATAATAATAATAATAATAATAATAATAATAATAATAATTATTATTATTATTATTATTATTATTATTATTATTATTATTATTATTGGCTTGCTCTTGTTTCATATTAATTGTGTTGTAAGCTAACAGGTAGTGGTTAGTTGAGCCACCTACATATTTCTTGTTTGTTCCTTTTCTTGGTTTCGCAACAAGACAGGTTTTGCTCGGCCTAGTTGGCCGGCCGGCCTATTTGGCCGGTCAGTTAGCTTCTTTCAGACAAGATGGCGTAATCTCCCAATGTTGACAAATTTCTGCCAATGATTCCAAGGAACATGAAGCTTTTATTTTTTTTTATTTTTATTTTGAGTGTTTTGTGAGGTTTTATTTTATTTTATTGCAATATTCCCTCATCTTCCTCTCATTTGGATATGTAATAATTCAAGTGTTGTAATAATTCCTCATCCCCGCTTCTTTCTATCCCATTCTTTTACTTGCTTTCCTTATTTGTACATAAACGTCATATTTATTTTTCATCATATTCATGCTTTGCATCTATGTTACATGCATCTTGATTCAGTAAAGTTTGCATTTGTAGATTTAATCAATTCCTATGTGATTATGTGCGCTACCTCATGTTCTTGAGATGATTCACATGACATATCTTAGAAGCCAAATCTTTAGTTGCATCTCATGAGTGAATTGCATTAGGATTTTGTATATAAGATCATGCATGTTTTACTAACTTTGTTTTGTAACTGTTCGCGGGACATCGGTAAATATGTAAGTTTTTATGTTTTAGCATCCCGCTTGTGTGTGTTTTTCTTATTATGTTTAAGCATCCTACCATGTGGCTACTTGCTTACTTGATATAACTGTATGAATGCCAGTGGGTGGAGGTTATGTCGCTTAATTTGGAATGATGATTTTTCATGTTTGTAAACTCAATTTATTTGGGTTATACACATTCAAAACTCTATCAAAACTACATGAAATCAAGTTGTTCCAAAATTGGTGACATAGTCTATATTTGTATGCTTCACATAGTAAATTTTAGGATTTATTAAATAATCAGAACATGAACATATAAAGAAAATAAAATTCATATCATGGTTTAGTAGAGGTCGATATTTTGATCGGGTGAGCGGGGGTGCTCATTATTGACCTTCCCCTCTAATACATAAGGTTCCGAGCCAAGCATCCTTGGTTACGATGAATAGTAGCCTTGGCGCGAGTCATGGGTTTCCTAATTTTCCAAAATAAATATTAGGTGGCGACTCTTAGATCTGATGACGCAGTCCATGTTTGACAAAATTGCAATAAAAATGGATTTTCAATAAAAGTTGCCAAATTTGGAGTCTCATCTATGTTTCACATTGCACTAGTGAGGCTAGATCAAAGAGATCGAGGGTCTGAACTGTTTAACGCACACGGGTACCCCCCCGGCATGTTACAAGCAGGACAAACCGAATTCAGAACACCCTGTCTGCACTGTTTTCACCTCAGGCACGAATAAACAGTCTTCTGCAAAGAAATAAGGCATGGTCGGATTTATTTGAGCTCAAGTCGATTGCGGGTCAGCCAGACCCCAATATATGGCAAACCGTACACTATTGGTAAGCAGTAATGATTGCAATAGTGACTGAGGGTGAAACAGAACAGTTCCCTACAAGGCAAGGTAGACAGAGTGGCTTCCGAGGAGCATCACGCAAGCATTGCATATGTATTATTGTTATAATAAATTAGACAGCCCTTTTAATTGCTTATTCATTTGGATTTGTAATAAATAATTAATTTGGACACTCAGACATTCGAACCCTCCTGTGTGAGGGCGCAATTTTGTAATAATGTGCATGTCTTCTAACCCCACGTCTTTCTCCCTTTTATTTAATCGCTTATGATGGTTAGATTAGGGACATCATGTTTTATTTAGCATTGTTCATGTTTGCATCCACTTGTCTTGCATGCTTCAAGGCTCGGTTCATCATTTTAAATTGCTTGTTTACATACTTCTTTGAATACATGTTAAACTATGTACTATCAAATTTGTAACGCCCTAAAATTTTCCCACAAGAAAATGCCAAAACAAATACAACAATATACCCAAAAAGTCCACATTCTCATTGAACTAAGAGATAAGAGATTATAATTCACCATATACATTCCCATAATGGCACTTGTGAAATCAGATTTAGAACCACTAGTAGAGTCCGAACTGTAAAGGCTTATTCAAACTTCCAAAAGGGGGGCGCGAAAAAGTCAATCTACAGTATGTTTCTTGATGTTATATGTGTTAACAGGTTAAGGAAAAACACTAACAATCGTTTAGACTTTTGTAGCCTCTCGAGATCCCTACTTGGAAATTGGAGTACATCTCTGTGGACTTCATGGATGGATTGCCAGGGTCTAAGCGAGGCAATGAATCTATTTGGGTGATAGTGGATTGACTCACCAAATCTGCTCATTTTATTCCTATCAGTGTTCACCGAATTACGAATAAACTAGCTAGGTTGTATATTTGGGAGGTAGTGTGACTTCACGGCGTGCCAGTTTCTATAGTTTTGGATCGTGATCCATTGTTTGTGGTAGAGTTTTGGGAGAATTTTCAGCATGCTTTGGGTGCTAGGTTAGACTTGAGCACAGCTTATCATCCTCAAATAGATGGGCAAACTGAGTAGGTAAATCAGATCTTGCAGGATATGTTGAGAGCTTATGTCCTCGATTTTGATGGTAGTCGGGAAAAACACTTGTCATTGGTGAATTATGTTTATAATAATAGTTATCACTCAAATATCAGGATGGCAACTTTTGAGGCTTTGTACAGAAGGCCATGTCGATCACCTGCTTGTTGGATGGAGGTAGGAGATGCGCCATTGTTAGGGCCAGAGTTGGTGAGAGAGACCATAGAGAATGTGAACATTATTCGGGAACGTATTAAGACTGTACAGAGTCGTCAGAAGAGTTATGCTGATAGAAAACATAAAGGGGTTAAGTTGAATGTTGAAAATTTTGTGTTTTTGAAGGTCTTGTCGATGGAGGGTATCATGTGGTTCGGAAATAAGGGAAAGTTGGCACCTAGATTTGTGGGACCATACGAGATCACTGAGAGGATTGGTAATGTGGCTTACAAATTATCCTTACCACCTACTTTAGCTATAATTCACAACGTGTTCCATGTATCTTTATTGCAGAAGTGTGTGCAAGACCCTCCCCAAGTAGTATCACCAGAAGTGTTGGAGATTAGTGACGATCTAACGTATGTGGTGCGACCGGTTACTATTCTAGATCGGGATGTAAAGCAGTTGCGGCACAAAAAAGTGAACTTGGTGAAAGTGCAATCTAGCGAGGATGAAAACGATATCACTTGGGAATTGAAAGAGAAAGTTCGGCGTATGCACCCAGAGCTTTTTGCTTAGTACTCTCCCTTATCGAATCTCAGGACGAGACTCTTTTGAAATGTGTATATTGTAGTGACCCTAATTTTTCTTAAGTCATTGTTTATTATTATTATTATTATTATTATTATTATTATTATTATTATTATTATTATTATTATTATTATTATTATTATTATTACTTTATTTTATTTTTTACTTTATTAATTGCGTAGATACATGAGAATTTAATATGTTATTTAATTAATTTCATGTGATATTCAATTATATATAATTAATCTGAATATTTATATATATTTATATTTTTTTATATGTATATAAAATGTGTTGTATTTATATAGTAAAATATAAATATAATAGTAAATTAGATTATAATATACTAGACCTAGGTTATAATCATAAGAGTGTGCAGAAATTTTCCAAGATAGCAATAGTAGCTGAGAGAGAGAGGGCAGGAGAAAGAGGAGAGGGAAAAAAAAAGGGTTAGGGTTTTGTTTTGGTTGCTTTATTAATTCTCCAAGTATTTCTTTGATCTTCAAAAAATAATTATGAGTGCAAAACCCACTTTCCTTAACTTATGTTTATTTCGTTGTTTTTATTTATTTAATGTTGGTTTGATATTGTACTTGCATGTAGATGATGGATTGATTTCAACTATTTTGGTTAGTTGTATATGCAAGGTTTAAGGTTTTTATATGTATTTGTTTTATGGTTGTAATCACACTCATGGATATATGAAATTAAAATAAACTAGGAACCCATAAATAAATTCCGAATACTCCACCATGACTCCATGAATTGTTATTTTATTTGAGTGCTGGTGAGAAAAGTGTATAAAAAAAATGTAAGGATTATGAGATTTATTTGAATGTCTTAGACTCGACATTATTATGTTTGTTCTCATAAGTAGATGAGGGGTTGTGTATATATATTATTGCCTCGTTCTCAGGAATAGACGAGTGTTTTGATTTACACGTGTACGTATATGCTAACCGTCCGGGGAGTGTGGGTCAAACTAAGGACGATATCCCCATGCAAGTTTGGCTTCAGAGCGGTGTTAGGTATACAAAAGGCACATGGGATATATGTGTAGGCCGAAAGTGAAGGACCGAAATGATGGAGTTAAGGTAAAAAGAATTAAATATGAACTTATTGGTATATAGTTTGAATTGTTTTGATTTGTACATCTCTAAAATAGTAAACAATCTTGATAAATTATGAAATTTGGGCAGAGGCATATAAACGTAATTCTAAACAACTTTTGTATTTTAACTTTTTACTAAAAAGATCAATTAGAACTTGTAATCGAATAATCTTGGTTACAATAGTTTTTATTCATTTTAGCAATGCAAGCTTTAAGTGTTGTTTTAACCCATGAAACAAGCTCATTTTCATTAATTTTGCGAAAACTGAAGTAAAACATTATTCTGAACACTTTTTGTGTTTTGAACTTTTTCGAAAAAAATTATCTTAGAGTTTTTTTTCGTTTTTAGCTTTAGGATTTTCGGTCAATTTCCATCTAGGTTCTTCTATGAAGTTTTCTCTCAACATGTTCAATTTCTACTAAATCCTTTTGTGCTACCTTTTAGGGAGTTTGATTCTATGCAACTTTTGTTCTTTGGGTTTTGGTCAATTCGAATGATTTAAGCATGAATCGGTACATTTTTATATTTTTTCAGTAATTTACTTATGATTAAATTATACTAACTTCATTTTTTTGTAGAATAGTGGAACTTATTAACTTTTTATACACGATTGACCCACCATATTTTTTTATTATTTTTTATTTTTTTATATACTCCATTTATATTTAGTTGTGTACGGGCAAAAAACTAAATGCCACCGTATCTTGGGAAACTACCTTTTCGTCTTAGTGCGGGTGAAACTACTTATCTGGTCCTGTAACAAGAATTAAATATACTTTTATTTGTGTCTGGTAGACACGTGAGTGTCAAATCTTGTATTCATACCAATATACTTGTATATTGACCCGTTTTGTCTTTTGGCACCTCAGGTGCATTCTGTTTGAGCGCAGCCGAGCTTCCTTTACAGGAGTAGTTGGGACTACAGTGGTGACGAGAAATAATTACGGTTGTAGGACATGTCTCTTGGACTTCTTTTGTTTTCTTGAATTTAGGGTTGATATTAGTTAGTTTATTTATTTATTTATTTTTGACCTTAGTATTTTGATAATTTAGCATTATGAGTTATTTTCTGACTTTACATTATTTAAGTTGTTTTGACTATTTGTTACTACTTTAATGTTAGAGGTATTAGATAGTTATAAATTTATGACGGATAGTTTGGCTGGCATTTTGTTAATTTTTTTTATCCCTTATAATTTTTTTTGAGCTTTGAAATTTATTTAAACCAAAGTGAGACGAAAACATTTAGATTTTGTTTCACTCCTAGGATTTAGATAATGGAATATTAATTGGGGTTTAGTCCTAATTTAATATTTAATTGTCTAAATTTTGGGACGTGACACCTTCAGAACACGTTACAGACACTACAAATTGCTTGTCATGCTATTTGGCGTCACGAACACTCCAGCGACTTTTATGGACCTCATGAATCGAGTGTTCAGACTCTATCTCAATGAATTCGTCATTGTTTTCATTGATGGCATCCTTATATACTCTAAAACGCCAGAAGACCATGAGTAACACTTAAGATCAGCTCTGCAAACACTATGTGATCACGAACTTTATGCCAAGTTGAAGAAATGCAAATGCTGGCTCACTAGTGTACACTTCTTCGGCCACGTCATTAACAAGGACGGTATCTCTATTGATCCATATAAGATTGCATCAATTGTGGATTGATCGCAACCTACTAATGTATCAAAGATTCAGAGTTTCCTAAGATTAGCAGGATATTATTGACGTTTCATTTGGGATTTCTCAAAGATTGAATCACCATTAACTCAATTGACCCAGAAAAACATTCCATTCGAGTGGACCAACAAATGAGAACGTTTCTTTCGGGAGTTAAAATGTAGGTTGGTGTGAGCTCCTATACTAGCACTCCATACTGGAACGAATGTGTTTGTAATTTATAGTGATGCCTCACATAATGGATTGGAATGCGTTTTTGTGCAAGATGGGAAGGTTATTGTATACGCCTCACGTTAACTAAAGACTCATGAGTAGAGCTATCCAACTCATGATATGGAATTGGTTACGGTAATATTCGATCTCAAAATTTGGCGCCATTACCTCTACGGAGTAGCGTGCGAAATTTGCACCGACCATAAGAGTCTTAAGTATTTGTTTACACAGAATGAACTAAACATGAGGCAACGACGATGGTTAGAATTTATGAAAGATTATGATGTGAAGATTCAATACCACCTAGGCAAGGCTAATATGATAGCAGATGCGTTGAGTCGGAAGACTACCAAAAGTTTGGCGTGCATACTTATTAACCAACAACCACTTACACGGGAACTGGAAAAACTAGACTTGGAGTTGGTTCCGTACAAGACAAATGTATTGCTCGCTAATATAGTTGTGGACCTCCCAAAATTGATGAGATTAAGACATGTCAATGTGAGGACAAACCATTGAAGAAAAGATATAATGAGCAAGGAAATACACCTAATTCTGATTTCACTATATGCAATGGGACACTGAAGTTTCGAAATTGAATTTGCGTACTCAACATTCCAGAGGTCAAAAAGAAGATATTGGTAGAAGCCCATAGCTCGAGATTCGTAGCTCACCCTGGGAATACAAAGTTGTACCATGGTCTGAAAGAGCATTATTGGTGGTCAGGAATGAAAAGGGACATAGCAAGCCATGTGTCCAAATGCTTGCAATGTCAATGAGTTAAGGCAGAGCATCAAAGACCTGCAGGGCTACTACAACCACTCCCTATTCCTGAATGGAAATGGGAACACGTCACTATGGATTTCGTTATCAGATTACCACAATCAGCCTCAAAGAACGATGTGGTATGGGTCATAGTAGATCGATTAACGAAGTTGGCACATTTTCTGCCTATCAGAATCACATATTCGCTTAATAAATTTGCCACTTTGTATATCAAGGAGATAATTTGATTGTATGGCACCTCGTGGTCAATTGTGTTGGATTGAGACCCTCGTTTCGTATTTCAATTTTGGTAGAGGTTACAAGTAGCTTTGGAAATAACACTAAAGTTTAGCACCGCTTATCATCCGCAATTAATGGTCAATCTGAAATAACGATTCAGACGTTAGAAGACATGTTGCGAGTATGCATGTTAGACCTTAAAGGTAATTGGGACGAGCATCTACCGTTAGTGGAATTCTCCTATAATAATAGTTACCAAGCGAGCATCGAAATGGCACCGTATGAAGCTCTGTACGGGAGGAAATGTCGATCGCCTATATGTTGGACGGAGGTTGGAGACATAAAGTTATTGAATCCTGAAATTGTGCATATGACAAGTGACAAAATCCAACTTATTCAACAACGAATACGCACTGCTCAAAGCCGTTAGAAAAGCTATGCAGATACTCAGAGACAGGATTTGGAATTTCAAATAGAAGATCATGTTTTCTTGAAAGTCTCACCAACAAGAGGAATCTTTCAGTTTGGAAAACGAGGAAAATTGTATCCACGTTACATCGGACACATGAGATACTAGAAAGGATTGGCCCTGTAGCATATCGTCTCGCACTTCCATCAGAGTTGTCCAACATCCACAATGTGTTCCATGTTTCAATGCTCTGGCAATATTTGCGAGATTCAAAGCATGTCATTGATCAGGAGGGCCTAGAAGTTCAACCATATCTCTCTTATGAAGAGTAACCAGTGCAAAACCTTAACCGTTGTGATCAAATTCTCTGGAACAAGACTATACCTCTTGTAAAAGCCCTATGGCGAAATCATCGTGTCGAAGAAAGTAAGTGGAAAACTGAGACTCAAATATGAGCCCGATATCCATATCTTTTCAAGAATCAAGGTACGTTAAGTTTGGGGACAAAATTCTATTTAGGAGAGAAGAATGTGACACTCTAAAATATATTTACTTAATCTTTGAAAAAAAATAGAATTATAACATTTTTTGGGGTCATAGTGGGAATATAGGAAACTTGTGCAAATAGTTTTCAAGAAACCTCATGGAAAGCGTGGTGCCATGTGGTATCACGTGGTATGCTGCATAGTAAGGGTCTTCTCACTTATAAATAGATGAGTTGCATGGTAATGAAATCACAAGAATAACAAACGAAGGGTATACGAGAGAGTGAGCCGAAGTCAGAAGTGAGGGTAAATGATCAATTTTGATGTGAGCTCTATTATATTTTAAGCTACCATAAACTGTTTTATGTAAATTATGTTTTGCAACTTATATTAGCTTTTAAAGTATATTATTTGTTAACTAAACTCTATTTGCTTAAAAAGGGAAACCCATGGATATAACTGTTTATTAAATGTGTTTTGCATAAATATTTTGTAAGTACCACCACGGAGGTCTCATGCCTTAGGGGTTTAAAATAACCCTTGGCCCTCTAAATTGTCACTTTATGTGACCTTCTTTTTTCTTTTTCTTTTTCTTTTTTTGTCACTTTAAGTGGCCTTTTGTTGTCATGGATCCACTGACTCTCTGATTTCTAGTGTGGAGCAAAATGTTGCGCGGAGCTAACTGCTACACTATTGTGGGAGCCACCCCTAAAATTCGTATGAACAGTCCATATACCTATTATGTTCTGTTATGTACCATGATTATGATATTTGCTTATATGATTTCTACATTATACTTCTATTATTTAAATGGAGCTTTTATTTATTTACTATATCAGAGCTAAACTATGTTACAATGTGTCCTATGTCTACTCCAAGTCCCAGTCCTGCTACAACCAACTTATAAATAATGGGGATTAGGATCCCTCTAAGTTTTATCACCTGAAAATAGTCAACAACTATAAGCACATCGCAGAGTGGGAAATATTATATTGAGAGCATAAAGGTATAAAAGTCGCCATGGATAATTATTTGGGCTAAACAGATATTAGTTTGGTAACAGAAATACAAAAAATGTTTTAATGAAATAAATATTTGGGTACCCTTTTATTTATTCCGTTGTGTTTTTCATCTGATATATTTTGGTATTGACATATGTTTTTGTCTTGTCGTGACGGCTAGCCTATGGATACCAGGTTTGAGTCATGACAATATACTTACAAAAATAAATAAATTTAAGAAAGTGGTTCCAAATTAAATATATGATATAGTTTTAAATTTAGTGTGTTGTGAGTCACACAAATATTCAAATTTTCAACAATTTTCTAAGTTTTTTTCTATCTTTTTGAATTATAGTATTTTTTTAATTCTACTTTTTAGTACGATGAAGAGCTTGACTTGAGAGAACTGGTCGAGAGCATGCTTATGCATTTGGAAGATTTGCCCTTGCCCCTTCTAATGAGATGTAAAGATTCTGACCAACTTAACTACCCCTAATCTATTTATTCACTAATACTAATATCTAATTTTATTTATAAATATCAACATGTGATTCAGATTTATTCTATATATAGTTTCACAATGCACTAATTCAATCAGAGTCACATTTAAAAATTTTAGATAATTTTGTAACTTGTTTCTAAGTAATTTTTATTGTTATTTGTTTGTATGTTTTTAATTTTTGAACGGTACTACATCATTAGATTGCCTACTTGTCAGTCTCATATATTTAACAAATTCCATGTATCAATTTGGTTACAATATACCAACATGTTGTGCCCTATTATAATAAATGAACAGTGTTGCATAATCTGCAAATATTCAGTGTATTCCGTTGCCAAATATTTAAGAAACAGAACTAATATTCTTATCTATCTCTGAGAGTGCAACTAAATATTGGACCTGTTTGGTGTAAGTTTTTGTAAATTAAAAGTTGATAATACAAAATCAGAAGTCAAAACATCCATTTGTCAGTTTCAAGATAATTATATTTTTCAGCTATATTTATCTAATAAGTTGTAAATGAAACTGCACCAAATAATCTCGCACAAATTATATATATATATAAGCAATTCAAATAAAATATACCAAACAAATCCATTATCATTGTTGTAAGCAAGGCATCGGACATCATGGTAGATGGAAGTGGAAAATAAAGTGTGAAGCTTTTGGATGTTGGCCATTTTTGCAAGCAAGGCATGAGATCAGCATGGTAGATGTAACTGGAAATTAAATTCTGTTTGAGAATCGAGGAGAGAAAATAAATATATATTTATATATATATATATATATTTATTTAAATTGAAAGAGAAAAGAAAAAAAAAAGAATTTTTTTTTTTTTTTGGGTTTGTATTTTTCTCGTTTTTTTGTTTGGATAAGTTGGAGTTAAAAAGATAATTACTTTCCCATCTTGTTTGCACAGAACTTTCTCTTCAATTTTGTTTGGTTAGACTACGTAAGAGAAAAGAAGGTTTATTACACTTTTCACCTCGTAGTATGGCTCAAATTTTATTTTAGTTCCTATAGTTTCAATTTGAACTATTTGATCTCTACACTTTAAGTTTAGTTTTAATTTGATTCTTCCATCTAAATTAGAGGCTAAATTAATAATTTTAGGACACTTTCTAAGTTTCTAAGATTTTAATTTGGTTCTTCCATTTAAATTAGAGATTAATATTAACAATTTTAGAACACTAGTCATTTTTTAAAGTGTACATGTAGACAATGTCAACATAAATTTCAGAGCATAAACCTTACACTTTGGATCATTTACCATGTGTATTATCAAGAAATCAAGACAAAATGACACACCTGAATCCATTGATGAACGGTTAAACGGAAGCGTGATTATCAATGAACTCTTTGTTGTTGATTATGTTATTGCCTTCTAATCCTTTCCCCTTTGGTGCCTTATGTTTCTCCTTGAGAGGATTTAGGAAAAAATGTCAGTGTTCTTATTTTCACTTGGGAAGGAATAGGGACCATAACCTTTTAAAGGTTGTAATTGGTTTTCAAAACTGAAAGGTTGTGGAAGTTCAAAAGGAATGAAAACCAACTTTAACCATTATTGGTTTTAATTTCTATTTATTGGTTTTCAAAACTGAAAGGTTGTGGAAGTTCAAAAGGAATGAAAACCAACTTTAACCAATATGTTTTAATTTCTATTTCTGCCCCTCATAGAAATAGAAATTATACAACTAGTATCTACACATTAGGTCCATAACACACATACCCTTAAGCCTATTAACTAAATTGAATTACTTAAATTGTAGGCTTCTTACAAATGATAACACCACATTTAATTATGTGGTCCCATTGAGACATTATCTAACAATCTCCCACTGGACCACATATGTATCCTGAAAAATGTGCTTAACTTTAGTGAGCTCAGAAATTTGTTATCATAACTTGAGGGTATCCAAACAATCTTGTCCATTAACTATATTAATATAGGATCAAAGCGGTCTTCGTTACATCAATCGTAACTCGACCCACCAATGGTCACGTATACTAATACAGCTAAATGACATAGATCAATCATGGATACGTAGCATGGAAATTACATGTGATGTGATCCATACATGCCTATTTCCAACTGGTCCTACTTAACTTTATTGAGATCAATACTTCACAATACGTAACAGAGCGTAATAAAATGAATATTTCATTTCTGCAGAAATTAATCTAATTACATAGATAAAACTCAAGGCTGACATAAAGCAGTAATATAAATACAAACTCCCACTAAACCAGAATGTTCTCAAATAGAACAACACCCATCTGAGCAGTGTGCTCATGAAAGACCTTGGGTGGTAGTCCCTTCGTAAGTGGATCCGCTATCATGGAGTTTGTCCCAATGTACTCTATGGAAATCTGTCCACTCTGCACTCTTTCTTTTACAACTAGGAACTTGATATCAATATGCTTTGATTTTGTCGAGCTCCTGTTGTTATTGGAATATAAAACTGCAGACTTATTGTCACAATATAACTTAAGTAGTCTTGCAGTGCCTTCCAAAATACGCAACCCAGTGACAAAATTCCGCAGCCATATCCCTTGGTTTGATGCCTCATAACATACTACAAATTCTGCGGCCATGGTGGATGAAGCTATGAGCGTCTGCTTTGCAGACCTCCAAGAAATTACTCCGCCAGCTAACAGATAAATATAGCCTGATGTGGATTTCCTACTGTCTTGGCATCCAGCAAAATTGGAGGCGGGATATCCAATGACCTCTAACTTATCCGATCTCCTATATGTGAGCATATATTCCTTTGTTCTCTGTAAATATCGCATAACACGCTTGACTGGTTTCCAATGATCCATGCCAGGATTACTTAAATATCTGCCTAACATGCCAACTATAAACGCAATATCCGGACGCGTACATACTTGAGCATACATTAGACTCCCTATAGCCGAGGCATAAGGAATCTTCTGTATTTCTTGAATTTCAAGACTGTTCTTCGGGCATTGGCTGAGACTAAACTTGTCTCCCTTAGCAACCGGGGTTTCACCTGATTTACAATTTTGCATGCCAAATCTATTGAGTACTTTTTCGATATAGCTCCTTTGTGATAATCCCAGAATACCCCGAGAACGATCTCGGAGTATTTCGATTCCTAATACAAAGGAAGCATCACCAAGATCTTTCATTTCAAAATTCTTAGATAGAAATCTCTTGGTGTCATGCAATAAGTTTATATCATTTGTGGCAAGCAATATGTCGTCAACATATAAAACCAAAAATATGTGTTTACTCCCACTGAACTTGTGATACACACATTCATCAACAACATTAGTTTCAAAACCATACGAAGTGAGAACTTGATGAAATTTGAAGTACCACTGACGAGAAGCTTGTTTGAGTCCATAGATGGATTTAGTCAATTTACAAACCATATTCTTTGGGTCTCCTGACACAAAGTTTTCTGGCTGCACCATATAAATTGTTTCTTTAATGTCACCATTAAGAAAAGCTGTTTTGACATCCATCTGATGCAACTCAAGATCAAAATATGCAACAAGCGCCATAATTGTCCTAAAAGAATCTTTCGAAGAAACTGGAGAGAAAGTTTCTTTAAAGTCAATTCCTTCTTTTTGAGTAAAGCCTTTGGCTACAAGACGTGCCTTATACCTCTCCACATTACCATTTGAATCCCTTTTGGTTTTAAATATCCATTTACAACCTACGGGCTTCGCACCAACTGGTAATGAGACAAGTTCCCAAACTTTATTGTCTTGCATAGACTTATATTCTTCATTCATGGCTTCTATCTACTTATGAGAGTTGGAACTTTCCATGGCTTGACGAAATTTGATTGGATCATCTTTCGACATTCCATTTTCTACCTCATGTTCCTGGAGATATACAATATAATCATCTAAAAATGCAAATCTCCTTTCTCTGGTGGATCACCTTAATGGCACAGATTCTTGAGGTTGAGGTTGTAGAGTTTGTTCCTCAAGAACAATTATCTCATCTTGAATGGGGGTTTGAACTATATTATCTTGAACAACATTGTCTGGTTGAGGATCCGAAATTACTTCTCGAGCAATGACAGGTATAGGAACCTGTGATTGGTCAAAAGTAGTAGTAGGAAGTGGAATTACTCCTGCTTCCTCCTCAAAGACAATGTCTCTAACTGGATTTCTCCCCCCAAACTCAACATCCTCAAAAAATTTTGCAATTCCCGTCTCAAATATTGACCTATTTGTGGGATCATAAAACTTGTAACCCCGTGATCGTTCGGCATAGCCAATAAAGTAGCTGCTAATGGTTTTAGAGTCCAATTTTCGTTCATGAGGTTTATAAGGCCTCGCCTCAGCAGGACACCCCCACACATGCAAATGTTTTAGACTAGGCTTTCCCCCAACCCAAAGCTCATAAGGTATTTTTACAACTGCTTTAGTTGGCACCCGATTTAAGATATAAGTTGCTGTCTTTAGAGCCTCACCCCAGAGGGACTCTGGTAAAGTAGAATGACTAATCATACTTCTTACCATATCCTTAAGAGTCCGGTTTCGTCTCTCAGATACACCATTCATGCTAGGTGATCCTGGCATGGTGTATTGTGAGACGATTCCACATTCCTCCAAGTATTTTGCAAACGATCCTGGACGTTGTTCACCTGATCCATCATATCTGCCATAGTATTCACCACCACGGTCAGACCTGACACTTTTAATCCGTTTGTTGAGTTGTAACTCAACTTCGGCCTTAAATTTTTTGAATACGTCCAAAGACTGTGATTTCTCATGGATAAGAAATAGATACCCATATCTGGAATAGTCGTCTATGAATGTGATAAAATATTGTTGGCCATTCCAAGACGCCATAGAGAATGGGCCACAAATGTCCGTATGAATTAGTTCTAAGACATCTGTAGTCCTATGGGCACCATATTTCTTTATTTTGGTCTGTTTTCCCTTGATACACTCAACACAGACATCAAAATCTGAAAAATCAAGAGAGTCCAAAATTCCATCAGACACAAGGCGCTCAACTCTAGATTTAGAGATGTGACCTAGGCGTTTGTGCCATAATGAGGCTGAATTTTCCTTAGTTAATTTACGCTTTGTACCTCATGATTCCACGTGCAAGGTTGCATTATAAGATGCAATAGTTTCGAGCAAATATAGATTATCAAACACATTAAGTAAACCAGTACCAACAACATTGGAATTAATAGACATACTAAACTTCATATTTCCAAAAGAACAATAATATCCCAATTTGTCCAATACAGAAACAAAAATTAAATTCCGTCTAAAGGACGGTACAACAAAAGTGTCTAATAAATCCAAATAATAACCAGTTTTTAGTAATAATCTAAAGTGCGCTATTGCCTGCACTTCTATTGACTTGCCATCACCAACAAAGATGTATCTTTCAGCATCAGTTGGCTTTCGGTAGTTCAGGAAACCCTGCATAGAAACACATATGTGAGTAGTAGCACCAGAATCTACCCACCAAGTGTTTCTTGGTACTGAAGCTAAATTTATTTCAGAACAGACCAAAACATGAAATGTACCTTTCTTTACACGCCAGGCGACGTATTTGGCACAATCCTTCTTTCTGTGTCCGGGCTTGCCACAAAAGAAACAACCATCCTGCACTTTCTGTTTCTTTGGTTCCGGACCCTGAGGAATAACAACTTCCTTTCCCTTATGCTTTCTTTTGCCCATATGCTTGGAGGTGCTTGCCAGATGAGCACTTTCAGTCCTTTCTCGCTTCAATCTCTCTTCCTCTTGCACACAAAATGAAATGAGCTCATTGAGAGTCCATTTCTCCTTCTGGCAGTTATAACTGACCTTAAATTGGTTAAATTGTGCAGGAAGAGAGATGAGAACTAAATGCACGAGCAAATCATCAGATAGGTCGAGCTTTAGTGCCTTAAGTTTTGAAGCAAGATGAGACATTTCCATGATGTACTCGCGAACATTACCCTTGCCTTTATACTTTATTGAAATCAAGCTTGCTAAAAGCGTGCTTGTTTCAGCCTTATCGTTTTTAGCAAAACGCTTTTGAATTTCTGAAAGAAATTCACCGGCAACGGTAACATCCTCTGTTATTGCACCCCGAAAAACTTCTGGAATCCCACGCTTCATGATCATAAGACTTAGCCTGTTAGAACGATCCCAGTTTTCAAAGTACACAGTTTCCTCAGGAGTACTTTGTGCAGTGAGAGCATTCGGTTTTGGCATCCTTAATGCCAAGTCTATGTCCATGCAGCCGAGAACAATCAATATGTTCTCTTTCCAGTCCTTAAAGTTTGTTCCATTTAACATTGGAACATTGTTCATGTTGGCAGAGATTGAAGTAGTCGACATTAAAGCTAAATAGAAAAGAAAATAAAAGGAATAAACAATTATGCTCACATTAAGTTACCAAACAGATAATCTCTAAATAAATTAATTTAATGACAACATCTCAAGATACCTAGCACAACATTAATACCAAGTCTTTGGGTAGTGATATTAACTGTAAGTGGTATTCTTGTTGTAATGATCAAACATTGACAATAAGTTATGTCAAATAACAAATCTATCTTTTGATGGATTTATTATTCACATTAGGTTTTCTTGACAATTGGCACATGTTTATCACCACAAAATGTGTGTGTAATTCTGCCAAGTCTTAATCATGTCTTTGGACCGATAAATACCCGCATGAGATACGCAGACATGAACTTCAAAACATTCCATATAAAATAATCTAGACAAGAGAGATCACTTTTGTGACATCTTGTTTGAATTGACTTATATTGAGAATGTTAGAAAATTAAATTTCTGTAGACGTTGTATGAAATTACATTAAATTTAAAGATTTCTAAATTTGTGACCCCGTATATGTTATATAATCTGCAGCAATTCCAATTATATATATACATATATAAATAGAATTGACGGGTCCAAAAACAAATAGTTTTTTTTTTTATGATGTTCAAAATTAAACCGATCAAATCGCAAGATATATCTATATATATATATAAATACATGATGTTCATCCATTTGAGAGAAAAAAAAAAAAAAAAAATTGCCCACCGAATCATTTTACAATTCCAGAAAACAGATTGCCATTTTCACATAACAAAACAGGAAAAAACAGAATTTACATCCATAAGAAAATTCAGAATCTGATTCCAGGAAACTAAATAGAATGAATAAAGCATATCAATTCTGATAAGACACATGATATGCATGCTCTGATACCAATTGTCAATATAAATTTCAGATCATAAACCTTACACTTTGGATCATTTACCATGTGTATTATCAAGAAATCAAGACAAAATGACACACCTGAATCCATTGATGAACGGTTAAACGGAAGCTTGATTATCAATGAACTCTTTATTGTTGATTATGTTATTGCCTTCTAATCCTTTCCCCTTTGGTGCCTTATGTTTCTCCTTGAGAGGATTTAGGAAAAAATGTCAGTGTTCTTATTTTCACTTGGGAAGGAATAGGGACCATAACCTTTTAAAGGTTGTAATTGGTTTTCAAAACTGAAAGGTTGTGAAAGTTCAAAAGGAATGAAAACCAACTTTAACCATTATTGGTTTTAATTTCTATTTATTGGTTTTCAAAACTGAAAGGTTGTGGAAGTTCAAAAGGAATGAAAACCAACTTTAACCAATATGTTTTAATTTCTATTTCTGCCCCTCATAGAAATAGAAATTATACAACTAGTATCTACACATTAGGTCCATAACACATATACCCTTAAGCCTATTAACTAAATTGAATCACTTAAATTGTAGGCTTCTTATAAATGATAACACCACATTTAATTATGTGGTCCCATTGAGACATTATCTAACAGACAAAATTAACAAAAATTTAGATAGAATGATCAAATTAAAACTAGATTTAAAGTATAGAAACTAAATTATTCAAATTGAAACTATAAAGATTAAAGTGAAATTTGAATTAAATTATAAAAGTGAAAAATATAATTAACCAAGAAAAGAAAAGAAAATGACTTCTATTGTCTTACTAAAATAATCTCTCATTGTTTTATTTTTTTTCTACTTAGACAAGTGACTTTAGTTTTAAGAGAAGTCAACAGTAGATGGCTTATTTTTCTCACCTCGAGTCTCATCATTTGTAGAGAGGTTCAATAAGTGAGTTTTAAGAGTAAAGTATTTTTATTTTTATTTTTCTATTTCATTTCATTTCTCACCTCTTAAATAATTTAAATAAGTGATTAGCGTCCAAAAATTTGTGTTGATTTTCTTTTCCATCTAAATGACCCAATCTAAACTGACTAGTATGAAGGCTTTGTAAGGAATTTTGACAAAAGTTATATCTCAAAAAATTTGTCTATTGTTAATAAAAGTTAAAATTGAGATCCTGATGAAATTGATGAGAGAGTCACATCTATCCGATCATAAGATTGAATGTAGGTTACTTTCCATAATAATTAATGTAAAATCACTAATATTGGTGATGCATATTAAAAATAATATTAAAAAAATTCATCAACCCAACCATTCTTTAGGCAAATCCCACACAATCTTACCTACAATCCTACCATTTGAATGGCAATTTGAATAAGAAAAAATATTATACATAAATGAATTTTTTATTTTATTTTATTATCACCTAGTGTAAAGTCATGAGTCCTACTTGTATTTATTAATAACAATACTATATCCCTTAATTTATCACTCCTTAATGATGTTTAATGATTTGACATTGAGGTTGGACGTTACATGATAAAATGTTTGACAAACAAAAATTTGACATTCGTTAGACACATCATTAAGAGCGATTTTTAGGAATAATAAATTAGATATTTCAAACAATTTTCGTTTACAAATATAGAACTCACTATTGAAAAGGAAAAATATGTGTGAAATATAATTATATTTCATTCATATTTCACTCATATTTCAGTTATCTTTTTTAATTTTTTTACCCAAATTCATACTTCAAACACAGTATAAGGTTGTGTTTGGTTAATGAATTTAGGAAAAGAAAAGGTTTTCCAAGAGGTCAGGCTTCTCTCTAGTTGAAGATTGGACTAAAACATGCTATTGGGCCCTTGGGAGCCCACCACGAGTTCTGTCTCGATAATCCAAACCGTTCAATGTGTAGAACTCATCAAGTAATTTACCCCTGTAAAAAAACCAAATTGATCAAATATCGATAACTATTTGATCGGATCAGATTTCTATCAATGGTATATATAATTTTTAAAATAAATTGTTGACAAAAATATTATCCAATCAAGTAGCTATCGATATCCGATCAACGTGATTTTTAACAGAGATAAAGTACTCGACAAGTTCTATACATTGACTGTTCGGATTATCGAAACAAGACCCGTGATCTTCTAGTCCGCAAAGTGGGCTAGAGACAAGCCCGACCCTTTCCAAACTCTCAAAGGCTTTGGCTTGGTCAAAAAATTAATTTTTAACCTACTTCCTTAAGGCCAGGTATTAATGTTAGTACTCGTGCAATATAAAAGAGTACAACAAAGTAGTCTGCTTTTTCATATTCCACTAGACACATAATGATTATATTAGTCCTTTAATTTTCTATAAAATAGAATGTTAATGTAGGAATGTAAATATGTATGTATATAATTTTTGTATTTTTCTGACTTGTAGTGTAACAAAAAATGAAAATCAATAAAAAAAAAAATTGGTGATTAAAAATAATTTATTTGGACATAAAATATATTATATTTTGGAACAAAAAAATTGCTTTATGAATCAAAGTCGTACCCAATGCCATCATACTACCACTTTACCTACCACCTCACTATTGTCATCTTGTCACTAGGTAGATGTCGTCGCCATGGCTACCGCCGCCACATTACTAATATCACTACTAATACAACCAATAGCATATTAGTTTTATATTCACAATCATTTTCTTAAAAATATATATTTTTTGATTATTTTTGGGTACCAAAACGATTTTCATTCAAATAAATAGAATGTTAAAAGGAATGTACAAATCCTTCTCCCTGACAATGAGATCAATACTCTACAAAAAACAAAAATAATCTTCCACCATAAAATAACAACAATAATGACAACAAAAGGTCTGGTTGGTTAGAGATCATCAAGGCTTGGTCAAAATGTAAAAATATTTTATATAATAAATATGTGGCTGAGATGATATGATATATCTTTCTATTTATTAAATGATATATTATTAAAATGAGAGTCAAGAAGTTACTTTTTGCTCGATCCGAAATGTTGAGTATTTGGCTATATTAAACCTTGGTCCAATTTGTTATCAATTAATAAGTGGAATAACGATACCACATATTTAGACCACGTGACATACCTGTTACACAAATTATCTTATCTAACAACTACAGCTAGCCCAATTGGGTTTGCGAATGGGATGGGATGGGCCTTGCAGATGGGCCCGGTGGGGCTTTAGCTATTGAAAGTAATGCAAAGATGGGTGGCCCAACCATATCTGGTACAAGGCAAAATCGTCCATACCGGACAGTGGGTGCTGTGACACTAAGTTTATCTCAAATTTATTTTTGATAATTTAAATGATTTATTTTATAAGATTTGTAGAGTATATTATTCATATAAAAAATGAGATTAATCGGACACACATAGTCTATGATCAATATAGCGACCCTGGTTTTGACCCGTCTCTTGTGGTGTTCCGGACTCGAGTTTTGTGGTTGAATGTTATTATCTATATCTTGTTTCCATCGTTTAATTCCTTGTATTTGAGTTTTGGGATGTGTTGGGCGAGTTTGGAACAGGTGGGTTGCTAGTTAGTCTAGAACTTGTTGCCCAGAATTTTGGTCTTCTGCTCGGGCGAACCTTCTTGCGTTCAAGCGAGGTTTGCAATCACTCAGTACTTTGTGCGTCTGAAAGAAATGCTGCAGAAGTGTTTTTCACGCTCGAGCAGTGTTTATTACGCTCGAGCGGCTCTAAGCTCAGCGGCCCCTATGGCGCTCAAGCGACTGTCTGAAGTCTGTAAAATACTGGACGAGTGTATTCTACGCTCAAGCGAGTCTTATTGCGCTCGAGTGGGTAGTGCCTTACTGTTGTGTCTTGGCGCTCGAGCGGACTTTATCGCGCTCGAGCGGGTGAAATTTATGTGTCTGACGCTCAAGCGTCAAACTTTCCGCTCGAGCGGACCGCGCTTTATCAGATCGTGAAAATGACATTTCATATCATTTTCTGCTTTCTCCCTCTCTCTAAAAGTCTCCAAATTTCCAGATCTTGAGCTTCTCTCTCTGGAAATAAACCTTCTCTCTAAGATTTCATCTAATTCCATTGAGTTCTTGACTCTAGTGCCTTTGAGAATAAGGTAGAGGGCTTCAAGAGCATCGTATTGATCTAAGTAAAAGTGGGTTTCGTCATTTTTGGAGTTCAACCTTGCTTTGCTCGTCTTCTACACTTGAGGTAGGAAATTTTTACACTCTAATATAGTTTTGGGCAAATTACAAACACCCCCCTCGAGGTTTGGTGAAAATATAGATTCCCCCCTGAGGTTTGAGAAATTACATCTCACCCCCTGAGGTTTATATTTCCATAACAAATTGCCCCCTGAGATTTTTATTTTCATACAGATTCCCCCCTAATTTTTCCTAATTTGTCATGAAAATTTGACCCTCAGGGGGTAATTTGTAATTTCTCAAACCTCATGGGGAATCTGTATTTTTACCAAACCTCAATGGGGTGTTTATAGCGATCCCAGTTGTCCCTTTTCTGTTCTGTTGTGTTCCGGATTCGGTTCCGTGAAGTTGGTAGTGGTATCTATCTTGTTGTCGTCCTTTAATTCCACTTGATTGAGTTTTAGGATGTTTTGGGCAAGGTTGTTACAGGTTGGTTAGGCCTTGGTTTCAATTCCTTGTTGCCCAGTTTTTAGGCGTTCCGCTCGAGCGGGTCTTCTTGCGCTCGAGCGGGGATTGCACAAAACCAGTATTTCGTGTTCCTGCAAAATCTTCTGCAGATATGATTTTTACGCTCGAGCGGGTTTGTTTACGCTCGAGCGGTAGCGCTCGAGCGGGTCTGGTGGCGCTCGAGCGGGTAGTACTTTCTGGGTATAAGTTCTGGGAGATGGAAATCTACGCTCGAGCGGACTGGTTTTCGCGCTCGAGCGGAAGTGCTTTATTCTTGTGTCTTGGCGCTCGAGCGGGCCATGTTGTGCTCGAGCGTGTTCAGATTTTTGTTCTTGACGCTCGAGCGTTGTGTTCTCCGCTCGAGCGGGTCATACGTATATGAGTTATCCGCTGGGTGATTTTAAATCACTTTTTGCTTTTCTTTCTCTCTCCTACTTTTTCTAAAACCCATTTTTGAGAGCCTCTCTCTCTAGAAACTCCCTTCTCTCTAGGGTTTGATCTAGTTAGAGTGTCCTCCTTCTCTTCAGCCTTTGTAAAAGTTGTGTGGATCGTCGAGGGCGTCGTTTTGATCCGAGAATCTTGGTCTTTGGAGCATTTTGGTTTCGGCTTCTTCTCCATCCGAGCTCTAACTTCGAGGTAGGGATAACCTATTCCTTATTATGAGCTTTGTCTTTAAATTTTAGTATTTTGAGATGTTGGGGTTGGTTTGGTAATTTTGTGAAAGTTTGGGGCCTTTGTGTAATTTTACAAAAGTTGGGGGTTTTAATTATATAAAACCAAAATGCATATTTGGCATGGAAAGGTGAAATTAATGTTGAAACATTAATGAAAATGGAACCTAAGGGTCGTAATGTTAATTATGGAAAATGCCCTAATTACATTGGTTAATTAATTTGCATAATTAATTATGAGAAATAAGGAATTGATTTGGAAAGGTATGGGATTAAAGGGTGTAGTTGGATTACTTACAGCTCACCTAGTTGGAATGTTGATTATATATCCATTGTTGCATTTATTTTCTGTATAGAAATAACTACTTTAGGCTATCGGTGGAGGATAGTCTTGATTGTTGTAGACAATGCATGATGATTAGGCAAACTGAAACTAATCACTGGAATGTGTCATTGAGTATGACGGTTGAAAGAATACATTAAATTTATGTGTTGTGTGATGATGTGTATAATTATTGTTTATATGCATTGTGTTGTGTTGGAGGAGATAGGGGATGTACTCCACGGTTTAGGGGAAGATAGTGGATGAACCTCTAAACCGGATGTGTTGGGAGGAGATAGGGGATGGACTCCATTGATAGAGCTCATATGCTCATCTATTAATGTGTTGACAGAGCTCATATGCTTGTCATTGGAAGTGTGATAGTGCTCATATGCATATCTGTGGAAGTGATGATATAGCTTGTATGCTTATCTGTTGGTGTGTGATATAGCTAGTATTCTTATCTATTATGAAATGGGAAAGTGCTTAATATGAGTTACTGTCTCATATGAGTTGTTTGGCCAGGTTCTGAGCCATGGTTATAAATTGAGAATTTGAAAGGAATTGGAAAATGGACTGTAATATGGACTTGTATGTCATGAATCTGTAAAGTGTGATAAGGGAAAGTATCAGTGTTGGCCATCTATCAGCTGCTAATCTTTTAGTCATTGTTCATATTTGGTTTAGTATATTTCTACTGGGCTGTGGCTCACCCTATATGGGAATATCATTTTCAGGTACAAGTAGCATGCCACCTCCAAGGTCGTAGCTTGGGAGGCTAGAGGCAGGCGGACTTTTGTTGTTTTATTTCTTTAATGTATTACATGTATATTCAAGCCAAGGGCTTAATGTGTAAATGAGTTAGCACTCTTTTGTTGTAACCAAGTGTTAACTTGGAAAATTGTAAGCCTTTAGGGCATTTTCTTTTGTTGTTAACATGTAATACTTTTGGTAATGAAACTCTGATGAATAGAAGAATGTGGAACTTTTATATATCAATGCATGTCTCTATTGATGGGTTTAATGTTGTTTTTATGAGGGCGTTACAGTGTTTGTAATTTGCCCTATAGTTTTTAGCTTAGTTATTTGCTATTGTGTATAAATGATGAGATATGGATGTGGTTTGGACAAATCTAGGATTTGGGTGTGAAATGAAAAGAAGGGTTTTTGATAAAATTGGCATAAGTGCGTTTGAGATTTGGATACAAGGTTGTATTGTGTCAAAATAGTTGTTTTTGGTGTTTGGGTTGAGATTTGGAAAAAAGGGGGATTTTGCCCTAATTTGATTAAATCATTATTTTGCATAAATAATTGAGATTAACATTGAAAATTTGAGATTAACATTGAAAATGTGAAATTGGAAGGTTGTGGTTATAAATGGTGATTTGGATATATATTTTCTCACCTATGGAAGTTTTGAATAAATTATCGATTTTGATATTGAACATCCCTTTTTAAATAATTGCATTGGGCAATTGGTGGAGGATAGCTATGGTTGTTATAGAAATTACATGAGGATTAGGCGATTTAATGCTAATCCATTATTGGTGTCATTGAATATGACTATGTTATAAATGCATTGTATATGTATATTTAGTGGGAGGAGAAAGGGGATGTACTCCCTATGTGATTATGTTTATAAATACATTGCATATGTATATTTGTTTGGGAGGAGAAAGGGGATAGATTCCATTTAAGCAAGTTGGCCAGAGTGTCCTGGGTGAAAGGCCCGAAATTTCATATATAAATGGATACCGATTCCTTCGGACGAAATATCTGTAAAATGGCAGATTTGAAGTGTTTATGTGTGCTATGTGTAATTGGAAGACCATTGAGTTGTAATCTCATTTTGGTTGTTGAAAGATAATGAATTTAACTCATGAATTGAGTAGTATATATGAGCTGGAAATAAATCAAAGGAAAATGGAACGAGGATAGGTTTTAGTGGCATATGAATATGCAGGCTTTATGGATGTTTTAGTATCGATATTGTTTATATACGTAGTATTTATACCTTTGCTAAACCTCATATATTGTGTTAAATTATCTCTACTGGGTTGTTGGCTCACCCTATATGGGAATATCATTTTCAGGTGCAGGTGAAATGTTTCCTCCAAGGCAATAGCGTGGATGGATTTTCGGGAAGCAAGAGCTTCTTAATTATGCCTTATGTGTGTATGTTTGTTATTTGTAAAGCCAATGGTTTAAGATGTAATGAGCAAGACTCAATTTGTGTAACCAAGCAATGACTTAGAAAAATATAAGCCTACATAGCATTTAACTGATTGTTAAACAGTAAACTCTGATATATGGAAGTATGATATTTCTCATATTTATTCCGCATATGAGTTATCTTTATTGTATTATTTTGGAGTCGTTACAATCAAACTTTAATTGTTTTATAAAAAAATTATTAAAAATATGTTAACCGTTTATTTTTTTAAAATATAAATATAATTTTGTTATAGGTCACAGAAGTCCAACTAAATAAATTTTTTTATAGACGATCTATTTGACAAACTTTACCATATGAATGATTCAAATCATTAAAATAAATTCAAAATATATGCCACAAGTGTCACAGCATCGGTGTTGTGCCTATATGGACAACACCAACCCCATTCTCACATACTAATATATTAATTTAAATAGATATTTATAAAATTTTACATTTAATTCTTTAAATATAAATTTTCAATTTTAATTTCTTTTTGGGAAATGTGAAATTATAAATAAGCTTTTGTAATCAAGTCTTTCTAGTAAATTTTTCGTAAGGATAAATTACATATATATATCCTAAAATTTACTTAAAATACAAATTATTACATGTGCTTATCAAAATTACAAATACTTTATTGTCATAATTTTTTATTTAACAAAATTAACAATATATATATATATGTATATAATTCCTAAATACTCTCTTATATAACAATAAAATTACTCGAATTGTTAATTGAAATATTTTTTGACAACATTAAAAACTGCTAATTAACTTGATAATTTATTAATAAAATGAGTCATTTGTTATGCAGTTAAAAAGTTGAAGGGGTGGGGTGTAATTTTTAAAATTATAGAGACAATTTATATTTTAAACAAATCTCAAGGGTTGTATTTATAATTTATTTATTTATTTTTGCTTCAGCTTTTGTAATCAAGCTTCTATTCCTCGTTTGTGGAGTTATGAAATTTATCATTTTTTTTTTGGGATAAATTACAAATATACTCTAAAAGGTTTGTTTAAAATACGGATTGTCTTATGTGATTCTGGAAATTACATCCCACCCTTTCAAATTTCTAATTGCATAACAAATAATCTATTTTCTTAATAAATTATCAAACCAATTAACAATTTTTAATGATGACAGAAATATAATTTCAATTAGCAATTCAAGTAGCTTTATTGTCGTGTAAGAGAGTAATTATAAATTTTATTTTATTTTTATTAATTATGTTAAATAAAAAAATTTGAAAAGAGATATTAGTAATTTCCAAAATCACAGAAAGCAATCCTTATTTTAAGTAAATCTTAGAGCGTGTACTTGTAATTTAACCTTATTTTTTCCTAACGTGTTTGTGATGATGACTTAAGAGTTAATCCTAAAAGCTTGTTTCCTTGACCTTCCCTTGGATCTCAGGCATGCATGGAGAGAGAAAGAGTCAGATTTGTCTGCGGACAATATATTTTATTAGATGCAAAAGTTATATCTACAACTTAAGGAGTGGGGAATCAGGGCCTTTGGCCAAGTATTGTGTAGTATCATTTTGTGATGTGAGGTTACGGATTCAAATACTATGAAGAAGAGTCTGGTACTCTTTATTTCTCTCTCGTTATGAGAGTTGTATTATGTGATTGTTGAGTTGTATTATGTGATTGTTGAAAATAGGAACCAACACAATGAATATAATTATTGACAATATATATATATATATATATATATCTTTGTCTGGCATTTTCAACTCTCGTTTCTTTCACATTTTTCTTGTTACTCATGTTATAGTGCTGAAAATTTAAGCTGTTAGAAGGATCATTACGATAATTGCATTGTTTTGACTTAATTAGCACTAACATCATGCGTTGTTAATCATGGTTTCAAATTTTGCAGTAAAGAAAGTCAGCATTTCAGTACCTAGATATGGATTTGCTAAATCTAACTGAGGATCTATCTTGTGATTATCAATTTAGCATGTTGAATGTGCTTTGGTCAAAAAAAAAAAAAAAAATCATCAATGGGTAAGAATTAATTTACTAATATTGTGATAATAACATTAAACTCATACAGAAAATTCATTATATAGAAAATTCAACAATAGCAAGAAGACTCAATCTTAAGCCAATAAATAGATTCTTTTTCACATTTAATTAGGGGGGAAAATGGTTGAGAGCACTAAAAGTGATGCTCTAATAGCACCACTAATGATGTGGCAGTGGGCTATGCCTTTTTTTTTTTTGTTGGCATTCCCAATGCATTAGTGCTATTAGTGGTATTTTTTTTAGTGGTATAAATCATTGTTGTAATTAGAGAGGTGGATTCAGTACTGGTTTGACATGATGAGTTGGAGTGGGTTGGGGTTAAAATATCCACAAAAAAATAAAATAGACGTTTTAGCCACAGGTTAAAAAATATCACATCCAAACTATAATTATTTCATTTTTTTTTTATAAAAGTTAAAAAAGTTAAAATGCCCATCTCAAACGAGGCATTTTAATCCCAGGCTAAAATAGCCAAAAAGTCAACCCACATTCCCAAACGAAGACTAGTATGTTCATCTAAGGACAAATTTTGGTGATCTATTGCTTATTTTGTAGGGTTTATTGAGCAAATCATCTATGTAAAAAACTAAATTGATCGGATATTAGAAGTTACATGATACGTTCAGATTTAAAAAAAGAAAAAAATAAAGAAGGAAAGTATTTTGAGATAGACTATCCATTTAAAAAAAAAAAAAAAATGTAGCACAATCATGTGGCCACTGATGTTGGACTTTCTTGATTTTTTTTACAGTGATGTTATGCTTAACTGGCCCTACAAAATAAACAATATCAATAAAGTAGCTCGTGAGGTGTATCCACCAAGCTCAATAGCACTTGTCTAGGTGAATGCCTTAATCCAATAATCTCTTCTATTCTTCACACACAAATATGAAAAGTTTCAAATTTACTTTATTGAGATTTGATTTCAATCAGATCTGTTATTTGAATTTAAACTAAGTGAAAGGTTTCACTCAAGTACGGGGGATTGTGATCCTCTCCAACATATCACATAGCCCACTACATGTTTCATTCATTTATTAAATTTTTAAATTTTTGGCACATAAATCGTCTATATAAAAATAAAATAAAAATAAATAAATAAAAAATAGAGAAAAAGCAAGAGATCAATCTAATAATATAACTATGAAATTATATCATATTAAATTTTATTTTTTTAAATGGACCACATCTATACATCTGAGAATAGAGTACATAATAAAGATGACAAAATCACCAAGCCATAATTATTGAATCAATTAATTATATATATTTTTATGAATGATTTATAAAAACAAAAATCATAAAATAAAAAAAACAAAATGTATCATGGAAGTGAGACCCATGCGTCCAACCCCAAAGTCTATGACTATTTTGGAGAGAAGCTTGCCTTGGCTTTTGGTAGGAGTTTGGTAATGTTAAATAGTGATGTTAGGGATCCCAAATAATCTACTAAATTTTTTACCAAATTTCTCACATGTATAGGTCTCGCACCCATGTGAGAGATTTGGTAAAAAATTTAGTAAATTATTTAAGGTCTATAACATTTTCCAATATTAAAACCATACTATTTCTGAGTTCTCTCACTAAAATGTAACTGTCTATTTCATGATCAATTCTTATGTGGCAAATTTTTGTAACTACATAAAGAGTAGCTTAACATATAATACTCTTGTCACTACAGGTTTTCAAAAGATTAGATTTATGAGTAGTAACAGAAATTTCAACCCGTGACATCAAGGTTGGGATACAATCTAACAATGACACCTAAGGCTACTTTCATTTGTGTAAATATATATATTAAAAAAACATACATAATATATATACTGAGATACAAGTCAAATTACGAGGACATGATCATGAGCCAATGGTGCCATAAAATTGGTGGGCACAAGCATATAAATTTGGGTAGGAAATTTTGGCCTTTCATTTAAACCACTATTGACCCACTTTGAATCCCATCCCTTGGGGGAATTGAAGGAGCACTAATCTTTTCTCTTTCACAATTAAACCGGTTTCAGGTGCATCTAAAAACTAATTCTTTTTTTTTTTCCACTAAATGCTTTTTCTTTTTTAAATCCTTTTTATTAATACCCTTATGTGGTATCTCCAAAATCTCTAATGGAGATAGGAGTTATCCACTCGCTAAAGCCAATTTTGTTACTTCAATTGTTGTTAGGATTATTTAGGCTTAATTTGAGAACTTAGTTAAAAGTCAAATTTTGACTTTCAACCTATTTTTGGTCACATCATCTCTTTACTTTTTTTTATAATTTTTTTCAAAAAAAAAGTTTAAAAAAAAAATTAACTTTTAACCAATTGCCCAAATGTGAATGGATGTCAATTGGTCGGTTACTTGAGTGTTGACTTTCTTTTACACTATATGAATGAGGCGCATATGATTATATGTCCTAGGAAAAATTACAAATCAATGAAAAAAGCACAGAAAAATTGCAAAATCATTTATCACTTTAATTATTAAATTGATAAGTTTTATAACTGATTTGTAATTTATTTTTGGTTTTTCAACTTACTTGCAATTTTTCCTATGTTTTACATATAATCATTCTGACTTGAATTTCGATATTTATTTTATTTATTTTTTCCAAAGCTCACTTGGATGTTTATTTTCTTAGTTGCATCCAAAAATTTCTATTTCTTTTCTTTTCTTTTCCCTCTAAATCACTCAATCTAAACTGGCTAGTATTATATATGAGTGTAAAAATGACCCGCGGCTCGAGATGGGCTTGGCTCGATTAGGCCCGAGTCTGAGCACAGCCCAAGACCCTAGGCCTGGGCTTAGATCATCATTTTGAAGCCCGACCTAACTCGTGGGCTGGGTCCATGGCCTGACCCAAGGCCCAGCATCATTTTTTGTGAAAAAAAATAAAATTTTAGTGAAAAAAATAGAAAAAAATGTTCAAGCCCTACCCAAACCCGAGCCCAGGCCTACCGTCTTGGCCCGTCCAAGGCCTGAATACACCCTGGGACTGGACCTAATTTTTGATGAGAGAGTCACATGTATCCGATCATAAAATTGAATGTAGGTTACTTTCCATTATAATTAATGTAAAATCACTAATATTGGTGATGCATATTAAAAATAACATTAAAAAAATTCATCAACCCAACTATTCTTTAGGCAATCCCACACAACCTTACCTACAATCCTACCATTTGAACGGCTATTTTAATAAGAAAAAATATTATACATAAAAGAATTTTTTATTTTATTTTATTTTATTTTATTTTCTAATATAATCACTAAGCATAAAGTCATGAGTCCTATGTATATTTATTAACAATAATACTATATTTCTTAATTTATCACTTCTAAATAACTCTTAATGATGTGATATTGAGGTTAAACTCCACATTATGAAATGTTTGACAAATTAAAATTTGACACTTGTCAAACACATTATTAGGAGTAATTTTTAAGAGTGATAAATTAAGTGCTTCATGCATATTTCATTTATAAATATAGAACTCACTATTGAAAAGGAGAAATATATGTGAAATATAATTATATTTCATTCATATTTTACTAATCTTTTCCAAATATTTATCCAAATTCATACTTCAAACACAATATATGGTTACGTTTGGTTAATAGATTTAGGAAGAAAGGGGGTTTTCCAAACTCTCAAAGGCTTTATGAGGAGAAGTTAGTTAGCATTGGGGCACTACCACGTAGTGCCTCAATAGTATTGTGATTGGTAGAGGGAGTGGAGCTCAAGAATTTGTATTAGATGAAGGAGAAACATCCGAGGGTATGGTGAATTATGATTGGTGTGGGGTATGATCACGTGATACCCTAAGATCAACCGATAATTTTTTCTTTATGAGACTGGGTTGGGAACAAAGAAAATCTCAAGCCCAAGTCTTAATGTTAGTGCTGGTGCAACATAAAAGAGTACCTATTTTGAGAAGTAAGTTAAAAGTTAATTCTTTTATTTTTTTTGAAAAAACGTACAAAAACGTAGAGTGGTGATGTGACTTAAAAAAATTAAAATGCTAAAAAGCTGACTTATAACCCAGTTGCCATACTTTTTCATATTCCACTAGACCCATAATGATAATATCAGTCCTTTAATTTTCTGTAAAATAGAATGTTTATGTAAGAATGTAAATCTATGTGTAGAATTTTTTTATTTTCTGAACTGTAGTGTAACAAAAAATGAAAGTTAATAAAAAAACAAATTTTGGTGATCAACTAAAAATAAATTTATTTGGACATAAAATGTTTTATCTTTTGAAAGATGAAAATTGTTTTTTGATCGTACCTCATGCCATTACATTACAACTTCCACTGCCACCTTACTATTGTCATCTCGTCACCAAGCAGATGTTGCCGCCACTGCCGCTGTCACATTATTAATCCACTTCCAGGGCCGGCCCTAGGCTAAGGTCAGTGAGGCCTGTGCCTAGGGCCCCAAAAATTAGGCCCAAAAAAAGGTCCCCAAATTCATTATCTTGTATTATATAAAAAATTCAAAATGACCCAATTTTGTTTAATTAATTGAGGCTATTTTAAAATGCTTCAAAAGTTTTATTTGGCCCAATTGATAAAAGGCCCAGTTAAAAAATATTCATAAGTGTTAGTTGTTAGCCTAATTAAAAAAAATAAAATATAAAATATATGTATATGGGGCCTTTTTTTTTTTTCCTTCTCTTTTTATGGCCCATTTATGTGTTTTTTAGTGTTTTTTCAAATATTTTATGCAATTTTATTTATTTATTTTGTAGATACATCTAATTTAGATACACTTAAAAACTATAATATTTGTGTTTTTTTTAAAAAAAAAAAATTGCCAAATACAAAACATATAAAAAAAACGAATTGCAAACTCAGATAATTATTTTTGAAAATTCTAAACCAAACAGGATTATTTTTATTTTTATTTTTTATGAATATCTAAAAGGCCCCGAAAAATTATTTCGCCTTAGGCCTCCGAAAACTCAGGCCGGCCCTGACCACTTCTAATACAACCAATAGCATATTAATTTTATATTCAAAATCATTTTCTAAAAATATATTTTATTTTATTATTTTTGGATACCAAAACGATTTTCATTCAAATAAATAGAATGTTAAATGGAATGTACAGATCCTTCTCCTAACGATGAGAACAATACTCCAAAAAAAATAAAAATAATGTTCTACCAAAAAAATAACAAAATAAACAATTCAAATCATTAAAATAAGTTGTGAGTGTATCCACCAAGCTCAGTAGCACCTTTCTAGTTTAATGCCCTAATCCAATAATCTCTTCTACTCTTCGCACACAAATATGGAAAGTTTCAAATTTACTTTCTTGATATTCAATTTCAATCGGATCTGTTGTTTGAATTTCAACTAAAGTTTTCACTCAAGTACCGAGGATTGTGATCCTTGTAAACATAAATTTCAGAACATGAAACTTCATGTTTCGGATCATCTACCATGTATATCATCAAGAAAACAAGACTAAAACGACATACCTGAATCCATCGATGAACAGTTAAACGGAAGCGTCTGATTGTCAATAAAACCTTTGATATTGACTATGTTATTGCCTTCTAATCCTTTCCCCTTTGGTGCCTTATGTTTCTCCTTGAGAGGATTTAGAAAAACAAAACAGTGTTCTTATCTTTCACCTTAGGAAGAAATAGGGACCATAACCTTTTAAAGGTTGTAATTGGTTTTCATAACTGAAAGGTAATGAAAACCAATAAATTAACCATTATTGGTTTAAAACTGAAAGGTAATGAAAACCAATAAATTAACGATTATTGGTTTTAAAACTGAAAGGTAATGAAAACCAACTTTAACCAATATGTTTTAATTTCTATTTCTGCCCCTCATAGAAATAGAAATTATACAACTAGTATCTACACATTAGGTCCATAACACATATACCCTTAAGCCTATTAACTAAATTGAATCACTTAAATTGTAGGCTTCTTATAAATGATAACACCACATTTAATTATGTGGTTCCATTGAGACATTATCTAACAATCTCCTACTGGACCACATATGTATCTTGAAAAAATGTGCTTAACTTTAGTGAGCTCAGAAATTTGTTATCATAACTTGAGGGTATCCAAACAATCTTGTCCATTAACTATATTAATATAGGATCAAAGCGGTCTTCGTTACATCAATCGTAACTGGACCCACCAATGGTCACGTATACTAATACAGCTAAATGACATAGATCAATCATGGATGCGTAGTATGGAAATTACATGTGATGTGATCCATACATGCCTATGTTCAACTGGTCCTACTTAACTTTATTGAGATCAATACTTCACAATACGTAACAGAGCGTAATAAACTGAATATTTCATTTCTGCATAAATTAATCTAATTACATAGATAAAACTCAAGGCTGACATAAAGCAGTAATGTAAATACAAACTCCCACTAAACCAGAATGTTCTCAAATAGAACAACACCCATATGAGCAATGTGCTCATGAAAGACCTTGGGTGGTAGTTTCTTCGTAAGTGGATCCGCTATCATGGAGTTTGTCCCAATGTGCTCTATGGAAATCTGTCCACTCTGCATTCTTTCTTTTACAACTAGGAACTTGATATCAATATGCTTTGATTTTGTCGAGCTCCTGTTGTTATTGGAATATAAAACTGCAGACTTATTGTCACAATATATCTTAAGTGGTCTTTCAGTGCCTTCCAAAATACGCAACCCAGTGACAAAATTCCACAGCCATATCCCTTGGTTTGATGCCTCATAACATGCTACAAACTCTACAGCCATGGTGGATGAAGTTATGAGCGTCTGCTTTGCAGACCTCCAAGAAATTGCTCCGCCAGCTAGCAAATAAATATAGCCTGATGTGGATTTCCTACTGTCTTGGCATCCAGCAAAATCGGAGACGGAATATCCAATGACCTCTAACTTGTCCGATCTCCTATATGTGAGCATATATTCCTTTGTTCTCTGTAAATATCGCATAACACGCTTGACTACTTTCCAATGATCCATGCCAAGATTACTTAAATATCTGCCTAACATGCCAACTATAAACGCAATATCCGGACGCGTACATACTTGAGCATACATTAGACTCCCTACAGCTGAGGCATAAGGAATCTTCTGCATTTCTTGAATTTCAAGACTGTTCTTTGGGCATTGGCTGAGACTAAACTTGTCTCCCTTAGCAACCGGGGTTTCACCTGATTTACAATTTTGCATGCCAAATCTAATGAGTATTTTTTCGATATAGCTCCTTTGTGATAATCCCAGAATACCCCGAGAACGATCTCGGAGTATCACCAAGATCTTTCATTTCAAAATTCTTAGATAGAAATCTCTTGGTGTCATGCAATAAGTTTATATCATTTGTGGCAAGCAATATGTCGTCAACATATAAAACCAAAAATATGTGTTTACTCCCACTGAACTTGTGATATACACATTCATCAACAACGTTAGTTTCAAAACCATACGAAGTGAGAACTTGATGAAATTTGAAGTACCACTGACGAGAAGCTTGTTTGAGTCCATAGATGGATTTAGTCAATTTGCAAACCATATTCTTTGGGTCTCCTGACACAAAGTTTTCTGGCTGCACCATATAAATTGTTTCTTTAATGTCACCATTAAGAAAAGCTGTTTTGACATCCATCTGATGCAACTCAAGATCAAAATATGCAACAAGCGCCATAATTGTCCTAAAAGAACCTTTCGAAGAAACTGGAGAGAAAGTTTCTTTAAAGTCAATTCCTTCTTTTTGAGTAAAGCCTTTGGCTACAAGACGTGCCTTATACCTCTCCACATTACCATTTGAATCCCTTTTGGTTGTAAATATCCATTTACAACCTACGGGCTTCGCACCAACTGGTAATGAGACAAGTTCCCAAACTTTATTGTCTTGCATAGACTTATATTCTTCATTCATGGCTTCTATCCACTTATGAGAGTTGGAACTTTCCATGGCTTGACGAAAGTTGATTGGATCATTTTTCGACATCCCATTTTCTACCTCATGTTCCTGGAGATATACAATATAATCATCTGAAAATGCAAATCTCCTTTCTCTGGTGGATCGCCTTAATGGCACAGATTCTTGAGGTTGAGGTTGTAGAGTTTGTTCCTCAGGAACAATTACCTCATCTTGAATGGGGGTTTGAACTATATTATCTTGAACAACATTGTCTGGTTGAGGATTCGAAATTACTTCTCGAGCAATGACAGGTATAGGAACCTGTGATTGGTCAAAAGTAGTAGTAGGAAGTGGGATTACTCCTGCTTCCTCCTCAAAGACAATGTTACCAAACAGATAATCTCTAAATAAATTAATTTAATGACAACATCTCAAGATACCTAGCACAACATTAATACCAAGCCTTTGGGTAGTGATATTAACTGTAAGTGGTATTCTTGTTGTAATGATCAAACATTGACAATAAGTTATGTCAAATAACAAATCTATCTTTTGATGGATTTATTATTCACATTAGGTTTTCTTGACAATTGGCACATGTTTATCATCACAAAATGTGTGTGTAATTCTGCCAAGTTTTAATCGTGTCTTTGGACCGATAAATACCCGCATGAGATACACAGACATGAACTTCAAAACATTCCATATAAAACAATCTAGACAAGAGAGATCACTTTTGTGACATCTTGTTTGAATTGACTTATATTGAGAATGTTAGAAAATTAAATTTCCGTAGACGTTGTATGAAATTACATTAAATTTAAAGATTTCTAAATTTGTTACCCCGTATATGTTATATAATCTGCAGCAATCCCAATTATATACATATATATATATATATATATATATATATAAATACATGATGTTCACCATTTGAAAAATGAACCGCCCATCCGAATTATGTTCCATTTCCAGAAAACAAAACAGAATTTGCAGCAGAGGGAAAAACAGAAATACAAAAAACAGAATCTGATTCTAAGAAACTAAATAGGATGAATAAAAGCATATCTATTCTGATAATACACATGATATAACCGCTCTGATACCACTTGTAAACATAAATTTCAGAACATGAAACTTCATGTTTCAGATCATCTACCATGTATATCATCAAGAAAACAAGACTAAAACGACATACCTGAATCCATCGATGAACAGTTAAACGGAAGCGTCTGATTGTCAATAAAACCTTTGATATTGACTATGTTATTGCCTTCTAATCCTTTCCCCTTTGGTGCCTTATGTTTCTCCTTGAGAGGATTTAGAAAAACAAAACAGTGTTCTTATCTTTCACCTTAGGAAGGAATAGGGACCATAACCTTTTAAAGGTTGTAATTGGTTTTCATAACTGAAAGGTAATGAAAACCAATAAATTAACCATTATTAGTTTAAAACTGACATTGAGACATTATCTAACAATCCTCTCCAACATACTGTTTGTAGTCACATAGCCCACCACATGTTTCATTCATTTATTAAAATTTTAAATTTTTGGCACATAAATCATCTATATATAAAATAAAATAAAAAGAAGATCAATCTAATAATATAACTATGAAATTATTTATTTTTTTAAAATGGACCACATCTATACTTCTGAGAATAAAGTACATAATAAAGATGACAAAATCATCGAGCCATAATTATTGAATTAATCAATTATATTTTTTTTATGAATCATTTATAAAAACAAAAATCATATAATACAAAAAAAAAACAAAACAAAACGTATCATGGAAGTGAGACCCATGAATCCATGATGGGGCCCAACCCCAAAGTCTATGGCTATATTGGAGAGAAACCTGTCCTAGCTTTCGGTATGAGTTTGGTAATAGTAAAATCATACTATTTTTGAGTTCTCTCACTAAAATGTAACTGTCTATTTCATGATCAATTCTTATGTGGCAAATTTTTGTAACTATATAAAGAGTAGCTTAACGTATAAGACTTTTATCACTACAAGTTTTCAAACGATTAGATTTATGAGTAGTAACAGAAATTTAAACCCATGACATCAAGGTCGCAATACAATCTTACAATAACACCTAGGGCTACTTTCATTTTTGCAAATATATATATGTTAAAAAAACATATATAATATATATAATGAGATACAAGTCAAATTACGAGGACATGATCATAAGCCAATTGTCACAAGCTACTAAATTTCCTATGGCAAAAACCTCGTACATGGGAGTTTGGAAGCACAGAGTTTAATGGGAGAATGTAGAACTTCTTAATTCATTCTAACACTTGAAAAGAACATGGAAGATTCTAGAACATCCTTGAATATTCAAGACACTTGACTTGTAAATATCTTGTATAGATATTTCTAAAACATTCTAGAACATTCTTGTAACTTGTAAAGAAGGCTTCCATGGGAAGCTTCTACATAACAATTTCTTGAGAAATTTAGAATGCTCCTAGGGAGCCTATAAATAGGAGAGAAGCTCATTTGCTCCAATCCATCCAAGAGTTGTAAAACTTTCTCATAGTGAATATAAGCATTCTCTCAAACTCTCGTATTCCTCTTACTTGTCTTTCTTCTAAATTAGTGAGTTAGGTTGACTTAGTATCATCAAGTGAAGCTTGAGATTGTCTAAGCGCCGCACAAATAGTTTGGAAACAACAAGGCCGTGGCACAATGGTGCCATAAAATTGGCGGGCGCAACCATATAAATTTGGGTAAGAAATTTTGGCCTTTCATTTAAACCATTATTGACCCACTTTGAATCCCATCCCTTGGTGGAAATGGAAGGAGCACTGATCTTTTCTCTTTCGCAATTATATCAATTTCAGGTGCATCTAAAATCTAACTCTTTTTTTTTTTTCCTTTCACTGAACGCTTTTTTTTTTTTTTAAATCCTTTTTATTAATACCCTTTTGTTGTATCTCCAAAATCTCTAATGGATAGGAGTCATCCAATCGCTGAAGCCAATTTTGTTGCTTTAGTTGTTGTGAGGATTATTTAGGCTTTATTTAGGAACTCAGTAAAAAGTCAAATTTTGACTTTTAACTTATTTTGAGTCACATCACCTCTCTACTTTTTTTATAAATTTTTTTCAAAAAAAATTAAAATAGTAAAAAAATCAATTTTTAGCCAATTGACCAAAATGATCAAATGTGAATGAATGTCAATTGGTCGGTTACTTTGAGTGCTGACATTCTTTTACACTATATGAATGAGTGGCACATGATTATATGTTCTAGGAAAAATTACAAATCAATTAAAAGAGCATTGAAAAATTGCAAAATCATTTATCACTTTAATTGTTAAATTGATAAGTTTCATAACTGATTTGTAATTTAGTTTTGGTTTTTCAACTTAGTTGCAATTTTTCCTATGTTTTACATATAATCACTCTAAATTAAATTTCAATATTTATTTTATTTATTTTTTCCAAATCTCACTTGGATGTTTATTTTCTTAGTTGTGTCCAAAAATTTCTATTTCTTTTCTTTTCCCTCTAAATCACTCAATCTAAACAGACTAGTATTAGGAGTGTAAAAATGACCCGTGGCCCAAAGTCTGCCCGTGGCCCGGGTGGGCTCGGCCAGATTAAGCCTGGGTCCGAGCCTAGCTCGGGACCCTAGACTTGGGCCTAGACCATCATTTTGAAACCTGGCCTGGCCCATGGGCCCGGTCCATGGCCTAGCCCATCAACCCGCTCAATATCCACTCAAAGCCCAGCCCGCGGCCCAGTGTTATTTTTGGTGGAAAAAAATAAAATTTGGTGAAAAAAATTTTAAAAAAATGTTCGAGCCTTGCCCGAGCCCAGGCCCAGGGCCCAAGCTCGAATACCCCCTAGGACTGGGCCTAATTTTTGACCCCTAGGCCGGCCTGTCTTGAAATTTGTCTGCGAGGCCCGATATAAGCTGGGCCGGGCCGGTCCAAATTTACACCCCTAACTAGTATGAAGGCTTTGTAAGAAATTTTGAAAAAGTTATTTAAAATATTTTGCTAGAAATATTGTCATAATTTTTTATTTAATAAAATTAACCAAAAAAAATGTAATTCCTAACTACTCTCTTATACAACAATAAAATTATCTGTATTGTTAATTGAAATATTTTTCTATTAACATAAAAAACTGCTAATTGACTTAATAATTTATTAATAAAATGAGTAATTTGTTATGCAATTAAAAAGAAGGGATGAGATGTAATTTTTAGAATTACAAAGACAATTCATATTTTAAACAAATCTCAAGGGTTGTATTTTTATTTTTATTTTTTTGTAATCAAGCTTCTATTCATCTTTGTGGAGTTATGAAATTTATCAATTTTCTTTTTGGGATGAATTACAAATACAATCTCAAAGGTTTGCTTAAAATACGGATTGCCTCCTATGACCCTGAAAATTACATCCCACCCTCTCAAGTTTCTAATTGCATAACAAATAATTCATTTTATTAATAAATTATCAAGACAATTAATAATTTTGAATGATGACAGAAATATAATTTCAATTAGCGATTCAAGTAGTTTTATTGCCATGTAAGCGAGTAGTTATAAATTTGATTTTATTTTTATTAATTATGTTAAATAAAAAATTCTGATAAAAAATATTAATAATTTTCAAAATCACATAAAAAAATCCATATTTTAAGCAAAGTTCAAAACGTGTATTTGTATTTTACCCTTTTTTTTCCTACCGGGTTTGTGATAATGATTTATGGCCATATTTGTAATTATCCATGAGTCGTAGGATTGGAGTGATAGTGAGATTAGACATGTGAAAGCATGTTTGGTTGAAGAAATTTATGAGTGGATTAATAGTCCAACTGGATTGACAATCTTCCTATACAACCGGATTAATAAAGTTGCAGAAGGTATGGGATTGAAAAAATAGTGAGGGGATGAAGTGCTATTTTATTATTTTTATTTTTATTACCCAAGTGAAACCTGTTATTTGTATAAATATATATATATATATATATATATTAGAATTTTTTTAATATAGAAATATTTTTAAAATTTTATATAAAAATAATTTAACAATACCATCACTAATCATCACTCTCACTATCATCAAAATAAACACATTTTTACATAATTTTCTCATTAACAAACTCTTTACTAACAATCATCTCACTGATAATTCCATCTAACCTAATCCGCTAAACAAACGTAGCAAGAGTTAATCCTAAGAGATTGTTTCTTTAAAAGAAAGAAAGTTATTAAACCCCCCCCCCCAAAAAAAAACGATCACAATAAAAATATATGTACGGTATTTTTTTTGGAATCATGTGAGGTGTTTTTTTTTTTTTTTTGAAATTATGTTATTGTCCTTTTTGGGGGGGTAATGGTTATATATGTATATATATTGGAGTAATGTTTGATAAATTCATATTCTTCCTCCCCCAACACCCCCCCCCCCGGGGCCGGCGGGGTAACAGTGAAAGAATGATATGAATTTAATTAATTTACCGAAAGAGTATAATCCTTAACAAAAAAGAATAGTAAAAAATGATACATATGGCCAACCCATTTGATTGGGACATGAAATTTAGTTTAATTAATAAAAAAAAATAAAACAGATTATATTTTAAGTGTATATACAGAAAAAATGAAGCTTTGTATAATTGGGTCCTTATGCAGTAACTTTAACTTTACTTTAATAGCCTTATGATCGGGCTGGGTTGGGTTCACCTGATTATGGGCCTCTGGCCCTGTTTGTTTTGAAAAGTAATAGATGAGAGGGGATTAGGATAGAGATGGGATTAGGATGGAGTTGGGGAAGAGATTATGATGGAAGAGGAGATTAAGATGGAGATTGAAAGGGGATTGAGATGGAGGAGGTGGAAATGGTATTAGAAAAATAGTGAGGGAATTAGAAATTTTTTTATTTTTTACATATTGGGAATTTTTTTTTTAAACATTAATGTTTAATTTTTTTACATTTTTTTATTATTTTATATAAAAATAATTTAACAATTCCTACAGTAACAACTATCATCAAAACAAATACAATTTTACTTAATCCTCTCACTATCAATCATCTCACTAACAATCCCCTCACTATTAATCACTTCCCTATGAATTCCCTCCATTCTATCTCTGAAAATAAACGGGCCCTCTAGGCCTTTGATTATATTAATTATCTGAATAAAACTTAATTTTCAAAAAAAAAAAAAAAAAGCCACCTGAAGAAATCCATACTATTATGTGAAGCCTTAATTTGGCTTGGATGTCACAAAATTCGGTTTTTAAAAATACCCTCAATAATAATTTTGTAACTGTTTAAATATTTGTTTGGTTATGTTTTTGATGTACCATTTCTGAAAATTAAGCATATTCCTAAGATAGACTTAATACTAGGGCCTATCTCAATTTTGTGGATCAGCTTGGCAAGTTTTAGGCCAAGTTTGGAAACTCTCAAAAAAGTCAAAAAGTCAAAAAGTTTTTTAAAAAGTTAAAAAATTATCATTATTCACCAAAATTCAAAAATTACGGCTGCACAACTCCCAATCTTAATTTTTCTTTACACACTAATTTATACAATTTTTTAATACACATTTTTCCATAAAAAGTCAAAAAATTAACCCAAACATCCATGTTGTTTCCCTCAACTTTTTAGTCCAAAAAAACAAAAAGTGCACTTATTTAGGACACCCCAAACAACCCCTTACTATTAGGCCCAATCAAGCCTAACAACATTATTCATGAATGATAATGATCCCAATGTAAGGTGAAGGTGAAATATTAAGCTTATGATCGGCACAACAGCCAATCAAAATGCCGAGCCAAAAACAAGATTGTTAATTCAAAAGTAATCAACAATATGAAAGAAATAATAATAGAATCAGAATCGGTAAAGATAAAAAATTACTAATTATAACATATGAAGGTTATAATTAGAAAAATGTATTGATCTGATTATTTTACAAGAAATTGCTCAACTAACTTAGAAAAATGTCTGACGCCCGTGCTACAAGCCGCTTGATAGAACTTGCATATTATCAAAAGTCCCTAATGATGATAAAAATGACTCACCATAATGGGATAATGAATAAAATGGCAAGCATGTCCAATATGGTCCAAAAGGCAAAGGAATGGGTGATGTAACCATGACCCGCAGACATTAGGTTAAATGCAGTTTGCAATATTCTTCCTCTTCTTCTATTGAAGAACTTGACTTAGGCATCAGAATGTTTTCTTGGCGAAATCAGTCGGATCGATCTAGTTGTTTGCCACATGTCCTTGACCTTCACTAGGATCTCAAGTGTGCATGGAGAGATAAAGAATTAGAGTGGGGAACTTGGGTCTTTAGCAAAGTGATTGTATAGTATCACTTTGCGATGTGAGGTTACATATTTAAATACTATGACGAAGAGTTTGGTACTCTTTATTTCTCTCTCATTATGAAAATTGTATTATGTGATTGTTAAGTTAAGTTAGGTTGTTTCTTTGGTTGATTGTGGGACTTACAAATGTATAATTGTAAATTTTAATAATATAATTATTTACAATATATATATATATATATATCTTTGTATGATATTTTCAACTCTCGTTTCTTTCACATTTTTCTTGTTAATGATATCATGTTATAGAGCTGAAAATTTAAGCTATTATAAGGTACATTGCAATAATGGCATTGTTTTGACTTAATTAGCACTAACATCATGTGTTGTTAATCATGGTTTCAAATTTTGCAGTAAAAACAAGTCAGCATTTCAGTACCTAGATATGGATTTGCTAAATCTAACTGAGGATCTATCTTGTGATTATCAATATAGCATGTTGAATGTGCTTTGGTCAAAAAAATATAAAAAAAAAAAGTTGATCAATGGGTAAGAATTAATTTTCTAAATATTGTCATAGTAACATTAAACTCAAACAGAAAATTCATTTTATAGAAAATTCAACAACCCATATAGTAAGAAGACTCAATCTTAACCCAATAATCTAGTGGAAATCGACTCTTTCTAACATTTAATTAGAGAGGTGGATTCAGTAGGTTTATCTAGGGACAAATTTCGGTGATCTATGACTTACTTTGTAAGGTTTATTGAACAAATTATTTATGTAAAAAATTAAATTGATCGGATATTAGAAACTACATGATCCATTCATATTTAAAAAAAGAAAAGAAAAAAAAATTGAAAAAGCAAGAAGGAAAGTATTTTGAGATAGACTATTCACTTTTTTTTAAAACAAATGTAGCATGATCACGTGGCTATCAATATTGGATTTTCTTGATTTTTTTTTTACAGAGATGTAATGGTCAGCTGGCCCTACAAAATAAACAATTCAAATCACTAAAATAGGTCATGAGGTGCATCCACCAAGCTCAATAGCACCTTTCTAGTTGAATGTCCTAATCCAATAATCTCTTCTATTCTTCGCACACAAACATGGAAAGCTTCAAATTTACTTTTTTGATATTCGATTTCAATCGGATCTGTTGTTTGAATTTAAACTAAGTGAAAGTTTTCACTCAAGTACGGAGGATTGTGATCCTCTCCAACACATAGCCCATCACATGTTTCATTCATTTATTAAAATTTTAAATTTTTGGCACATAAATCATCTATATATAAAATAAAATAAAAAGAAGATCAATCTAATAATATAACTATGAAATTGTATTATATTAAATTTTATTTTTTAAAAATGGACCACATCTATACTTCTGAGAATAAAGTACATAATAAAGATGACAAAATCATCGAGCCATAATTATTGAATTAATCAATTATATATTTTTTTATGAATGATTTATAAAAACAAAAATCATATAATAAAAAAAAAACAAAACATATCATGGAAGTGAGACCAATGATGGGGCCCAACCCCAAAGTCTATGACTATATTGGAGAGAAACCTGTCCTGGCTTTCGGTATGAGTTTTTTAATAGTAATTAAAATCATACTATTTATGAGTTCTCTCACTAAAATGTAATTGTCTATTTCATGATCAATTCTTATGTGGCAAATTTTTGTAACTATATAAAGTGTAGCTTAACGTATAAGACTTTTGTCACTACAGGTTTTCAAACGATTAGATTTATGAGTAGTAACAGAAATTTAAACCCATGACATCAAGGTTGCAATACAATCTTACAATAACACCTAGGGCTATTTTCATTTCTGCAAATATATATATATATATGTTAAAAAAACATATACAATAGATATAATGAGATACAAGTCAAATTACGAGGACATGATCATGAGCCAATTGTCACAAGCTACTAAATTTCCTATGGCAAAAACCTCCAACATGGGAGCTTGGGAGCACAGAGGTTAATGGAAGAATCTAGAACTTACTAGCTCATTCTAACACTTGAAGAGAACATGGAAGATTCTAGAACATCCTTGAATATTCAAGACACTCGACTTGTAAATATCTTGCATAGAAATTTCTAAAACTATTTAGAACATTCTTGTAACTTGTAAAGAAGGCTTCCATGGGAAGCTTCTACATGACAATTTCTTGAGAAATCTAGAATGCTCCTAGGGAGCCTATAAATAGGAGAAGAGCTCATTTGCTCCAATCCATACAAGAGTTGTAAAGCTTTCTCATAATGAATACAAGGCATTCTCTCAAACTCTCATGTTCCTCTTACTTGTTTTTCTTCTAAGTTAATGAGTTGGGCTGACTTAGCCTCATCAAGTGAAGCTTGAGATTGTCTAAGCGCCACACGGATAGCTTAAAAACAACAAGGCTGTGACACGTGGTATCAGAGTTAAGGTTGAAATGAGAGAAGAAAAGGCAACATGTCTTCCGGTGTTATAGAAACAACGTTGACCGAGCAAACTCGTGGAAGGGACAACACTAGCAGGGCAAGGAAGGACAAGTCACGAGATGCACATGATGCTATGGCAACCATGGAGACTCGGCTTGCTCTGGGCAATTTGGGGGAATGCCTTAATGTGTTGGAGCAAAGCTTGGAGCAGGAGGTAGAAGGTCTCAAAGGGGATATCAAAGAACTCCATGATGGCATGCTTTCCACCATCAACTCCGTACTACATGATGGCCAAGTTGCCAATGATTCCTTCCAAGCTAAAGTGTTGGAGATGCTCTCCAGCTTTGAAGCCCGCTTGGAGGAGATGCACCAAGACGTGGCAATGCGCAAGAAGGCCATAGTCGGAGGAGCTGTGACCATGCCGGGGACATCTAAGGTAGAGGTGCCAAAGCCTTTTGACGGAAAAAGAGATACCAAAGAAGTGGACAACTATTTATGGCACATGAAAAGATACTTCGAGGCAACGACAGTAACCGAGGAAGATGCCAAAGTACGCCCTGTAGTCCTTTACCTCGCCGATACAGCAACACTATGGTTGCGTCGTAAGCATGCTGACATTGAAAAGGGTACGTGCACCATAGACGGATGACTTTAAGAAAGAACTTAAGAAACAATTCTATCCTGAGGATGTGGCCTACCAAGCTAGAAAGAGCTTAAAGAAACTTAAACACACATCATCTATTCGGGACTTTGTAAATAAATTCTCTACTCTTATGTTAGAAGTCCCGAGTATGACTGATGAAGAATTACTCTGCAACTTCTTAGACAACCATGGGTGGCGCAAGAATTGCGTTAGCTTGGGGTGCAAGATCTTGCCTCAGCCATGGCAATAGTCGAGTCCCTAATAGAGTATAAGAAATGAGGCAATAAGGCCAGGCCATCCAAGGACAGTCATAATAAAGGTGGGGGACACAAGGACAAGGGGTTCCAATGTAAAGAGGGGCACAACAAACCCCCTACTGGCAATCCAATGTAAAGTTAAGTATCAATCCAAAGACAAAGGCAAATTTAAGCCCAGGACAACTACTTCTTATGTGATAGACCACATTAGATGTCACGACCCAAATCCGCCCCTATGGGTTTAGCACCGTAACCGACCAGTAATCCAAGATTACCGAAGGCCTGCTTAACAGTAAAACAGTAATACAGAGTACAGGAGCCTGGCGGAAGCCAATACAGTAAACAAACAATATCCAATGAGCTGTGACAGTCTGTATGCCAAAAAAACTTTTCATACAAATATATACAGTCGGACAAAACAGTATGTACATATATACAATCATTCAGTTCAGGGACTTAATCCCTATTAAACAGTACAGTACAGTAAACAAAATGATTACAGAGACAGAAGGGGGAACTAAAACACCCCTAAGCCATAACTTGACAGGCTCGGAACCTCGCAGTGAGGCACAGTGGTTGGCTTGACAAAACTGGAGCTTACCCCGACGCTTCTAACCACGGTCTGGTGCCTGTACACCTACATATATATATATATATATATATGAGCAGTGAGCTAAAGCCCAGTAAATAACATAACGCGTAAAGAGGTTAAAAATGAATGTCCTTACAGTAATGAAAACAGTTCATTAAATCAGTATTTTAGTCGTTCAGTCAATACAGTCATATGTGGTACATCCATTAGCATAACAGTACAGTAAATAGTAGGTCTTAAAAGACCGAACAGTAAATGATGGCCATCAATCAATAAACAGTAGTGGTTCCAACAAAGGAACCGACAGAGATCTCTGTAACAGTAACAGTCAGTAACAGTAGTTGCTAAGGATGCCACAATACAGTTCAGAATAGAGGACATACATTCATTCTATTAACAGTATCAATTCAGAAACAGTACAGTTCAATTGTTCAGAAGATAATCATTTTTGAACATATCTTTACACAGTTGTTATTCACAGAGTTCTGGGCTACAGTAAAGCTAGAGCGCGTCCCCAGTCGCCAACCCTACATAGTTACAGATTGAACACACACTAAGCTACACAGTTGGGAAAGATAATAACTTAATCCCTAATTTGCCCCGGTGTGTTCTACATCTATATCCTCATTAAGATGTCTTAAACTAGGCCTAAGAATGCCTAGGATGGGATGAGGATGCAAAGATGCACTTTAAAAGTATTTTCAGAATTTTCAAAAAATAGGGGTCACGCTCGAGCATAGGTTACTCCGCTCGAGCGGACATGCAGACAAAGCTTTCCGCTCGAGCGTAGAATTACCCGCTCGAGCGTTCTGCAAAACAATCAAAAGTGCTAGATAGGTGAAAATCACGCTCGATTGAGCGCTCGACACCCGCTCGAGCATGAGACACAATGTCCCGCTCGAGCGTCAATTATTCCGCTCGAGCGGACTTCAAAACAGTGCAAAGTACTGGGAGAACGAATTACACGATCGAGCGCCAGTCACCCCGCTCGAGCATGAGTTCAAAATCTGGAATTCCCAGATTTGAACCTCAAGCTCAAATTCAAGTTTTAAAACATAAATTTCGATCCTCTTGGGGCCAATTTTCCAGAAAACATCCCAAAACTCATAGTTTAACATGATTCCAAAGCTCAATTGTAAAATCAAAGCCCAAGGGTGTTTCAAACAACAAGATTTTCAAACCAAAACTCAAGAACATAACTCAAACATGACATGCATGAGTTTAATCAATTTCCAAGCTTCAAATACTTGCTCTAATGAGCCAATTCTTCCAAAAACCAAGTTGAATTCATGGACTTAAACATAAATATGAGCATGCATGCAAGATTTCCATGAAATCAAACTCAAAACTCTTCAATGTACACATGCATGCAAGATTAGAGCTACAATTTAACATGCTAGAACCAATTCATGACTTAGCTCTTTAATATGACATGAATCATGCAAGAATCAACTTAAAGACACAATTAAGAGGGTAAATTCCTTACCTAGGTCCACAAATACAAGTCTAGAAGCTCAATTGATCACAAACTCTTCCAATCTTCTCAATTTCCAAGCAAATTCAAGATGAAAACACTCTAATTCCCTATTCTCTTTCTCTAGTCGGTTTGCTTCTCAAATGTGGCTGAACAAATGTGTGTCTAAGTGTAGTAAGGCTCAACATATTAATAAACAAAGGCCCCACTAGATGGCATTTAAGTAATAAGTCCAATTCTTATAATTCTTTACCATTTAATCCAATTTAATCATACCAATCACATTTTAGATAAATATACCATAAAATCATATAAAATCTAATTAACACAGAACATCAATCAATTTCAGATTTGGCCGCCGATAAGGCCTTCAATTCACAATTTAAACATAAAGGCAGGAATAGATAATCAAACAATCAACAGATAGACATACAATTAAACAGATATACTTAATCAATTCAGTTTCAGATTTTAGTCAGTCAGTTCAGTACTTCAATCAATTCAGTTACCAATCATAATCAGTCTCAGTTTAGCAGTAATCGATAGTTAATCGGTAAACAATGACGAGGGTTGTTACATTAGACAAGAGAGAGTCTTAGAAAACAAGCCCTCAATGCCATGATAGAAGAGCAAGAGAAAGAGAAAACTCCCCACATGGGATCCCTACAACTACTTAACACCATCAAATCAAAGCATGCAACATCTACCCAAAATGACAAAGGCTTGATGTACGTGGAAGTTAGCCTCAACGAGAAGCCTACTCGTGCAATGGTAGACACAAGAGCTATCTATAGTTTTGTCTCTATGAAAGAGGCAAGAAGGTTGGAATTAAAGACTAGCAAAGAGTCTGGATGGCTCAAGGCTGTCAACAAAGGAAAAACCCTTGCATGGAGTAGCACGTGGGATAGACATCAACCTCGGTACATAGAAGGGCAAGATCGACCTCACGGTGGCACCTATGGATGACTACCAAGTTGTCACAGGCATGGACTTCTTGGGCAAAGTCAAGGCATTACCAATACCATTTCTACGCTCCATGGCAATCTTGGAAAAGAACACACCTTGTGTGGTACAATCGGTGCCAGGACAAGGGTTCAAGACCTCGCTTCTTTCAGCTATGCAAGTAAAGAAAGGCTTCAAGAAATGAGAGGTAACTTACCTTGCAACCACGGTTGAGGAAAAAGAGGATGTGCCCAAGGGGTCAATACCCAAGGAGATTGAGAAGGTACTCCATGAGTACAAAGAAGTGATGTCGCCCGAGCTACCAAAGAAACTACCACCTAGAAGGGAAGTAGATCACAAGATCGAGTTGAAGCCAGGAACAACACCACCCACCAAAGCACCTTACAGGATGGCACCACCTTGAGTTGGACGAATTACGGAGGCAACTGAAGGACTTGTTGAATGCTAACTACATTCAACCGTCCAAAGCTCCCTTTGGTGCTCCAGTGCCATTCCAAAAGAAAAAGGACGATTCTTTTCACCTATGCATTGATTATCGGGCACTTAACAAGGTAACCATCAAGAACAAGTATCCTATCCCTTTGATTGCTGATTTGTTTGATCAGCTTAGTAGAGCTCGATATTTTTCTAAACTAAACTTAAGATCTAGCTACTACCAAGTAACGATAGCAGCTGGGGATGAGCCAAAGACTACTTGCATTACTCGATATGGCTCATTTGAGTTCTTAGTGATGCCATTTGGCCTCACCAATGCCCCAGCCACATTTTCACTCTCATGAACAAGATCTTTTATCCTTACTTGGACCGATTTGTAGTGGTCTACTTGGACGACATTGTGGTCTATAGCAAGACTTTGGAAGACCATGTAGATCATCTATGAACGATATTTAAAGTGCTAAAAGATAATGAGCTCTATGTGAATAAGGAGAAGTGCTTCTTTGCGACGAATGAGGTATCACTCTTGGGGCACAAGATCAAGGACGGGATGCTTATGATGGAGGAGGACAAGGTACGGGGAATACAAGAATGGGAGGCTTCTACCAAAGTGACAGAGCTAAGGTCATTCCTTGGCCTTGTCAATTATTATCGGCGGTTCATAAAGGGATATTCAGCAAGGGCAGCACCACTCACGGACCTCCTAAAAAAGAACAAAGGATGGGAATGGCCAAAGAAATGCCAAGATGCCTTTGAAGACTTGAAGAAGGCAGTGACAGAGGAGCTAGTATTGGGGCTACCGGACCACACCAAGCCTTATGAGGTACACATAGATGCTTCTGACTTTGCCATTGGAGGTGTGCTCATGCAGGATAGGCATCATATTGCCTATGAAAGTCGAAAGCTTAATGACACCGAACGAAGGTACACTGTGCAAGAGAAGAAAATGACGGCTATCATCCATTGCTTGCGCACATAGAGACGCTACCTGTTGGGCTCCAAGTTTGTAGTCAAGATAGATAATGTTGCCACTAGCTACTTCTAGTCGCAAAAGAAGTTAAGCCCAAAACAAGCTAGATAGCAAGACTTCTTGGCAGAATTCGACTACATCTTGGAGTACAAGCCGGGGAAGGCGAACCTTATGGCAGACGCGTTAAGTCGCAAGGTAGAATTATCTACTATGAGTAGCAGGCCTTAAGGCGAATTAATTGAACTCATCAAAGAGGGATTGCAGTGTGATCCTCTTGCCAAAAACCTGAGTGGGTTGGCAAAAGATGGAAAGACTAAATGCTTTTGGGTAGAGGATGGCCTATTTTACACTAAGGGGAAACGCCTCTATGTTCCAAAGTGGGGAAACTTGTGAAGGAACCTAATCAGGGAATGTCATGACACTAAGTGGGCTAGCCACCTTGGACAAAGGCATACAAGAGTATTGCTAGAATCAGCTTACTATTGGCCGAGGATACGTGAAGACTTGTTTTTTGTGCCAACAAGACAAGGTAGAGTAGCAAGCACATGGATGTTTGCTAGAGCCATTGCCTATAGCTGAGAAGCATTGGAGAGTGTCACCATGGACTTCATCTCAATCTTGCCTAAGTCGGGAGGGTGCGGCTCTATTATGATGGTGGTTGACAGGTTTTCAAAGTATGCCACATTCATAGCAACCCCAACATATTGCATAGCAGAAGAGGTGGCTCGATTATTCACAAAACATATGGTAAAGTATTGGGGTGTGCCAAGGTCCATCATTAGTGATCGGGACCCTCGCTTTACAGGACGATTTTGGACCGAGCTATTCAAGATGCTGGAACTCTACTTAAGGTACTTTGTCAATGCCAATCAGCGAGATTAGGCTAAATTTATTAGATGTACCCCAATTCTCTTACAACCAGTAGCAAAGTGAGTCCACCAATCACCACCCATTTGAGCTAGCTATTGGGCAGCAACCACTAACGCCACACATGGTGATGTCTAGCTATACGGGAAAAAGTCTTGCAGCATTCAAGTTTGCTAAAGGATGGCAAGAGCAAGCTGATGTGGCACGGGTCTACTTAGACAAGGCATCTAAGAAAATGAAAAAATGGGCTGACAGAAAGATATGAGCGATGGAATTCCAAGTGGGAGACTTGGTGCTTGTTTAGCTGTTGCCACAACAGTTCAAGTCTCTAAGAAAAGTGCATAAAGGATTGGTGCGAAAATATGAAGGACCTTTTCCCATCACAAAGAGGATTGGGAAAGTTTCCTATCAGGTGCAATTACCTCCAAGGCTTAAGATTCATCTAGTCTTCCATGTAAGTAATTTGAAGCCTTATCATGCTGATTTGGAATACCTAAGACGAGGAGAGTCATTGCGAGCAGCAACGACAGTAACAACCTCTTATGACAAAGAGGTAGAATACATTGTGGTCGACCTAGTCATCGAAGGCATGGAGTCCTTCCTAACACGGAATACTTGGTAAAGAGGAAGGGGCTACCAGAAAACAAGGCTAGCTGGAAGCCAGCAGAAGTTTTATGGCAGTTCCAAGAGCAAATACAAAAGTTCCGCAGGGAGGATGCGACGAGGTCATCGCTCGCATAGGTGTAGAAGAATGTCACAAGCTACTAAATTTCCTATAGCAAAAACCTCCTACATGGGAGCTTGGGAGCACAAAGGTTAATGGAAGAATCTAGAACTTACTACCTCATTCCAACACTTGAAGAGAACATGGAAGATTCTAGAACATCCTTGAATATTCAAAACACTTGACTTGTAAATATCTTGTATAGATATTTCTAAAGCATTCTAGAACATTCTTGTAACTTGTAAAGAAGGCTTCCATAAGAAGCTTCTACATGACAATTTCTTGAGAAATCTAGAATGCTCCTAGGGAGCCTACAAATAGGAGAGGAGCTTTTTTGCTCCAATCCATCCAAGAGTTGTAAAACTTTCTCATAGTGAATACAAGACATTCTCTCAAACTCTCGTACTCCTCTTACTTGTTTTTCTTCTAAGTTAGTGAGTTAGGCTAACTTAGCATCATCAATTGAAGCTTGAGATTGTCTAAGCGCCGCACAGATAGCTTGGAAACAACAAGGCCGTGACACAATGGTGCCATAAAATTGGCGGGCGCAACCATATAAATTTGGGTAGGAAATTTGGGCCTTTCATTTAAACCATTATTGACCCACTTTAAATCCCATCCCGTGGTAGGAATGGAAGGAGCACTAATCTTTTCTCTTTCGCAATTAACCAGTTTCAGGTGCATCTAAAAACTACTCTTTTTTTTTTTTTTACTTCACTAAATGCTTTCTCTCTTTTTTTTTTAAATCCTTTTTATTAATACCCTTTTGTTGTATCTCCAAAATCTCTAATGGATAGGAGTCATCCACTCGTTAAAGCCAATTTTGTTGCTTTAGTTGTTGTTAGGATTATTTAGGTTTAATTTGGGAACTTAGTAAAAAGTCAAATTTTGACTTTAACCTATTTTGAGTCACATTACCTCTCTACTTTTTTTATAAATTTTTTTCAAAAAAAGTTAAAATAGTAAAAAAATCACCTTGTAACCAATTGCCCAAAATCATCAAATGTGAATGAATGTCAATTGATCGGTTACTTTGAGTGCTGACATTCTTTTACACTATGTGAATGAGTGGCATGTGATTATATGCTCTAGGAAAAATTATAAATCAATTAAAAGAGCATATAAAAATTGCTAAATCATTTGTCACTTTAATTGCTAAATTGATAAGTTTCATAACTGATTTGTAATTTATTTTTGGTTTTTCAACTTAGTTGCAATTTTTCCTATGTTTTACATATAACCACTCTAAATTAAATTTCAATATTTATTTTATTTATTTTTTCCAAAGCTCACTTGGATGTTTATTTTCTTAGTTGTGTCCAAAAAATTTTATTTCTTTTCTTTTCTTTTCCCTCTAAATCACCCAATCTAAATTGACTAGTATTAGGAGTGTAAAAATGACCCGTGGCCCGAAGTCCACCCGCGGCCCGAGGTGGGCTCGATCCGATTAGGCTTGGGTCCGAGCCTAGCCCAGGACCTTGGGCCTAGGTCTAGACCATCATTTTGAAGCCTGGCCTGGCCCATGGGCCCGATCCGTGGCCTAGCCCATCAGCCCGCTCAATACCCACTCAAAGCCCGCCCCGGGGCCCAGCACCATTTTTGGTGGAAAAAAATAAAATTTTGGTGAAAAAAAATTTTAAAAAAATGTTCAAGCCTTGCCCCAGCCCCAGCCCGAGCCCACAGGCCAGGCCCGCCCAAGGCCCGAATACTCCCCTAGGACTGGGCCTAATTTCTGGCCCCTAGGCCGCCCTGTCTTGAATTTTGTCTACGAGGCCCAACATGGTTTGGGCCGAACCAAGCTAAATTTACACCCCTAACTAGTATGAAGGTTTTGTATGAAATTTTAAAAAAATTATTTAAAATATTTTGCACATGGGCTGCGAGTGAAACAAGAATTATATTTAAAAATTTTCTTTATTGTTAATAAAAGCTAAATTGAGATCCTGATGAAATTGACGAGAGGGTCACATGTATCCCATCATAAGATTGAATGGGGGTTACTTTCCATAATAATTAAAGTAAAATCACTAATATTGGTGATGCATATTAAAAATAACATTAAAAAAAATTCATCAACCCAACTATTCTTTAGGCAATCCCACACAATCTTACCTACAATCCTTCTATTTGAATGGCAATTTTAATAAGAAAAAATATTATATCTAATTTAATTTTTTATTTTATTTTATTTTATAATCACTAAGCATAAAGTCATGAGTCATACGTGTATTTATTAATATTATATTTTTTAATTTATCACCTCTAAATGACTTCTAATGATGTGACATTAAGGTTAAATTTCGCATGATGAAATGTTTGACAAATTAAAATTTGACACTTATCAAACACATTATTAGGAGTAATTTTTATGGGTGATAAATTAAATGTTTCGTGCATTTTTCGGTTGTAAATATAGAACTCACTATTGAAAAGGAAAAATATGTGTGAAATATAATTATATTTCATTCATATTTTACTAATCTTTTCCAAATATTTACCTAAATTCATACTTCAAACACAGTATAAGGTTGTGTTTGGTTAATAGATTTAGTAAGGATCAAACTCTCAAAGGCTATATGAGGAGAAGTTATTAGTTACTCTTGGGGCACTGCCACGTGGTGCCTCAATAATATTGTGATTGGTGAAGGGAGTGGAGCTTAAGAATTTGTATTAGACGATTGAGAAACATCTGAGGATATGGTGAATTATGATTGGTGTGGGGCATGACCACATGATACCCTAAGACCAACCAATAATTTTTTCTTTATGAGACTGGGTTGGAGACAAATGATTTCAAGCCCAAGTCTTAATGTTAATACTGGTGCAACATAGGGCTATTTTGGAAAGTGGGTTAAAAGCCACTTCCTAGCTTTTAACCCACTTCCCTTTTTCACAAAAAGAGTCAAAAAACAGTTTTTAACCATCTTTCCAAAACACCTCATAAAAGAGTACCTATTTTGAGAAATAGGTTAAAAAGTAATTTTAAATTTTTTTTAAAAAAAACGTACAAAAACGTAGAGTGACTTTAAAAAATTAAAAAATTAGAAAGTTGACTTATAACCCAATTGCCATACTTTTTCATATTCCACTAGACGCATAATGATAATATCAGTCCTTTAATTTTTTGTAAAATAGAATGTTTATGTAAGAATGTAAATCTGTATATATGTAGAATTTTGGTATTTTCTGACCTGTAGTGTAACAAAAAATGAAAATTAATTAAAAAAATTTTGGTGATCAACTAAAAATAAATTTATTTAGACATAAAATGTTTTATCTTTTGAAAGATGAAAATTGCTTTTTGAACCAAAGTCGTACCTAATGCCATTACATTACCACCTCTACTGTCACCTCACTATTATCATCTCGTCACTAAGTAGATGTTGCCGCTGCCACATTACTAATACCACTACTAATACAACCAATAGCATATTAATTTTATATTCGCAATCATTTTCCAAAAATTTTTTTTTTTTTTATTTTCGGGTACCAAAACGATTTTCATTCAAATAAATAGAATGTTAAATGGAATGCACAAATCCCTCTCCCAGACAATGAGAACAATACTCTGAAAAAAAACAAAAATAATGTTCCACCAAAAAAATAACAACAATAATGACAACAAAAGGTCTGGTTGGTTAGGGATCATCAAGGCTTGGTCCAGATGAAAAAATATCTTATGTAATAAATACATGATTGAGATGATGTGATACATATTTCTATTTATTAATTGATATATGATTAAAATAAAATTAGAGAAGTTACTTTTTACTCAATCTGAAATGTTGAGTATTCGGTCATATCAAATCTCAGTCAAATTTGTTATCAATTAATAAATGGAACAATGATACCACATTGTTACACAAATTACTTGGGTGATTTTATTTGCACCCAAACAATAATTTAGTACACTCAATTAAAATTAAATTTTAATTCTTGTTATATCCTAATGTAAATTTACTAATAACCCTAAAATAATTTTTTTTTTTTTTTTATGATACACTCAAACCACTTATATGTATTCTTCATATTCAAGTCCCTTCATCTTCTTTTCCAAGTTCAAATTATTTTCTCTTCATCTTCTTTCTCATTCTAAAATTTCAATCCCTTCCACCAAAACTCACTATTATCATCAATATCATTGTTTTATGAATGAAAAATAAAAATGAAAATTATGGAGATTTGCTCACAATCTATGACAAATTAATTAAGAAAAATACCACAAAACTGATTTTCTGGTTCTGTAAAATAAATCTTGTGGTTGCTGCATTGGTGGTTGTCATTCACTTAGATTGGACAAGAAGAAAGAGCGGGACTCGAATAGAATTATCTACTCTTTCAGCCCAATTTCTTCCAATCAAGAAATTGGTTAGTCGAATGGTAACAAATAGGTCGAATGGTAACAAATATTATAATAGATCGCATTCGATGAATGAAACCGAACACAAAAAAAAAAAAAAATCAATAGAACAACCAATATTCATGATGCAATTAACAAATCTGTAATTTACCGCTTTTGATTTGTTTATTCTTTAGGTGTACCATCAAGGGTAATTTGGGCAAAAAAGTATGGGGTACATTGAGAGTAATTATAATTCTAAATAATTTAATAAGGTATACTCAAAAATTAGACATACTTGATGATTTTTATGTGCAAATAAAAGGGCGATTCTATTTACACCCAAAAAAATCATTAAGTACTCCTAATTTCTAAGTGCACCTTATTTAATTATTTAAAATTTTATTTTACTCTCATTACATCTTATTATTTTTTTCAAATTATCCTCAAGGTAAACCCAAATAATAAATAATAAACAAACTAAAAAAGCTAAATTATTTCAAAAACTTTTCAATACAGAAAATAATTCTCAACTACACAGAGAAAAGAAAAAAAAATCAAACTTATAAGCACATAAGAATTATAAATGCAGAAAAAACAAACTTTTACACAAGCATTATAAAACTTTTCAATATAGAAAAAAAAAAAAAAAAAAAAAAAAAAAAAAAAAAAACACTTTCACATTATAAATTATCCACAAGAATGCTCTTGAAAAAGAAAAACCAAATTTATAAGCTCATCATAAGTATCATTTATTAACAAGAAAGAATAGTTCTCAAATAATGTACTATTTAAATAACAAAATAAGAACAACTCCGATAATATGTTATTGTTAATCTAACTATTGAGCCCTTTAATTTTTGTCAAAAAAATGAAATAGAAAATAATTGATGATACTTTACAAAAATTGTGAAACCCCTTTATATGATGAATACTTACATCCTTTTTTATGGATTGCTTCAAAAAATTATTTTGATTATTACTCTCATCCATTATTTGATTTTGTTCAAACTTTCTTCTAGGGTTTAGGGTTTCAAAATAATAAAAAACAATGATGTTGATGATGATGGTGAGTTTGGTAGGGTGGATTGGAGTTTTGGAGGGAGGAAAGAAGAAGAAGAAGAAGAAATTGAAATAATGTTGATCTCTTGGAAAAGAAGATACATAGATTTGAATAGGAATAACTGATTGTGGTGTACCATGAGAAAAAAAAATAAGGTTTAATATGTGTTGTCCTTATTAGTAAATTCATATTAGGATATAATAAGAATTAAAATTTATGAATTTAAATTGGGCGTACTGAGACATATTTTAAGTTCAAATAAAATCCCCCATGAGTGTTGTGACACCACCGGTGTTGTCACGACTCACTAAGTTTATGTTGAACTTATTTTTAATAATTTGAATTATTCATTTTGTAAAATTTATAGAGTATTCATTCATATAAAAAAATGAGATTAATCAGACATACGTAACCCTACGATCAAACTCTAATTGTTTTATAAAAAAAAAATATATATTAAAATTATATTAACCATTTATTTTTTAAAACATAAATGTGATTTTATTATGGGTTACAGATGTCCAAACAAATATATATATATTTTTTTATAGATAATCTACTTGACATTTAAATCATCAAAATAAATTCAAGGCACACGCCACATGTCATAGCATTGGTATTGTGCCTATAGGGACGACAGCAACTCCATCCCCTCCATACTTGATATATTAATTTAAATAAATATTTATAAAATTTACATTACAATTCTTTAAATATAAAATTTTAATTTTAAATTTTTTTTGGGGAAATGTGAAATTATAAATAAGCTTGTGTAATCAAGTCTTTCTAGTATATTTTTTTTGAGGGGTAAATTACATATATCTCTCTCAAGATTTATTTAAAATTATCACAAGTGGTTCTAAAAATTACAAATATCTTATTGTCAGAATTTTTATTTGATAAAATTAACCAAAAAAAATATAATTCCTAACTACTCTCTTATACAATAATAAAATTATTTGTGTCGTTAATTGAAATATTTTTCTGTCAACATTATAAACTGCTAATTGACTTGATAATTTATTAATAAAATGAGTAATTTGTTATGCAATTAAAAAGAAGAAGGGACGGGATGTAATTTTTAGAATTACAAAGACAATTCATATTTTGAACAAATCTCAAGAGTTGTATTTTTATTTTTCTTTTTTTGTAATCAAGCTTCTATTCATCATTTGTGGAGTTCTGAAATTTATCAGTTTTCTTTTTGGGATAAATTACAAATACACTCTCTGAGGTTTGCTTAAAATACGGATTGCCTCCTATGATTCTGGAAATTACATCCCACCCTCTCAAGTTTCTAATTACATAACAAATAATCCATTTTATTAATAAATTATCAAGACAATTAATAATTTTTAATGATGACAGAAATATAATTTCAATTAGCGATTCAAGTAGTTTTATTGTCGTGTAAGAGAGTAGTTATAAATTTTATTTTATTTTTATTAATTATGCTAAATAAAAAATTCTGATAAAAAATATTAATAATTTTCAAAATCACATGAAACAATTCATATTTTAAGCAAAGCTCAAAACGTTTATTTGTATTTTACCCTTATTTTTTCCTAACGGGTTTGTGATAATGATTTATGGCCATATTTGTAATTATCCATGAGTGGTAGGATTGGAGTGATAGTAAGGCTAGACATGTGAAAGCATGTTTGGTTGAAGAAATTTATGAGTGGATTAATAGTTCAACTGGATTGACAATCTTCCTATACAATTGGATTAACAAAGTTGAAGAAGGTATGAGATTAAAAACACAGTGAGGGGATAAAGTGCTATTTTATTATTTTTATTTTTATTACCCAAGTGCAACCTGTTATTTGTATAAAAAAAATTATATTTGTTTTAGAATTTTCTTAATATAGAAATATTTTTTAAAATTTTATATAAAAATAATTTAACAATATCATCACTAATCATCACTCCCACTATCATCAAAATAAATACACTTTTACACAATTTTCCTATTAACAAACTCTTCACTAACCATCCTCTCACTAATAATTTTATCTAACATAATTCGCTAAACAAACGTTTGTTTCTTTAAAAGAAAGAAAGATCAAAATTATTAACCCCCAAAAAACGATCACAATAAAAACATATGTACGGCATTTTTTTTGGAATCATGTGAGGTGTTTTTTTTTTTTTTAATTGAAATTATGTTATTGTCCTTTTTTTTTTGGGTAATGGTTTTATTTATATATATATATATATATTGGAGTAATGCTAGGTGTTTTTTTTTTTTTTTTTTTTTGAAATTATGTTATTGTCCTTTTTTTTTGGGTAATGATTATATATATATATATATATATATATATCTTTGAAGTAATGTTTGATCCCCCCTGTAATAGTGAAGGAATGATATGAATTTAATTAATTTACCGAAAGAGCATAATCCTTAACAAAAAAGAATAGTAAAAAATGATACATATGGCCAACCCATTTGATTGGGACATGAAATTTAGTTTAATTAATAAAAAAATAAAAAGATTATATTTTAAGTGTATATACAGAAAAAATGAAGCTTTGTCTAATTGGGGCCTTATGCAGAAACTTTAGCTTTACTTTAATAGCCTTATGATTGGGCTGGGTTGGGTTCACCTGATTATGGGCCTCTAAGCCTTTGATTATATTAATTATCTGAATATAACTTAATTTTCAAACAAAAAATACAAACAAACAAACAAACAAACCCACCTGAAGAAATCTTTACTATTATGTGAAGGCTTAATTTGGCATGGATGTCACAAAATTCGATTTTTAATACCGTCAACCACAATTTTGTAACTGTTCGAATATTTGTTTGGTTGTATTTTTGATGTACCATTTTTGAAAATTAAGCATGTTCCTAAGATAGACTAATAGTAGAGCCTATCTCAATTTTGTTGATCAGCTTGGCAAGCTTTAATATTAGGCCCAATCAAGCATAACAACATTATTCATGAATGATAATGATCCCAATGTAAGGTGAAGGTGAAATTAAGCTTATGATCGACACAACAGTCAATCAAAATGCTGAGCCAAAAACAAGATTGTTAATTCAAAAGTAATCAAAAATATGAAAGAAACAATAATAGAATCAAAATTGGTAAAGATAAAAAAAATTGCCAATTATAACATATGAAGGTCAAGTCAGTATTAACTACTGTATTGATCTAATTATTTTACAAAATATTTGCTCAACTAACTTAGAAACATGTCCAACGCCGTGCTACAATCCGCTTGATAGAACTTGTATATTAGCAAGAGTCCCTAATGATGATAAAAATGTCTCACCATAATGGGATAATGAATAAAATGACAAGCATGTCCAATATGGTCCAAAAGGCAAAGGAATGGGTGATGTAAGCATGACCCGCAGACATTAGGTTAAATGTAACCTACAGCTTGCAATATTCTTCCTCTTCTTCTATTGAAGAACTTGACTTAGGCATCAGAATGATTTCTTGGCGAAATCAGTCGGATCGATCTAGTTGTTTGCCACATGTCCTTGACCTTCACTTGGATCTCAAGTGTGCATGGAGGGATAAAGAATTAGAGTGGGGAACTTGGGCCTTTAGCCAAGTAATTGTATAGTATCAGTTTGTGATGTGAGGTTACGGATTCAAATACTATGAAGAAGAGTTTGGTACTCTTTATTTCTCTCTCGTTATGAAAGTTGTATTATGTGATTGTTGAGTTAAGTTAGATTGTTTCTTTGGTTGATCGTGGGACTTACAAATGTATAATTGTAAAATTTAATAATATAATTATTTACAATATATATATATATATATATATATATATCTTTGTATTATATTTTCAACTCTCGTTTCTTTCACATTTTTCTTGTTAATGATATACATTGCAATAATTGCACTGTTTTGACTTAATTAGCACTAACATCATGTGTTGTTAATCATGGTTTCAAATTTTGCAGTAAAAAAAGTCAGCATTTCAGTACCTAAATATGGATTTGCTAAATCAAACTGAGGATCTATCTTGTGATTATCAATTTAGCATGTTGAATGTGCTTTGGTCAAAAAAAATAAAAATAAAAAAGTTGATCAATGGGTAAGAATTAATTTTCTAAATATTGTGATAATAACATTAAACTCATGCAAAAAATTCATTTTATAGAAAATTCAACAATACATATAGTAAGAAGACTCAATCTTAACCCAATAATCTAGTGGAAATCAATTCTTTCTAACATTTAATTAGAGAGGTGGAATCAGTAGGTTCATCTAGGGACAAATTTCGGTGATCTATGACTTACTTTGTAAGGTTTATTGAACAAATTATTTATGCAAAAAATTAAATTGATTGGATATTAGAAACTATATGATCCGTTCATATTTTTAAAAAAAAAAGTATTTTGAGATAGACTATTCTTTTTTTAAAAAAAAAACAAATGTAGCATGATCATGTGGCCACCGATATTGGATTTTCTTGATTGTTTTTATAGAGATGCGATGCTTAACTGGCCCTTAAAAATAAACAATTTAAATCACTAAAATAGGTCATGAGGTGTATCCACCAAGCTCAATAGCATCTTTCAAGTTGAATGCCTTAATCCAATAATCTCTTCGATTCTTCGCACACAAATATGGAAAGTTTAAAATTTACTTTGTTGATATTCGATTTCAATCAGATCTGTTGTTTGAATTTAAACCAAGTGAAAGTTTTCACTCAAGTACGGAGGATTGTGATCCTCTCCAATATACTGTTTGTAGTCACATAGCCCACCACATGTTTTGTTCATTTATTAAAATTTTAAATTTTTGGCGCATAAATCATCTATAAAAAAATAAAAAAATAAAAAAGAAAAATGACCAATCCAACAATATAACTATGTAATTATATCATATTAAATTTTATTTTTTTTAAATGGACCGCATTTATACTACTTAGAATAGAGTACATAATAAAGATGACAAAATCATCGAGTCATAATTATTGAATCAATTAATTATATATTTTTTATGAATAATTTATAAAAACAAAAATCATATAATAATAAATAAATAAAAAATGTATCATGGAAGTTGGACCCAAGATGGGGCCCAACCCCAAACATGGTCCAGTCTATGACTATATTGGAGAAAAGTTTGTCTTGGCTTTTGGTATGAGCTTGGTAATATTAAAACTATACTACTTCTGAGTTGTCTCACTAAAATACAAATGTCTATTTCATGATCAATTCTTATGTGGTAAATTTTTGTAACTATATAAAGAGTAGCTTAATATATAAGACTCTTGTCACTACTGGTGCTGTAACGATTAGATTTATGAACAGTAACAAAAGTTTGAACCGATGACATCAAAGTTGCAATATAATCTAATAACACCTAGGACGACCTTCATTTGTGCAAACTTATATGTTAAAAAAACACATATAATATATATAGTGAGATACAAATCAAATTACGAGAATATGGTCATAAGCCAATGGTGCCATAAAATTGGTAGTCACAACCATATATATTGGGTAGGAAAGTTTGGCCTTTCATTAAAACCATTATGAACCCACTTTGAATCCCATCCCTTGGTGGGAATGGAAGGAGCACTAATCTTTTCTGTTTCACATTTAAACCACTTTTAGGTGTATCTAAAAACTAACTTTTTTTTTTTCCCTCACTAAATGCTTTTTTTTTTTTTGTTTAAAAAAAACCCTTTTTATCAATACCCTTTTGTTGCATCTCCAAAACCTCTAATGGAGATAGGAGTCATCCACTCACAAAAGCCAATTTTGTTGGTTTAGTTTTTGTTAGGATTATTCAGTGATCAAATGTGAATGAATGTCAATTTGGTCGGTTACTTCGAGTGCTAACTTTCTTTTACGAATAATATTATATGTATTAATTAATATATTAACAGATAATGTAATATAATTTTAAAGGTTTTAGGTATTTGTAATTTGTGCAATAGGTGTAGTCAGTAATGATGACATAATACTAGTTGGTACACTAGTGTGTATATTGATTAGTACATGTAGAACTTTTACACTATATGAACCAGGGAAAATTAGAAATGGGGAAATTACCCACAGGTCCCATGTGGAACATGTGGACACCATTTAATCCCATAACTTTTTGGGTACACCCAAAAGTCCTTTCCTCCATCTCTCTGGTTTTTTCCTCCCTTTTTACGTTTTCTTCTTTCTCTTTTTTTCTACATTTTTCTCTCATCATCTTCGTCATAGACGATGGTGCAAGTGTTCATGTCTTTCTCCATTGATCGGGTCACTGATAACCGCCAACCATCGAAATCAACTCGTGATTTCACTCTCACCGACGGCGAAGATATATATTTCCGACGAAGAAGATGAGTGGATCTACTTAGATCTACATCAGATCTGAGTAGATCTACATCAGATTTGGCTAGATCTAAATAAAAAATAGTTGTCGGAGTACAATCCTCTCTCTACATCTGTCTTTCTCCTTCGATCTCTTTTTTTTTTCTCTACTATACACTTCTGTTTTTCTGTTCTAATGGAGAAAATTTTTGAATTCTGAACAAGTAGTTTTCGAGTTTTAGTTACAGGTGGTGAAAACTGTAAAATTTTGCAGTTTCAAAAAAAATTTTTGGTGCTGGAATGAATCGTGGTTTAAAACTGTAAAATTTTGCAGTTTTATAACATTCTTTAGAATTGTAAAATTTTACAGTTTCATAACATATTTTTTAATTTTTTTTTTCCGGCAATATTCTAGACATTCCGGTGAGTCTTCGGCGACCGTTAAACGGAAGTCCGATGGTAGTAAGATGTGAACAATATCTGTAAATTAAAAAAAAAAAAAAAAGAATTTTTTGGTAACAATTAAAAATGTATTGGACTAATTGGTGCAAGTGTTTTGTTTTGGGATTAGTTGGATCTTGAACTTGGTACATGGAACTTATCAGTAAGTTCCCCATTAGAAATCAATCAAAAGACCATAAAAGATTGCAAAATCATTTATCACTTCAATTTTTAAAATTGATAAGTTTTATAACTGATTTGTAATTTATTTTTGGTTTTTCAACTTAGTTGCAATTTTTCCTATGTTTTACATATAATCACTCTGAATTAAATTCTGATATTTATTTTATTTTATTTTTTTTCCAAAGCTCACGTGGATGTTTATGTTGAATGTTTTGTTTAGATACACGATTCACCAGATCTTTTTATGAAATATGATTTTTTTTTAAAGATTAGTTAAAAAATAATTTATTGGACAAAAATAAACTTATAAAAAATTAATACTAAAAAATTAGAATATACAAACACTCTTTAAAAATTGTAAAAGTATAATAGGCCAAATATAATTAGTTATAAAAAAAAAAAAAAGGGGGACGTGATACTTGGATAGCCAATAATGTTTGGATAGTGTCTTAAGTTCAATTTTTGGTGCATGTAAGATTGTTAAAAAAAAAAAAAAAAAAAAACATCTTACTAGCTAAGCTTACAAAAAAAAGTTACTACCGATAAACTTGGTTTGTTTGATATGTACATTCATAATTGTTCATTTTTTATAGTGACTTTTTAAAGTAGTTAAAGTGAGTTTTTTTGGCAAAAAATGATTTTGCTAAATCCACTATGAATTTTCTTTTAGCAAAATAAAATTTTTAAATTTTAATCAACAAATTACTTTTTAATCACAACAAAATGTAACTTTAATTACTAAACTAACAACCTACCATTATCAACTATTGCATCTTCTCATATATTTTAATATTCTTGATGTTTATCTATTAGTGCTTTAAATTCAAAAAGTTAGAAGTGTCATGCATCATCATATATATAATAACGGATCAAAGAATCGAATTTTGGAGGTCAAATACACATGTAACTTCTCATTTTTTTATAAAAATTATCTCACTATTACTAATATAATATACATAATTTTTATAATTTTTTGGGGCGCGACCGCACTCTCCCCCTGCCCCAACTCTCACTCCATCCATGATATATATAAGTGCTTGCGTCGCTAGGCGTCAACATAAGATTTGAAAATTTGTATGAAACGCCAAATTATAGTTGATCTCAAATTTGGATTCTAATGATTTGCATTACCAACGGTTGGAATTGTATGCATAATCATATAAATGCCTAATTTAAAAGACTAGAAGTATCAAGTATTGCCATATAAGTGTCTAATGGTGTGCCTATGACTATAGTCGATATCTCAAATTTGAATGCCAATGATGAAATTACCTTACTAACTATTGAACCTTATGTATCGTTATTTGATTGCCTAACTTAAAAAGTTAGAAGTGTCATGTATTGTTATATAAGTGTCTAACGTCATGCCTGCGATTGTAGTTAATCTCAATTTTGAATCCTAATGGCGAAATAACGCATCACCAACTACTAAATCTTTTGCGTCATCACATAAGTTCTTGACTCAAACGACTTGAAGTGTCATGCATCGTCGTTTAAATGTGTGCATGTATATTGATACTTAAAAGGATTTTAATAATCTACACATATTTTGCAATCAATAGTAGTGTTTTTGCTACACTGTCCTATTATTGGTTGCTTGATTTGGCGGTTACAACTTGACAAATTTTAAAAGGCCAAAAGAAAGGCCAAATTGATCACTATCAAAAAGTAGCATAGCGTACTAAAGTTAAGAACTAATGTTTTTGCCTCTCTTCTTTCTACTAATAAAACAAGAATACACCTTTCATATACCCTGAAAAGAAGTTTTAAATTGTATGCACCTTAGATTCTCCAAATTGCAATTTGTTTAATTCACTGAAAATGACAGGCTTACATATGCCATGGAATTTACCAAAATAAAATATATTTGTAACTATAAATGTTCAATTCTTCTCCTTTCTTTATTTCTTGTTTGTTTGTTTGTATTTTTTTTTAATAGCAAAAGGAAAAACAAATAAAAGGCTCAGGCAAAAAGCATCCTTCCTTATGTTGTTTCTAGATAATTAACTTGTATGGTGCAATTTTCTGAAAGTTGATAATCAGAAAATAGAATATAACATCCCTCCCCTTGTTTCTCCATAAATAATTTTCTTTTCAATTTATTTCCGTTATTTTTTTGTCTCATTAACTGTAATCAGGACATGTAAAAAGTATTTTCGCATAATTTTTCTTTTAAAAAAGTCCGAAGTAGCCTTAATAATTTGCAATAAATAAGTTTAAATAGTGCTACAAATAGCACAAATGAAAGGGAAATTTGGCTATAAACCCCCTTTACCTTCCTTTCATTGTTAAAAGGACTAAAAAAAAATTATACTTTCTAAACCCCCTCATAATTATAAAGTCTTGCATAAGGGACAAAATTTATTATTTAAATATTTTATTAGACTATTATACCCTTAACTAAATTGTCCCACCTTCTCCACGCACTCTCTCCCCACCTTCTCTGTCTCTCTCCTTCCTTTCCCCCTTCTCTAACTTCTTCAAGCTTCAGATCGAGAAGCTCAGCTACCACCTCTGAAACTCCTACGTCGACCTCGCCAATGCCGCCGACGTCCGATCCTCTTCCGCCGCTCTCTCCAACGAACACGCCAAGCTCCGCCACGTCTCCTCTGATTTGCTCTTCCTATGTATATGTGTATATATGTATTTATATATATGTGTGTGCCGCGGAGGAGTTTGGAGTGGAGGCGATGCCAACGTTCGTGTTGCTGAAGCAAGGGAAGGAGGTCGATAGATTCGTCGGGGCCAAGAAGGATGAGCTGGAGAAGAAGGTTGAGATGTACACTGAAACCAGAATTTGCTGCTTCGTCTGTTAAGTACTGTATCGGTAGGCAAAAGCCAATATATTCTCAGCAAGTCCAAGGCATGATATCAAACAGCATGACTGCAAACAGTTGTTATAGCTGTTTAAACAAGTGAACACTTAAGTTTCTGAATTTCAAGTATTCTTCAATTTTTTATTAAATAAATCAGAATGCTTGCGTTTAAAAGATTGACCAGTGCACAACAGTCGAGGTTTCAATTTTATTCTTCCATATATTTAGCTAAACATATGAGAATATTATGATGAGATGTAGTAATTAAGGCTAACAAGTAAAGCACCAGATATTTTTTTTAAACACAGATATGAGTTTTGAATATATATATATATATATATATATATATATATATATATATATATATATGTGTGTGTGTGTAAGTGTTGTTGAAGACATGTATTCTTTGAAATCAAAAGATAGAGAGATATTTGGATGTGTTCTTTGAAATAGTCACCTCAATTAGATTATGATTATGTTGATATTTGGATGTTTTTGTTTAATTTTTGATCTGTGTGTTTTGTGGTTATATATTCTTGTAATATAGATTTGTGTTTTTACTAGTTTTTGAATTGATCTGTTCATACTCAGCTTGTTCAATGGATGATCGATCTATTAAAATGGATGATCTATTCAATTTCTCTCTCTTTCTCTCTCTCTGATAAGAATCTCTCTAATAAGAATTTCACACAGAAATTTTACTAATCAGAGTAAAATTTACTCTGAATCAGAGTAAAATTTTACTCTAGTTAAAAAATATTGATTTGCTTAAAAATATGAATTTTTACTTTGAATCATGGTAAACTTTATGATTCAAAGTAAAACTTTACTCTGAAATTTTACTTTGGTTAAAAAACATGTTGATTTTCTCAGCAACCAAACTATATTTGATTTTTTTGTTATGTTTATGTGATTTTCTCAGCAACCAAACACACATTTTACTTTCATACAGAGTAAAATTTTACTTTTAGTTTCAGAATGTAAAATTTTACTTTTATACGGAGTAAAATTTTATTTTCATACAGAGTAAAATTTTACTTTTAGTTTCATAATGTAAAATTTTACTTTTATACAGAGTAAAATTTTACTTTTATACAGAGTAAAATTTTACTTTCATACAGAGTAAAATTTCACTTTTAGTTTCAGAATGTAAAATTTTACTTTTATACAGAATAAAATTTTACTTTTATACAGAGTAAAATTTTACTCTTAAATATATAGTGAAGATGACTTAATAGGAGAGCTGATAGATATGAGGGTAATATAGTAAAAGAAATAAGTTTTAAAATATTAAGGAGTTTTGAAAGTACTTATATAATTCTTATCCTTTTGAAAGACAAATTAAATAGTGAGGGGCTATCACCAAATCCCCAAATGAAAGCATAGTCATTGGCATGAATGGAGAGGCAAAAAAAAAATTGAAGACTGTTTGAAAATGAAATGCATTAGATGTTGCTTTTCCATGTTCTGGTCCATATATAGTGGTTGAATTTTATTAGTTCTAGAGGCTTATAATTATTGCAAAGAGCAAGCTTCCAAGCTAGCTTTAGTAATCCTTACTTTTAAGATGATTGGTTTATATAATCCTTCACTTTTCGGGTCAAGATACTTTAGAGGATCAAATGGTTGCCATACTTAGAAATATTTAGAAAAATGTAATGGCATCACACATGTGGCATATGAACACTTAGAAGTTAAGTGGATACTAATTTTAAAAATACTCACTTACTTCCTCCTAATCACCAAAATATATAAAATAATAATATAAAAAAATTATACACTGATGTGCTTTATATCATGAGAAAGTATCTTCACCCTACTCCTGTCTAATCAATCTTTGAACTAAGTGATTAATTCAAATCATATATAGATAAACTTTAATGAAGATCTAGAATTTAAAAAATAAATAAATAAGGAAGAAAAGATTATAGTGGAGCGAAAGACATTATGCCCACTCTGATTGTGTGTCTTGTATGTGGTTTCTCCACAAGGGGAGTGGAAGCAAGTCACATCTTTCTTCTTTCTTTTTTATTTTTACAAAGGCTCAATGGGGGTGTTTAGTGGAGTTTTTTTGAACTAACTTATGATTTATGACTTTTAAAAAATTATTTTGAACTGTTTGGTTAAATTTATTTCAAACAGTTTCTGATTCTAATAACTTATTTTAAGTCAAAAAAGCTGATTCTGAAAAGCTGCTCATCCCTTACTTCTAATTATCAGCTTCTACTGTGGACATATTAATTCATGGTTATACTCTTAGATTTTTTTATTTTTTATTTTTTTTTAAAATAGAAAAAGAACCAAATAGATTATAGAATATTATTATTATTATTTATAAGAAATGTAGACAAATAGTGAATAATAAAAAATAAAAAATTAATTAAAAAAGTTACTTCGCAGCTTATTCAACAAACACTACTCAGCAACTTAAATCTACAATCCAACAGTTACACCAAACAGATTAACAGCTTCTGATTAAAATTATAATTTATAATCTGTTAAGATATAATGTATAATCTATTTTAACAACTACACCAAACAGGACCAATATTCATCACTTTATTTCCATGTCCTTTGCTCATGCATGAGGCGCTGGCCTATCTTAGGGCCATTACTTTCTTGTCACTACGTTTTCGTTACTATTGGTTGGAAATTATAGTTTTTTATAGATTTATTTTGGGTCACTTTTAGTCTAAATTTGAGTGGGGTTTACACGTTTTTTGGAGTGAGTCTAAAGAGATGCCATGTTCCTTACCGCATGGCAAGTCACATGGTGCAAGCGATTTGCCAAAACCATTTATAAGAGAATAGAAATTTGACTTCATTTTCGATTTTGTGGAATGGGAAATTAAGGAGTCGAATGTGGGTTACCTTAAAATGGTTGTCCCACATTGAAACTTTAACAAAGTTTGTGTGTGTATATAAACTCTAGGTGGACAACTTGGGTTGGGCCCCAAGGGACATCCCAAGTTCCTAGAAGGAAGGAGTTATGGACAAAATGAACTTTGGCTCTAACCACCACACGCGCACCGCGCCCGGCCAAGCCAAGTGTGGGTATTTAAATTCAAATTGTTTGCTCCCAAATAGTATGTCTTTTCCAAAGCAGATTCAGACATATTGCACTGGATTCGAAATCATACTTGTTCGGCCTTTCCTAAAGGTCACTAGTTAGGCCTTTCCTAAAGGTCACCAGTTAGCTTATAAATACTAGAACTTTTCTAGCAGTTTGATCATCCGAAATTCTCTGCTTGCCTTCCATTTTGTTCACTTGCATAGATATATTTTTCATATTAGTTTTAAACAAAATTCTGAGAGTATAGAACACATGTTCTACTTTGTCGAAACAGATTGTTTTTAGTGTTAATACAATCTGTGAAAGATCATTGTATCCTAAGAGATAGACGTCATTACTTTGTAAGCACCTGAGCGGGGCGAATCTGTTTTAAAGACACAGTGTCACACACTTGACTTGATCATTCTTGTTTTTTAAGTGTTTTAATAAAAAAATTCTTTAAGTAATTTTTTTTTTTTTTTTGTTTAATTTGTGTCAAATTATTTATTTTACATAAAAAATTGTTCTAACACTATCGTAAGGAAACACCCGTCATCTCCGTATTGTGTTACGCTCGTGTTATCAGGTGTGTCTTAAGTATTATTGTCTGACCCTACAACATGTAGAAACTGTTCACGCCCAAAAAAGTTCTCCATTTACTGATCCGTTGTCGTATCATTTTTTTATTCATCATGAAGTCACATTCCAGTATAATTAACCCTGACTTGTGGAATGTTGCCTCAATCTTTCAAAAGATTTCTTGCAATATTAGTTTTTGTTTTTACATCTTGTCTTATAAAAATCAAAGTGTCCTAATCAAGTGGATACATCATTAGAGCACAATAAAACTTGATGGAATATAAAGTGTTGTGTTGTGTTGTGTTTAAAAAAAGACTTCAAAAAGCTCTCATTTGAACTTATTTAATAGGAAGCTTTGCAATCATTAGGTTGAGAAGAACCCATAAAGCTTTCTATGTAGATATAAATAAATAAAGCCCACATGAACAAAATGATCAAAAGATACTGTAGTCAGAATCTTTAATTATATAAGTATATAATAATTCTAATGCATTATATGAAATGGAATTCACATAAAGATAGCAATGAAAGGACATGGGGCCATGGACAAGATTTTGAAGCCTAAATTCTAATAGTTTAGTGGCAAAGATAACATGCTTAGTTGTGTTTTATTTATTTTTTTGTTTTTTGTTTTTCATTTAAAGAAAACAAAACTTGTTTACCGAACTGTTTCTGAGGAAATTTTTTTTTATCAAAAACAACATATGTTTTAGTATATATCAAAGTGTTTTTGAACTTTCAAAACCTATCTTTTGGCAAAAGTAAAACGATATGAGAATCTTCAATGCTTTTGAACTTTTCAATTTTTTTGTTTCTAAAAACATGAAAACAAAAAATGAAAATGAGAAAATAAAACACAACCAAATAGCATATTGGTTTCTTCTTCTTCTTCTTCTTCTTCTTCTTCTTCTTCTTCTTCTTCTTCTTCTTCTTCTTTCATTTTTATTTTTTTTACACATAAAGAATTTGGGGCTTGGATCATATGTAATATTCCAAAATTAAATTTTACAACAAATATAAATTTTCGGGTCAGTAAGATTACATAAATAAATGAAAGGGATATAAGCACAATTAACATATTTTCAGTAATATGAGAGTGATAAACTGGGAAACAAAATTAAAAAATACTATGCATTTTTACATTGGCAATGATTTCTCTACAATTGGATTTGGGGCACTATTCTAGGAAGACAATTCCCAAAATTTTGTTTCTTTATTATTATTATTATTATTATTATTATTATTATTATTATTATTATTATTATTTGTTTTTGTTGTTTTTGGAAAATAAAAATAAAAAGTTTGAAAAACTAATCATTTTCATATTGTTTTCATTCAAATGAAAACAAATTTTGGTAATTCCAAAAAAAGTGGGTTGTTTCAATTAAAAAAAAAAATTTGAAAAAAGATTGCCAAGTAAGTTCTCTGCTCTTTTGTAAAATGAAAACAAAAACTAAAACTAAAAACTACAAAACAGCCCCCTATGTTTTCCATTTTCATTTTCCATATAACACAAAAAAACATGTTTGGTGAATTGTTTTTGATTTATTTATTTTTATTTTATTTTTTTAAAAAAAGCAACCCACTTTTTATGAAAAACCAAAAAAATATTTTTTCACAAAAAAGAAAACAAACATGAAAGCAATGGATGTTTCAAACTTTTCATTATTTTTGTTTCTAAAATTTTTTAAAAAAAATAAGAAAAGAAAAGAAGCACAACCAAACAGGTCCTTAGGTAATTTGATAGTTTGTTTTGCTAAAATCGTAGGATGTGGACTAGACAACGCTTTGAGGAAGAGAATTAGGAAAGAAGAATGTAATCTCTTTGTATATTAGCCAGTAGTTTATGTTATACGAGTCAACAATGATAAATATAATTAACATTATTATTATGTTTGGGTTGTCAACTGAGAGCATTTCTAATGGTATCTGTTAAAATAACATTGCTATTGTTATAATTTAGTAATAAATAATATTATGTTGTAAAATTATAACAATGGTATTTCAATGGTCACATGTTATTTTGGCAAATCTCAACCAATTTTTCCTCCAAGTTTGTAGGTGTTCTTTAGATATAGATTTTTTAGTGATTTTTTTTTTTGTGACTTTTTTTTTTAACTATTTGTAAAAAAAATTATATATTTAAATTATACCCGACTAGACAAATATAAAAAATAAAAAAAAAATTGAAAAAAAAATTAAATATAATTCACCCTACCAAAAAACATACCATTACAACAAAAAAAAAAAAAAAAAAAAAAACATATATATATATTATATTAACATTACAAAATAAAAATGACATTGCAAATAAAGACTACAAACTACATTAAAAAATAAATGACATTGCAAAATTAAAAAATACATTCTCCCGTAATTATTCATCAGGAGGTAGAGAAAAATAGTAATTTAGGTTGCTGACATTTGCGGGCCACTTGGCGAAAATCTCATTTTTTTGTATTATGTAATACGCTTTCGTCTGAGGGTCCAAATAAGAAATGTCCATAATAATTATCAAATGGTCTTCCTTTTTATCTCATGTTCTTGTCTTTTTATCTCAAGTTCTTTCATTTCCTGTAGTGCTTGAATCCTTTTTTCTTTTCTTTCAGCTTTTTTCATTTCCTTCTCAGTAAGGTGTTGGTTAAATGCCTCCAACACATTGCTAAATTTGTAGACTTCAGCTTCAACGAATTGATTTCTTCGAGATTTTTTGCAGCTTTCCTATCTACAGACCTTTTACCTCTTGCAAAGACACTACCCTCATCGATTGGATTATTACCAACAGTTAGATTGTGTATATTTTACATAATAAATGAATATGAAATCTTACTATATCAACTTGAGACATTCCACTCAGGTTTAGATTTTCGACTTGTGCTAAACACCCACGAAATTTGTTGCAACATTTCATGATTACACCCCATCGAGATGAGATACATTTGTGTTCTTCAGTGATCATTCTGCAGCGAACAATAATTTTCAAAAATTCTTCCCAAAAAATGAGCATGCGTTTGCAAATTCCCAACAATTGGGTCTTTAGTAATGTGAAACCAAGCTCAACAAACTGCCACATCTTCTTGAGTGGTGAATGATTTTCCTCTCTTTGTATTTGATGAACCTTCCATACTAATTGTGTGAAAAATAGAAAAGAAAAATTGTTGCTGTGAACTCAAATTAGTGAAACAAGGTGCGTGTATTTATACTACTGAAATTGAAAGAAAAATAGCTATTTAATTATAGATGTTGGTGTCTTGTCTGTTTGGAAAAATAGCTGATTTTTTTACTTTCAGATTGAAATAGAGCCGTTGGGCTCATGTTACACATTTCAAGACACTTTATCTTTCATTTCCATCGGCTGAGATCTCCATCTCTCATTTCTAACGTCTAAGATCTCTATTGTCTAGAATCATCTTCCTCTCTCTATTCTCTAGATATTTTCTATCTCTCTTTTCTCTCTATATCTCTTCTTTTTCCACACTGATCGGCGACGGTGCAAGCTCCTCCCCACGGCGGGAACTTCTCTCTTTGCTCCCCGTCATTGCCAATTGCTGCTGTCTAACCCCCACTCCTCTCTCTCTTTTTCTCTCTCTCTCTCTCCTAGAATGGATCGGCGACGTTGGGCAAGATCGAAGATACGATCGTCGATTCTGAACCAAGGACCACCAGATCTGACTTCAAACGCCACTATTCCAAGTTCGACCCAGAACCCAGGTCTCTGTCTTTTTGTCTGTCATTCTCTCTCTCTCTCGATCCAATTAGTTTTTATCTTTGGTTTTGAAAATGAATTTGGTTCATAATCATTAGGGTCTGATCAAACCCCTTCGTCCTCAATAAAGAAACCCCTTCATCCTCAATGATAGAAACCCTAATGAAGAAATCCCTTTATCTTCTCTTTCTGTCAGATATTTTGTTTTGACTTCATTGTATTGATTTTCTTTTCTTTTTTTTTATAATTTTTTTTCATGAAATTGTTGATATTGAAATTTTTCTAGCTTGCTTCTATGTTTGGAAATTGCTTCTGTTTGAAATTTTGTGGTTTTTGGATGAAAATTGCTTATGTGTTTGGAAAGGATGATAAGAAAGGGAGGAAAAGAGGGACGAAACGGTTGGTTGAAGCTAACTTGGCAACTTTGGCATATTTGACACAATCTTTGGCATTTGCCAAAGATAGCTGCTACTAAAACTTACCATTGGAGGTGGCTTTCTATCACCTGTTATCATAATTTGGCAATAGCAGCTCCTATTGTAACAAACCCAACCCATGATTAACTTGAAATATATGATTAAGAATGCTTAATAAGTAATTAAGATAAAATTTTGAATGAATTGCATGTGTGTTGCATTATTTGTATTTCTATCTGTTTATCGTAGGAAAATCTGTTTGTGTTTCTGTTGTGTTTTGCGAATTGAAGGCCTTATCAGCATTCGATCACGAAATTGACTTGGTTTCTGTGTTATTTGAAATTTTTAGAACCTTATAATAGATTTAATTAAAATTCGATTCAGAACAAATTAAATTAGAATATTTAATGCTCATTTGTTTAATGGTAAGCCTAATTACTTAATTTCCCTAATCAAGCCTATATAAGTCCACTAATTCTAGACCACTTATACACTAAACTATATCTTCTCATCCTTGTGAGCCCAAGCGTGAGAGAGAGAGAGGAGGGGCATTGAGATCAACTAGGGAATTGCTAGAATTTGAAAGGGAAAAGCTTGGAATTCAAGGACTTGGGCTTTGAATCTTAGTGTATTCACCATCTAGAGCATTATTGAACATCTAAGGTAAGATTTCAACCCTTAGACTTGATCAATATGATATCTAACACATGAATTCTAGGGATTTGAGTTGAGTAATGGAAGAATTAAGCTTTAGGAGGTGAATTTGAACCATACCTTTCATGCATGCATTTTCATTACATTTTGAGTTTGAATTTCAAACAGACCTCGCATGCATGTGTCTATATTGGTTTTGATTTGAGAATTTATTAAGTTTCTTACCATTTTATCTAAAGTGATCATGTTTGGAGCAAGTTTGAGTTCATAGCATTGCATACATGTTATATACATGAAAATTTCAAACTTGGGTTGAATAATTGACTTACTCTTGGGCCTTGATTTTGCGAAATGGTTTTGAATTCATGATGTTGACAAGTTTAAACATGTTTTTTCAAGTTTTGGGGCCCAAAGGTTGCATTCTAAGGTTTTGAATTCGAGTTTTGAGCATGGGAGCAAATCTGAAAATTTCAGAATTTTGCTTCTTTGCTCGAGCGACAGAACCTATGCTCAAGCGACTACCCTTTGTTTTTCACTTCAGCTCGAGTGACCAAAAGTTGGCTCGAGCGTAAAATGCATACTCCCAAAAGTTTACAAGTTTTACAGACTGCTCGAGCGACCAGAGTTGCACTCGAGCGACCCTTGAGCGTGTGTCGAGCAGAAAAATTGAGCAACCAGCACTTTTGCAGATTTTACAGACCGCTCGAGTGAAAGAAGTTGTGCTCGAGCGACCACTCACATTTTTGAACCTCCGCTCGAGCAAAAGAAGTTACGCTCAAGCGAAGACCCTATTTTTAGCAAAGTTGAATAAGTGTTTCGAATGACATTTTGACATCCTCATTGCATCGTAGGCATTCTTAAGCCTTAATTAATATATAATAATGAGGATAAGACTTAGAAATACACTAAGAACGAAAAGAGTTAAGTTTAGTGCCTTCCAAACATATGTTTCAATATGTGACTGCTATGTGTTGATATAGGTCACGCGCCATAAACTGTCTGAATTGCCCATTTTTTCTATTTTGCTATCAAAGCCATTTGTAAATAATAACTCTGTAAAGTTATGTTTAACTTTAATTATTTCTGATGATATGAAATGAACGGTGTTTTGAAATGCTATGTTTTATATGAATAAATGATTGTCCAAGTTTCTGAAATGTATTCGTGGCATCCTTAGCATCATATGATATATGTCGCTTTTGTGAGTCATCGGAATGCCTTTATGGCCGTCCCTTTTGTGGATCATCAGAATTCCTTTATGGTCGTTCCTTTATGGGTCATCGGAAATGTCTCAGTACACATGAGTCATCAGAATGCCTTCATGGCCGCCTCTCTACGAGTCATCGGATTTGTTAACACTAATAGATGTACCACGTATGACCTTGAGAAATGTATGAATTGTGAACGTGAATATGACTATGCATATGAATCTGTTTCTGATTTGAAATCTGATTATGTACAAGACCTTGTTTCTGTTACAGACATCATTCATTAAAACCTTTACTCTGTTATTATTCATTGGGCTTCCGCTCATTATTTATATTATGTATGTAGGTGAGCAGGCACGTGACCAGGCCTAAGCTGCTGCCTGAAGAGTTTTGGGTTAGCTAGCCACTGTGCCTTCCGGGGAGGTTCCCATCTAAGAAGTCAAGTTTTGTGAACCATGTTAAGGACGTTTTGTTACTTTTTTACTTTGTTTTTGTTTCTCTGTACATTGGGATAGTCCCTTATGATACTACTTGTATGGTGATGCATGACTATGAAAGTTTGACGTCACATATGTATGTGTGTATGTGTGTATATATTTACATTTTGAAAATCTCTGTCTCATGTATGTCTACATAGCTCAATGAACTATGTATATTATTTATATTAGCTTCCGCAGTCCCTTACTATGTGATAATCTATTCAGAGGCCTTTGGTAATCCAAGGATTACTGGCCGATTATGACGCTAAACTTATAGGGCGAGTTTGGATCGTAACACCAATGGCAAGCCGTTGGAGATGTTACTACTCCAATATGAAATGTTCTTTCGGCTTCCAAGTGAGAAAGTACTTTTTAACAACAAAAAAGAAATAAAAAAGGAATAATTTGCAAAAAGAACTTCATTTTAAATCATACAACGCCTTTTGCCTAAATTTTTCTAAGGGATATTTACACACAAGTTCTGATTTATGAACTTATATTGTATTAAGTTTTATAACTAAGATTTTTTGGACCTTCAAGTTCCATTAAATTTTTAATAGTCGAAATTACCTTTCAAACAATGATTGTTCGTTATTTATGATTATCTATAAAGGAACACGATGATTTGACATTTATTTTGATTTTCAAAACTTTAAAGTATCAACTTTCAAATTAAAAAAAAATAATAATGTACAAAAAAAAATGTTTTTTTTTTTTTTTTGAAAAAATTGAAAAAACTAAATTATTTTTGTGCAAAATTGAAATTTTTGCGTCTATAAAAGAACATGATGATGGAATATTGATGTGCAAAACTAAAAATAAATAAATAAATAAATAACTTTAAAAATGAAAAAAACTGATAATGTTCTCAGTTTTAAAACTAGAAAAACTAATAATGTTCTCGATTTTATTGGATAGTTGAATCAAACTGATAAATAGAAGGGTAAAAACGTTTAATTTCATGCTCTATTTTTTTCCATCAATTAGTGAAATAATTATATAGAATATTACCATGCAAAATTGATAATGTTCTTAGTTTTATTAAATAAGACTTATTGGTTCAAAACATCTTAGATATGACTTGAGCTACCATAAAATTTCTAAATAGGACTTTTAGATAATTAACTCTTTTTTAATCTTATTTTAGATTAAATTATATCGGTAGTCCCTGTATTTTTTTCTTAATATCATTTTGATTTTGATTTTGATTCTTAATTTTAGATTTTGTGTTAATTTGGTTTAATTGATACTATTGATTAAATTTTTTAAAAGAAAATGATCATTGAATTGGTTGAGCTTAACTCATTGAAATGAATAAGTTTACAATTTAGCCTATAAAAGCATAGCACATGCCATTTATGTGTGCATTTTTTCTATCAAGAATACTAACAATTGTAATTTATTAGACTAAATTGAGATAAAATTATAAATTTAGAGTCAAAATTAAGATAATTAAAATTATAAGAATCAAAATGATACAATGATCAAAATATAAGAACGGGTGATGTAATTTATTCTTTATTTTATTTTAAATTTTATTTTTAGAATTTCGTTGTAGAGTTTTAAACGAGTCGAAGCTTCACACTGAAGTTAGTTCAATTTTGGACTTATATTTGTGCATTGTCACACTAGACATAATTTAAATTATTCACATGCCTCAGTGCTTAAACTTTACTTAAGTAATTCCAAAGTGAGTAGTTTACTTTTCCTCTTTCCTAATGGCCCCACTTAGTTTCATAATAATTAGCCTGATTTCATTATTATATCCATAGTACAATTTTAGCTTATAATAAAGATTACTTTGTGATTAATATGATAATCCTACTATGCTTTCGGCTTAATTATGTCTTATCAAAGAAAACACCAAAGATTGTCTACTTAACAACAAATTGTAGTGCCCTTTTACTCGGTTAAAAAAGTACTAACATGCGCATGCGAGTCATGATTCTAGGTGTAATTATAGTCATATTTACTAATCTTCTTACTTAATTACCATCTTTTTATTTTTTAGTCCAACAAATCAACTAATCTAAGAAATTAATCCCACCGTTCACTAACGGAAAAAATTCCATATTGACTGATTTCAAAAAATTGTTTGCACCTAGAAGTTTTGAATCTAAGACCATAGAGGGAGCACACCCAAGCCTAGGCCTCGACCACATTTTGCGAACAGATTCATCAATCGGAGTTCGGACAAGTGCAAGTCATTCTTCCAGTTGCTGAAGAAGGCCACAAATTTTCTATGGACAGATGAATGCGAAGTCCCCCTAGCTGACTTGAAGACGTATTTGACAACCCCACATGTACGAGAAGTATCAACGGTTTGCACCCATAATATATCAGGCAGTTAGAGACCTGAACCCAGTATCTAGCCCTTGGCTATTTTCCCAGTGGGGCATAGATCTGATTGGGCAATTGTCTAAGGCAACTGGAAAGAGAAAATACTTGCTAGTAACTATGGACTACTTTACGAAGTGGGTGGAGGCTAAACTTCTGGCCAAAATTCGAAATGTGGATATAAGGAATTTCATCTAGATGAACATCATTACCAGATTCAGGATCCCAAGAGCCATTATGGCAGACAATGGCACCTAGTTTGACAGCAAAAAGTGTCAACAGTTTGCACCCTTAATATATCAGTCAGTTAGAGACCTGAACCCAGTATCTAGTCCTTGGTTATTTTTCCAGTGAGGCATGGATTTGATTGGGCAATTGCCTAAGGCAATTGGATAAGGAAAATACTTGCTAGTAACTACGGACTACTTTATGAAGTGCGTGGAGGCTAAACTTCTGGCCAAAATCCGAGATGTGTATGTAAGGAATTTCATCTGGAAGAACATCATTACCAGATTCAGGATCCCTAAAGCCATTATGGCAGACAATGGCACCTAGTTTGACAGCAAGTTGATCAAGAACTTCTGCACGAAGTACAAGATCAAGAACTACTACTTAACTCCCAACTTCCCTCAAAGCAATAGCCAAGTCGAGGCCTCCAATAAGACCATCTTGGATGGAATAAAGAAGAGGTTGGAAGCTGCCAAGGGCAAGTTGGTGGAGGAGTTTCCTAATGTTCTATGGGCATATACCACTAGAGATTTGTATTCTTAGAGTCAAAACTCAGGAAGTAGAGAATGGAATGAACGAAGCAGTCCTTGCCCGAGATCTAGACTTGATTGAAAAAAGGAGGGAAAGAGAAACTATTCGGCTAGAGGTATACTAGTAGAGACTTGCCAAGGTATACAACAAGAAAGTGAACTCCAAGGAGTTCCAAATTAAGGACCTCGTCCTAAGGAAAATCGTTGGCAACAAAAAAAATCCCAATGAGGGTAAACTTGGCCCAAACTGGGAAAGACCATACAAAATCATCTCGGTTGCCGGCAACAGTGTATACCAGCTAGAAGATAGTGGCGATAAGAAATTGTCAAGACCATGAAATACCAGCAATCTAAAATTCTTCTATCATTATTTTTTTTTTTTCAAGTTTTAATATGTAATCTAGACGATTTTTTAGTCGACATATTAATGAAATGCTAGTCTGATTTTGTTCTTTACAAAATATTGTTGAAATTCATAACTGTTAGATAAGATAGAAAAGTCTTAAGCCAATGTTCCTAGAGTGAACAAGACAATTAACTTAGAATTGTCATGATGGCAGAGTTGAACTAAGTTAAAGAGATGTTTCAATGAGAAACAAGGCGAAACTGGCCATGATCTGGCTAGTTTGTACGAAAAGCCGAGGTAGATAGTACTCTTGCTGCACTAAGGTTAAACCTTAAGTGTTTTGTTTAGACAAGCTAAATACGATGACTTCGGTCATGGATGTCTAAGTCAAACTTAGACGATACATCCTTAATGTAAACCTAAGTGATACTTAGATTCATATTAGGGGGCAGAGAGCATAAATGAGTCAAACGAATGTGACACTTGTGAAAATTTTCAGAAAATTTGTTATGAGTTGAAGTTATCTGAGATATTTGATAATAGTTCAATCCGAGATGATTTGTTGTCAAGATGTTATACTTATAAGAATTCTTTAAAGGATGGCAAGATTATACAAGATATATGAAAGCAGCATGAAAAAACAAGCATCCAATGCTTAGTCAAAAAACAAACTTGCATTCATAAAAGAAGAACTTGTTTGAGTACATTGGAAGACACTTTCACCTAACAAAAACAGAAATGTTCAAAGAAGATAAAAATTACAACTGAAAAAGAAGAAGGAAAAAAAAGAAAAAAGAAAAATCCTAAGTGCTAGACTCTGGAGTAGTGTTCTTGGTTTGCTTCACAACCTTCCAGCCTCGATGTCGGCTACTATTTCGTCATTGATCTCCTTAAGAGGCTTATCAAGGCTCTTCTCGGCAACAGCGATCTTGACCTTAGAGGTGTCGACCTTATTTAGAGAGGTGTTTTTGGAGACCTCATCCCCATCATCTTTAGTCAGGTCTAGGACCTAATCATTTAGAGTTGGGGACTTTACCCCAGTAGCAACAGCAACATCTTCTTCTTTCTCTTCCTTCTCTTTCTCCTCATCGGATTGGATAAAAGGGGGAGAGGGCACGTTTAGTTAGCCGATGTCCCATAGGGAGGAGTCCTTGGGGACGGAAAGTTTCTTCAAAACAGCCACCCAGCCCGATAGTAACCCTTGTTGCAGACCAAGTTGACTTGTTTCTTGTATTGGTCTCGCATGTCGCCTATCCTTCCGCGTAGGCCTTTTCATCAGCTGTCTTGATCTCCACCTCTTTGGTTTTGAGGGCCCTCTTCAGTGTAATCTCAGCCTCGGTAACCTTTTTTTTAGTAGCCTTGGCAGTAACCCTAATGGCTTTGGCAGGGGCCTCGGCCTTATTTCTGGCAACCTTGGCTGCGCTGACCTTATCTATTAGATTTTTGATCTTGATCTTGGCCTCGGCCTCGTTGAGTTGAGAGAGGAAACTTGCAACCTCCTGCGTCTTCTTGGTCAAGTCTTTCTTCATCAACTCGGCCTTGACCACGTGAGAGTGGGCATGTTGGATGGCCTGTAAGGAAAGAAATAAATTAGCAATATTTTGTTAAGTATGGAAGACAAAATTTGAAAATGGTGATTAAAGGAAGATTACCAGAACAAAGTGCCTCATCATCAAGGCAAAATTTTCGTACTGATTGTACTCGCCGATCTGCTCTATGTCAACTAGAAAAAAAAGGCCCGTGGTTAGTGTAGCACCAACTTCAATGTCTTTGATGGTGCTGTCGCCGACTTTCAGAAGTCTGTCACCCACCTGAATCTCGGGGAGCCTGGCGTCCTTGGGGAGAATGTCCCTCTCTCTTCTAGGTCTGACTGACCTTGACTTCTTTGCAGGTGGGCGTTAGTGGATTCGGTTGAGGCTGGCCTCTTCTTGGCTTCGACCAGTTTGGAGATCAGCATAGAGTCTTCAAGATCCCTCTCCTCATCAAAAGGGACGACTATGACTCTGGCCTTTGCTTTGGCCTTCTTCACCCTCCTTAGTTTTTGAACTAATTGAGGAGAATGGGTAAATTGGACAGTTACGATGTTGGGCAATTCGACGAGTAAGTCTTTAGCGACTGCTGGTTTACAACCCATCTCCTCTGAGGTGGCAGCGATGGTCACTTCGGTGCCAAGTTTAAATGTAGAGAGAGTGAGAGGTGGTTAGCAAGATCGTATGCTGGTGTGTCGGAACCTTAACATTTTTTGCTATACATCCTCCTAGTCGGAGCATTTGTAGGTCGATGATGACGCTAGCATTGAGCTGGCTGAATGTGTAGCGATGGAGCCGAGGTTGACAGCTGGTTTACTGGGTCAGAAGTGGAAGCCTAATCAGTGTGTGGAGAAGACGTTGCTGGTGGAGTTGTTGCAGATGGTGGAGTTCTACTCCTAGATGGGACATCAGGCAGTGAAGACCGATATGTCGTTATGTAGTTAAGCAGAATAGGGGCCTTGTGGTCTTTAATTGGCAAGTCCAGAAGTCGGGTAAGGTCTTGACTTTGGACATACGACTTGCGGAAGGATTTGTTTGGTTGAGAAAGCACTGCAAAAAGAATAAAAAAAAGATAAAACATTAGAATTGGACTAAGTATAGGCAGCAATGTCAAAGATGTAGGGTTTGGGATGACTAAGTTCTTACTCTCATCTTCCCTAAAGACTCCTCGGCCTAAGGGGAAGAGACAGAGTTCATCATCTGGTGCAAACTCCTAGTTGCCCAAAACGATGAGGTAGTCTTCTCCAGTACCCTTGTTGGAGTTTGAAAGGTTGGCTATTAACTTGTAAGCGGTAGACCGGGGTTTGAGATAGTAAGTGTAACCGTTGGTGGATTTAACGCTACACATGGTGTGGTAGTACTGAATGTCGGAAAAGGTGATCCTAGCATTGTGATGATGACATAATTCGGTTATGCCGTTGATAACCCTAAAAGTGTTTATGGCTATTTGTATAGGGTTGAATTTGTAAAAGTGCATCACTTCTCTAAAGAGGATGTTGAGGGGGAATCTGATTCCATCCTCAATGATTGATACCACGAGAAAATGCATGTAGTTTTCCCCGAGCATAATTGAGTCATTCTCACTGACTAGTCTAATCTGGACGTCGACAGGAATGTTGAATTCCAGGCGAAAATACTCTAGTTTGCTAAGGAAATCTACCATCCATTTGAATATCCCTATTACCTTGGCTAAATGATTGGAGGTTTAGGGTATCTGATTTGAGCTCTAAGGTATTTTGGATTGAAGGTTTTGGTGATCTTGTGAAGGTTCTATAAAGCTAGTATTTCAGTTTTCCAACGATTCAAACAACTCATGATCCTAAATCTACAGAGGTGAACAAAGAGTTTGATGGAATAATCTAGAAATAGAAAAAGAAATAGAGGCAAAGATAACACAAATTCAGAAGATGAAGAGAGCAAGAACACATTCAAGACATGAATGAACACAAGTACAAGAAATACAAAGGATCGGGGACGGTGATCCGTGGTAATCCAGTGCCAATGTGGCTTATACAGACAGAAAACATTGAGGCATGCTTGAGAATATGAAGAACATTACAAGATCAAAACTGAAATAAAAGGACTGCGAAACTTACAGATCGCGAGCGGAAGAATGAACGCCAAAATCATGTTCGCAGGGGTCAGACGATGCTCTTAATCAAAATGAATTGGTTGATTGCTCGTCGAAGGTGATGAACATGAGTAGTTGTAGAAAGCTTCAGAGGTTGTTAATGGCAGTTTGAGAGAATTCTAGAGAGAGAGACTCTGAGAAGAGAGAGAACATAGTAAAGGCAAAAGTGAAGAGACGAAAAGAGAGAGGGAAGAGTTTTGTTGAAAAGGTAAAAGGGCAGCAAAACCCTAAATTAATCGCCTAGGGAGAAGTGCTAGTGCTGACGTCAGGTGGCATGGGGTAGAATTAATGAGACACGCCGGATGCGTGACAAGTACGGACCACTTGGGCGATAACACGTGGATGAAACAGTTGGGATAATTATGCGTAACAGCTCATGTGTAGTTGGGATTCTTGGTATTCTTGAACTAATGAGTCATGATCTCGACTAGTAGTGCGATCTCAATTGAGATGTTGGTCTTGGATGAGAAAGAACATGTTGGTTCTTGATTTTTGACGAGTAGACATTTAAGTCCCTATTTCTTGATGCCGACGAGTCATGATCTCAGTCAGAGGAGTATCTCTAGCATGTTGTTTAGCTGCCATGTTAGAAGATCAAATGATATAGGTTCCATCACCGTAGGTTGCCGAGATAATAGAATTTAGGGGGCAATTATGGGGACGTATTTTCGAGGTCGTGTCACGTGGCCGAGGTGTCACGTGGACAAGCCATATTGCGGGATGATTACGATATTACCAAGATATGGTATAGTAATATTAGAATTCGAGATATTTGGATAGAGAAAGTATCCTAGATAAGTGATGCGCTTAGTTCAAATAAGGTTGAGGCTATTAAGTAGTTCATTCATATGTAACTAAGAGTTCAAGATAAGTATTGTGCTTTAGTCCTATGAAGTGAGACTTCTAGGGGACGAGAGCACTGTTTGCTATATAAGTAAGACACCGTCGTGGGTTTAAGGTATGTTTTTACTTGTGCATTGAGTACTTGTTTGATTTCTTTGAGAGATAAGTTGACTGACTTGATCGTTAGAGTGCTCTCAAATGGATGAGTCACTATGGTATTCTTGTCTTATTGTCGGCAAGTGCTTACTTTAATCTATTCATTAACACCTAAAATATTGTTTTAAAATTCAGTTTGTCTTAATCTTTGTTATTGAAGCTTTACACTAAGGCAATTTCATTAAACTATTATGTTATGGACTTTAATATTTGTTGAAGCTAACGCAAATTATTTTTCAATACACAATCCTTTTTAATTCTCTCTCTCTCTCTCTCTCTCTCTCTCTCTCTCTCTCTCTCTCTCTCTCTCTCTCTCTCTTTGAATTTTCATTTCCCCTAGTTTTCTACAATTTTCAACTTATTTGTGGTCAAATTTATTATAGAAGTTCATTTACAAAAGAAATTGCAATTTAATTTGTATAGGGAAACTCGACAAAGTCTTATCCCCTGAGCTCAAAATAGTAAGAACAAAGTTCACTTATTTCATAAGGAGATTAGCTTATGCTAATAATGTTGGTTTCTTCTATTTCTTGGTAAACTTACATTTTAATTGGGCTTAAGAACTGTGTTTCATTGAGCAGGCACAATACTAAGTGCCAAACTTTTTTTCAAACTAGTGATCGCCGCATACACAATGCATGTATAATCATTTGGCAATGCATGTATAATCATTCTTGTTTGATTTTTTTTTTTTTTCTTTTTGGACTAGTAACAAAAGAGAAATCTATTAATGAAAAACAAGTACAAGGGAGTGCAAATCAAAGCCATGACCAATAGAGGCATCATTACAAGGAGAGATCATCCCAATTACGTTGATACTAGTTCCAAATAAGAGTAAACTATCAATATGTCATAATAATTGGATTTAATTTCTATCAAGTTCTATTGAAAGTAAGTCATTTTGCTAAAAATAATTTTTGTAACTATTTTTTATATGTCACTAAAAATTGATAATTAGTACCTTTTTTGTCACGATTTTTATAAATTGTCGCTAAAACTTATAATTAGTGACTTTTTTGTGATGAATTTTTTAAACTATCGCTGAAAGTTAAAAATTAGTAACTTTTTTTGTGACGATTTTTCTAAAACTGTCGTTAAACTTATAATTAGTGACATTTTTTGTAACAATTTTTAACTGTTACTGAAATTTAACAATTAGTGACATTTTCAATATTGTTTGATAGAAAATTCATTAATTATTATAGAACCTATTGAACAATAAGTCCACCTATTAGAACCTACACATAAGTCTGTCTTAAAATAACAGTATCATATTATTTATTAGTATCAGCGATACGATCATATACAGGCTAATACTAGATAATATCAACTGATATATTAATAAATAATGGTATTAAAAATCAAAATCCCAGTACGTAATGGCCCATTAATACCCTAGTTAACACTATCACCTAGGCATAACAACATAAAATAGAAGAAAAAAAAAATCAAAACTAAGGAGATTGTCACTAAGCTAAATAGGAAAAGTGCATCATTATGCTTTGATTATCTTCTTTGAAAATATTGGAAGAATAGTCATGAAGGGTGTTTGATGCACTTTGACCACAACCAACACACACAAAAGAAATAAAGAGAAATGTTAAGAACAACATTTGTATATATGTGTATGATTAAAGAAAGAGAGAGAGCAGTGAGAGCTTCTCTCTTTAGAAAATTTCCGACAGTGCGTTGGCGATGTTTTGACGATCTATTTTACATTTCTAAAGTGTAGATCTAAACTTTTTATATCTAAAATATGGGTTTAGAGTGTTTCCTCTCCAATTTCAGCATAGATTTTTGAATTTTCGACACCCACAATAGTTCCCTCTTCTCCCAAGGCATCTCTTATACCATTGTGGGTGTTTTTTCTCTTCAACTTTAGCTTCTGACGGTGTCCAAAGTAAGACAATGGTGGTGGCGAAGTTGGGTAGTGGCGATGGGGATGAGGTCAGCAGCGACAGTGAGTGTTGATGTAGATCTTACTTGGTTTAAAGTAGATCTAACTTTCCATACCACATATATGAGAAGATCAGTGATTTTTCTTAGATCATACCTTATTTTTTTGGGTAGATTTGTTATTTTTTTGTTGTTTGGTTGTTTGTTTGGCCCTTTAAGGTCTTGTTATTTTTCTTTTCTTGTACGTTGTTTGCTCTATATTAATATATATGCTTTCATATTCTCAATATATATATATATATATATATATGTATGTATGAGTTGAGTAAGCATATATTTGTGAAGCTCATCTATGTACTTGTTTGTCCTTTAAATTAGCAATAAACTTAAAAGAATTGTATAATACTTTTGGTATTAAACAGACATCCTTAGATGACCTTTACATGAATACATTACCATCTTAAAATCTCGGAGTATGAAATTAAAAATAGACCAAGGAACATGGAACATTATATAGCACAAGAAATACTTTAGTGGAACAATTGGGCGTTGGTTTATGCGTGAAAATTCATGTGGGATTAGAGACAATCTTTCTTAAGATCTCCTCTTTAATCTTTCTTGTGATCCTTGTCTTTCGTTGGTTTGATGAAGATTCTAAATTGAACAAACAATATTATTGCACCTTAACTTTATGCTTATATATGATGAAACTAATCTTTGAAGGCCCTACCATTTACTTAGCAACATCTCATCAACAAGATATCTTGTGCAAATCATAATTATTACTTAATAACCCAAAGAAAATATGATTTTGGGAGTATGGAACAGTTTAGTGATGAGGGATTTGTGGGAGCAAAACTGTCTATGAATCATGGGATATGATGTCAACTAAACAAAGAGCACTATGATGTGTAACATGATTTGATTTCATGTGGGTGATACAATAGATGCAATTTATGATAATCTATGGGATTAGCTCAATTGTTCACTTTTATACACTTTCAATTGAGAGATGAAGAGATTAATCTTTACCAAAAGCAATGACTAATTATTTTATTTATTTATTGATAATTCAATGTATCTCCCGCCTAATTTAATCCAATTGATTTTGAGTTAACTCATATCTGAACAATTGAGAAATAATTGTTGGAAATGGTTATTTTTTCCTCAAGTTTGGTCTATTTTTTAGGTGGGTCCCGAGTGTCAATTTACTCGGGTCAAAGTGGTAACGCGTTCTATGCCGCGTTGTGATTCACGTGGTATATTTGGTTGCTCAAAACCATTACCGAGTGAATAGGAAATTGAAGCCAAAGTGTGCTCCATGGAAATGGAGTTTTGGTGGAAATTCCTTAAGGTTGTAAATTGGCTTGTCCCACATTGTTTTGATGGGAGGTTTTGAAAGGGTTTATAAGGCTTAGGGTGAGATACTTGGGGTGTGCCCCAAGGGGTACCCAAGTGTTTTAGAGGGAGAGGTTATGGGCAAAATGGGCTAGACCCATTAGACCCAAAAATCACCACACGCGCGCGCGCGCCGCCGCCGTCCGGGCGGGCTGGGCGCGGGTGCGTGGTTGGGTTGGGCTTCTAATCTTTTTGGGCCAAAAACATTTGAATTTAATTTTATTTTTTAGCCCTTCCCGGTTTCAAACAGAAATAAACTGTTTTGGAATTAGTGCACACCCAAACAGGGCCCTTCCCGGTTTCAAACAGAAATAAACTGTTGTGGAATTAATGCACACCCAAACAGGGCCCTTCCCGTTTTACTATCTGTTTGAATTGATTCAAATCTGTTTGAATTCAAAACCCAACAGGTATGATACCTGTTCAATTCAAAACCAAGAGCTACATACCTGTTTAATTCAAAATGAAGAGCCACCTTCACATCTATAAATAGGACCACCCTCATTTGATGTTTGCATTCAGAAATTTCGTATTTCACTTCTGTTTTCTATTCTTCATCTTGCTGCATTTTATTTTCAAAAGAAAGAGTGTAAACACTTAGTGTGTTCGTAAGGCAAACAATTAGTAGTGCTGCTATTGTTTGTGGAAGATCATTTCATCCTGGGAGATAGACGTCCGAATTCTGAAAGTACCGTGGAGAGGACGAATCTGTCTTAAGGACACAGTGTTAAACACTGGACTTGATCAGAAAAATAATTCGAAAAAATTAAATCAAGTAAGTTATTTAATTACTTTCAGTGTTGTTTTTATTTGTTCATTTATTCAGATTTTAATTTTGTTTTTGTAACAAAATAAAATCTGTTTGTTTTTTATTTATTTATTTTTATTTCGAGTTTGATTTTTGTAATCAAACATATTCTCTCCTTTTTCTCTATTTCTTTTATTCTGGTTGTTGTTTTGTACACAACAGAATTAAATCCTTTTAAATACGGTGAAGATTGTCATACAATCTTAAGACAGAATCCTTTTTGGGTATCTTCATTGTATTTAATTTTCTGTGTTTTCAAATTAATATTCTGGTTGGAAAAACAAATAGTGATTTATGCTATTTGACAGATAGTAGTAATATACTGTCTCTTTTCTTTGACAACTACTAGTAGTACGATACTGGTGTCATTAACAATTCAGAATATTATTTGGTATTACAGAAAATTCTTGTGATATTTTATTTTTCAAGTTTTAGTAACAAGGAAAATAAAATTATTTTGTTGTTATAATTATTTTCTGGTTTTAGTAACTAGAAAATTAATTTGTGTTTTAATATTTTCTGATTTTTGTAATCAGAGATTATGGCTACTACAACTGAAACTGCATCTGGCAGTGGTACTCCTATTGTTACACCTACATCGGTCCCTATCCAGAACCATGTTCATGTACCAATCAATCATGGAGAAAAACCGGAAAAATTTAATGGTACCGAGTTTAAGAGATGGCAGCAGAAGATGCTGTTCTATCTTACAACTCTTAATTTGGCCCGGTTTCTCCATGAAGAGGCTCCAGCACTTAAAGAGGGTGAAAGTGATCGGCAAGTTGTTGCCGCTGTAGATGCTTGGAAACATTCAGATTTCCTGTGCAGAAACTACATCCTAAATGGCCTTGACAATATGCTGTATAATGTATACAGTCCTCTGAAAACAGCAAAAGAATTGTGGGATTCTTTGGAGAAGAAATACAAGACAGAAGATGCCGGCACGAAGAAATTTGTCGTCGGTAAATTTCTGGACTTTGTTATGGTAGACTCCCAAACGGTAATATCTCAAGTTCAAAGTTTTCAAATAATTTTGCATGATATTCATTCAGAAGGTATGTCTCTTAGCGAGTCATTCCAAGTCGCTGCTTTAGTGGAAAAGTTACCACCGGCTTGGAAAGATTTCAAAAATTATTTAAAACATAAACGCAAAGAGATGACTATGGATGAATTGATTGTAAGGTTAAGAATTGAAGAAGATAACCGAAAGGCTGAAAAGAGGAATGGGAAAAATCCCATTGAGTCCAAGGCAAATGTGGTTGAACAAGTTCATAAACCACATAACAAAAAGAGAAAGTTTACTGGAGATGGTCCTAAACAAGGCGATAGTAGCAAGAAGTTCAAAGGAAAATGCTATAACTGTGGCAAAACTGGACATCGAGCTTCTGACTGCCGCCGCCCTAAAAAGAATCATGGTAGTACAAGTAAGAAGACCACCAATCAGGCCAATGTAACAGAATTGGATTACATCTCTGACGGAGTGAATGACATCAACCTTTCTGCTGTGGTGTCTGAGGCTAACTTGGTTGGAAATCCCAAAGAGTGGTGGGTTGACACTGGAGCAACTCGTCACATATGTGCGGACAAGAAGATGTTCACTACCTACAATGAGGCTGCAAATGGTGAACAACTTTTCATGGGAAATTCTTCTACTTCTGCTGTGGCTGGACAAGGGAAAGTAATCTTGAAGATGACATCAGGGAAAAAACTGACCCTCAACAACGTACTACATGTACCTGACATCCGGAAGAATTTAGTTTCTGGGTCTTTGTTAAGTAAAAATGGTTTTAGGCTTGTATTTGAGTCTGATAAGTTTGTATTAACAAAGAGTGGTATGTATGTTGGTAAGGGATACATGAGTGATGGTCTCTTTAAGTTAAATGTAATGACAGTTGTACCAAAAGTTGCTATGAATAAGAATAACACATCTTTTGTTTATATTCTTGAGTCAAATTTATGGCATGGTAGATTAGGACATGTGAATTTTGATGCTTTGCGTAGATTAATTGGTTTAGATTATATACCAAAGTTTGAAATTAATCCTAATCATAAATGTGAAATTTGTGTAGAAGCGAAACTAACTAAGGCTCCATTTAAATCGGTTGAAAGAAAAACCGAACCTCTAGAATTAATTCACACTGATGTATGTGATTTAAAGTTTATTCAAACTAGAGGTGGCAAAAAGTATTTCATAACATTTATCGATGATTGCACAAGATATTGTTATGTTTATTTACTTAGAAGTAAAGATGAAGCCTTAGAAATGTTTAAACTCTACAAAACAGAAGTTGAAAATCAACTTGGTAAAACCATTAAAATGGTTAGAAGTGATAGGGGTGGTGAATATGATGCACCATTAAATGAATTTTGTGCACAACATGGCATTATTCACCAAACTACAGCCCCTTATTCTCCACAGCAAAATGGAATTGCTGAAAGGAAGAATAGAACTCTAAAAGAAATGATGAATGCCATGTTACTAAGTTCAGGCTTACCACAGAACTTGTGGGGGGAAGCAATATTGTCTGCTAATTATGTTCTTAATAGAATACCCCACAAGAAAACCAAAAGCATTCCTTATGAATTGTGGAAAGGTCGACCACCTTCCTACAAATACTTAAAAGTGTGGGGGTGTTTGGCAAAAGTTGAAGTACCTGTTCCTAAAAAGACTAAAATTGGACCAAAAACAGTAGATTGTGTGTTTATTGGTTATGCTCAGAATAGTAGTGCATATCGGTTTCTGACTTATAAATCAGATATACCTGATATAAATGTGAACACTATTATAGAGTCAAGGAATGTTGTGTTTTTTGAACATGTCTTTCCTTACAAGAAAGGACAGGAATTAAGTTCACAGAAAAGAACTTATGATTGTACACAAAGTCAAGAGACTAATGACAATCAAACACAAGAGACTAGTAATAGTCTCGACCAACAGGATTTAACTAATGATGAACCAAGACGAAGTAAAAGAGCGAGAACATCAAAATCCTTTGGTCCAGATTTTCTGACATACTTGTTAGAAAATGAACCTCAAAGCTTTAAGGCAGCAATGACAGGTCCTGAAGCACCTTTGTGGAAAGAGGCTGTTAATAATGAAATTGAATCCATTATGCAAAATCATACTTGGGAATTGGTGGATCTTCCACCAGGTTCTAAACCTCTTGGATATAAATGGATATTCAAGAGAAAAATGAAAGCAGATGGTTCAATTGACAAGTATAAAGCAAGACTTGTTGTTAAAGGTTACAGACAAAAGGAAGGTCTGGACTATTTTGACACATATTCCCCTGTGACAAGAATAACATCCATTCGCATGCTTATTGCTATAGCAGCGTTGTTTAATTTAGAAATACATCAAATGGATGTTAAGACAGCTTTCTTAAACGGTGATCTAAATGAAGAGATCTATATGGAACAACCCGAAGGGTTTGTAGTATCAGGACAAGAAAAGAAAGTTTGTCGACTTGTAAAATCCCTTTATGGATTAAAACAAGCACCTAAGCAATGGCATGAAAAATTTGATCATGCAATGCTTACTAATGGGTTTAAGATAAACGAATGTGACAAATGCGTCTATGTTAAAAACACTGACCAAGGATATGTCATAGTTTGTCTTTATGTGGATGACATGCTTATCATTGGAAGCAGTCAAAACATGATCAAATCAACTAAGCAGATGCTTAACAAAAGATTTGATATGAAAGATATGGGGGTCGCAGATGTTATATTAGGAATGAAAATTACTAAAACATCTGACGGATATGCATTATCTCAATCTCATTATATTGAGAAAATTCTTGATAAATTTATCAAGGATGATTTGAATTTAGCTAGAACACCTGTAGACATCAGTCTTTATTTATCAAAAAATAAAGGTGATGCAGTGTCTCAGTTAAAATACTCCCAAATCATTGGAAGCCTAATGTACCTAATGAATTGTACTCGTCCTGATATAGCTTATGCTATCAGTAAATTGAGTAGGTACACTAGTAACCCTGGAGAAGACCATTGGAAAGCGATCATTCGAGTTCTTAGATATCTAAGATTTACTCGTGATCATGGTTTGAACTTTACTCGATATCCAGCAGTACTTGAAGGTTATTGTGATGCCAATTGGATATCGGATACTAAAGATTCAAAATCCACTAGTGGATATGTCTTTACTCTAGGAGGCGCTGCTGTTTCTTGGAAGTCCACGAAACAAACGTGCATCACACGATCCACAATGGAATCTGAGTTCATTGCTTTAGACAAAGCAGGTGAAGAAGCAGAATGGCTTCGTCACTTCTTAGAAGACATTCCAATGTGGCCCAAACCTGTGCCAGCTATTTGCATTCATTGTGATAGTCAATCTGCAATAAGGAGGGCACAGAATCACATGTATAACGGTAAGTCACGACATATACGTCGTCGACATAATACCGTAAGGCAATTGTTGTCAAACGGAATAATCTCAATAGATTATATAAAATCTAAAGAGAATATTGCGGATCCGTTAACAAAAGGTTTGACAAAAGAGCTAGTGTATAGTTCATCGAAGGGGATGGGATTAAAGCCTATTACATAAGAGTCGTCATAATGGTAACCCTACTTATATGACTGGAGATCCCAAGAACTAAGTTCAAAGGGACAACTAAGTTATGTATGGCTCGCCAGAAATCACCAAGGGATTAAAATTCCTACCCATTCCTATGGTGAGAGTGATATCTGCAACATATGTTGTCTGCAGGGGTATAAGGATAAGCTTTGCTTTTAATGATTACTTATATCTTGATTAAGGCATAAAATCAAGACGAGTATAAAGAGATACTCACAATAAGAATCACCTATATGAGTGTTGAACTGGGGCCGGTTCTATGAGAATGCAAAGGCTAAATTCTCTAGAAACACTTATGAAAACCAGGCGCGTTCAAGGCCAAAATGAACACAACAGTGAGAACCACGATGTGTTAGAAGATATTTTGTGTGAAATCTATTGTCTTGGCTTACACAAACGGCTGAACAATTCAAGGCATCGCGTCCATTGGTTAGCCAGTAAGTCCGATAGGTTATCACTAGGGAAGGTTCAAAGCCGAAAACTACCTATCCTGATGCAAGATATTTTCGACTTATACTCTTTCGTTAAGTCTGCATATTGTTACATTTCCGTTGTCATCAAATTCCATTCATGTGGGGGATTGTTGGAAATGGTTACTTTTTCCTCAAGTTTGGTCTATTTTTTAGGTGGGCCCCGAGTGTCAATTTACTCGGGTCAAAGTGGTAACGCGTTCTATGCCGCGTTGTGATTCACGTGGTATATTTGGTTGCTCAAAACCATTACCGAGTGAATAGGAAATTGAAGCCAAAGTGTGCTCCATGGAAATGGAGTTTTGGTGGAAATTCCTTAAGGTTGTAAATTGGCTTGTCCCACATTGTTTTGGTGGGAGGTTTTGAAAGGGTTTATAAGGCTTAGGGTGAGATACTTGGGGTGTGCCCCAAGGGGTACCCAAGTGTTTTAGAGGGAGAGGTTATGGGCAAAATGGGCTAGACCCATTGGACCCAAAAATCACCACACACGCGCGCGCGCGCCGCCGCCGCCGTCCGTCCGGTCGGGCTGGGCGCGGGTGCGTGGTTGGGTTGGGCTTCTAATCTTTTTGGGCCAAAAACATTTGAATTTAATTTTATTTTTTATTAAAATAAAATCCATAATTCAAATTAAATTGGTTTGGATTATTTGTTCATCCAAACAGGGCCCTTCCCGGTTTCAAACAGAAATAAACTGTTTTGGAATTAGTGCACACCCAAACAGGGCCCTTCCCGGTTTCAAACAGAAATAAACTGTTTTGGAATTAATGCACACCCAAACAGGGCCCTTCCCGTTTTACTATCTGTTTGAATTGATTCAAATCTGTTTGAATTCAAAACCCAACAGGTATGATACCTGTTCAATTCAAAACCAAGAGTTACATACCTGTTTAATTCAAAATGAAGAGCCACCTTCACATCTATAAATAGGACCACCCTCATTTGATGTTTGCATTCAGAAATTTCGTATTTCACTTCTGTTTTCTATTCTTCATCTTGCTGCATTTTATTTTCAAAAGAAAGAGTGTAAACACTTAGTGTGTTCGTAAGGCAAACAATTAGTAGTGCTGCTATTGTTTGTGGAAGATCATTTCATCCTGGGAGATAGACGTCCGAATTCTGAAAGCACCGTGGAGAGGACGAATCTGTCTTAAGGACACAGTGTTAAACACTGGACTTGATCAGAAAAATAATTCGAAGAAATTAAATCAAGTAAGTTATTTAATTACTTTCAGTGTTGTTTTTATTTGTTCATTTATTCAGATTTTAATTTTGTTTTCGTAACAAAATAAAATCTGTTTGTTTTTTATTTATTTATTTTTATTTCGAGTTTGATTTTTGTAATCAAACATATTCTCTCCTTTTTCTCTATTTCTTTTATTCTGGTTGTTGTTTTGTACACAACAGAATTAAATCCTTTTAAATACGGTGAAGATTGTCATACAATAATTTCTAGAGGCCTAACGATCGGCCAAACCTCCAATGAACCTTAGGAGATTAAAATTTGAGATCTTGAATCTTATTCTCAAGTTTTTATCGCTCAATCAAACCTTCCAATGTTTTATTTGTTCCTATTAGGGGACCTTTCTTTAATTTTTTATTTGATGTTGAACTTTCTTACATAATTAACTATTTTTTAATGTAATTCTTTTGATATTTGAAAATATTCTTTTATCAATTTACAAAAGGAAAAAAAGGTAAAGGTATATAGGCATGGGGAAGTCTTTAATATTAATGGATGCAACGCACCCTTCAAGTGATGCCTAACGCTATTAAAAAATTTCAATAAGGTTGCATTATGAAAATAATGTTCTAAGGGTAAAGTAAGCATAAATGTGTCATGTATAATTTATAACATATATAAAAAGAGGAAATCAGCATGAATCTAACACAAGATGACAAACGTGTCTACAGCCTAATTGCCCTCCATATTGTGATTTATTACCCTTCCTGCCATTTTGTTGGTTGCTCATTATTTATTATTTACTTATTGATAAATTATTCTACCAGTATCTATAGTTTGATTCTTATGTCATTTTGATCCTTAAATTTTTAATTGTGATACATTTGATTATAAATTTTGAATCTTGTTTTAAATAAGGACAATTGAAGATATCATTGCTCAATTTAAAAGGCAAAGTCATCAATATAATAAAATATAAACTAATTTGATAAAAATAAATGTCAAAAAATATTTTTGAATTTTTAAAAATTATTTCTACCCACTAAAGATAAAATTATGTAAAATTGATAAATTTTTTAGACATTTATTTATTTATTTATTTATTTTACCAAATTAATGTTTATTATGTGTTTGGATGATAATTAAATTAGTTTCTATTTTTCCAAAAGTCAAATATAGTGACAACTTTGATATCATTATTAACCCAATCCATTAAATTAAAAAAGTCAAAACTAAAAACATTTTCCAAATAAGGACAATTGAAGATAATATTACTCAATTTCAAGGACAAAGTCGTCAATGTAATAAAACATAAACTAATTTGATAAAAATAAATGTTAAAAAATATTTTTGAATTTTTTAAAATTATTTCTACTCACTAAAGATAAAATTATGTAAAATATAAACTAATTTGATAAAAATAAATGTAAAATTATGAAAAATTATGTAAAATTGATAAAATTATGCTATACATAGCAAAGCATATAGGTTTCTGATAGTAGAGCCTAATGGTTCAGTGGAAACAAATACCATCATTGAATCACGTGATGCGGTATTTTATGAAAATCATTTCACGACCATTCCAAGGTTGAATTCCAATCAAGGAAATGAATCAACTCCTTTGATTTCTACAGAGGAAAGTGAACGACATGAACCTATTGAGACTAATGAATCTAATGAGCCTTTTGAGCTAAGGAGAAGTAAGAGGGCTAGGACTGAGAAGTCATTTGGCCCTGATTTCATTGTTTACCTTGTAGAAAGAACTAGAAAAGCTTATTATAAGCAAACAATGATTTCTTTGAATATGAATTCAGATCCATTAAACTTTGAGGAAGCTATGAAGTCTCAAGATGTTGCATTCTAGAAAGAAGCAATAAACGATGAGATGGATTCTATCATGGGTAACAATACTTGGATACTTGCTGATTTGCCACCTGGATCCAAACCCATTGGTTATAAATGGATTTTCAAAAGGAAAATGAAAGTTGATGGCACAATTGACAAGTTCAAAGGAAGATTAGTTACTAAGGGTTTTACTCAAAAGGAGGGTATTGATTATTTTGATACATATGTGCCGGTGGCTAGAATCGCCACCATTCGAGTGTTGATTGCCTTAGCCTCAATCTATAAGCTTGAAATCTAGCAGATGGATGTTAAGACCGCTTTTCTAAATGGAGAGTTAGATAAAGAAATCTACATGCAACAACCGAAAAGATTTGTTGTAAAGGGTCAAGAGCACAAAGTGTGTAAACTCGTGAAGTCACTATATGGACTGAAACAAGCTCCAAAACAGTGGCAAGAGAAATTTGACAAAGTAATAGTGTCAAATGGTTTTAGGATACATGAATCTGATAAGTGTGTGTACAGTAAGTTTACTGGAAATAGAGGTGTAATCATATGTCTATATGTAGATGACATGCTTATTTTTGGTAATGACATGCTTATTTTTGGTACTGACAATGGTGTCATTGAAAGTACTAAAAGTTTCTTGTTGTCTAGTTTCAGTATGAAAAACATAGGCTTGGCTGATGTAATTTTTGGTATTAAGATCAAACGAGTGGACAATAATTTGATTCTAACCCAATCGCACTATATTGAGAAAATTCTTAAAGAAATTTAATCAATCTAATTGTACACCCATGTCTACACCTTTTGATTCAAATTTGAAATTGTATCCTAATACTGAAAGAGCTGTTGATCAGCTAGAATACTCAAGAGTAATAAATAGCCTAATGTATGCCATGACTTGCACTAGACCTGATATTGCTTTTGCAGTGGAAAAACTTAGTAGATACACTAGTAATCCCAGTAGTGTGCATTGGCATGCTGTTAACCGAGTACTTAGGTACTTGAGGAAAACAATAGACTATGTAATAGTCTATAATGGCTATCTAGCAGTGCTGGAAGGATTCACAGATGCTGGTTGGATAACTGATCGTGAATATCACTCGTCCACGAGTGGTTGGATTTTTACTCTTGGAGGAGAAGCTATCCCCTGGGGTTCTAAGAAACAAACATGCATAACAGACTCAACCATGGTGTCAGAGTTTGTAGGGTTGGCTTCTTATAGCAAAGAGGCAGAATGGCTAAAGAATCTCTTGTTAGAGATTAAGATATGGCCAAAACCTATGCCACTAATATCTTTGCATTGTGATAGTGAAGCAACTCTATCACGGGCCTATAGCCATGTCTATAATGGAAAGTCTAGACATATAAAACTGAAACATAGCTGTGTCAGGCAATTAATCACAAAAGATGTGATTACCATTAGTTATGTAAAGTCAGGTGAAAACTTGGCTGACCCCTTAACAAAGGGACTTGCAGGGGATTTGGTGTGGAAAACATCAAAGGAGATGGGTCTCAAGCCCACTTAACATAATCACTCCTGGTGGAAACTCGACTCAATGCTTGAAGAAATATCAAGTCTTGAGTTCAATGAGCCCAAGTACACTATATGTCGTGATTGCAAGCACTTAGTTTTATTTCATTTTCATCCCAAGGTTGAAGTGCTTGGTACCTGTAATGTGAAAAGAAGAGGATGAGTTAGCAAACTCTTAATAAGCTTACAACTAGATTGTTAGGATATTGTAAATTACAGAGGTACTCTTAGTAAGCTTACCTATGTGAGTGTAAGAGGTGGTGCTGCTTCCTGTGAGTCCAAAGGCTTGACTTTAGAGCGCTCATGAAACAGGATATAGACACAAGGCCAATCCACATGTCGGTTTGTTTGAATACTTGAGGTAACCTGTACCGTGCATGAGACATGTTCGGTTAGTCGTATGAGATCGCTAGTTCAAAAACAAGTCTACTATGCCATCTTGACTAACTTTGAGATGTCTTCACTAAGTGAATGATTCAAATCGTAAGATATCTTCACCTATGCATAAGGCTGCCAAGTGAACCAAGAGTCATCATCTGGAATTTTGAAAATGGTGGGGGAATGTTGGGGAATTTTCAAAATGGTTTTTAAAATTTATAGTTTAATATTTAGGTGTTTTCAAAACCTTCCTTGTTTTTCTTTGTAAAGCATTAATTAAGCTTGGGGACTTTGTCCCACATTGGAAAGAGAGCAAAACATGGAGCACTTAATAAAATGCTACATGGAATATTTTTTTGAATATAGAATTATGGGATGAAAACTAGTGTGCATGCACCCACACCGCAAGGATGGTGCTTTGCACCATCCACACACGCATGCGTGGCGTGGACAGTGGGCTGTGTGGCGTTTAATGGCGCACTTTGCACTTAGCATAGAGGCGCCACGAGGGCACTTTCCTATTTGCATCGGACAAGTTGGAGCGATGATGTGGAATACAATCAGCTCTACGTGGCAGTGACGTGTCGTCCGTTGGCGATAAGTCAACCAACTGATCAAACGGTTGTGTGTCCGATGTGAAGCGGATTGATCATAGTCGTTGATTGGAGATGCGCGCGATCTTACGGATGAGATGACACCCGATCGTGATTATGTGTGATTAGTCAAGGCATCTAATCGGTGTCAGAATGATCTGCACCATAGATCGTCGATCCAACGGTCAGATCTGATCGGATGCGATCAAGAAACATAACCATTCGATCAGATCCATCAAGGCCTATAAATAGGCTACGAATTCAGCCATTTCATTCAATTCAGAATTCATTCCTAGAATTCTCTCTCTCTCTTTCCCTCTTGATTTTGAATTTTCGATTAAGAGTTTCTTAAGCAAATTTCTATTTATCTTATTGATAATCAAGTTCTGCAAATTTGATTATCAGTGTCTCGGTTTCTTGATTATATCAAGAGTGTTCTAATCTATTGTCGTCAGTGCAGACGCCGATAAACTAGATCTTTAGATCAGGCTTCATTATATCCTGAAGCCAAATTTGTTGTAACCCCCTGCACACCTTTTGGTGGGTACAAATATTGTGTTTAGGAAAGCGACTTAGTAACGCGACTTGAAGCACTAATTTTCTGTTCTATATAGACAAGATCATTGCCAAATTTTAAAGACCCGAAGACCACCATTTGAAGAATTCAAGACCCTTTGTTCCAACACAAGATACTTAAAAACCAAGAATTTACCCATAAAAATAAAATAAAATAAAAAATTGATGGATAAATTATGGATTCATAAATTTGGATTTATAGTATTTTTGTTTCTATAATATATAATAAATTTTTCAAAAATGTTAGAGATCTATAGTTTGGTATAATGATATAATAAGAGTTGGACCTTTTATCATTGGATGTGTAATAAATTAAAAGTCGACACCTATTATATTACATCATTGTCGGTCAGAGTTTGGAAAATAATGTTGATTTTTAATTTCCTCTTTCAAACAGTGTTCATTATCAAAATGGTCTTATTCAAGTGAGTAAAAAATTTTATTTTGTGATTAGCTCCATTTCTAATGCCCATGAAGTTGAAGAAGAGCCTTAGACAATGTTAGTTAACAATTAAACAATAACTTATATGACTTTTTTGTGTCTAAGATTGCATGTCTTTCATTTGTTTGCTTCATAGTGTTTTTGTTGTGATTTATATATGGGTTATAGATTTATAACAATTGAATATGCTTGTGTTTGTAAATATATTTATACAAGAAATTATAAGCATGTTTAGTTTATCTCTCAAAATATGTTTTTGGAGCAAAAAAAATTCAACATGTTTAGTTGAAAATTTTAGAGAAAAAAATTTCAAAATCATTTTTCTCTTTACTGCACATCAATCAATTACTTTTTGTGACAACCCTCACCACTGTTTACTGCTAAACTGAGACTAAGCATGTTAATTGACTGATTGACTGAAAATCTGAACTGATTGATTGAGTATATGAGTTTAATTTCATTTCTCTCTGTTTGACTGGTAAATTATCTGTTCATGTTCTGTGTTTAAACTGCGAATTGAAGGCCTTATCGGCGGCCGAATCAGAAATTGATTAATATTTTATGATCATTAGAAATTATGTGATTTAATGGTATATTTATTTAAAATGCGATTTGGTATGATTAAATTAGATTAAAATAAGCTAGATTACAAGAGTTGGCCCTTTTTATCAATTTGCCACCTAGTGGATTAATCTAGGCAACTCCTCTTCACTTCATACACTCTTGACTAAACATTTCATCAGCCCATTTTGAGAGTCACAACCGACTAGAGAGAGAGGGTAGGAGAAAATCTTGAGTTCTTGAGAATTGGCTTGGAGATTGAGAGAAATTGAAGGGATTCTTGCATATTTGTGCTTCTACACTTGAATTGAAGACATAAGGTAGAGAAATCACTCTCTTAATTGTGTATCTAAGTTGTATCTAGCATGGATCATGGTAGTTTAGAGAGCTAAGTCTAGAATTGGCTCTAGTATGTTGTATTGTAGCTCAAATCATGCATGCATATTTACATTGTTGAGTTTGGAGGTTGGATTTCATGGGAATCTTGCATGCATGTTCATGTTTGTGTTAAAATCCATGAATTCATCTTGTCTTTGAAGAAATTGACTCACTTGAGCATGTATTTGAAGCTTCAAAGTTGATTTAACTCATGCATGTTGCATTGAGGTCATGTTCATGAAATTTGGTTTGAAATTGGGTTTAATTGAACTACCTTTGGGCTTTGATTTTACAAATTGAGCTTCGAATCATGTTATATTATGAGTTTACAAGAGTTTTCCAGAAAATTGGCCCAAGAGGATCGAATTTGGTGTTTTAAAACTTGGTTTTGAGCTTGAGGTTCGAATCTGGAATTTCCAGAATTTGGACTTCCACTCGAGCGGGGTTACTGGTGCTCGAGCGGGAAAATCGTGTTCCTAGCACTTTCATTTGTTTTACAGTACGCTCGAGCAGAAGAATGTACGCTCGAGCGGGGAGTTGTGTCACACGCTCGAGTGGATGTCGAGCGCCCATTGAGCGTATTTTCACCCATCCAGTACTTTTGTCACGTTTTGCAGACCGCTCGAGCGGGAAGGGTTACGCTCGAGCGGGGAAACCCACGCTCGAGCGAGACCTCTGTTTTCTGAAAATTCTGAAAATGTTTTCTAAGTGCATCTTTGCATCCTCATTCCATTCTAGGCATTCTTAGGCCTAGTTTAAGGCATCTTAATGAGGATATTGATGTAGAACCACACCAAGTCAAGATAGGGATTAAGTTATTATTTTTCTAACTGTGTAGCTTACTGTGTGTTCACTCTGTAACTGTGTAGGGTTGGCATCCGAGGACGCGTACTAGCTTATCTGTAGCCCAGAACTCTGTGAGTAACAATGTTGTAAAGATTTGTTCGAAAATGAATATTTTCTGAATGATCAACTGAACTGTTTTCTGAACTATTTACTGTTAACTAAATGAATGTTTGTCCTCTATTCTGAACTGTATTGTGGCATCCTTACCAACTACTGTTACTGTTACTGCTACTGTTACAGAGATCTCTGTCAGTTCCTATCTTGGAACTTCTGTTTACTGTTACGATGGCCATCATTGACTATTCAGTCTTTTAGACCTACTGTTTACTGTACTGTTCTGCCAATGGATGTACCACATATGACTGTTATGACTGAATGATTGATATACTGATTCAATGAACTGTTTTCGTTACTGTAAGGACATTCATTCTTAACCTCTTTACACATTATGTTATTCACTGGGTTTTAGCTCACTGCTCATATATATATGTAGGTGTACAGGCACCAGACCGTTGCTAGGAGCGTCAGGCTAAGCTCTCGTTTTATCAAAGCCAACCACTGTGCCTCACTGCGAGGTTCCAAGTCCTTCAAGCCGGGACTTTTGGGGTGTTTTAGTTTCTTCCTTTTTGTATCTGTTTTGTGATTGCCGTATAGACTGAATAATGTTGTACTATACTGTTCTAATAGGGATTAAGTCCCTGTCCTGAATGATTGTATATATTGTACATGCTGTTTTGGTACTGACTGTATACATATATGAAAAGTCATTTGCATGCAGACTGTCACAGCTCATTGGACAACTTTAATTACTGTATTGGCTTCCGCCAGCCCTTGTACTCTGTATTACTGTTCTACTGTTAAGCAGGCCTTCGGTAATCTCGAATTACTGGCCAGTTACGGTGCTAAACCCATAGGAGCGGGTTTGGGTCGTAACACTTTTTCTCTGTCCTCTCTCATTCTTAATCACTTATTATCTCATACTCATCTATTCAACTATAAAAAAAATATCAAATCATCCAAAATTCCAAAACTCCAAAACTATTTTCAAAATATATAACCAAACAAATTTTCAAATTTTCTAAACTCTCTCCCAAAAAATTATTTTTGAAATAATATCTTCTTTGAAACATAGCCACCTGTGTTGAGTATACATGTTGGCTCAGCCAACCAAAAGTCACCATGTTTTTCTACTAAAGTTACCATTGTTCGGTACACATATGTTTAGATATTTGGTTTTTAGTTAATATATTTTGTAAAAAACAAGGGGTGGTTTGGCTTGTTTTTAGGGGAAAAAAAATTATTAGAATTTTGAAATTAATTTGATAAAAATAAATATCAAAAAAAATATTGTTAAAAAATAAATTTAAAAAAAAATTGAAATAAGCTTTTAAAAATCAAATCAAACATGGGCAAAGTGAATATGCATAGGCTGGATTTATTTGGTTCTAATATTTTTTTGAGTGGTTAACACAATGAAGAAATTAGTAAGGGTATGTTTGGTAACGTTTACGTTTTTAGTTAATATTTACAAAAATTTTATAAACTGATTTTTGTTTATTTTTAGAAAAACATAAATTACAAACGCGTTTGGTAATTGACAAAACATTTAAAAAAATTTAAAAACATAAAAAAGAGTGAGAAATGGCAAGTGGTGGCGCAAGACGGTGGTAGAAAGTGGTGACGGTGGGTGGGTGGGTGGTGGCGGGTGGGTAGTGGTGGTAGGTGGATGGGTGACAGTGGCGGGTGGTGGGTGGTAGCGAGTGGATGGTGGTGGTGGTGGTTGTGGTGGCGGATGGTGGCAGGTAGATGGCGGGTGATGGTGGTAGGTGGGTGGATGACGGTGGCAGGTGGTGGGTGGTAGCGAGTAGGTGGTGGCGGCAGCGGGTGGTGGCGGCGGGTGGTGGCAGGTGGGTGGCAGATGGCGGGTGGTGATGGTGGGTGGGTGGGTGATGGTGGCGGGTGGTGGGTGGTAGCGAGTGAGTGGTGGTGGCAAGTAGGTAGCGCGTGGTGGTGGCGGGCGGTGGATGATAGTGGCGGGTGGATGGAAGGTGGGTGGTGGTGGTGGTGGTGGTGGTGGCTAGGGTTGGGTGGTGGTGGCGAGTGGGTAGCAGGTGGGTGGTGGTGGGTGGTGGGTGCGGTGGCGAGTGGTGGGTGGTGATGGCAAGTGGGTGGTGAGTGGTGGTGGCAGGTGGTGGGGGAGGTGGGCGGTGGTGGCGGAAGACGGTGGTGGAAAATGGTGGCTAGTGTTGGGTGGTAAAAAAAAAAACACAAAACTCAAAACTCAAAACGGAAACACATTTTTTGTGTTTTCATTTTTTGGCCAAATTTATAAACTAAGACCACTGATTTATAAATCAAAAATTTTATCAAACAAGTTTTTATTTGAGTTTTTAAAATTTTTATAAATATAAACAGAAAGCTGAAAACGTAAGTATTACCAAACGACACCTAATTGTTTTGGTTATGCCCATTTAACCTAATCATTCAAGCAAACAACCAATGAACAACAACGCTCAAACAAGGTTACATATTTTTATGGTTAAACCATTTGTCAAGTAAGACAATCTAATATGTGATTTTCTTATTTGTAATTTTTTTTTAGGATAAATTATCAATAAGTCCTATTTTTTAGACTTATTATTCATTAAGTCATATTGATAAATTTATCAGTCTCTTTTATTTTTATAAATAAATTTACAATGATAAATTTGTCAGTAGAACATGTAGGTAAATAAGTCCAGTTAATAAGTCTGATTGGTAAGTGTTTTTTTTTTTCTTCCTATATAGAGATGATACTAAATTTGAATTTAACACTCCCAAACTCAATTTTTTGTATCTAATCAAGTCTATTTGTAAATTAATATTACGATTTTAAAATTATCTAAAAATACCTTAATAATATTATATATTGTGGTGCATCTTATTCTTAGTCAATAGCGCGACTACCACGCACGGAACACATGAACGTCCAACTAGTAAAGAAGAAAAGTTGAAATATGTATGAGGCTTGCGACATGAACCTCATGATATACATATAGAATAAATAATTAAAAGATTTAAATAATTTAATATCCTTTCAAGATGAAAATATTTATAAAAATAAATAAATAAATAAATAAATAATTTATATATACTAGGTTAAATAAGCGGATTAATTTGTAAGTTTTTTACAGTCGAGCTTGAAATAAGTAAATTTAGTTGAATGTTGAATTGTACCGAGTTTGAGATGAGACATAGGCCCTGTTTGGTACAGCTTTTTTTCAGTTTATTTTAACTTTTAGCTTAATTTAAACTATTTTGATGTGTTTGGTTTAACTTAACAATACAGCTTATAACTTTTTGTAAGTCAGAAATCAGCTTATTCTTTGAGTGGGGCAGGAGAAGCTTAATTTATAAGTCAGAAATTAAGTTATGTTCATAGTTATAAGTTATAAGCTATTAAGGCATAAGCTATAAGCACTTTCTCACAACTCTACCAAACAGGGTCATACTCTCTTACTATATATAGTGCAAATTTAGTCCGAACTTAACCTGATTCAAGATTTGTCCATCCTTAGAGACTTGGTATTTAGTGATTAGTAGAGACAAAGCTACCTGATAACCATCACAAGAGGAACAAAACAGAAGAGATCAATTGGAGTGAAAACCACGGGCCCAGAATCTGCGATCAATTTGAAGTAGGGGTATTTGTGATTCGATTGTGGTCGGGGAATATCTAATTCATCATTTGTTCGCCGTATGGGTGGATTGAAAAAAAATCAATTTGTATCCGTTTGTTAAATTGACAGATGCAGATTGAGCGGATTAACGGATTCGCAGATGGATGCTAATTGGTTTAATAGTTTAAATTTTTATAAATTTTGAATCTAGTACAACTTGTCAACATTTTTTTTTATAGATAATAATCCAACTATATAATCAAAAGATTACCAAATAAATTATCAAATACCAATAATAAATACATATAAGAAAATTATGCTTTATGTGAGGATATATTTTCTGAATACCAACACGTGGCATGGTGACGCCGACATGTCAGCCGAGGTGCCACGTGTCCTGGTAGTTACGCCGAGGTGATCTCGGAGTTGCCGAGGTTATCTCCAAAGATATCGGAATCCGAGATAGACGGATAGGGGACAAGAGTCCTAAGACGAAGAGGGGGCTTAACCTAGATAAGGATAAAACTCTTAGGGAGTTTATCTTTATCTCTTAAAGAGTCCAAAGTAAACATTGATATGAAGTTCATAGAAGTCATATTTCTAGTGGGACTTGGATTGAGTATATTATAAAAGAGAGGCACCCCCGTGGGTCTAAGGTATGCAATTTATGTTTTGAGTATTCAGTTTAGCACTTGATTATCTTTGAGAGATATACTGACTTGATCGTCGGAGTGCCCCCGGGTGGAAGAACCACCGCCGGAGCTTTTTCTTTCTGTTACAGGTTGCTAAAGCCATCTATTCTGCCTGTGCTCTCTAGCTGATCACTAAACGGGCAGTGTGGTCAGATTTTCACCCACACAATTTGGCACCGTCTGTGGGAACGAAGGAAGAATAGATGGCCAGTAACGGACAACAGGAAAATATTGGGGATGACGCTCCCACTGGGAGTGGCAGACCAATTGACCTTGACATTGAAGGAGACAACCACAATGCAGAAGCCCGTGACCAGGGTCACAGAGAGAACGACGTCATCCCGGAAGGCGACACGTCAAAAAGAACAAACCAAGGAAAGTACTACAATGAACATAACCTCCAGGTATGGAGGGACAGGTGCCTACGGAGGGATGAGGAAGTAAAAGAATTGGCGAACAAATTAGCAGACCTTCAGTCAGTCGTCAACTTCATGATGCAGAATAATGTTATGCAGTCACCATACCCGCTGCAAGATACGCCGATGCCAGCAACCAACACCCAAAAGGGCGGAAGAAAAACAATCCCCGAGGTCCCTCAGCATACCAGGAGCGGAAGGCATTCTCACCGGCCTTCCAGGGAAGTCGGACGGGAAAAGCCGAGGCAAGAAGAGTCCCGAAGGACGCACCACATAAAGAATCCAGAGCCCAAAGAACATCGACATGTTTAGGGGCAGGTACTCCACTTTGACGAAACCCATGAAGAAAGATCCAAACGGACCCACCACGAGGCCGAAAGCAGTGTACCAAAAAGACTAAAATCCAAAGACAGCCGAGCTCCAGGGAGGAGCAAAGAAGACCTGAGGGACTACCTCAAAAGGAGGCAGCAGAATGCTGAAACCGAGGTAAACTCCCCAGTAAAACCGAAGACAGCCTTTTCGATGGAACTGGACAAATTCGAACCACCCAAAAAATTCAGTATGCCGAGGTTTCAAATCTATGATGGTAAGTCAGATCCAAACTTTCATGTGGGGCTATACCTGAATTCAATGGCATTATATAGCGGAAACGAGCCGTTGCTCTGCAAAGTATTCCCCTCATCCTTTGGGGAAATTGCATCTGATTGGTTCCATAAGTTACCAAAAGGAAGCATAAAGACATGGGAAGGCCTGGCCGAGATGTTTGTGGCCAGGTTCGTGACCAACAAGCTGCAACCCCTGAGGGTTGATGCTTTGATGGCTCTAAGAATCACCAAGGAAGAAGGCCTTAGGGCCTATGCGAAGAGGTACTACGAGGTATTCAACCGAATACCCGAATGCAACCAGGAAGTAGCAGTCGTGTCTTTCAAGAACGGCCTGAAAGATGACTGCCCACTACGGAAGTCTTTGGCAAAAACATTGCCAAAAAGCATGGAAGAACTCATGGCAAGAATTGAGAAATACGCCAGGGCCGAAGAAGATACATCGGGAAACAAAGACGTAAAGCAAGAAAAGGGAAACGGCTCGCCAAAGCGAGGCCGAGTCAACAATGGGCCGACCAAACAAGAAACAGAATTAAGAAATAAACAAGCGGTAACGACGGTATTCCGGATCCCAATCCATAAAGTCTTAGATCAGATTCGAAATCAACCTTATTTCAGGGCTCCGGCAAGAGCACCAGGGGAATTCATGGGAAGGAACGTTGGTAGACGTTGTGCCTACCACAATGAAGAAGGGCACCCAACTCAAGGCTGCAGAGCCTTGAAAGCACACTTGGAGGACCTGGTAAGACAAGGCCTTCTAAGGGACCTGGTCGATGAGGCCAGGACAAGGGAAGAACAGGCAAGGTTGCCTCAAGCACCAGCAGCACCGCCTCCCCCAGCACAACTACCACAAGCAGGAGGACCGAGGGTGGTTAATGTGATCCACTCAAGGGTCAACAAAAACGAAGTCAGAGGAGAAACCTAGAGGGTAAGACATTTGCAGCAAATCTACCAAGTCGGGGAGAAGAGACATCGGCCAGAAGAATGCCAAGGCCCGATGATAGCCTTTACTGAAGCTGACTTGGAATGGGTCCAACATCCGCATAACGATGCCTTGGTAGTATCCCTCCAGGTTGGGGAATGCCAAGTGAAACGCATCCTAATAGATCAAGGCAGCTCCTGTGACATCATGTATGTCAGATGTTACAAAGAGCTGGGCCTTCACCCTGATGACTTAGAACAATCCAGCGGCCCGATGGTCGGCTTTAATGGAACGCCGACATGGCCACTGGGCGTAACAAGCTTGGAGGTACAAGCCGGCACTAAGAAGATCCGGACGAAATTTCTGGTAATTGACACACCCTCACCATACAACATCATCTTGGGAAGGCCGTGGTTGCATGCAATGGGGGCAGTTCCCTCAACGTTGCATCAACTACTGCGGTTCCCAACAGAGCATGGAATTGAAGAAGTCAGAGGGGATCAACTACAAGCAAAAAATTGCTCCATGGCAGCAATAAAGTCCACCTGTAGTATACGGGAGCCAAAGAAAACAGAAGTTGAAGATGAGGACATGGAAGTCCTAGAAGACGTCGGGAAGGAACTAGCCGAAAAGAACGAAGAGGCGCTAAAAAAAGTTTTCGTCCAAGAGGACGACGAAGAGCGTTTCTTTCTTCTCGGCTCAGGATTAAGTAGAGAAGAAGAGAAAGAACTGGAAGATTTTTTAAGGGCAAACATAGAGGTGTTCGCCTGGACACCTTATGAAATGCCAGGTATCGACCCCGAGGTCACTTGCCACAGACTGAATGTCGACAGGTCGGCGAAACCTGTGATTCAACGAGCCAGAAGACCGACGTTGATGCACGTCGAAGCAGTAGAAGAAGAGGTAGACAGACTCCTAGAGGCCAGGGCCATCCGAGAAGTTCAGTACCCAACATGGCTGTCCAACACAGTAGTAGTAAAAAAGAAGAATGGCAAATGGAGGGTTTGTGTAGACTTTACCAGCCTCAACAAAGCCTGTCCCAAAGACAGCTTTCCCCTACCAAAGATCGACCAACTGGTAGATGCTACTTCAGGACATGAAAGGATGAGTTTTCTAGATGCATACAGAGGGTACCACCAGATTGCCATGTACCCTCCAGACGAGGAGAAGACCGCGTTCATCACCCCTAAAGGCTTGTACTGTTACAAGGTAATGCCTTTTGGGTTGAAAAACGCAGGAGCAACCTATCAGAGGTTAGTAACAAAGATGTTTAAGCACCTAATTGGTAAAATAGTAGAAGTTTACATCGATGACATGGTCGTAAAGACCAAGGAATCAAAGGGTCATCTTGCCGACCTAAAAGAGGTCTTCGACATACTCAAAAGATATCGGCTCCTACTCAACGCCTCGAAGTGCGCCTTCGGAGTTGGATCGGGCAAATTTTTAGGGTATCTGGTAACAAGAAAGGGCATTGAGGCCAGCCCAGACCAAATCAAGGCCATCCTAGAACTACAGAGCCCGACATCGGCAAAGCAAGTTCAAATGCTTACTGGAAGGGCCGCAGCCCTAAACAAATTCATCAGCAGAAGCTCAGATAAGTGCAGACCCTTCTTTAACCTGGTGAAAAAAGCCACAGAGTTCCTATGGACAGAAGAATGTGAAGATGCCTTAACCGACCTAAAAAAGTACTTGACCTCAACTCCGGTTCTTTCCAACCCAGTTCCAGGAGAGGAGTTGTTTTTGTACTTAGCAGTCTCAGAACACGCAGTCAGTGCAGTACTAATCCGAGAGGAAAAAGGGGAGCAAAAGGCTGTCTATTATGTAAGTAAAACTCTGGCCGACACAGAAACAAGATACCTACCACTGGAAAAATTAATGCTGGCCTTAGTAATGGCTTCAAAGAAATTGAGCCATTACTTTCAGGCACACAAGATTGTGGTCCTAACAGAACACCCACTGAAGTCCTTGTTGCAACAAGGAGACTTAACAGGAAGGATAGCAAAATGGGCAGTAACCCTGGGCCAGTTTGACCTGGAGTTTAGGCCGAGAACAGCAATAAAGGGCCAAGTTTTGGCCGACTTCGTCGCAGAACTCACACCTGAAGCCATCGCTCATCGGGCTCCGTCGAGCCAAGATGAGCATTATCCCAACAAGCAAAAAGAATCCCAGCCAAAGAATAAAAAGCAAGAGAAAGAGAAGCTCAGACCCTGCAGCATCTACATCGGCGATTCATTCAGACTATTTGTCGATGGAAGTTCAAACCGCCAGGGAGCAGAGGCAGGAGTACTGCTGATATCTCCAGATGGAGAAATAGTAGAACAGTCCATTCGTTTGGGATTCAAAGCCTCAAACAATGAAGCAGAATATGAAGCATTAATCGCAGGGCTAAAGCTGGCAGCAGCAGCAGAAGCAGATGAGGTAATTGTTTTTTATGATTCACAACTCATTGTTAACCAGTCAACAGGAGAATTTGCAGCCAGGGACGAAAGAATGTCGGCATATGCAAAGGAAGTCATTAGACTGGCAGCCCTATTTCAGAACTGCAGATTACTCCAAGTTAGCCGAGATGACAACACCCACGCCGACGCGTTGGCTAACCTGGCTAGTTCAATTCAAACTGGAAAAACAAGGACAATTATGATCGACTACATGTCGGCCCCAAGCATAGATAAACAGAGCACCGAACAAGAATAAATGTGCGTGGACTTGGGACCAAGCTGGATGGATGCAATCATTGCATTCCTAAAAGAGGGGAAGCTGCTAGAAGACCATAAGGAAGCACATAAAATTAGACTGAAGTCGGCCAGATACAGCCTAACAGCAGAAGGCCATCTCTACAGGAGGTCCTTCACGGGACCGCTCTTAAGGTTCGTACATCCTTTGCAGGTTGAAGATTTTCTCTACGAAATTCATGAAAGAATCTATGGAAGCCATACTGGGGGCAGATTATTAGCCCACAGGGCAATTACCCAGGGGTATTGGTGGCCCTACATGCAAAAGGATGCCGAAGCCTATGTAAAGAAGTGTGAACAATGCCAAAGGTTTGCACCTTTGATACATCATCCAGCTGCTGACCTGAACCCAGTATCCAGCCCTTGGCCGTTTGCCCAATGGGGCATGGATCTGGTTGGACAACTTCCCCAGGCAACTGGGCAGAGAAAATACTTGTTGGTAGCAACAGACTACTTTACAAAATGGATAGAGGCAGAACCTCTTGCAAAAATCCGAGATGTGGACGTCAAGAATTTCATATGGAGAAACATCATCACCAGATTTGGGATTCCAAGAGCAATAGTTGTCGACAACGGAACACAGTTTGACAGCAAGCTCATCAAAAACTTTTGTACAAAATTCAAGATCAAGAATTATTTCTCAACACCAAGTTTTCCTCAAAGCAATGGGCAAGCAGAGGCATCCAACAAAGTAATCCTGGACGGAATAAAGAAGAGGCTGCAGGCAGCAAAAGGAAAGTGGGTAGACGAGTTACCCAACGTACTTTGGGCATATCAGACTACGCCGAGAAGATCAACGGGAGAATCCCCCTTTGCCATGGCTTATGGCACAGAAGCAGTCATCCCATTGGAAATCGGCATCCCAGGGATCAGAACCCAGGGAGTAGAAAATGGCACCAATGACATACTCTTAGCCCGAGATCTGGATTTGTTGGAAGAACGAAGAGAGAAAGCTGCAATTCAGCTTGCAGTATACCAGCAACAGCTTGCCAGAACTTACAATAAGAAGGTTAATCCAAGAGATTTTCAAGTCGGCGACCTAGTACTAAGGAAAGTCGTCGAGAACAAGAAGGATCCCAGGGAAGGCAAACTTGGCCCAAACTGGGAAGGACCCTACAGAATTACTTCAGTATTAGGCAATGGAGCTTATCGGCTTGAGGATAATGAGAGCAAAGCACTACCCAGACCTTGGAATACTTGTAATTTGAAATATTTCTATCATTAAGATGTGCATCATTTTTTGACCGACGTCATCAATAAAGTCTCTTCAGAATTCTTTCAACACATATGATTGATAAAGTTATGCATTGTTGTTTATTGAAAACGTAATTAATGTGAACCCAAGTCAAACTCAAGTTCACATTGGGGGCAAAGAATAAACCGAGATTATTCCTTAATTCACTTGTTGAAATTTGTAGCAATTTACAAGTTGGAATTAAGCTGATTCCTTATCTTCACTTGTTGAAATTTGTAGCAATTTACAAGTTGAAGTTAAGCCGAGATTATTCCTTAATTCACTTGTTGAAATTTGTAGCAATTTACAAGTTGGAATTAAACTGATTCCTTATCTTCACTTGTTGAAATTTGTAGCAATTTACAAGTTGAAGTTAAGCCGAGATGATTCCTTATCTTCACTTGTTGAAATTTGTAGCAATTTACAAGTTGAAGTTAAGCCGAGATGATTCCTTATCTTCACTTGTTGAAATTTGTAGCAATTTACAAGTTGAAGTTAAGCCGAGATTATTCCTTAATTCACTTGTTGAAATTTGTAGCAATTTACAAGTTGGAATTAAGCTGATTCTTTATCTTCACTTGTTGAAATTTGTAGCAATTTACAAGTTGAAGTTAAGCCGAGATTATTCCTTAATTCACTTGTTGAAATTTGTAGCAATTTACAAGTTGAAATTAAGCCAAGGTTATTGCTTAAATTCTCATAACAATTTGTGGGTTGCTTAACCCTAAGGAAAATACTTAACACTTGTTGAAATTTGTAGCAATTTACAAGTTTATGTTAAGCCGACATATGATCACCCGCTGAGGTATACAGAAATTTACAGGTTGAAATAAAGGCTAAGTATATTGTTTACTACTTATTGAAATTTGTAGCAATTTACAAGTAGGATAGATCGAGATTACTGTTTGAAACTTACTTGAGAAGAAACTTGCAAAGTTTACATTCAGAAATATGTGTTTTATACTTGTTAAAATTTATGAAAAAGTTTGCAGGTCAGTATCTTGCCGAAATAAAAGTTTTGTAGTTATACCCGAGGTATGAAACCCCAAGAAGATTGCACAAAGGAAGCAACATGAAGAAGCATGCAAAAAAATTTCTAAGTGCATGACTATGCAGAAGCAGTCAACAGAACATCACAAGATTAAAACATCCAAAGGAAGAACAGTTACAGTTACATATTGAAAAAGCCACGTCGGCCATAAGAAGGAGTTTTGCATTATCCAGAAATTAAAAGAGTACAAAATGCAAAAAACAGAAAAAGAAGGAAAAAGGTACAAAAGACATTTTTTCAAGATTCTTCAGTATTAGCCGCTGCTAGGACTGGGACCTCAGACGATTCTGGTGGAACCTCCTCGGCAACCCTTTCTGCTTCAATCTCAGCATCAATCTCAGCCAGCGTATTATCCACATTTCTTTCGGCCAAAAGAAGGTCGGATGATAGTTGCCCGATGGCAATCTCCTTAGGTGCCTCCCCAACCTCATCACCCTCCTCATCCAGGGTTAGATCCATAACTTGCTCAGCAGGAGGAAGGGACTTGGCTTCAACAGCATCCTTGGGTCTCCTCACCAAGGCTTCATCTTCATTTTTTTCTCCATCCTCATCCTCGACATCGGCCTCAGTCTCTGATTCGTTTTCATCCTGACTTGGAGCAGCAAATGGTAAGGGGATGGCATCAGCATTCCGAAGGGGCGAGTCAACAGGGAGATCAAGCTTCTTTATCAGGGACATCCAACCAAGGGAAAATCCCCTGTTGCATGCCTGCCTGACTTGAAGCTTATAATCTTCTGCGACGTCGGCCAAACCTTGGGCATAGGCCTTTTCATCGGCCTCTTTGACTTCGGCCTCCTTGGTGGCCAGAGCTTGCTGGAGTTCTTTCTCCGCTTGGGCCCTCTTAGCCTCGGCCTCTCTTTTCTCAGCTTCAGCAACTTTTTTAACGGCCTCAGCGGATTCGGCCTTCTCAAGAGCTAAAGTTTGGGCTTTAGTGGCAGCCTCGACCTGATCCTCCAGTTTTTTCATTTTTGATTCAAGAGACTTTATCTCCCTCTTCAGAGAAGACGCCTCCCTCTTCATATCAACCAATCTTTGACGATTTTCAAAGGATTGCATTGAAAATGAATGAGCATGTTGGATAGCCTGAAAGAAAACAGAAGTGTCAGAAAATTTTCTCAGTAAGAAATAGAAGGAAAAAACACAAATGCAAACAGAAATGCTTACCTGAACAGAATGTTGGAGCATGAGAGCATAATTCTCATACTCACTAAGCTTAGCATTTCGCTCCAAATCATTTGGAAGCAGAAGAGCAGTGCTAAGGGCGACACCAACGTTAATATCGTCGGCACTTTCACTGGCCATGATAGGCCTATCCTCCAGAGTTAGTTCAGGAGCCCATGGAACATCGGGCTTCTTTGACGCCGAGGTCGTCGCAGACGATGACCTTGGCCTCTTTGATTGTGTAGACCCTGAGGGTTGGCCCTCAGCTGACCTCTTGGTGGAAGCAGAGGTTGATTTTCTACTTTCTGCCAGCTTAGAAATAGGCAAAGCATCCTCAGCTTCGGCATCTGTAGCCTTGGCCTTGGGCTGAGCCTTTTTAACTCTCTTTGGCTTTGGTGGGAGCATTGATTGCGTTGGCGCAGCTTCGGCGTCAGTTGGAAGGTCGGCAAGAAGGTCTTGAACGACAGGCCTTGGACGAACCATCTCGGCAATCTTTACAAGCCTTCGTCGACGTTTACGTTCTGGAATTGGTATTAAGTAGGGGGCCAAAGTTGATGGAAGATCGGCTGGGTCAGATGTGGACTCTTGATCTGTTCGGGATGTAAAAGCAGTTAAAGTTGTAGCCGTGGGTGGAGAAAGGCTCTTCTTCCTTTTTCTTGGGACGTCGGGTAAAGTGGATTTGTATGTAGGGATGAAGTTTAGTAACAGTGGGGCTTTTCGTTTATGGATTGGAAGGTTAAGGAGTGTTTTCAAATCTATTCCTGGGAAGAAGGATTGACGAAAATTTCTCGGTGGCTGATGAAGATCTGCAGGACAAAGAAACAGACGTCAGAAACAAAAAGTATTAAAGACTTAAATAAAAACAACTAAGTGTTGACTTAGGGCTCTTACTCTTGCCCTCTGTAATTGTTCGAGGAAGAGGGTAGAGGTGGACATCTTCATCTGGGCTAAATTCCCAATTTCCAGAAGCAATGACAAAATCATCTCCAGCCCCCTTGTTGGAGTCTGGGAGGTCGGCTACAATTTTGTACTGAGTAGATCTCGGCTTAAGGTAATAGACAAAACCCCTATCCTTCAGGTCGAGAGGGCACATGGTATAACAATATTGAAGGTCGACTAGGGTGATTTTGAGGTTTTCTTGCCTAGCTAGGGCTATGATACCGTTAATCACCCTATAGGAATTGATAGTAAGTTGCATGGGGTTCAGCTTGTAGAAATGAAGAACTTCGCGAAACAGGGGATCAAGTGGAAGCCGAAGTCCACATTCGGTGAAAGCTACTATAGGAAAAGGCATTGTATGATCTGTGGGTATGATAGTGTCGCTATCCCCAGCTAGCTTAAGGTGAACATCGGCTGGGATAGAGAATTCCTGCCTAAAGTATTCTAGTTTTGTTGGGGTATTTACCCTATGCCTCCACATACCCATCACGTCAACTTAACAAAAGAATAATGTGTTTCAGAAGATGGGCGTTTAGAGAAGGGTTGCAAGAACCTCGGCAAAGAACTAGGAATGGACTGACAAGGCCTGTTTCAATTTTCCCTAAAAAATTGAAGGTTCTACACACAAATCCCAAGCTAAGGAACTATAAAGAACAAAATCGAAGGCACAGATCTGGGACAGATACGAAAAACAGAAAATAGAGACATAGTTTCAGAATCAAGAACAGTGGCAAGAAAAATGGTAAAATAGTACAAAAGTTCAAGATATAGCCACAATCCAGGATACAAGTAAAACCAAGGCTTCGAACAAAAGCAACAATGACAACAGACAGACGAAAGCTCATGAAAAAAATTTTAGAGTGAAAGGAAAGAATCTTACCAGAACAAATGAAGCCGAGGCAATGTTCGCCGAACCCAGAAATCGGTCGCAACAGTGGAGAAAGCTTCGCAAGAATGGGAGATTAAAAACAGTTCCAGAAGGGAGATCGAAGCAATGGCATATCCGAAGAGGAAAGAGCTTTCAGAGAGAGAAAGAGCAAGAAGTCAGAATGAAAAAGTGAAGGAAAAATAGAGGCAAAGAAGAGTTTTGTCAAAAATTTGAAACGACGGCAAAATTAGGGCAATTATTACGCCTAGAGCAACGCACGCGTCAGACGGAGCAGACGAATGACAGACAGCTTTCAGGCGCGTCACCGACACGTTCCAATGAAGACAAAACGCGTGAAGGGAACAGTTAGATATGCATGACAGCTCATGCGTGTAAAAAAGTACGATTGAAACCTTGTTCTCCGAAGAGAACACATCGGCTGAAAGTGGATTATCTCGGCTAAAACAATTTTTGAGTCATTACTCAGAAAAGGAATATCGAAATATCGGTATAGGTTCCATCACCTCAGAGCGCCGAGGTAATAGAACCTAGGGGGCAGTTGTGAGGATATATTTTCTGAATACCAACACGTGGCATGGTGACGCCGACGTGTCAGCCGAGGTGCCACGTGTCCTGGTAGTTACGCCGAGGTGATCTCGGAGTTGCCGAGGTTATCTCCAAAGATATCGGAATCCGAGATAGACAGATAGGGGACAAGAGTCCTAAGACGAAGAGGGGACTTAACCTAGATAAGGATAAAACTCTTAAGGAGTTTATCTTTATCTCTTAAAGAGTCCAAAGTAAACATTGATATGAAGTTCATAGAAGTCATACTTCTAGTGGGACTTGGATTGAGTATATTATAAAAGAGAGGCACCCCCGTGGGTATAAGGTATGCAATTTATGTTTTGAGTATTCAGTTTAGCACTTGATTATCTTTGAGAGATATACTGACTTGATCGTCGGAGTGCCCCCGGGTGGAAGAACCACCGCCGGAGCTTTTTCTTTCTGTTACAGGTTGCTAAAGCCATCTATTCTGCCTGTGCTCTCCAGCTGATCACTAAACGGGCAGTGTGGTCAGATTTTCACCCACACACTTTATCAAAACTATTTCATTACTTTTTTTATTCAAAAATTATTTAATTTGATTTTTTTTTTAAAATGACAAAATTATATTTTCCACACAAAAATACCAAATATCAATCATTGCCATTTGATCAAAGGAATTTCAAATTGAAAACAAATTGAAAACACAACAAAATACTGAACAAATTAAAAACATAAAGTCTTACAAATTAGTAGGGGTTCTCGCGGTTTGGTGGTTCGGTTGCTATCAAAAAAATCTCAAATCCGTCATATGTCTAAAACTAAATGAGTTAGAAAAAATCAATCTACAATCATCCACTTATTATCACATATCTGTCTAAAATATAATAAATTAACTTAATTCAATCAATTCAAATAAATCAAAATATTCACCGCTCAACCATAATTTAAAGTGTCACTATAAGAGCATCTCCAACGGTTCACCTAATTTTTTACCAAATCTAAATAAAAAAATTATCATTTTCTCAATCTGATACAGAATGCTCCAATGGTTGATTTTCATCAAATCTGCTCCAGGGACAACCGGTTGGTCGACCGGCCGGTCGACCGGTAAGGCAAAAGTATATATATATTTTTTTTGAATTGTTTGAACCTACATATTTGAACTGTTTGAACCTTTTAGTAGTCGACCGGGTGATCAACCGGTAAGGTAAAATTTTTTTTCTTTTTTTGAATTGTTTGAACCAACCCATTTGAACTGTTTGAACCTTTTAGTGGTCGACAGGCTGGGCAACCGGCTGGTTGACCGGTTCAACTCTTCCAACGGTCAGGAACAGTAATTTGGTAAAATCAATACCTTATTCTCAGTTTAATAATTTTTTTATTGAATTCTCATTTTAATATCAATTTAGTGAAACAATTAAAACAACAAAAAAATATTTTTTTTATCAAAATTTAAATCTAATGTCAAATTTAATTCACCGTTAAAAATGGCGTAAGATACGTTTATACTTTGTTTTTGACCACCCAACAACTTTTCGCACTAAGGAAAGCGCCTTTTGCAATCTCTCTCTCCATCCAGTTTACAATTGCACTAGGCATTCAGAGCTAGGCACCAGGTATTAGGCTAGATCCTAGGTTTCAATTTTTTTCTTTTTACTAAAAAAAAATATATATAAATTCGTGAACTATCATAACTCATTTAAATCTTGATCCTGTGATAATCGATTGATAGTTACTCCAATCCAAAAGAAAAAAATCCTCATTAAATAAGTGTATTTTTTATTTTTTTAAATTAAAAAATTAAGAAAAAAAATATGAATATTTGAGTTAATTTTTTGATTTTTTATGAAAAAAATATGCATTAAAAAATTAGTTTGTAAGAAAAAATTAAAATTGAGAGTTGTGCAGCCATAATTGTTGACTTTTGATGAATAGTATTAACTTTTTAACTTTTAAGTAACTTTTTGACTTTTTAATTTTTTCTTATCTTTCTAAACTTGACCTAAGATAAAGGCCTAGTTTGGGAAGACTAAATAAGTGCACTTTTTGACTTTTTATGAAATATGGGTTGGGTTTGGGTTGAGTTTGAAGTGATGTGTTAGAGAAGTGATGTGACTTAAATAAGATGATACGACTTAAATAGGATAGTGACTTTTTGACTTTTTGTCTTTTTTCAATCATGCCAAACTTGGCCAAAAGTGGGTTCTAAAGCACTCCACAACAAGGTCGCATATCCTAATTCCCATTTGACAAGAACAAGGAACAAAATTTAGGGGTTGTTTGGGGTGCTCTAAATAAGTGCACTTTTTATCTTTTTAGACTAAAAAATTGAGGAAAAAAATATGAATGTTTGGGTTAACTTTTTGACTTTTTATGAAAAAATGTGTAATAAAAAATTATAAAAAATGATTTGTAGGGAAAAATTAGGATTGGGAGTTGTGCAGCCGTAATTGTTGAATTTTGGTGAATAGTGTTAACTTTTTAACTTTTTGAATAACTTTTTGACTTTTTGACTTTTTTACAATATGCCAAACTTGGCCTTAATTTTACTGGGCCTATTTTGATAACTCGGTTAAAAGTTAATATTTTAATTTTTTTAATTTTTTTTAACTCACTTTATTTTTTTATACATTTTTTTAAAAAAAAAATTGAAAAAAAAAAACCAAAAATGTAAATTTTAATTTACTTTTAAAAATAAGCCAGTAACGATTTTTTAACCTCAATGAGTTTTCCTACTTACATGTGTGGATTATTATTTCGGCCCGGCCCGCCTAATTTTGTCGAGTTTCTAAGGCCTAGTTTGGAAAGACTAAATAAGTGCACTTTTTGACTTTTTTTGTATTATGTGTAGAAAAAGTAGAGAGTAGATGTTGATTGATGTGACCCAAAAAAGATAAAAAGATGAAATAAGTGCACTTTTTTGGCAGTAGCCAAACTAGGCCTAAATAACATTTTTATGTTTGTGTTTGAAGCTTAGATTGTCATATTATTATACTCGTTAATAGGGGTGCTTGCAATTCGTTAGTGACCTATAAACCTCCAATTCGATTTTCGTTTAAAATTAGGCAGTTTAGAAAAACTCAATCCGAAATAGTCCTTTAGATTGGCAGATATTGATTGTGCGGATGGACAGGTGGATGCTAATCGGTTTGTCAATTTACATTTTACAAATTTTCAACATAATAAAACCTGTCGATATAAATTTTTGATAACAATCCAATCTGTCTTATTAATAATGACTACAAACATAGATAATAATTCAACAAACCTCTATATTAACAATGACTGCGAACTAGGGGTGTTCACAGTTCGGTTGAGGTCTTAGAATCTTCAATCTGTCATCCGTTCAAAATTAGGCGAATTGGAGAAAAGCAATCCGCATCCATCTGCTTGTCATCACGCATTAGTCCAAAATATAACGGATCGGTTTAGTTCAGTCGGTTTGGATGGATCGGTATATCTGCTAAGTATCCCTACTCGTCAATGATTTGCTTTGATTATAATATTTTATTTTATTAACATTAATTTTAATTTTATTTATACAAATAATAAATAATTTCACCAAAAATAACTTTTTACTCAATGCATTGCCAACAAAAGCAAGAGTGGAAAAATATGGAGGACTTACGTGTAGGTTCTAATAGGGAGACTTTTAATAGGTGTTTGGGTTAACCTAAAAAAGATAAAATGTCAAAAAATCATTACAAAATTCAAAAAGTTTATACTATTCACAATTTTTTAGCGAGAAACTAGGGCTGATTTCTCAGAGGGCAAAAAGACAAAATTACCCTTCTTTGTCCCCTTCCAACAATGCAACTCACGTGTGAAAAAAAAAAAAAAAAGAGCAATTCAGCACAGTTCACTAGCCATCCAACAATGCAGTTCAGAAGGGTAGGACGGTCATTTTGCTAGTTGATACAATATTTTAATACACATTTTTTCGTAAAAAGTCAAAAAATTATCCCAAATATACATCTTTTTTTCCTCGACCATTTTAGTCAAAAAGTCAAAAAAAGTACACATATATATAAGTCCTATGATAATTAATGACTTTTTCATCAAACATTATTAAAAAACACCACTAATTGTTAATTTTCAGTGACAGTTTGAAAATTGTCACAAAAAAGTCACTAATTATAAGTTTTGGTGACAATTTTAAAAAATTGTCACAAAAAATGTTACTAATTTTCAACTTTCAACGACAATTTAAATATTCGTCATAGGAAAAGTCACTAATTGTAAGTTTTAGTGACAATTTATAAAAATCATGACAAAAAAAGTCATTTACTGTCAATTTTTAGCGACATATGAAAAAAATCGTCACAAAAAATTATTTTTAGCAATAATTTTATTAATACATAAAATTTGATGAATATAAAATCTAACTATTAAGACTTATTGATAATTTTTTTAAGGGCAAATTATATATACACCCCTCGAGGTTTGGCTAAATTACAGATGCCCCCCTGAGGTTTGAGAAATTACGAATTCCCCCCTGAATGCTATATTTGCATAAGAAATTAGGGGGTAATTTGTTATGAAATATAAACCTCAGGGGGCAAATTGTTATGAAAATACAAACCTCAGTGGGCGGGATGTAATTTCTGAAACCTCAGGGGGGTATCTGTAATTTAGTCAAACCTCGAGGGGTGTATATGTAATTTGCCCTTTTTTTAAAAAATATCTCACTTGAAGCAGGGGTGGGGGAGGGACAGGACCCCTAAAAATTGTTCATGGCTATTCTCATCTTACGCTGCTAGCACAGTATCCACTTTATTTTTTAGGGCAGTTTGTCTCCGGTGGAAGGTACTGTTGGGTTTTTAGGAGTCCACTACGATTTCTATTTCGATAATTCGAACCGTTAATATGTAAAACTCATCGAATAATTTATCCCTGTAAAAAATCACATTTATCGGATATAGATAGCTACTTGATCAGATCAGATTTTTGTCAACAATTTATTTTGAAAATTATATTTACCGTTGACAGATATATGATCCGATCAAATATCTATCGATATCCGATCAACGTGATTTTTTACTGAAATAAAGTACTCAACGAGTTCTACAAATTGAACAGTTCGGGCCATTGAAACAAAACCCGTGATAGGTCTCATGAGTCTAACAACACGCTTTAATTTGATCACAAACTAGAGAAAAACTATCCCCTTATTTTTTTAACTTAGTTACTGTTTGATAATAATGTTAGTTTCTTTTTTATTGAACAAGAAACAAGTTTTTGCTTTGTTTTTGTTTAAAAAACAAAAATAAAAAATGTTTTTGTAAGCTATTAGAGATGGTGACTATAGTGGTAGAGGGTGGACAAATGTTGTGACTCGTGATAAAGATAGTCAAAAGTGGCTGTCATAATTGATAGTAGGAATGTCACCGTACATTTTTTTGATAATATGCCACTGAAATGAATCAATTTTATCAATCGGAGCAGTTTTTGCAGTACAGCTCTAATGCGCTGTCCAGTAAAAAAAAAAAAACAAATAAACAAACAAACAGTGAAGTAAAAGACAAAAAAGAGAAAAAAAAAAAAGACAAATTCAGACTCCATTAGAGGTCATTTTTTAGAGGTCTAAATCATTTTTCTTTTATCAATATATATACAGATATAGTTTCAACTAAATAATTCACTAGTTACATTCTCTTATATGTCAAGAAAATTGATTAAAATGATAATTTGATTTGTCCATTCAAGATATCATTGTCTTTGAGTTCAACTCTACCGTGATGGGTTTGAATACAAGAGTAGAGAGCACAAGATCAAATATACTTGAGAGTAGCATATGCGATATATGCGCATATGATTCTTTTGTTAAGAAAAATAAGATTGAAAACTGTATGATTGAAATGTGAAAATTAAAATGAATTTGGAAAATTAGAAGTTGAGGGAAAAAAGAAAAAAAAAAACCATAAATTTAGGACATAACTATCCATGTAAGATATTTTGGGAAAATTAAAAAAAAAAAAATGAGATATCAACACCAATTCCAGCTTTCTTTCTATAATAATATTATAGATAGATAGATAGATAGATAGATAGAAAATATATAGAGAGATAGATTTACTGTAGTTGTATTTTGATCATCACACAATAATTAGGAAGTTTTCAAAATACTTGATTAGTATTTTATTTAATGTCAAAGGCAAAGGACATACCCCATACGCTTGTCCTTGGAAGCCAAGTGGCGTAGAAAAATTGAGGAGCTTCTCTCAAGAATGGGACGTTCAAAGGTGTCCAATTCAATCACCTAAACATGCAGCTGGGCCTAATCATTTATAAGCTAAACATGCACTTGTGAAGTTATATATAAAATACCCACATAATACATGATTGATGCAATAATAATAAATGAAAGTGAGCTTTGGCCAATAATTAATATGAATACATAATAATTAGTTCACATTTTATTGGCTAGCAATGCATCATTGTTTGCATGTGTGTGACATATTTCATATTTGTATATAGGCCAATTAAATGGTATACAATTTAAGTTAATTATACTTTAAAGTGGTGTTGGTTATCTTTTAAATTGATAATAGGTCAGTTGGTCTATATATTCTTACTTGGAAAGTTATGGGATCTATTTTTACCAAACAAAGATCGATTATTTCCTTTCTATTATAAGATTTGTATTATGTTGTTATTTCTTCTCATTATAAATTTTCTTACTATGGTTGAGTTTCTAGTTATGTGTTGTTAGACCATAATTGTTCAATTTCATGTGGAAAATAAAAAATAAAAAATCATATTTGTAATTAAAAATCTTCAACGCTTAAAATAAATAAATAGATATATCTAAATGTGAGTAACCAAATATAATGTTAAGACAACCTTACATTATTAAATTCAAATCCAATCATTTTAAATTCATGAACCCAAATAGAACCTTAATTCCTTGTTCATGGCATGTATTACAAAATAATAATAATAATAATAATAATCATAAATAAATAAAATTTGGAGTTGATTTGAATATCATTCAGGTGACCCATAATTGCTTAGTTGATGGCTTTGGTTAGCATTGGAGGCCAAACATGAATAGATATAATAGAATTGAATTCAAAAAATAAAAATAAAAATGGGTCAACTAGTATAACAACAAATTTAATGACAAATTATAGATTCTTGATTCTTGAAGTAGTTGAACTACAACTTAACCAAAGGACAGCCCTTAGGCCACATTAAATACACCCTTAAGTTGTGCTTTGGGATTGTCTTATGCTTTAATTTAATGAGTTATGGCACCCTAACCTACATGAGCTACACAAGTTGACAAAGTCCTTGTTCATCCCCCATTTTCCTCCCACCCCCTTTGACCCCCTCTCTCTCTCATTGGTTACATTTTCTTTTTCTTTTTCTTTTTTTTCCTGCTCCTCCAATCACCCCCTGCCACGTGGCAAAGGGGGTGACCCCCCAAAAAGGGGTCCCAAGCATTATTCAATAAATAAATAAAAATAAAATTTAATTGACGAATCCAATGCAATTAGTAACATTATATTTAAGGAAAATGCGTTGAACCCCCAGTGGGGGTGTTGGGGTCCTTGCTGATTGACTGGAAAACAAATTTTTTTTTTTTTTTTTTTTTTTTTTACTTCAGCCACTGGCAGTGTGCCATGTGATACTGGGGTGCTGGGGGTGCCTAGTCACTGGGAGTCTCCAGTATCACTCTATATTTAAATTGTGGCGCCTTATAATCTCAGTGCCAACAAATGCCTTTGGTTTCGCTTGATAGGAACCATCTAAAACGATTCATTGTGTATGGTATTGTTTAGTAGATCAACAATGATTTAGACCACTAATTTTGGTGCTCTAATGGAGCACTAATGACATGGCAATGAACAAAAAAAATAAAATAAGAATAAATCAAGACCAAAACATCACATCACTGTGAGTGGAGCCCACTGCCAACTCATTAGAGCTACCTTTAGAGCTCAAAAATTAGAGTTCCAAAGCATTTTTCTTAGTAGATAATCTTACTCGTGCTGATCTCTAAAGCTTGCGACTGTTACGTATTAGTAATGTTGTATCCTCTAATGCTGTAATGTTGCATTTAAATTATGAATTTATAAAAATAAAATAGATAAATAATGTATGAAATAAAAACTTTATTAACAAAATGCAAAGACCTCCTCATTTGAACCCAACTGTGCCCTCATCAATGCTAAGAAGGATGGAGGAGAGAGAAGCACCAAAAGTTAAGATGGATATAGGACTAAGGTATGTTTATATGTTACTATTAGCTACTACACTTAAATCATTGAACGTGTTAAGGACCTTTGTTAATTCCTTAAACCAAAACAACGTAAAAATATTTTGGAAGGCGATTTAGTTGGGAGTAAATTACAAGTTTTACCGCAAATTTTTATTCAAGTTTTATTGGGACAATTATAAAATTAAAAAAAAAATACAGGATTTGAGTCATGTAACAAAATAAATTTTTAATTTTATCAATTTAAATCTTAAATTTTTTTATTTTTTTCAAATTAAATCATTTGTCTATTTTCGTTAAATAAAACTGACAAAAAATGTGCATTTTAATCATTAAACTTAACGTAAGTATGTATACATAAAATACCTAAAATATACTTTTCATTCAATTTAATAACTAAAATACTTATATATTTTTTTATCGATTTTACTTAATAAAAATAGACAAATGATTTAGATTGAAAACAAATCAAAAGTTTAAATTTAAATTGACAAAATTAAAAACTCAAGATTTATTTTGTAACAAGGCTCAAACCTTAGATTTTTTTCTTTTTTTGTAATTGTTTCAATGAAATTTTAATCTCTTGTCTTTTATATATAACAATGAATATTTAAATTTTGACTCGTGTTTCAATTTGATCCTCCTATCACTTACCATTAAAAATTTAGGAAAAAAAAATGCTCTCATAAGCATATTTTAAGAGCATTATTGTGGGAAACTTATGTGTAAGTTCTAATGGGTAGACTTATTGTCCACTAGGTCCTATGAGAATTAATGGCAATTTTCATTAAATACTATTAAAAAACATCACTAATTGTTAATTTTCAGCGACAATTTAAAAATTTTGTTACAAAAAATGTCACTAATTATAAGTATTAACGACGATTTAAAAATATCATCACAAAAAAAGTCACTAATTTTTAATTTTCAGTGACAGTTTGAAAAATTCGTCACAGAAAAATATCACTAATCGTAAGTTTTAGAGACAATTTGTAAAAATTGTGACAAAAAAAGTCACTAATTATCAATTTTTAATGATATATGCAAAAAATATTACAAAAAATTATTTTTATCAACGATTTTATTAATACTTATTTTTAATAAAACTTGATGAAAATTAAATTCAACTTTTAAGATCTATTGATAGTTTAGCCAAAAAGGAATTCACTTTCACCGTCTAACTTTTACACAAATTTCACTTTTGTTCATCATATTTTAATTTTTACTCAAATTTCAAACGATGGAATGACAAGAAGACCATATCAAAACACGAGTTGAAATTTAAAAACTTAATTATTATATTTAAAAAATTAAAAATCAAAATAAAATTTGAATAAAAGTTCAAAAGTAAAATAAAAAAAATTTAAAAAAAAATTATAATTTACCATATTTAATAACTTTTGGTAAACCTTAAGTGGAGGACAATTTGGTTACAATTCATACTCCACAAGGCCCAAGCCAGTATGGTCCAAAATTCCAACCCATTTCCAACCATAACTACCACTTTTATTATTGTTATTATTATTATTATTATTATTATTATTATTATTATTATTATTATTATTATTATGTCAATTGATAGAATGAAAAAATTATAAATATGAAAAAATTACATTAAATAAATCACTAATCCAAATAATAACTAGAAAGTAATCTATTGCTCCTTTTATTGGGCGATTATTGGGTATGTTAGAAGTACGGTCATGTGGTATTCTATGGTCTTATGATTGGTGGAGAATGTGAGATATTATAATAAATGATGATTGATGAAAAAATATTGACACATGAAAATCTGAAAATATCCAATAATTTTGCCTTTTATTAATAACAATCACAACATTATTGGTTCCATCTCGAAGACTACCTAACTTATCCTAATTTTGAACTTTTTTTTAAAAAACAATTCGTTTAAGAATAGGTTATTTTAGTAAATTTTTGATTTTTTGGCTAAAATATGAGGTAAAAAAAATTAGTATATTTGGAATGACTTTTTAATTTTTTACGAAAAATTTTACAAAAAGTATAGAGAACATAGAATCTTTGACTTTTTGGTATAGGTTATAGGCTTTTTGATTTTTTTAGTAATTTTTTGACTTTTAAACTAAAACTATTACTTCCCAATTAATCTAATTAAGATTATTTATGGATTTTTATATTGAAGTTTTTCCTAGGAATCCGTAAAATCCGTAATCCGATCTGAACCAGTCTAATCTGGTAGGTTTGGATTGATTTTTTGAATCCGTGGTTCGGTTTCAGATTGAAAAATTAAAAATCCATAGTCCATGGATCAGTTCCGGATTAAACTCCACGATTCTGAATTGGAACCGATCTGGATCGTATACAAATAATCTATATTTATATTATACAGCCTCCTACATAATATCTTCTCTTATTCCATATAAAGCCTAAATTCAAACCTAAACCAGCGTAATATCTTATTTTATTACTTTTGTTTGTTGATTTTTAGTTTTAATTTGTAATAATCTAAATACTTATGGTGGAACCAATTTTCTTATAGTTGTTTAAATTCTAGAACAGTATGTCCCTATTATGGAAAGACATGTTGACATGTTGCTATTGTGGAACTAATATGATGCTATATTTATGTTTTTATAAAATTAAAATGTTCTATATTTATTTATTTATTTTGTTATTTAATTATGTGAATCCATAGTTCTAAACCGATCCAATCCGTGTTTAAATGGATTGGTTCTCCGATTTAAACAGATTTGATTGATTCTAATTTTTTAAAAACCATAAATAACGAATTGATTCTAATTTTACTCCAATCCAAATCAATCTGGACTATGCTCACTCCGAAACCTGAAAGAAAACACACAATGATTCCTCCTAATAGAAGTATTGATTTAAAATAGGTTGTTGGTTGATAGTAGTTACTCATATAAGAATGGATTTCTTTTTATTAAGAAAGTGATTAGAATTCTATCACTTGTGAAATTGAGGTCTCACTTTAATCATTTAAATTATAATTATCCAATCTCATCATATATATCTTTAAAAATAATTGACAATAAATATTGTCTTAATAATATTATTTTGAAGATAAACTTGATATTATATAATTATAATTATTAAATTAATTTAAAATTTTAAAAATTTTGAATTAACTACTTTCGAAAATAATCAAATTCAACACCTCTTCTTCAATCATCAAATTATCAACAACAAAAATCTAAAATTACGGACAAATCATATTTGTATCCACCAATAGCACATATATACAAACACACACTATGCCTATATATATGTCCCACTTCCATAACTCCCTTTTACCACTTGGCCTTCCCTTCATATATAGATTTATAGAGTGATTGAAATCAACTCAATGCTGTCCCATGAACAAAAAGAATATATATATTTATACATACACATATCACCATCTCTCTGTCTCTCTCTGTATTTGTGTTGAATTGAATAAATGCTGATTAAGCCCCGTAGCCTTCGCTCATTACTCCGTTTATTCCTCCATTGAACAACAACAACAACAGAGATTCATCACAAACTCATCCTCTCACACTACAAGTGGATATACTCTTAATCCTCTCCACCTATTAAGCAAAAAATTATCCTCATGCCTAATCTCTCTCTCTCTCTCTCTCTAGATAAATCATAAGAGAGAAATTCATTGTCATCTCTTTCTCTCTCTCTCTCTCTTCCAAATCAAAACAACCACGTTGTTTTGACTAAATGGGTATCCTCACTTTTAGCTCTCTCTCATCAATTCAATCCATATAGTTTCTCAAACGCACACATACACCCTCCATTTTTTTTAACTCTTCCTTCACACACTTTCTCATCTAACTACTCCTACTACTACTAAATGGACGACTATCTAAGAGAAATACAAGGCAAAACAGCCCATGATCCTCACTCCACCACCAAAACAAGCAGTTCTCCCAGATGGGTTTTCGTCCCGGGACCCATCATCGTCGGTGCTGGTCCCTCCGGCCTGGCTGCCGCAGCCTGCCTGAAAGTAAGAGGTGTTCCAAGCACAGTACTAGAGAGATCAAACTGCATAGCTTCTCTGTGGCAGCTCAAGACCTACGATCGTCTTCGCCTCCACTTGCCGAAGCAATTCTGTGAATTGCCACTCATGCCTTTCCCTGAAAACTTCCCAACTTACCCTACAAAACAACAGTTTGTGGAGTACTTGGAAGCTTATGCTGAGAAATTTGATATTACGCCAGTGTTTGGAGAGGCAGTGGAGAGAGCGGAGTTCGATGAGAGTTTAGGGTTTTGGAGAGTGAGGAGTAGTGAGGGGAGAGGGTATGTGTGCCGGTGGTTGGTGGTGGCGACCGGAGAGAATGCAGAGGCGGTGGTGCCGGAGATTGAAGGGAGGAGGGAGTTTTTGGGGCCTATTTTGCATACAAGTTTGTATAAGAGTGGTGAGGTTTTTAGAGGGAAGAGGGTTTTGGTGGTTGGATGTGGGAATTCTGGAATGGAGGTTTGTTTGGATCTTTGCAACCATAATGCTACGCCTTCCTTGGTGGTCAGAGAAACAGTAAGTATAGTTTTAATAATCGTCATAGTTTAAATAACTGTATCCAGATATATCTATCAAGTAAATTGATATTTTATTTAAAATCTTAATCTCAGTTTTTTCTTTCAAATTAAGAATTCCCTGTTCTTAAATCTGCTTCGTGTCAATATTCATGAAATTCGCGCTTTGGAGGCAAAGTATCTGAGTAAAGTTGGTTGAAATTTTTGTTTTTTTGTTTTTTTTTTTAATGTAAGTCAAAAGAATTTAAGAAAAGGTAATTCAAGATTTTTGAAATTTCTTTTTGTTTCAAACGTGTGTGTTTTTTTCTTTTCTTTTTTGGGTTTTGTTTTTTTTTAACTGTTTGTGTTAGTGACACTTTAGTGCGTTCAAGTTTTGTTTATTTAAAATTGATCATAATCTATAAATATATATATATAATTTTAATAATAACAATAGTTTTAAACACGTAGTTTAAGTTCAAAATCTCGATATGTATCGACTAAGCTAATTTTTAAAAGTATAATCACAATCTTTTATTTTGATCTAAGAATTTTATTCTTAAATTTCACTGTTCTCTTGTGATTCATAGTCGAATCTTGACATTTGGAGAATTTTTTAATAGAGTAAAGTTGTTCAAATTAATTGAATTTTTTATTTTTATTTTATATAAGTCAAAAGAATTTATGGAAAGGCAGGTCAAGATTATTGAGGTTTCTTTTAGTTTTGAAATTAAACAAAAAGAAATTACTTTTTTCGATTTTGTTTTTTTCAACAGTTTGTGTTAGTGCCTTTTAGTGCGTTCAAGTTTTGTTTATTTATTCAAAGTTGATCACAATCAATATATTTTGGTTTAAGAGAAAATCGTTGTTTTACTTCACTTTCTTGGGATTCCCTAGCATGCGCAACAATGTTCAGAAACTAGTGTTTGATTTCACAATCATGCATATGATTTTCTTTTCTTTTCTTTTTACTCTCTCTCTCTCTCTGGAAAAGGTTGTAAAGGTTGAGTCATGGCCTGGAAGCAATCTCTCACACACACCCATCTCTCTTTTTAAGTAGTGTCCTATCTTTTTGTGACCCAATTTTTCTTTGAATTTGATCATGATTAAGGTACACATCCTACCACGAGAAATGCTTGGAAAATCAACTTTTGGGTTGTCCATGTGGTTGCTCAAGTGGCTGCCCTTGGGCCTCGTCGACCGGCTCCTGTTGATCGTGTCGCGGCTCCTCCTAGGCAACACTGCCAGGCTCGGCCTCGACCGCCCTCAAGTAGGTCCCCTCCAATTAAAGAACTTGTCCGGAAAGACACCAGTGTTGGACGTTGGCACGCTTGCTAAGATCAAAAGTGGAGACATTAAGGTAATTTTTTCCTGTTTATGCAAATCGATAAGTTATGTATTAGGAAAAAATATAACTTTTTTTTTTGTTCCAATTTATTTGAACATATTAACTTTCTAAGTGTTTGATTAATCCCATGTAGTCTTTTCATGAATGATTGATTGCCAAGTGTTGCAATATTTTCCTAATTCATTCAAGCAATGGGGAATTTAATCCCGATTTTATTTTGCCAATATTTGGAAATTTCAATTATTCATTCAAAATCTTATGTGTATAATCAAAAAGGGTAAAGTCTCCTTAATTAGAATTTTAGTTCAAACCATCTTTACTTACTAATTTTCTTTTCTTCATTTTTTTCAGGGCCTATAAATAGAGAAATTTTTTGAATTGCAAATTATTATTAATTAGATCTTATTGTGTCTCTCTTGTTGTAGGTATGTCCAGGCATTCGGCGATTAACACATGATACCGCTGAGTTTGTCAATGGAAGAAAGGAAAATTTTGATGCAATCATCTTAGCAACTGGTTATAAAAGCAATGTACCCTCTTGGCTAAAGGTACTTGTTTTTCATCTTCTTTTTGTTTTATAGTTTCTTTGTTAATTAAGTGTATGTATGTTATATTCTCACAAGTTCAAAGGACTAATAAGGGATTGAATTGTCCCCTTCCAGGAGAGAGATATGTTCTCGGAGGAAGATGGTTTACCGCGGAGGCCATTTCCAAACGGTTGGAAAGGCGAGTCTGGGCTATACGCTGTAGGGTTCACCAAACGAGGGTTGCTTGGTGCATCAATCGATGCTAAGAGGATAGCAGAGGACATTGAACAGTGTTGGAAAGCCAAGGCAAAACATCTTACTTCCTTTGCGAGCGCTCTCTCCCCCTAATCATGTTTTTTTGCAACTTTTGAGTTACAAAATATAGAGTTGGTTAATTTGAAAAAGTCTATAGTTGATTTTGGAGGGTCTTTTGGTGGTACCAATGGCACAATGCGTTGGTACCAAGGAGTTGCTCCTCCATTTGAGGAAAAGAAGAAAAGTAGAAAGAGATTTGTAGGAGTGAAGAGCCCTCTCTTTTCATTAACACCAAGCCTTGGGAAATAGGAGAGACTTGCAAAAGATGAATGGTGTTTTTCTTAGAGGGGGACCTCAACTTCTAGTATCCATTTTGTACATCTTGTACATTGCCATTGCCCTAATTGTTAGGTATGCCTTTAGAGAGAGAGAGAGTTTTTGTAGGGTGTTTGAATTTGGTTTGCAAACTGACATGAGTGGTTAACCAAGATTTTACATGGGATCTTTTGTTTTGTATTTTTTTTTTTTTTTTTTTTTTTGGGGGGGGGGGGGGGGGTGGTGGTGGGTTGGGTTGAGAGAATCTTGTATATAGTTGATGAGTCTCCAATAAGGATTTAAATTTTGGGGCTTTTTGTTTGGAGGAAACTTAAAGGATTGATATACATGACTTCTAATAAAAACTTGATAGTGAAATTTTGGTACCAATCTTGTATTATATAATTTCTGGAGCATTTATAATAATCTCTTATGATTTATGGCAATTGTATTGTTGAAATGATTTCATTTCCAAGTAGAAGACAGGACCACAAAATTTAATGTGCCAACTTTAAATATGCCAATTTTTTAGATTGGGCAAAAATTAATTAATTCCTTCTCTCTTGATTGAGATGCATTTGAAGACTTTTTTGTTTGCTTAAGCATCCACTTGAAATTTTAAGTCAAAATTAAATAATAATAATAATATTATTATTATCATTATTATTGTTGTTATTATCATTATTATTATTATTATTATTATTATGAAAAAAGAAACAAGATGTTGGTTTAATTTAAGTCTCGTTAGATGCAGTTTATGTTATAATAAATACTCCAATAACTTTTTCACTTTACTCTTACTTAAATATGTAGTGGACACAAAGACTCATGCGCTACGCTATCCATTGCCATTGTGACAAATTTTTTATTCTTTTATCACTGAAAAGCATTTGGCTATCAGAAAACCTATTAACCCAGAAAAATAATACATAAAGTTAACTAGAAAATTAATTTATGGTTTAGATCTAATTATTGTACAATGGGAATACTCACATGTGAAATGAATCTCAATCATGAATCCTAGCATAGTTGTTTGGCTATTGCTTTAGCAATTATGGGTAGTGATTGAGCATACATGAAGACCATGCCTCTTTTCCTTCTAAGGCTAACTTAAAATAAAGGAAAGCAAAACAGCAATAGAGATGTGCACTGAATCCACATACATACAACATTACGCTATCTTATTATGGGGAAAAAAAAAGGGAGTCATCGCAATTCAAAAAACAAAAAACGAAAGTGGAGAGTGGAGAGTGGAGAGTGGAGTGGTATCATGTTGGACTGAATTCTCCATGACATTGGAAAGCAACTGCTAATATATATAGACATATAACCATTATAACAAGAGATGTTCCTCCCTAAGCATTATAACAATAAATCAAAAATTGATATTTTTAAGTTGTTGTATGGAGAGCTTTAGGAAAAATGAGTTACACTAGAATTGTTGATGATTATGAATATAGAGAATATGAACTAATAGTACAGAATGAATAAAGATTGGCTGCTGATGTGTTGTCTTTTCTATTCCTCTCTTCTATTGGTTTCTCACCAACTAAAGCTGGGTGCTTTTTAACCCCAAACTCTTTTTTATTGATGTAATCTTTCGTTCCTTGTTTGTTTCATCAATAAAGATTTTCTTTGCCGATCAAAAAAAAATAATACAGAATGAATAAAGATCAAGAGGGATAGTCACAAATGCACAATATCATAAATTACGTGATTTAACCTAAAATTAAGTCTACAGGAATCACACAAGAGTAGATTCCCCTAATACAGAGAATAATTGATCTGAAAAACTACAATAGTGACAAAACAAACTCTCGCAAATAACCAAGCTCACAAAAAAAAAAAAAAAAGGGCAAAATCCATTTATACTATTGCAATAATAGCTAAATGTCACACAAAGTATTGAAAACATCACAGTTTGTATAAAACCCAAAACGCTGATAAAAAAATTGAATAATATCTTTAATCTCAGTTTTTCACACCAAACGAGATAAAAAATAAAGAAAAAAGCCTCTTAATCTCGATTACTAGAAACTGAGATTATAGTCTATTTTTTTAATCTCAATTTTAAAATAAAAATAAGATACGAAGGAATTATCAATTAATAAGAAATCTCATTAATTGTGTCATATATTGGGAGATAAAAGTGTCTTACACGATCTCATTTACAAATTTTTGTTATTAATACATTACGTAAAATAGTCTAACCATTAGACATCTAAAAATATTTGAAAACTTGGCCTCGTTTGGCAAGAGGCTTTTTTAGTCAAAAAGTTATTAAAAAAATTAAAAAGCCAACAACCTATAAGTCAAAGATTCTCTTTTCTCTTTACTTTTTGCACATCTTTTCGTAAAAAGTCAAAAAGTCATTACAAACATATTAATTTTTTTTAACTCGTATTTTAGCCAAATAGTCAAAAAAATTACTAAATTAATCTGTTTCCAAACGGGATCTTAATGAAGGCAAGCAAGTGAAGTCTCAAATCGTACATTCTTAACAAAAATAGTGGTGTAGGGGAAGAAGAAGAGGGGAGTGATGGCCCATCATATCATTTTCTTTGGTGGTATTTGGGCCATTTTTCCATCTATTATCATTTCTCTTCTTCTCACCCCTTGTTTTTTGTTTTATGTATATGTATATATATATATATATATATGATATTTTGATGATTCTCCAGGTCAATTGAAGATTTTTTGTTCTATTTAAATTTAAAATTTTTGTATCTCAAAATTTTATTATAATTTAATAAATATAGTAAATTGGCACAAGTAAGAAAAAAAATCAAAAACTAAAAGTTAAAATTCTGGACTAGGGAGGACAATTTTTTCCTACCCTATCTCATATAGATTTTTCTCACCTCAACAAGAAAATGGAACAAGGAGCCCCCGCTCCAATTTTATTTATTAAATATATATATATATATATATATTCAATATAGTAAAACTAAAACATTAAAAAATGGGTAAATTATCAATAAATCTTAATAGCTGGACTTAATTTTCATCAGGTCCCTATTAGAAATAAGTCCTAGTAAAATCAACACTAAAAATAATTTTTTGTGATGATTTTTTACGCATGTCATTAAAAATTGACGGTTAGTAACTTTTTTGTCACGATTTTTATAAATTATCACTAAAACTTACAATTAGTGACTTTTTCTGTAACGAATTTATCAAACTGTCGCTGAAAGTTAAAAATTGTGACCTTTTTTTGCAACGATTTTTTTAAACTGTCGCTAAAAGTTATAACTAGTGACATTTTTTATGATAAAATTTTCAAACTGTTGCTAAGAATTAACAATTAGTGGCATAAACGTCATTAATTATCATAAGACCTATTAGACAATGTATCTACATATTAAGACATACACGTAAGTCTTCCTGAAACACCTAATATTCATTCTCACTCATCTAATTATAATATTACATTTTTTAACTTCCATTAATTATAAATTATTATCTATGACCTCCCCATTTGTTCCACTCTCAATATAATATGATATGAAGGAAGAAAACAAACCCGCCCCATTGACGCCCTCATTCTGGGCCACCCATGCCAACGAACTAATTTTAGTCCACAAATTATACTTTGCATAACCCTCCAATTAGAAGGATAATGCTTTCAGAGACCCTCTAATCAAAGTAGAATAACATGCCTCAAACCATTGCCAGTAAAAAAAAAATACAATATAAAAAATAAAAGAAAAATGACATTAGTAAATGTGTAAAAAATATATATTAAAATATAATAAATTATATAAAAAATATTTTGAACTATGTAAAGATTGTATTGACTCTAACCTCTCATTTTATTTTTTATTTTTTTAACATTTTCTTACACTTATTGGCAACCAATTGAACTGTCTTTATTAGAAATATTAATGTTAGGAAAATGATAAATACGTTGCCGATGATATGGTGAAAAATGGAAAAGGAAACTTATTGTTTAGAATCTTCCAACAATTTGAGGGTATGTTGTTCATAAACTTATGACTAAAATACAAACATTGGGTTGAATTTCTCTTTAATCCACGTTTACATTGTTTAAGCTTATATAACTCACTATAAATCCTGTTTAAAAGTAATAAAATGAAAATAGGATTAATTACACTAATAGTCTCTATAGTTTGGGACTTGTGTCACTTTGGTCCCTGACTTTTCAATTGTGACACATTTAATTCTGAATTTTGAATCTTGTTCTAAATAAGGACAATTGAAAATAGGGCCATTTTTTGATAAGTCCTATTTATAACTGTTTTGTTCCATAAAACCCAAACTGTTTCTGAATATTCCATTAGGTCCATTAATTGTTAAAGGACGAAATAACCCTCTCCGCCTCTCCCGCGTGAAACCGATTCTGCCAAAACCCATTCCTATTCGAAATATTCAATCCTCAAAATTTCCAAAACAAAAACTCAATCGACGAAACGATACTGATATTGCATCCAGTAACCCTAGATTCCTCTTCGTCTCCCCACTGCGAAGCTTCACATCGGAAGGACGGTGCTTCGTCGTTCGAAGATTCTTGTCGCCCCATTGAGTTTATTTTATCCACTGAGTGTGATCCATACCCACCAACCATGACGAACAAAAGTAAGGAATACCATTCCTCCTTCTGCTTCTCAATCATAATGTCATCAAACATAGATGTTTTCGGGATTAATTTTGTAAAAATATATGTAAACATTCACATTGGCCTCTAACTGTTGTAGTTTTCGGGATTTGTTTTTGCACACATGAATGATGTGAACATTCACATTACTATTGATTAGTTGGTAAATTTAGAGTAGTACACACTGATGTAAATGTGTTATTGGGTGTAGTTTGGCGCTGTTGGTTCCCTCCTTTGATTTTTAGAAAATTATAACATAATGTGATCACCCATGTAAGCATTCACATTGCCCAGTAACTGTTGTCGTGTTCGAAATTTATTTCTCAAACATGGATGATGTGAACATTCACATTACTATTGATTACTGGGTAAGTTTAGGGTAGTGCACACTGATGTGAACATTCACATCATGTGAATGTTCACATTAATATCAGAACCCCCAAACTTCACTCAATACTGTGATGGCGTATGATGTAAACATTCACATTGTGACATCAATGCCCAAGTTGTTTGTGTTATTGGGTGTAGTTTGGCGTTGTTGGTTCCCCCCTTTGATTTTTAGCAAATTATAACATAATGTGCACACCCATGTAAACATTCACATTGCCCAATAACTGTTGTCGTGTTCGAAATTTATTTCTCAAACATGGATGATGTGAACATTCACATTACTATTGATTACTGGGTAAGTTTAGGGTAGTGCACACTGATGTGAACATTCACATCATGTGAATGTTCACATTAATATCAGAACCCCCAAACTTCACTCAATACTGTGATGGCGTATGATGTAAACATTCACATTGTGACATCAATGCCCAAGTTGTTTGTGTTATTGGGTGTAGTTTGGCGTTGTTGGTTCCCCCCTTTGATTTTTAGCAAATTATAACATAATGTGCACACCCATGTAAACATTCACATTGCCCAACAACTGTTGTCGTGTTCGAAATTTATTTCTCAAACATGGATGATGTGAACATTCACATTACTATTGATTACTGGGTAAATTTAGAGTAGTGCACACTGATGTGAACATTCACATCATGTGAATGTTCACATTAATGTCAGAACCCCCAAACTTCACTCAATACTGTGATGGCGTATGATGTAAACATTCACATTGTGACATCAATGCCCAAGTTGTTTGTGTTATTGGGTAAATTTAGAGTAGTGCACACTGATGTGAACATTCACAACATGTGAATGTTCACATTAATGTCAGAAACCCCAAACTTCACTCAATACTGTGATGGCATATGATGTAAACATTCACATTGTGACATCAATGTCCAAGTTGTTTGTGTTATTGGTTGTAGTTTGGCACTGTTGGTTCCCCCCTTTGATTTTTAGAACATTATAACATAACGTGATCACCCATGTGCGCATTCACATTGCCCAGTAACTGTTGTCGTGTTCGAAATTTATTTCTCAAACATGGATGATGTGCACATTCACATTACTATTGATTACTGGGTAAGTTTAGAGTAGTACACACTGATGTGAACATTCACATCATGTGAATGTTCACATTAATGTCAGAAACCCCAAACTTCACTCAATACTGTGATGGCGTATGATGTAAACATTCACATTGTGACATCAATGCCCAAGTTGTTTGTGTTATTGGGTGTAGTTTGGCGTTGTTGGTTCCCCCCTTTGATTTTTAGCAAATTATAACATAATGTGATCACCCATGTAAACATTCACATTGCCCAATAACTGTTGTCGTTTTCGCAATTTATTTTTCCAACATGGATGATGTGAACATTCACATTACTATTGATTACTGTGTAAACTTACAGTAATAAACACTGATGTGAACATTCACATCACTGTATAATGATGTGAATGTTCCAATTACTGTCAACCAATTACATCCTCTGTGTTTCAACCAATTACATGTGCTCATTTGAACACACAGGTCTTCCCCATAAAGTTGATGGCAAGCGAAAGCGAGGGGAATCCCGTTTCAAAACCAAGCCTGATCAAACAGCTGTTCCTGAAGAAGTGAACATGAAAAAAGTGAACTACCGGTCAAATATAACTGGATTGGTCAAACTGTTAAAGGATACGAAATTTACAAGTGGCCAATTGAAGTGCCTTAGAAAAACACCGTTCTGGCCATTATTTGATAGCTTGATCAGTAACGAAATTGACCTCAACCACTGCATGAAATATGATGATGTCATTGTGCGTATAGTACAAACATTCAAGCAATCTAGTGGAAGGTTTTACATTGGGGATAAGAACATCCAGATTTTTAGAAGCGACGTATCACTGATTTTTGGGGTGGACTGCGGCACCAAGTCGATGGACCTCTCTTATGGCGCAAAACCAACAACCGGCATCATACACCGAATGTGCAAGGATGTTAGTCGGTTAAGTGCTGCCAAAATACGAGAAATTCTGAGGGAAGCATTGAAGGGCACAAAAAAACATGACAATGAGGAGGTCGCACGATTAGTTTGCATGTATGCATGCGTCAAGCTATTCTTTTCTACATCCGGAGAAACAATTGGATGGGTTTTCTACTCATACATGGACCCATTACACAAGATGATCGAGTATGATTGGGCTGGGTTCATTGGGCCAGAACTGTGGAAAACCAGGACGAGTCACCGGATGTGTGATGTTGTTAATGGTAAATCAAATCTCATACAACTTATTCTATGTTTAATATGAACATATACGGGCTCTGAACACTCTGATGTGAATGTTCACATTTCTCAGCTTGGTGTGGAAGTTGACAACATTGATGAAAACATTCGCATTATTGTTTCAGTAATGTACAAACACACATTAGTAGATGCTGGTATAAACTTTCACATTAACAGATGTGAACATTCACATCAGTTGTACCACTCACATTACCAGATGTGAATATTCACATCAGTAACATCACTCACCATTAGCAAAATGTGAGCATTCACATAGTAATAACACTGACATGAACAGATGTGAACATTCACATCAGTATCATCCCCCACCATTAGCAAATGTGAACATTCACATCAGTAATAACACTGACACTAACAGTTGGGAACATTCAGGTCAGTAATATCACTCACATTAACAGTTGTGAACACTCACATCACTAGTATCACTCAACATTAGGAAATGTGAACATTCACATCAGTAACATTACTCCACATTAGCAGATGTAAACATTCACATCAACGGATGTGAACATTCACATCAGTTATAAGTGATGTAAACATTCACATTACTGGCCTAGTGGTGCACTGTGAACATTCACATTACTGCACCAGTGGTGTAAACATTCACATCAATGTTAATTCATATCCACATTCAAATTACTGATATTTGTTATTTGTTTCAGTATTGGCTGTGTGAGCATACAACAATCTTACAACCCCGCAACCCCAATGCCATTCCACGATGCGTAAAATGGGACCTCACAGCCTTACATAGCAACATGAAGTCCATAACTCTGGCTAAGCTAGGTTTAAATGAGGTAGAAGTACAACCAAATATATTGTGCTTATTCACATAGTAAACGAGGAACTATCTAACTAACATACTGTCTCGAAATGCAGGTATATGGCGGCGAGCTAATGGCATCACCAACTGAAGCTAAGATGTATCGTCATACAAAATTGAATGTGGAGCCAAAACCTGAGATTTTGTCAAGTGCATTAGCAAAGAAAGATGAAAGCAAAGAGGATCAAAGCAAAGACAGTCAACGCAGTGATGACAGCGATGCATTTTCTGTCGATGCAGTGGACCTAAATGATGTTGGACATTATATCAACCCCAGCTGTAGCACCCCCAATGCTGAGAAAGGAATCATCATAGCACAACCAACTGAGCCCGACATTGTGGAAGTACTCATGAAAGAAAACCAAAAAGCTTGGGCTCTTGTACGGCAATGGGAAGCGAAATACAAACAGTTGGAAGAATCATGGGAGTTGAGGGCAAGGGTGATTGCTGCCCTTGAAGCCAAACTATTTGACCAATCGGGCTCATCCAATGTGGACATGGACATGAAGACTTGCATGGAGTGGAAAGATACAGAAATTCAGCAGCTGACAAAGTTGGTCATCAACTTGGAATGTGAAAAAACAATACTTCAAGACCTTTTTGATGATCAGTCCGTACACATCATCACTCAAGTTGAAGCACAAAAGGCTCATGACAGCCTTAACAACAATCCCACTGTAGCATTGGAACACATTATCAGCCCCCCATCAAGGGTAAAGCGCATAAAGCAGAAGGTAAGGAAAGAACACAGGTTGGACGAGTTTGAATACCCCAACCTGCCTGGTCAGAAGAAAGGGAAAGAGGGAGCCCAACAGAAATCACATGCAGTCCAAATTGCACAAGATTTAGACAAGCAACCACCAAAAAAACAGCCAACAAAGTCCAAGAAGTTATCCTTGAACAACAAACTAAAGGTCTGGGCTAACATGAACAAACTCAACAAGCAAAAAGTCCAAAATTTGCACAAGAACGGCGGTGATGAGTAAGTGATCTTACATATCCCCAACTGTTTTTTTTTCCATCATGTTCAGTTTACATACATACTTAATGAATTAGACCATTTCATAAATGTGCAATGTTGACATTAACATTTTCTGTAATCACAATGCACAGGTTGCTAGTGTGGCGAGGGGACTCAAAGACTAAACATGTGTATTTTGATGACATCATACACCTCATCAAGGAAGAATCAATAACCAACAACGTATGGCAACTGTAAATGTGTACAAAACACACACACACACACACACACACACACACACACACACATACACATAGGGTAAAGACACTGTAAATAATGTACTGCCACCCCTCCGGTTCTGCAGGTGATAGATGCTTATGGTGAAATTCTACTTGAACTACAAGGGCTAGTCAACCCAAGTTTGGAAGATTCATCATTCATCTTTACAAGCACATGTTTGGTAACCACTAGACTTTAATTTTGATTATGTTTCAATACATGTGGATGTTATTCTCAGCATTACATGCTTACATTGTTAATTTAAATAATAGGCAGATGTGAATGTTAACAAAAACATAAAAAGACCTTTGAGAAGATTCACATTGACAGATGTGAACATTCACATCATTCGCATTGAATATTATATGCTTATTATCTTGATAAACTTAAATGATACAAACATGTGAACATTCACATCAGTAATATAACTCATAGTAACAGATGTGAACATTCACATCAGCAGTATTACTCACATTAACAGATGTGAACATTCACATCAGCAGTATTTACTCACATTAACAGATGTGAACATTCACATCAGTAACATCACCCACCATTAGCAAATGGGAACATTCACATCAGTAATAGCACTGACATTAACAGATGTGAACATTCACATCAGTAACATCACTCACACTAACAGATGTGAACATTCACATCAGTAGCATCACCCACCATTAGCAAATGGGAACATTCACACCAGTAATATCCCTGACATTAACAGATGTGAACATTCACATCAGTAGTTTCACTCACCATTAGGAAATGTGAACATTCACATCAGTAACATAACTCCCCATTAGCAGATGAACATTCAAATCATTAACACCAAACATCGATATAAATACTTGGTACATCATTGTATGCCCTTTGTGTGCAGAAAATCATTGAACAGTACCCCCCCACAAGAGGAATAAACTAATTGATGTACACATCAAGGAGTATCAAGGCCAAAGATTCTTAATCTTCCCAATACACGACAACTTTCACTGGACAATTGTTGTGTACGACGTGAAAGAGAATGTATGGAGGCATTATAACTCACTGCGCCGAAGAGAAGGCATACATGACCCACATATTGACAAAGCACAAATACTGGTAAGTGGCTGTCAAAAACAATACTTGTCGTGATGTGTAATATTTGAACTTGGACGTATGCCCTATGTTGGTTGGTGCCTAATATGAAATTTCATTGTTGGCAGAGGGACTACATCACAGCTTTGGTGCACAACATTGGACCGTCATCACCATTATGGACCAATTTATCAAGCCAAAATACTTCGAAAACAATCATATCAATGGACATCTGTCCTCAGCAAGCATCAAATTCATAAGCCTAAAATCGATTTCTACACATGTTCCACAACCTTTACCCACCTAAATTTCAAAATCTAACAAGAAGTTTGCATTTTCAGGGTGGATTGTGGGCCTGCAGTTTGTTACATCATGAGGGCGCATGTATATCGTGAAGACATTGTTGCCAGCCTAGATCGCTTTGAATGGTGTCAAATAAGAGACTCATTAGTACACCTTTTCCTGAACCATAGAAAGACAGTGCAATGTGAAAACCTATAGGTGGGGGGTGTCCACCTATCACTGTTACCCAAATCTGTTATCCACATTTAAGACAATTTAGTTTCAGTAGCTTAATTGTAAATGAAGTCTATATCACTGCTTGTACAGATACTTTTCAGTCAATATATGTATATGCATTTTCAGGCCTATTTTGCAATGGTCATGCACATTGAGATTGTATTTTCTTTTTTTTTTTTTTGGATACACATGACATGATGTCAATGTTCACATCACAGAATGATCGTACACTTTCTTCTATTTTAAACCATACTACATGGATGTGAATATTGCTTAAAGTGTTCATGTAACACAATATGACAGGTGTGATTATGATATTTCTTAACACAAGTCAATATTCACATCTAACAATTTGATGATGTGAATATTCACATCATAACTTCTGATTATGCGAATGGCAACAATGATGTCATGAATATTCACATCTTATGAGTTGATGATGCGAATGGTTACATTGATGTAAACATTGCTGTGATTCACATCATGTGAATGTTCACATCATGTGAATGTTCACATCATGTGAATTTAGAGTAGTGCACACTGATGTGAATGGTTACATTGATGTAAACAGTAACAACAATGTGAACATTCCCACCACAGAAATGTTTGAAAGTTGAACAATGTGAACATTCACATAATGTGAATGTTAACAGCATGCATTCATCCAAAACACAACCAACATAAATGTCAGATTCGTACCTTAAACAAGTAAAAATAAAACACAAATCAAACACTAATGCATTATTATGTTTGCCAACGCAACGTAATCTTATTGCCACCCAATGTTTCCCAACACAACACAATCTTATTTGAAAAATGAATATAAGAATCCAATGTAAAATACAATGTTGAAATGAAAAAAGGTACATCTTATATCGGCTCCGTGCATGATTTTCGATTATGGTTCCCCAACTTATCACATCTCCCGCACCTTATTTGCTTCAATTTCTCACCCCTTGATGGGATCCTATTCTTCTTCGGCCTTCCGGGTGGTCTTTTCACGGTAGGCGGGTATATAGTAAAGTCCGTGGGATCAAAAGGCGGCTTCTCCACTGATGGTATAGGGAATATGGCTCCCAAATAGGCTGCACGATATGTCTCTACATGAAAGTAATGTTCTACACAATCATTGAGATTGTAACGGCTCTTCTGAATGGCAATAACAGCATGGTCACACGGGAATCCGTTGATTTGCCATTTGAAGCATGAACATGTACGCCTCGCAACATCAACTGTAACCGATGGTATCGAATGAACTTCAAACACATCCTCGTTGGCTTTGCTAACTTGCCAAGACTTGCTGTCATTGAACGAATCCATAAGCCTTGTTTCGAATGTCGGACAAATAATCTCATTCCATTTGTTTGCTTGGTCACGCCGTGCAGACATTTGCCGCATCAACTGAGTACGAATTTTGTCCACCATTTGAGTGATAGGAAGATTACGTGCTTCTTTAATCCAGTTATTAAATGACTCCGCCGCATTGGATGTCATCTCCCCATACCGCATGCCCCTGCACAGTATATCACAAACATTGTACAATACGGAATTTAACAGGCCTTACCATTAATGTTGACAAATGTGAACGTTCACAGTACTGCCATTAGTATACACTGATGTGAACATTCACATCAGGTTATAATAATGTGAATGTTCACATCTGCTACCAGGTTATAATAATGTGAATGTTCACATTATATGCTTATTACGTTGTCAACTTAAATGATAGACAGATGTGAATGTTAACAACAACAACAAAATATGACACGTGTCAACATTCAAATCTGTAATACATTGCATGACTATTTGACAAATTAACAGATGTGAACATGACATCAGTCATCATTAGCAGATGTAAACATTCACATCATTTACATTGAAGATGAAACACAATTCGAAGATTGTCACCATTATAAACTGAAAATTCACATCACTACCATTCTAAACTTCAAAAATGGAACACCTTAGGAATCTATTATTACCTGAAGTATGAATTTGCCCAGTGCTCAGGTGCTAAGTCCTTGAAAAAATTATGAGCTCGTTGTTTACCCTCCTCTTTTAATTTTGCAAGCTTTTCATGGAACCCTACCACAGTTGGCTCGTAAGCACAGTCACCCAAACTCCTTACTAGGTGATCCCTGAATCCATTATCAATTCCTTTCATCCGGTCTCTTAAATTGCTCTTCAAGTGTTGTAAGCAATAACCGTGATGAGCCGATGGGAACACCTTTGGCATAGCTTCTAACAGACCAAGATTACGATCCGAAATAAAAGTAATATGGCGCTTCCCATCAACAACCTTCCCAAGTTCATGCAAGAACCACGACCAATTAGCCGTGGTCTCCGAATCAACAATTGCAAATGCAACAGGAAACAGACCTACAACACAACACCAATACACAACTGTTCACAATATTCCAAAGTGAATAGAAAAATAGTATAAACAAAACAGGTCATGTGAATGTTCATATGTACATTGCCCTCTTCACTATTGCTGTTTTTGGATTCAGGTTCGTAAACATCAACGATGTGAACATTCACATTAACGACCATTAATAATTCATTGTTGCTTGTTGAGTCACTGAAAATGTTAACATTCACAGTACTGTTCATTAATAGATCAACTAACATTAGTATACACTGATGTCAACATTCACATAAGTCTGTAATAAGTCTGATGTGAACATTCACATCAGTCTGATGTTAACATTTCTGTCATTAGCATACAAAGGTGTGAACATTCACATCAATGCATACTAATGTCACTGATGTGAATGTTCACATTACTTATAATTTAGCAATCACTCTTTCGTCCAGACTATGCTGCTCAGAGCGAATATTGACATGAATAGACAGGTAAAAAAAACTTCTAACCATTGTTCCCGTCTTTCGCCGTTGCCGCAAGTAGCTGACCTTTGTACTTTCCTTTGAGGAATGTTCCATCCAGGAATAATAAAGGCCGACAAGCATTGAACCCAGAAATACACGCAGCGAATGACACAAAGAAGCGACAAAACTGTTGACTACTCGCATCATATTCAATATTGACATAACTCCCCGGATTGTACCGCATCACAGCATCCGAATACCACCGCAACTGGTCAAACGATAACGAGTGATCTCCATGGATACCAGCCTTTGCTTTCTCCACACCCAACCATACAACATGGTAACTCACATCTAGCCCATAATCCCTCTTCAAAATAGTCACCACTTCACACGGCCGAGTCAACGGCTTGTCCCTCACAATTTCAGATATGGTACTCGACACCAAATCCGAACTAACTCGCGGATTCTTCGATGTTCGAACATCCGTACCACAAGTATGCACATCACTAAACCTCTTGATGTAGAAAAAATCATTTGCTCGTTGTGCTCTACAATGTATAGCCCACAAACACCCCCTCTCCTCCCGCATCGCACACACAGCAGTAACTCTTGTTGTCTCGTTCTTCACGTATGTGAACTTAAACCCACATTGGATGGCATACTTACATAAAACGTCACGAAATTCTTGTGCACCTCCAACAAACCGTTGTCCTACATGCGTAATACCATTTGCCCAAGGGGCTGACAACAACACCTTCTCCTTATGGTGGCAAAATCTCTGTAGTGCATCAATTTCATCCTCAACCCCCACACGCAGCAATCCCAAACTACTTGACTGACCAATATCACCCTTCAACTCAACCACAACTTCTACATGTTGTACCCCCATTGATTTAGCAAGCAGTACCATGTTCTGAAATTCTTCCTCATTGTCCAAATGACACTTATTAATCCCAGGTAGTTTACAGAACAATGAAATAGAACCAGCAGACAACTCATCCCATTTCTCACACAAACACTCCACCAAACGAGAATAACACATTGCGCGGGCAACATTTATTACAGTTGTACTACAACCATATGTACACACCAATAGCATAAAGGTATCCATCTCCTGTAAAAACACAAAAACACAACAATGAACAGTAATGAAAATCGATATGAAAATTCACATTGTGCAAAAAATAGATGACTACGTGTACATTTCAACTGCTAAATCCATAATTCACAATATGAAGATGTGAACATTCACATTACTATTAACAAGATGTCAACATTAAGCAAACATCAAAGTCCAATGACAACATCAACAATCTTCACATAATATAATGATGTGAACATTCACATCAGTGTATATGAAAATTCACATTGTGCAAAAAATAGATGACTACGTGTACATTTCAACTGCTAAATCCATAATTCACAATATGAAGATGTGAACATTCACATTACTATTAACAAGATGTCAACATTAAGCAAACATCAAAGTCCAATGACAACATCAACAATCTTCACATAATATAATGATGTGAACATTCACATCAGTGTATAATCATGTGAACATTCACATCAGTTTATGATGATGTAAACATTCACATTGATATTAACAAGATGTTAACATTAAGCAAGCATCAAAGTAAAATGCGAACATTAACAATCTTCACACATGTGAACAATCTTCACAGAGCCTCATTAAGCAAACATCAATTTAAAATGAGAACATCCACATTCTTCATATATTCCACATTCACAAAATGTGCAGATTGACATTGATATATATACTGATAATCAAATCATCCACACAGAGCCTCATTACGCATGCATCGAAGTCAAATGAGAACTACACAATCTTCACATAATACAAATGAACTCCCCTCCACATAACCACGTAAAATGCATATAATTGAAAAAACAGAGCATTCAATCCATATAAATCCAAAAACAGAGCATCTGATCCATTACACGAATGAAACCATAAACTGAACATGTATTCATAACCAAATTGATACTAATCTTGATCATGCAATCCTACAATCGTACAGAAAGTTGAAAAAAACTGATTTGAAGTAGTTATAATCCGGCAAATGTAACAACCGAACACCCTCCTCTTCGTCGTCTTCACTCGCAAACCACAGAACCAGACACCAACAACAATGATGAAACCCTGGCACAACCAATCCTTGCAACGAGCATGCAAAACATAAACGTAACTCCCGGAATTGGATTGATGATGAAAAGCGTAAAATAGAAGCTGCCAAACTGCATGAACGAAGAAACAGGCACCTATTACGTATTAACACTGTACATATATATATATACAGGGGCAAAATAGTCCAAAAAATTATATTAAATTAGAAAAATGGACTTTATGGAATATCTAGAAAAGTTTATGGGACTAATTAGGTTATAATATACTTTAGTGGACCTAATGGGTTATAACAACTCTAAAATGGATTTATCAATAAAAATCTCTTGAAAGTATCATTAGATTTTTCAAGGGTAAAATCGTCAATTTGAGAAAATATAAACTAATTTGACAAAAATAAATGTCAAAAAAATATTTTTAATATTTTTAAAATTATTTTTATCCACCAATGATAAAATTATGAAAAATTAATAAAAATTACATGACTAATTTTTTTAAATTAATTTTACATGATCATCATCCAAACACATAATAAAAATTAATTTGGTAAAAAAAATAAATAAATGTCTAAAAGATTTATCAATTTTACATAATTTTATTTTTAGTAGGTAGAAATAATTTTTAAAAATTCAAAAATATTTGTTTGACATTTATTTTTGTCAAATTAGTTTATATTTTATCAAATTGATAATTTTACCCTTGAAAAATCTAATTATATATTCAATTGTCATTATTTGAAATAAGATTCAAAATTCAGGGTCAAATGTGTCACAATTGAAAAGTCATGGACTAAAATGACACAAGTCTCAAACTATAGGGACTATTTGTGTAATTTGCCCATGAAAATATTATAATTATTAAATCAAAATAATAATATTTTTTATAAATAATATATATAAATATATAAGTCTTACAAAATTCAACCCACAAGCTCATGGCATGTATTTAGACATTTTTTCCCTCCCTCTATTATACGGACACATGGACACACACGCCTATGCTAATCTAAATGGGAATGAAGGGCTTTTACTGTATTTGGTCCAAACAAAAAAAAAAAAGGGCAAATTACATATACCTCCCTTGAGGTTTGGTTAAATTACAAATATCTTCTGAGGTCTCAGAAATTACATCTCGCCCCCTGAGGTTTGTATTTTTATAACAATTTGCCCCCTGAGGTTTAAATTTCATAACAAATTACCCCCTAATTTGTTATGCAAAAATAACATTCAGGGGAAAATTTGTAATTTCTCAAACCTCAAGGAATATTTGTAATTTAACCAAACCTCGAGGGGTATATGTAATTTGCGCAAATAAAAAAATTTGATTATCCGCATAGTGATTTGATTGATTTTAAAATGAACTAAACTATTTTAATTCATTAAAAATTTAATTGATACTAGCTTGTTATTTATTTATTGGCAAAATAAATAGTTTATTGCTGTAAACTAGTTGTACAAATCTTAATTAAATTGGTATCTGAACTATGTATGAGTTAAATTAAAAAATTATATAAGAATTTTTTGTTTGTATAATATTACGCAATCTTAATTAAATTGGTGCATGAACTCTGCTAATCATGTGCTAAGTGAGGCGCAAAAGGAGAAAAAGTTAGGAAGAAGCCAAAAACACCAAACATAAAGTCGAAAGAGACGACGTCAACTTCAAAAATGGGAAAGAGCAGTGTTGCTCTAACTTAAAAGTTAAATTTATTTTTCAAAATTCAATCACTACAATAAAACCGACCTTTGACGATTAAAATTGACGATTAAAAAAAATTTAATCGTCGAAAGTTGTGGAATTGGCGATTAAAATTTTTTTTAGTCGTCAAAAGTGTAATATTTAGCTACTAAATTTTTTTAGTAGAGATATATTGATTATTGGCGACTAAAAAGAAATTTAGTCGCTAAAAATACCAGAATTGGCAACAACAAAAAAAATTAGTCGCAATATATTAAGTTTTAGCTACTAAAATCATTTAGTCACCGAATGTAAAATAAAAAATTATTTTTTATCTTTGGCGACCAAAAATTTGGTCGCCAAAAACATAGTTTCAGCAACAAAAAATTAGTTTAGTCGCCGTATGTTGCGTTTTGGCTACAAAAATCATTTAGTAACCGAATGTAAAATTAAAAAACTATTTTTTATCTTTGACGACTAAAAGTTTGGTTGCCAAAAACATATTTTTAGCGACAAAAAAAAACTTTAGTCGCCAAAAGCTAAAATATTTGAAGGGATTTATTTCAAATTCTGGAGGGATTTTATAAAACTAATTGGTGACTAAATGAGATTTAGTCGCTAATGGTGTAATATATATATATATATATTGTTCTATACCATAAACAGCGTCTCTGTCTCTCTCTTCACGTTTCTCTCTCTCCTTCTGCCTCTCTCTCTCCCTCTCCCTCTCCGCTGCTCCTCTCCCCCTCTCTCACCGCCGCTCCACCAGCCACGCCTCCGCCGCTCCTCCTCTCTGTCGCGGGCAACCGAAGCACCGATTCACCCAGATTTGTCCTATTTTCTCTCTCTAAACTCCATAGCCAATCATGAAATTCCGATCTACACGACACTACCCATTTCAAATCTTCCATTGAATTGAGCTTCAATGGCGAATCTCGTGGTTCTGGTGGTAGTGATTTTGGGTCTGATCAATGGTGGGTATTGCCAAGAAACGGCCCAAGAATAGGCATGGCAATGGGGGTTAATGGGGTGGATATTAATTCCCCATCCCCATTTCCTTGTAATAAATTTTTCTCATTTCCCATGGGTACCACCCTCCCCATTTCTTAATAGGTTTAGATTTTTCCCAACCCACTTTAATCCCCATTTTTATTTTGTTTTTATTTTTTATATTTAATGTTAACAACCACTTTTTTTTTTTTTTTAAGGTTTACAACAAAAGCTGAATATACCTTCAATCTTTTTTCTTTCTTTTTTAATATATTTAATGTTAACAACTTCTTTTTTTTTTTTAAGGTTCACAACAAAAGCTAAATATACCTTCAATCTTTTTTCTTTCTTTTTTAATATATTTAATGTTAACAACTTTTTTTTTTTTTAAAGATTCAAAACAAAAGCTAAATATACCTTCAATCTTTTTTCTTTCTTTTTTAATATATTTAATGTTAACAACTTTTCTTTTTTTCTTTTCTTTTTTTTCCTTTTTTTTTAAAGGTTTTAGCTAAATATACCTTCAATCTTTTTTCTTTCTTTTTTAATATATTTAATGTTAACAACTTATTTTTTTATTTTTTTTTAAGGTTCACAACAAAAGCTAAATATACATTCAATCTTATTTTATTTTATTTGGTTCAACAACAAAATCAAATACACATTAATTAATTAATAAAAAGGTTTGTTTTATAATAATCAAATATATAATTTTGAGACAATCAAATAAGTTTTAGTAATTGAAAAAAAAAATGTAGAAGAACGTGAAAGATTAAAAAAAAATTACAACCATCTCTCTCTCTCTCACTCTCATTCTCACTCTCACTCTCACTCTCCCCCTACATGTTATAAGAACATGTTTACAATGTTATAAGAACATGTTTACAATGTTATAAGAACATGTTTGAAGAAATAAAATGTGAAAGAACCGGTCTGAAGAAAGTGTTATAAGACCCATATTAAATTGCATCAGGGCATAAACTAGGAATTGTTTGTTGATCTCTTAGCCACGGACATTTAGACATTAAACCATATTTCTCTTAGCAAATTTGAACCATTCATTTTAATTTATCCAAAATCTAATTATACCTTTTAACAAATCTGAACCACTCTTTTTAAGATATCTATGCCTTACCACACCCAATCCATCCTCCATCTTCTTCCTTTAGTCCCCCACGAATTTTGTTGTTTGTTACTTTTAAAAAATAAAAAATATTTTTTCAATTTAATTTTTACTAATTTCACAACACCATCACCACTATTCTCACCTTCACTATCACACTACCATCACCATAGCCACTACCATCATCACTGCCGCCATCACCCCACCACTATGTCACAATCTCTACCTTCACTTTCGTTCCATCACCACCACCACCAATATAAAAAAATATATTTTAAATTTTTTTTATAAAAAATATTTTTCATTAAAAAATATTTTCTATCTAAATAAATGAAGCATAACATTGGGAAATAAGCTGATTTCAGTTAAATCTGTTCATAACTAAGAAAAATTCTTTTATTTTAAAAAAAATTATTTAGTAAGACTTTGTATTCCCTTTTTATTTTTCCAGCAAATAAATCTTTGTACCCATGCTTTCTAACCAATCACGACTCATGCTTGTTTCGATTCTTTACAATTTCCTTACTTTCAAATACATTCATATATATACATATATATATATATATATGTTGTATAAATTGTGTGATAACATAAAACAAATAGATTCATACTCGTTAATTGAAATTTCAGAACATGCAAATCATTTTGAAAATTACAATACATAACAAAATAAAATAACATAGAAAAGCAAATCAAAACCTACACTAGACAGTGTCCTTAATTTTTTTAAATAAATTTAAAAAATTCTAGATATGTCTAAAATTTGACAAGAATAATGTGACAATGTAAATTAATGTGTATTTGATTTTATTGTTGAGCCAAATAAAATAAAATAAAATAAGATTGAATGTATATTTAGCTTTGGTTGTGAATCCTTAAAAAAAAAAAAAAAAAAGGTTGTGAATCTTAAAATTTAAAAAAAAAATGGTTGTGAACCTTAAAAATAAAAAAAATAATTAAAAAAAAGATTGGATGTATATTTAGCTTTGGTTGTGGATATTTAATAATAATAATAATAATAATAATAATAATAATAATAATAAAAGTTGGTTGTGAACCTGAATAAATAAATAAATAAATAAAAGAAAAAAGATTGAATGTATATTTAGTTTTGGTTGTGAATCCTTGAAAAAAAAAATATGGAGAAATTAGTGGGTACCCATCCCCAACTCATCCCCTGTGGATATTTAAAAAATATCACTTACCCTACCCAATAGATAAGAAAAAAAGGGAAAAATCCATGTATTTGGGTTGGGTCTCCATGGATACCCACAGGGTAGGTTATCCATTGTCATCCCTACCCAAGAAGCTCCATGGAGAATCCACGCGTTGGCCCCGTTTGGTAGAGCTGTGGGAAAGTGATTATAACTTATAACCTAACAGCTTATAGCTTATAACTGTGAACATAAGCTGATTTTTGACTTATAAATTAAGCTTCTTCTCCCCCACTCAAAGAATAAGTTGATTTTTTACTTACAAAAAGTTGTAAGCTGTATTATTAAGCTGACCAAACACATCAAAATAACTTAAATTAAGCTAAAAGCTGAAATAAGCTAAAAATAAGTGTGTGTGTGTGATTTTTCGATCACACTGCCCAACTCAGTATTCAGCTGGAGAACACTGGCAGAATAGATGACACCTGGCTAACCTGTAACAGAAAGAGCAGATTCCGGCGGTGGTTCGTTCACCCGAGGGCACTCCAACAATCAAGTCAGTATATCTCTCAAAGATAATCAATAGTGCAAATCTCACTGTTCAGAATATAAGTTGCGTACCTTAGACCCACGGGGATGCCTCTCTTTTATAGCTAACTCAATCCTTGTCCCAACAGGAGCCTAGCTCTAATGGACTTAGGATTACTATAAATCTTAGACTCCTAGTAGGATTGGGATAAACTCCCTAAGAGTCTTATCCTTTCGCAACTGTAGTCTTCCCCTTTTCTAGGACTTTTGTACCTTATCCGCTTATCTCGGATTTCGATATCTTCGGAGATAACCTCGGCTTAACCGAGATAACCTCTGCGTCATGACCTGGACACGTGGCACCTCGGCTAACACGTTGGCGTTACCTTGCCACGTGTTGGTACTCAAAAATATATCCCCGCAACTGCCTCCTAGGTTCTATTACTCGGCATTCTGAGGTGATGAAACCTATATCAGTACCTCATGCTAATCCATCGGTTTAATCCGAGATCATCATCGTAGGCCGACATGTCTTCTTAAAGATCAAGAATTCCAAGAGCTCCTTCACGCGTATGAGCTATCATACATAATAACTCAACCGTTAAGCCACGTGTTTTCTCCTTGCTGGATTGTACTCCGGACGCGCTCATTAGTCGTTTCGCGCCTACATACGCCGTTTGACGCATTCGCTATTCCAGGCGCATTAATTGCCCTCTTTTGCCATCATTTCAAGTTTTTGGCAAAACTTGTTTCCTCTTCTTTCATTTCTTTACTTTTCATTCGATTCCTTTGCTTTTTCTTTCTCTAGCTCTTGAATACGCCATTGTTCCAGACCTCAAGCTCTGCAACTGCCTTCATTCCTCCTTCTGGTGAAGCTTCTGCTGTTCTGTTACTTCTGTAACCATTGTCTAACTTCGGCGATCCTTACACCGGCTTCTTTTCTTCGGTGAGTTTACTGTTCCTTTCGTTTTCAATTCTTTGATGCTTTCTACTGCTTGCTGCCATTACTGCATATGTTCAAACTTTTAACTTGTGAATCATACATCTGAATGTATTTTTTCCACGATTTTTTCCTTGCCCATATCTTGAACACACGCACTGTTTCACCACTTCCCTGCACTTTTGCCACTGTTCTTGGCCCTATACTTCTTGTATTCTTTATGCTCTTGATAGACCATCTCTGTTCTTGATTCTGAAACTCGTTCTTGTTTCTATTTTTTGTGTCTTTTGCAGATTCGTGCCTTCAATCTTCGTTTCCATAGACTTAGGTTTGGGATTTGTCTATAGAACCCACAAGTTAGGAAAAAACTGAAACAAACTCCCTCTAGATCCATACAAACCCTTACCAAAGTGTACTTTTAGGTTTTTGGCCGAGGTCCTTTGAACCTTCCAAAAATTCTTCTTCCTGAAATCCGATATCTCCATTTAAGCCGACATCATGGGTATGTGAAAACATAGGATAGATACCCCATCTAAACTAAAATTCCTTAGACAATAGTTTGAAATCCCAGCCAACGTCCATCTGAGGTTGGCTGGGGATGATGACTCCATCATGCCTACTGATGACTCCATGCCCTTCCCTGTGGTAGCCTTCATTGAGTGTGGACTTCGGCTCCCACTCAACATCCTTTTCCGTGAAATACTTCATTATTACAAGTTGAACCCAATGCAACTTTCCATCAATTCCTATCGAACCATCAATGGTATCATAGCCTTAGCCAAACAAGAAAACGCTAGGATCACATTAGCCGATATCCAGTATTGCTACACTATGTGTGGCCTTAAAAAAGACACTGGCTACGTTTACTACCTCAAGCCGAGGTCCACTGAATACAAAATCGTTACCGACCTCCCTGACTCCAACAAGGGAGCTGGGGACGATTATTTCATTACTTCGGGGAACTGGGAGTTCGCCCCAGATGAAGACCTCCATCTCTTCCCTCTTCTTCGATCAGTCTTTGTAGAGAGCAATAGTAAGAGCCCTACATTCATACCTACTTATTTTTTAAAGTTTTTTATACTTTATCTATTTCTTAATGTCTGTTTTTCTTGCAGCTATTCCTAAGCCACCAAAAGACTTTTGCCAATCCTTTATTCCCAGCAAGGATTTGAAGAGACTTTTGGACTTGCCAGTCCATAAACGGAAGGTGCCTCTGCTTCTCAATTTTATTCTAACATACAAGTCAGCTCTGTCCGACGTCCCTAGAAAGAAGAAGAAAAGCCTTTCTCCACCATTTGCCACAACTCCACAAACCACGTCCACATCTCGGAAAGACTAAGGGTCAACCTCTGATCCAGCTGAGATACCATCAACCTCAGCTCCATACTTGATTCCAATATCCCAACGCCGCCGTCGACGCCGAACAGTTTCTTCTGCCGAGATGGGTCGCCCAAAACCAATTGCCAAAGATCTCCTGGCTAACATTCCAACTGATGCTGACGCTCAGCCAACACAAACCCTGCCTCCTTCAAAAGCCAAAATGAATCAAAAAGGCTCAGCTAAAGGCAAAGGTGCCTCAAATCGATTCTGAGGATACCTTGCCTATTTCCAAACCAGCTCTGAGTGAGAAAACTGCCTCTGTCCCTGCAAAGAGGTCCGCCGAAACACTTCCATCCGATTCTACCAAATCCAAAAGGCCGAGGTCATCTTCTGCAATGACCTCGGGGTCTAAAAATCCTGCTGCCCCCTGAGCCCCCGAAATTACCTTGGAAGATAAGCCAGTCATGACCAACGATAGCGCTGAGGACATCAATGTCGGCGTAGCCCTCAGTACTGCTCTGCTTCTCGCTGGCGATCTTGACCGAAACGCCGGGTTGAGCGAGTATGAAAATTACGCTCTGATGCTTCAACGTTTTGTTCAAGTGAGTGTCTTTACCTGGCAATTTTTTCTTTTCCTGTACTTTAGAAGATTTTGCAATAACTTTTGTCTTGTGTTTTTTCAAGCTATCCAGCATGCCCATTCTTTCTCTGTTCAATCTTTTGAAAATCGAGAGAAGTTGGCCGAGATGAAGAGGGAGTTCTCTTCTCTTCAAAAGGCCAACAAAAGCCTTCAATCGAAAATGAAGAAGTTGGAGGACCAAGCCGGGGCCGCCATCAAGGCCCAAACCGATACTGAAGAAAAGGCTGAATCTGTCAAGGCCATCAGGAAGGTTTCTGAGGCCCAAAAAAGAGACACCGAGAAAAAGATGGAACAGGCCCAAAAAGAGCTTCAAGAGGCCTTGGCCACGAAAGAAGCCGAAATCAAGGATACCGATGAGAAGGCATATGCTCAGGGCATGGCCGATGTCACGGAGGCCTACGAAAAGCAGGTAAAGCAGGCATGCAACAGGGGTTTCACCCTTGGTTAGATGTCTCTTCTGAAAAAGCTTGAGGTCTCCGAGGACTCGCCTCTTTGGAAAGCTGACGCCATTCCTCTTCCATTCCCTCCAACTCCTCCACCAGCTCAATCTGATGATGATTCTGAATCTGAAGAAGAGGAGACCTTAGTCAGGAAATCCAAGGAGGCTGATGGGGCCAAGCCTCTTCTCTGAATGAGCAAGTCCTAGACTTGACTCAAGATGAGGAGGGTGATGAGGTCCTCAAAGATACTGCTCCTGAGAGGGTTTCAGCTGACGTCTCCCTTGTCGACAAGAGTATTGATGAAACCTTGCAAGAGATTGATGCTGAGCTTGCGGCGGAGAAGGCGGCCGAGGTGGCTTCTCAACAATCTTTCGAGGTCCCAACCCAGCTCACTGCCAATGCTGAGGAATCTTAGTTTTCATGTTTTTTTGTTTCTTGTATTTCGAATTTTGTTTTTGAGATAATGTAAGCTCTTCGAATGGCCGATGTGCCCTCTTTTTGTTGAATGCTAATACAACTTTCCTTCACTGAGTGCTTGTACCTTTGTCTTCTCTTGACTGCTTTTGCGTGATTCTATACTTAGAATATTCTGCATGTCTCTAACATACTATTCCTTCTTTGTGCAATCTTCTCGGGGTGACACACCTCGGATAGACAAATTTCTCGGTTTAACTTAACTTGTAAACTTTTAACAAGTGTTGAACATCATATCGGTTTAACTCAACTTGTAAATTGCTACAAATTTCAATAAGTGTTTAAACACTAATCTGGGTTTAACTTCAGCTTGTAAATTGCTATAAATTTCAACAAGTGTTAAACAATGATCTCGGTTTAACTTAAACCTGTAAATTGTCCACAAATTTCAACAAGTGTTTAATCAATGATCTCGGTTTAACTTCAACTTGTAAATTGTCCACAAATTTCAACAAGTGTTAAACAATAATTTCAGTTTAACTTCAACTTGTAAATTGTCCATAAATTTCAACAAGTGTTAAACAATGATTTCGGTTTAACTTCGACTTGTAAATTGTCCACAAACAAGTGTTAAACAATGATTTCGGTTTAACTTGAACTTGTAAATTGTCTGCAAATTTCAACAAGTGTTAAACAATGATTCGATTTAACTTGAACTTGTAAATTGTCCGCAAATTTCGACAAGTGTTAAACAATGATTTCGGTTTAACTTCAACTTGTAAATTGTCCACAAATTTCGACAAGTGTTAAACAATGATTTCGGTTTAACTTCAACTTGTAAATTGTCCACAAATTTCAACAAGTGTTAAACGTATTCTTCTTCTCTCTGCCCCCTAATATGAACCTGAGTTACACTTGGGTTCTTATTATGCATGTATTCTAGAGACCATGTCAAGTATCTTGAAAAGAAAACCAAGCTGAATCTTTATTTATTTGCGTCGGCAAATGACAAAAAAACAAAGGAATTCTAATGATAGAAAAATTTCAAATTGCAAGTGTTCCAAGGTCTTGGCAGTTCTTTGCCCTTATTATCTTCAAGTCAATATGCCCCATTGCCAAGCACCGAGATGATTCTATAGGGTCCTTCCCAATTTGGGCCAAGCCTGCCCTCTCTAGGATCTTTCTTGTTGCCGACGACTTTTCTCATGACCAGGTCGCCGACATGGAACTCCCTTGGGTTAACCCTCTTGTTATAAGTTCTAGCAAGCTGCTGCTGGTACGCTGCGAGCTGAATCGCAACTTTCTCCCTTCGTTCCTCTAGAAGATCCAGATCTTGGGCTAAGAGTACATCATTAGTTCCGTTCTCTACTCCCTGTGTTCTGATTCATGGGATGCCGATCTGTAACGGAATGATTGCTTCTGTGCCATAAGCCATGGCGAAGGGGGATTCTCCTGTTGATCTTCTCGACGTAGTTCGATATGCCCAAAGTACATTGGGCAATTCGTTTACCCACTTTCCCTTTGCTGCCTGTAGCCTCTTCTTTATCCTATCCAGAATTACTTTGTTGGATGCTTCTGCTTGTCCATTGCTTTGTGAAAAGCTCGGGGTTGAAAAGTAGTTCTTGATCTTGAACTTTGCACAAAAGTTCTTGATTAGCTTACTGTCAAATTGAGTTCCATTTTCTGCAACAATTGCTCTTGGAATTCTAAACCTGGTGATATTGTTCTTCCGAATGAAGTTCTTCATGTCCACATCTAGGATCTTGGCAAGAGGTTCAGCTTCTATCCATTTAGTGAAGTAATCTGTTGCTACCAGCAAGTACTTCCTTTGTCCAGTTGCTTAGGGCAGTTGCCTGACGAGATCCGTGCCCCATTGGGCAAATGGCCAAGGACTGGATACAGGGTTCAGGTCTGCTGCTGGCTGGTGTATCAGAGGTGCAAACCTTTGGCATTGTTCACACTTCTTTACATAGGCTTCAACATCCTTCTGCATATAAGGACACCAATACCCCTGGGTAATGGCCCTATAGGCGAGTGATCTGCCTCCAGCGTGGTTTCCACAAATTCCTTCATGAATTTCATATAAAAAATCTTCAACTTGTAAAGGATGTACGCACCTTAAAAGGGGTCCAGTGAAGGACCTTCTGTAAAGATGCCCCTCTGCTATCAGATTGAATCTTGCCGACTTCAATATGATCTTGTGTGCCTCTTTGTGATCATCTGGCAGCTTCCCTTCTTTTAGGAATGCAACAATTGCGTCCATCCAACTTGGTCCCATGTCCACGCATATTGCTTCATGCTCTGTGGACAGTGGCTCGACGCTCGGGCCCGACAAATAGTCTATCATTATTGTCCTTGTTTTTCCAGGTTGTACTGCACTAGCTAGGTAGGCCAACGCATCGGTGTGGCTGTTATCATCTCGGCTAACCTGAAGTAGTCAGCAGTTCTGAAACAAGGCTGCCAGCTTGATGACCTCCTTTACGTAGGCCGACATCAGCTCATCTCTGGCAGCAAACTCGCCCGTTGTCTAGTTGACAATAAGCTGGGAGTCGCAGAAGACTCTTATCTCGTCTGCCTCTACTGCTACTGCCAGCTTCAGTCCTGCAATTAATGCTTCATATTCTGCTTCGTTGTTTAAGGCTTTGAACCCCAAACGAATGGACTGTTCCACTATCTGTCCATCTGGAGATATCAGCACTACTCCTGCCCCCGCTCCCTGTCGATTTGAACTCCCATCAACAAACAGTCGAAAGGAGTCGCCGATGTAAATGCTGCAGGGTCTGAGTTTTTTTTCTTTTCTTTGTTCTTTTGCCTTTGGCTGAGCTTCTCCTTGCTCGTTTGGACATCGTTCATCCTGGCTTAACGGAGCGCGATGTTCGATAGATTCTGGCGTGAACTCAGCCACGAAGTCGGCCAGAACCTGGCCTTTGATTGCTGTCCTTGACCTATACTCCAAGTCATACTGGCCTAGGGTGACTGCCCACCTGGCTATTCTTCCTGTCAGGTCTCCTTGTTGCAGTAAGGACTTCAAGGGGTGTTCTGTTAGCACCACAATTTTATGGGCCTGGAAGTAATGGTTCAACTTCTTTGAAGCCATTACTAAAGCTAGTGCCAATTTCTCTAAGGGTAGATACCTCGTTTCTGCGTCGGCTAGGGTTTTGCTTACATAGTAAACAGCCCTTTGCTCCCCTTTTTCTTCTCGGATTAGTACTGCACTTATCGCATGTTCTGAAATGGCTAAGTACAGAAACAGCTCCTCCCTAGGTTCTGGATTTGAAAGGACTGAAGTTGTGGTCAAGTACTTCTTCAGGTCGGCCAAAGCGGTTTCGCGTTCTTCGGTCCACAGGAAGTCTGTGGCTTTCTTCACCAAGTTGAAAAAAGGTCTGCACTTATCTGAGCTTCTGCTGATGAATCTATTCAGGGCTGCGGCCCTTCCAGTTAGCATCTACACCTGTTTTGCCGACGTCGGGCTCTTCAACTCTAGGATGGCCTTGATTTGATCTGGGCTGGCCTCGATGCCCTTTCTGGTTACCAGGTATCCTAAAAACTTACCAGATCCAACTCCAAATGCACATTTCGATGCATTGAATCTGAGCCGATATGTTTTAAGGATCTGAAAGATTGCTTTTAAATCAGCGAGATGACCCTTAGGCTCCTTGGTCTTAACGATCATGTTGTCGATGTAGACTTCTACTATTCGGCCAATCAGTTGTTTGAACATTTTGGTTACCAATCTTTGGTAAGTTGCTCCTGCATTTTTCAACCCGAAAGGCATCACTCTGTAACAGTACAGGCCTTTTGAGGTGATGAACGCAGTCTTCTCTTCGTTTGGGGGGTACATAGCTATCTGATGGTACCCCCTGTAGGCATCCAGGAAGCTCATCCTTCCATGCCCTGAAGTGGCGTCTACCAGCTGGTCAATCTTGGGTAGAGGAAAACCGTCTTTGGGACAGGCTTTGTTTAAACTGGTAAAGTCTACACAGACCCTCCACTTTCCGTTCTTCTTTTTCACCACTACTGTGTTGGATAGCCACGTCAGGTAGTGAACTTCTCTAATGGCCCTGGCATCCAGAAGTATATCTACTTCTTCCTCTACTGCTTCGACGTGCATCAACGTCGGTCTTCTGGCTCGTTGAATTACAGGTTTGACCGACCTGTCAACATTTAGTTTGTGGCAAGTGACCTCAGGGTCAATGCCAGGCATTTCGTAAGGTGTCCAAGCAAACACCTTAATATTTGCTCTCAAAAAAGCTTCCAACTCTTTTTCCTCTTCTTCGGTTAAGCCCGAGCCGAGAATAAAAAAGCGTTCTTCATCCTCATCCTAGACGAGGATTTTTTTCAGTGCCTCTTCGCTCTTCTCGGCTGGCTCCTTGCCGACGTCTTCTAGGACTTCCATGTCCTCATCTTCAATTTCTACCTTTTCTGGCTCTCGTATGCTGCAGGTAGATTTCATTGCTACCATGGAGCAATTCTTCGCCTGCAGCTGATTGCCCCTGACTTCCTCTATCCCATGCTCTGTTGGAAATCGCAATAGTTGATGCAATGTTAAGGAAACTGCCCCCATTGCATGCAACCATGGCCTTCCCAAGATGATGTTGTAAAGGGAGGGTGTGTCGATTACGGTGAACTCTGTTGTTACCTTCCTGGTGCCTGCCTGCACCTCCAAGCAGGTTGTTCCTAGTGGCCATGTCGGCGTTCCATTGAACCCGACCATTGGGCTATTGGATTGCTCCATATCGTCTAGGTGAAGGCCGAACTCCTTGTAACATCGAACGTACACGATGTCGCAAGAGCTGCCTTGGTCAATCAAGATGCGTTTTACTTGGCACTCCCTAACCTAGAGGGATACTACCAACGCATCATTATGCGGATGTTGTACCATCTCAAGGTCGGCTTCTGAAAATGACACTACTGGTCCTTGGCGCTCCTCTACCCAATGTCCCTTTTCCCCGACTTAGTAGACATGTTGCATGTGCTTCACTTTCTGGGTCTCCCCCCTAATTTTGTTCTCGTTGACCTTCGAGTGAATCACATTGACTACCTGAAATCCTTCTGCCTGAGGTTGTGGTACTGGGGGAGGCAGAGCTGCTGGCGCGTGAGGCAATCTTGCCTGTTCTTCCCTTGTCCTGGCTTCATCGATGAGGTCTCTCAGGTGACCTTGCCTTACCAATTCTTCCAAGTGGGTTTTCAGGGCTCTACAACCCTGAGTCGTGTGCCCATCTTTATTGTGGTAAGCACAATGTCTGCCAACGTTCCTTCTCATAAACTCTCCGGGTGCCTTCGCTGGTGTTCTGAAATAAGGTTGGTTCCGAATCCGGTCCAGGACTTTGGGAATCGGGATTCGGAACACAGTTGTTACTGCATGTGTGGCCCTCAGCTCTATTTCTTGTTTGCTCGATCCATTGTTTCCTCGGCCTCGCTTCGGCGAGCCGTTTCTTTTTTCTTGTTTTATCTCCTTAGTTCCCGACGTGTCTTCTTCGGCTCTAACATACTTCTCGATTCTCGTCATGAGCTCTTCCATACTTTTTGGTAATGTCTTTGCCAAAGACTTTTGTAGTGGACAGTTGTCTTTCAAGCCGTTCTTGAAGGATACGACCGCCACATCTTAATAACATCCGGGTATTCGATTGAATACCTCATAGTATCTTTTTGCATAGGCCCTAAGGCCTTCATCCTTGCTGATCTTCAGGGCCATCAGTGCGTCCAACCTTAATGGTTGCAGCTTGTTTGTCATGAACCTAGCCACAAACATCTCGGCCAGGCCTTCCCAAGTCTTCACGCTTCTCTTTGGTAATTTATGGAACCAATCTGATGCAATCTCCCTGAAAGATGAGGGGAACACTTTGCAGAGCAACTGCTCGTTCCCACTATACAATGCCATTGAGTTCAAATATAGTCTGACGTGGAAGTTGGGGTTTGACTTACCATCGTATATTTGAAACCTCGGCATACTGAATCTCTTCGGTGCCTCAAACCTGTCCAATTCCACCGAGAATAGTGTCCTCGGCTTATCTAGGGAGGTTACCTCGACCTCGGCATTCTGTTGCTTCCTCTTGAGGTAATCTCTTAAGTCCTCCTTCGTCCACCCAGGAGCTCGGCTAACTCCTACTTTCAGTCTTTTTGGTGCACTACTTTCAGCTTCGTGGTGAGTTCTTTTCGACCCTTCTCCATGAGTTGTGTCGAAGCACAGTGCCTGCCCCTGAACATGCCGATGTCCTTTGGGGTTTGCCTCCTTTGTGCGATGCGTCCTCCGTGATTCTTCTCTTCTCGACTCTCTCCGTCCGACTTCCCTAGAAGGTCAGTGAGAGTATCTTTCGCTCCCGTTGTGCTGAGGAGCTACAGGGATTGTTTTCTGCCCTCCCTTCTGGGCATTGGCCGCTGGAATCGATGTGTCCAGTAGCGGGAACGGTGGCTGCTTGACGTTATTTTGCATCATGAAATTGATGACCGATTGCAGGTCTGCCAATTTGTTTTCCATCTCTTTTACCTCTTCGTCCCTCCGTAGGCATCTATCGTTCCAAACCTGGAGGTCGTCCTCGTTGTAGTACCTACTTCGATCTGGTTTCTTTGGTGCGTCACTAGTCTGGCCGACGTCTTTCACTCCGTGGCTCTAGTCACGAGTTTCTGCGTTGCATTCGTCTCCTATGATATCAAGGTCAATAGGTCTCCCACTCCCAGCAGAAGTGTCGTCCCCAACCTTTTCCTTTTGTCCGTTACTGGCCATTTATTCTACTTTCTTTCCCACAAACGGCGCCAAATTGTGTGAGTGATTTTCCGATCACACTGCCCAACTCAGTATTCAGCTGAAGAATACTGGCAGAATAGATGAGGCTAACCTGTAACAGAAAGAAAAGATTCCGGCAGTGGTTCGTCCACCCGAGGGCACTCTGACGATCAAGTCAGTATATCTCTCAAAGATAATCAATAGTGCAAATCTCACTGTTCAGAATATAAGTTGCATACCTTAGACCCACGGGGGTGCCTCTCTTTTATAGCTAACTCAATCCTTGTCCCAACAGGAGCCTAGCTCTAATGGACTTAGGATTACTATAAATCTTGGACTCCTAGTAGAATTGGGATAAACTCCCTAAGAGTCTTATCCTTTCCCAACTGTAGTCTTCCCCTTTTCTAGGACTTTTGTACCTTATCCGCTTATCTCGGATTCCGATATCTTCGGAGATAACCTCGGCTTAACTGAGATAACCTCGGCGTCATGACCTGGACACGTGGCACCTCGACTGACACGTCGGCGTCACCTTGCCACGCGTTGGTACTCAAAAATATATCCCCACAATATGTTCTACCAAACAGGGCCGTTGTTCTCTGTGGAGTGCCACAACTAGCCTCAGCTGAGAGGATCACCATGAGAAATAAGTAACTCAAGAGGTGCTATGTTTTAATCCTTATTTTATCCTATTTTAGGTATATGCACGGGATAGTAATGTTTTCCGTACATTCTAGTGTGGCTGTAGGGACATAATCCACTTTGTTCATTTTCTTAAGATTTAAGTATTTTGAGAATCATATGTATGTTTGTTAAGGATGAATCATTGTTGTTTTTGTTGCCAACTCATTTTCAGCTACTTTGAAGCTGATCCCCTGTTCCATCTTGTTGGGAGCCATCTATGTAATTGACGCATAGTTCATAAATTTTTTCTTCTTGTCATTCACTTTCTTGCCTACGTTGGTTGTTGATTTATAATTTTTATTATCTTTGATGATGTTAATATATTTATTTGGAATCTTCTTTTCCATAGTCTCTATGAGATTAATTATAAATTTCCTCGACTCTCATCTATTTATTTGGAATCTTCTTAGAGGAAGTTGAACCCCCAACCTCTCCTGTACAAGCACCTAAGTGCTGCTTCCATGCCACTAGGCCACAAGGCAATGGGATTTGTCAATAATTTTCACTAGGCTTCTTTTTTTTTATTTTTAGTTTTATACTTAGTATTTTTTTAAAATTAAACTATGGTTTGTAAGTTAATTAACATATTGACATTTAATTTTAATTTATACCTTTACTTTTGGCATTAAATGTTAATTATAGGTTAAATCTTAACAAATTAAATCATTTAATTAATTTTTACATTACTCTAAATTAAAAATAAATATTTTTTTACAAGCGTACCAAGCCGTACCTATACCCCACTTTTTTTGAATTTTACTGTATCGACGTACCCGTATCGTACTAGTATCAGTCCACTTAGACAATAATAATATTAGCAACGCTATATTACTAATAATACTTATTAATATAGTAAAATACATCGTTATGAATTTTTGTCAAAAAATTTGCAAAATAATTTATGAAAATTTCTAAATTTGTTCTATTGCGCTATTGTTCCTTAGCGTCTAGCGTCTACCATCTTCCCAGAAGGCTACCATGCCATCTCACCAACAACTTTCCACAACAGCATAGACTAAAAATGATTTTAACACATGGTTGAACCCAAGTAATTGGGACCATGGGTTGCTGAGTTGAGTGTGATTTGAAGTTTGTAAGTTCTTTTCTTTGGTGTTTATCCCTATCTATGTATAGAAAAGAAGGAATAAAGCAAATCTGATATTCATGCCTACCAGGTATTTGACAAAATGCCTCAAACTATGGTGGTATTGATTAAAACATATCAGAATTGTTGTTTTGCAATTTAATAGACTGACAAAGGTATTAGTTAAAAAGTGGACTAGTATGGATGAAGTTTTTTGGTTTAGGCGTTTCTTAAAAATCAATTCTTGGGTTTGTAGCTTCTTTGTGTTAAGAGTTCTAAAAGGGCTTTGTGTTCACATATTGGGCTGCAAACCCATGGCTCATTCCAAAAGGTACTGATATTGGAAATTCACTTCATTCTTGGGTTGCTTTACATCTGTATATAGAAGTTAATATAACAATGCAAAAAATAATTCAACTTTTGTCAGCTTATGAATAAAAAATTGGGCAGTAGTCACTATTGGATGCTGACTTATCAAGACTCCATAATGGTCCATACTTGGAAGTTTTTAGTCTTGCGACAGAGACCATTTTCTACCTCATTTTTAATTGCTTACTCACAATGGGAGTAGAGAATACACAATCACATGGGTTGAGCCCCACTCCTATTGCGAGTAGGAGGTAAAAAATGCAGTAGAAAATGGTGTCTGTAAAAAATGAATTTTGTGTCTAATTTGTTGTCATTATCCTTGTCGTTCCACTCTAGCGCCAATTCCTAATTTATTAAGACTTGAATGCATATAGATTATGAATTATGCAGATACAATAGAGACACAACTAGTTCTTCGTATTGTTTCTGTTCTATTTTTTTAGACCCATATATGTCTGCTTAATCTTAGCAGGCGTACTTAGATTTGCAAAGTACATATTAGCTGACCTTAGTGAGTTGAATTCCTTTATGCAACAGTATGGTGTATCACCAAAAAGGTTTGGAGAGTACAAGGAACTATGTAGTTTCTTCAAGGTCTTAATAACTAGTGCAGATTCAGATAATAAGGTATTGACTACGGGCAATTTGTTATATTTTATCAATTATCAATCTATATGATATTTCAGTTAAAATTTTCTCTAAATGAATTATCAATTGATTGTTTATTTTTATCAATAAGTAAGTTTTACCCTCCAATGTTTTTTACACTCCAATGTTTTTTTTCTTCTCCCTATATATTTGAACATTCTAAATTTAGAACATTTATTTGTATCAGGTCTATGTCTCCACAGTCCATGCACACAATTATCCTGTTACTGCCTTCCAGTGGCATCCAGAGGTACTATCTTTGAAGTGTTTCTCATCATATTTGTATTGGGAATGTGAGATTCATGATTTTGTTTATTGGATGATGTCCTATGTTGTTCATTAGCCATTATTGTCATCACTATTTTTGATCTAGTTATGTTGACCTCCATGTGTTCTGGAAATGATGCCAACCTTTCCAGTCAATGTGAAGACTATGCTAATGGAGGGAGCTAATTAGCACACTTTTTAATTAGCTCCAATTGTTTACACTTGCTAATTGATGCATAGGAATGACACTTTTTATTGATGCATATCACCTCAAGCCCATAATGAGACAGATAATGATGGTATAGATCAGTTTTGTACTTTTAAATTTTTGATGCAATAATATTTGAAACGTTGTCCACTTGTTTATGTTTTTTTCAATCTTCCTTGCATGAGATATTCCAATTTGATTGAGAACAAAGTAGATAAGAGTTTAGGGGAAAGTATATTTATTTTGTTGTTCCTTAAGTATTGTTTGTACCTAAATTAAAATGAATTCCCTCCAAATTTGTGTTCAATGACACGTGGGAATAATATTTAATAACTTTCTCAATTATTTTTTTCTCTTTTCGTTTCCCTCCTACCAAACAAAGCATAACATTGTTGAGTATTGTTGTTGAAGGAAATTTCTGCCTGGAGATGGAACCGTTCTGGAGAAAAGATTCCTTGATAGATAAAAATGAAATTTGCCTGTGTTTAATTCTAGTAACTTGAAGAACCAATTTATGCTGTGAATGCACAACTGTCCAAAGTAAAAGAGAGATTTGTGTTGGGAATGCAAGTTACGATCACGAGTTTGTTGGTTTGGATAGTATATGTATTTGTTGGATTATACTATATTTATGGATTTTTATTTTGTTTGATATGTACGGTTAATAGTTAAGTTTTATATATGGTTGAAAATTGAATGGTACAAGTTGTGGAGAAATATTTTTATTGAAAGGTTAAGAATTGAATGAACGAATGAATAGATGAATAATTTTGTATATGCATAGGTTATAGATGGCGCAAAAAATATTACAGAATAAATTATAAAAACTAAATGAGGCCTTTTGGTGACTGAACAAATGTCACGGCTTGGCTTTTGGCTACTAAAATTTTAGTCACCAATTGTAAAAAAGAAACTTTTGGCTACTAAAATTTTAGTCGCCAATTCTCAAAATGTAAAATTTTTGGCTACCAAACAATTAGTCGCCAAACATACATGCTCAATTGGCTACTAAATAATTTAGTCGCTAAAAGTAAATATTTTTATTTTTTTATTTTTTTTACAAAAAATATATGGCGACTAAGGTTTTAGTCGCCAATAGGCGACTTTTGGCTACCAAAAAGTTTTAGTCGCCTATTGTCTCCCCAACAAACTATAGGCGAGCAAATGGGTGACCAAATATATTAGTCAGCAAAAGTGATTGGTGACTAAAAACAAGGCTTTTGACGACTAAAATTTTAGTTGCCAAAAGTAAAATTTCTTATAGTGAATGATGCTATTAAAATATTTACGCAAACTCTATCTCTCTTGTCTTTTATAATTATCACCCAATCATTTCTTTTACTCCTGAATCTTAAAAATAAATCTAGAAAATGAGTCTTTATGTCATTTTTTTTTTTTTTTTAATCTTATTAGGCTCATGAGACTTTAAAAAATTTCACATTTTAGTAGGAGTTTTAATTTGCCGATTAAAAAAGCTACTCTGCCAATTTTTTTTGTTTGGGATATCACAAAAATGTCCTTTTTTATTTTATATTTTTGTTTTTGGTCACTTTTTTTTAAAATTATGTTAAAATTTTTTACTTTTCCGATCCGTGTTATGTAGACAAATCTAAAAAGTGAAATTTTTTTGAAAAGTTTTAAAAAAAAATTGGAAAAGCCACTATTTTTTGCTTATTTTTGTCTTTTTTCAAATTTTTTGTGTTCATCTCGTCAAACTGAATTTTGAAGATTAAAACTTTTTATAAAAAATTAAAAAAAAATCGTTGAAGACAAAAATAAACTAAAAAAGCACTACCAAATAAGCAAACCCAAGTATAACCTAATAATTCTACCAAAGAAAAAGCTTCGAATGGAAAAGGACGATGGAAAAGGGCAAGACATGCAGGCGTGTGTACATACTACATGCATGAGAATGACCACTCATCATAAAATTCATAAGCTTAAGTCTCGTTTGATTTTCATTTTGGGACTAAAAAAAATATAAAAAGACAAAATATATTATATAAGTCAATAAAACAAATATTACATTCAAATTATAATCATTATAATTTTTCCCTCACAAAAGTCAGAAAAACTCAAAAATAAAAACCAAATGAGACTAAAAAAGTCTCAATACAAAAAAGTTGACTACTGTAACCAATGTCAAACGAAGCTTAAGAGAGATAAGATCATTAGAGTTCCCAAGCAATGTCCACTCTATATGTTTGATTCTCTCTATATGTATCTATATATGTATGTTATTTTTTATTTTCTTTTTTTGATCATTTATATATGTATGTTATGGATGAGGATTATTTCCAGCATTTTTTTATTGAGTCCTTATTCTATACTTGATTTAAAAGTCACAAAATATGACAATGATTAATAGTTAAATTGTAACATTTGAATCAAGTATTGAATGATGACTGAATGGAAAAAAAAATAATAATATTAAAAATAATCGAGATTCATATGTTATGTGTTTATATAAGTTGAGAGAATTACACCGGTAGTCCTTATAGTTTGACTTACGTGTCGTTTTGATCTCTATAATTTCAATTGATTCAATTTTAATCTTGAATTTATGATTTTGTCTCAATTTGATCTAATTAATTACTATTTATAGTGTTTTTTGATAGAAAACACATACATAAAATATACATGTGTTATTCTTATATAGGAAGAATTGTAAATTTGTTTAACTTGGCAAGTTAACCACAACCGAATCAGCGATTTTTTTTTTCAAAACTTATAATTGGTCATTATTAATTGGATTAAATTGACACAAAATCTAAAATTAAATGTCAAAATTAAACAACTTGAAATGATAAGAATCAAAATAATACAAAAAATTAAAATGCAGAGATTACGGATATAATTTGCGGAAGGACCACCACTTGGAAGATGTCCAATTCACTTTCTTCAAATCATTTTTCCAAGAGTCTCTCTTCAAATATGCTCTTTTAGATTCCAAAATGAACCGCATGCATTTTTGCAACCCAAGCAAGCATCCATCAAAAGAAAAAGCAATCTCCAACTCTAGTTTCTTTTTTGAAAAAATTCTCTCCTTCTTTATGTCTCTCTCCAATATTATTGTAGGTGAATGAATGAGTGTCTATTTTCCTTCCAAACAAACACTCAAGATTACCCAAGCACTGCATATTACTGTTATTTTTAGATATTGGACTAAGACAACTTGTCTTCGTTTGTGCACCAATCTTTTTCCTATATCTATTAGAGAAACAAACGTTCTAGCTATATGGTTTTTATGGGCATCCACTTATATGGTGCCACATAAGCAAAAATATAATCTATAACAATTATATCTCTTCTCACCTTTCATCTCTTTGTTCTTGATTTTTTCACCGTCCTTATCTTATATGAGGTGAGTCCTACACCCATGTGAAGGTGTTGTGTTTGATTTAGAATACAAAATCAATCATAGAATCAGACATAATTTTCTAACATAATGTGAGTCTCACACTCATATAAAGGTGTTGTGGTTGATTCAGAATACAAAATCAATCACAGAATCAGACATAATTTTCTAACATAACGTGAGTCTTACACTCATATAAAATTATTATATTTAATCAAAAATATAAAAATTAATTATAGAATGGAACGCAAGTGACAAGTGCAGTGTTGTGTTCGGTTGTGTAATGGATTTTTGAACAAATAGAATAAGAGAAAGCAAATTGTAGAGTTGGCAAGGAGCCCACTACCAAACCACCCAAAACTGTGTGAAGAAAATATTGATGTACCAAAAAGACATCTTTGGTTGGGCCATCAACAATATACGACAATATTGTGGTAGGCCTAGCCCAGATGTTTTTGAACCTACCAATCTACTGTGAGGCACATGATTGTAGCCCTAAAGCCCATTGAATTAATTCTATATTTGGAATCCATTTTTCGGCTGATTTTGATCCAAGGATGAAAAAACAACAACAAAATTGTTTTGATTGGTTCAATCAGAAATCAAGGTGGTTCAATAAAACAAGTCTAAAAACGAAATTAAATCTACTACATTTTTGCTAATAGGTTTGTCTTTCTGATCGAATCTCGAACTGGATGACTTCTCTGATGATTTTTCACCATGAATAATGCTCAAGGCTTAACTACGCTAAAAATAAAAATTACAAAATCAATTTTGAAAATTGAATTTTCAAAGCAAAAATGATTAAGAGCAACTTCAATAGTACAACATTTACCTGTAGCAGTGCTAAAATAGCGCAACATAATAAAATACACTTTAACATAGGTACAGAATGATAATAATAATTAAATATACTCTTTAGCACCTGAAGTACACGAGGGCTTAAGTTTAGGTCCTGACATAAGTGCGGTAAGGTTCCCTGTAGATATATTGCGGATGTTAAAGAATAATACTCCCTGACGAGTATGTAGAGTAATTTATCTGCATACCCATTTTCATGATCTTAGAATGATTACAATAATTGTGCCAGGTAGAGGTGCGGTGGCCAATAGTGGGGAGCTTTCACAAAATAAGTAATAAGGGCAAAATAAGCATTTTAGAATTTTTCAGTACATTTAAAAGGTATATAAAATTTACAAGTACTTAAGTCCATTTAATAAGATTCAATCGTAATTTTGCCAAATAAAAATCAATATTGTTGGGATAATTTCTATTTTCGCAAACTAATTTTTCTTAGTATACATACTTAATAAACACATTCTCAATACACATGTTTATAAAATAAAATAAAAAAAAATCTCAATACACATCTTTTTATTCTAATAATACCCTCATCTTCAATTTCAAAACTTTAATTTTTCTTCCATCCACTTATTCATCGTCGCTACCACCACTCTCAATTCTTCACTATCACCGCCACCGCCACCGCCACCGCTTGTAGCTCATCTCCTTCCATTCTAGACTTTTACAATCAACCTCGAAGGTGGGTGGTTCATGGCAAAAGGCTTATGGAAATGTATAGTTAATGGCAGAAGGTGGTTGAAAGCAGAGAATGAAAGAGATAACATGAGGGGATTCCGTGTGTGTGCGCGCGCGCGTGAGAGAGAGAGAGAGAGAGAGAGAGCACTAGTGATGAAAGATGGTTGTGATCTTTTAGGACTAAGGTTTGGGTGAAATAAGATAAGAGTATTTTGATATTTTATTTTAAGATAAAATTATATTAATAAAAAATTTATTAAACATGTGAACCGAAAGAAATTAGAGAGTGTTTGGGATGATTTAAATAACTATATATTTAATTTTTTACGAAAAGATATGTAAAAAAATAAAAATATAATGTAATCTAAAAAATATGAAAAGATAAATAAAATGTACTAAGGTCTCGTTTGGCAAGTAACTGTTTTAGTTTAAAAGTCAAAAAATTATTAAAAAAATCAAAAAGTCTATAACTTTTATTTTTATTTTTTACATATTTTTTTTATAAAATATCAAAAAATCACCTTAAATATATTAATTTTTTTTACCTCATATTTTAATTAAAAAATTAAGAAATTACTAAAATAACGTACTATTAAACGAGAGCTAATAGAGGAGATGCCAAATAATTCCCGTGTATCAATAGTCCGAATCTCCGATTGGTTAATAAACGGGCCAGCCCGGAAACACTAAAATACGCAGGTAAGCGCAGTCAACCCTTCAAAACCCTAATGCACTGTACAAGTGGCCATATAAATACCTTAACGATTCGATCGAGTCCGTTCTCTGCGAAGACCTTCGAAGCTAGGGTTTTTCCACCAAGGAGATGGTACTCTCTCTCTCTCCCTTGATCTGCTGAAGAACTTGTATAGAGAATGAATGAGTGTGTATGTATGTATAAGCTAAGATGTTTGAATTGGAAATTTGAAACAGGGAAAAGGAACAGGAAGCTTTGGAAAGAGGAGGAACAAGACTCACACCCTGTGTGTGAGATGTGGCCGCCGTAGCTTCCATCTCCAGAAGAGCCGATGCTCCGCTTGTGCCTTTCCCGCCGCCCGCAAAAGGACTTGTTAGCTCTCTCTCCCTCTCTCTACATATATACATACATATATATATATTGTCATTTTTTGTGTTTTGGCTCGAAATGTTTATTATGATATTGTAAGATTGATGTATGATCGATTTTTCTTATGCTCGTCGATACGATTTGTTATACAGATTCAGTTTTTATTATGAATTATTTTTATGTTAAGTCAATGGATGTAACAAAAATGAGTTGATTGTGTTTTGTTTACACTTGCAAATTAAATTTGCTCCTCAACTAAAAATTGGTACGTTTTAGCTCCTTAATCTATTGATTTGTTTCAATTTCAACTTTCTCTTAATTCTTCATAAGAAAGAAAAAATTAAAATGGATTAATTTTTTGGAATAAACTATATGGAACCCAGATTTTCACTTGGTGTATGCTTGTTCGATTTTTTCGCTTGGCCTTAGCATATTTGCTTATGATTTTTCAATATTCCTTTATTTTTTAATCGTTTTCATTAATTCATCTTGTATACTTAAATGAATTCTCTTCATTTCTTTTCTAATTGCTATTATGTTTGTTATTGATTTCTGGTTGCTGAAATCTTAAGCAATATCGTAATATAGTTATGCTGTGTTTGGTTGGGGGATTTGGGGAGGGATTTGGAAAGGGAAAAGGAAAAGGTGTGTGAAACTATGTGAAATGTAGGTATATTTTTTTCACATTTCACCTACTTTTTCCATTTCTCTTTCCAAATCCCTCTTCAAATTTCTGAACCAAACACAACATTAATATTGTGCTGGATATCAATTTGTGATTTCCTTGTTTTTCTGTATGCTTATTTATCTGTAAATTGATGCCCATTTAATTTTGGTTGTGGGTGTGTTCAAGCATCCAATCTTCATAAATCTTAATTTTAGGATATTGAGATATGTATCCAAAAGTTGGATATGGGTACGAAGATGCGTCATGCCCAAACATATTATATAATGTATATTATTTTTGGATAAAATATTTTAAATTATGTAGAAATGTATTTGAAAGTAAGTAGGATTTAAGAAAAATATGAAATTTTCATTTCTCGTCTCCATGGTAGACTAGAAATGTTTCTTTACAAGCAAATGTGAGTTTCTTCTTCTTTGAATGTTGTAAAAAATTAGAGGTACCAAGTATCTAAATTGAGTACGACTGTCGTATACATATCCCACACCATTACCCTTGTGATATTCAATGCACATGCTTATTTCAGTAAAAATAAAAAAGTTCATGTAACACAGTTTATGGCTCATGAAATATGATCCTGGAGTTTTTTGGAAAAACAATTGTCAGCATGTCAATAGTTGTTGATCTTTGACTGCATTGAGTTTGGATTCAGATAACTGGAGTGTGAAGGCAATTCGAAGGAAGACCACTGGAACTGGTCGCATGAGGTATCTCCGTAATGTTCCCCGCAGGTTCAAGAGTGGCTTCAGAGAAGGTAAAGTTTTCCATCTTTGAAGGGAATTGGTCTTTGTTTTTATTAATTCCATTTAGTCCTAATTTTGGTTTCACTTGTTAAAAAATATCTAGTTTTGGTTTCGTTACATTTTTTTTTTTTTTTTGTTAGGTACTGAGGCTGCTCCAAGGAAGAAGGGGGCTGCTGCAGCCTCGTAAGGTTTTCATTGTGTTCTTGGTTTTCATTGTCTTAAATTTTGCAAGAAGCACAATTTTTGGATTTTGTCTACTCTGTTACTTATTATCAGTCACAAATTGTTATTGTTTTGGATTCATGAGATTTTAGTGCTTTATTTTGACAATGTAAGTTAAATTACTTTTTAAATTTCACTCCATGCCTTATTATTGTTATGAATTTCATAATGATGCTGCACCATTTGGCTTGACAAAAACTAACATGAAGGATAGTTTGACATTATGTTTTTGCTGTTGAGGAATATTTTTTTTTTTTTAAATAATAAAATCATTGAGGGATGGTTAGGAGAATTTGAGAAACCCATTATAACAAGTTCATGCATTTGGTGATTTAGTTGTACTATCTACGCTGTTTTGTTCTTATTTTTGCATGTCGAATTTGAAAGTGGTTCCTTCTTTTGTTGTGTATATTAATCATTTCTATTACATGGTTGTAATAGAAGATTATTATTATATTATTCAATAAATATAAAATAATCATGTAAATTTAGCATTTTTTAAATTAAGAAAAAGCCATTACAATTATTGACAAGATTATTTTGCAATCATCTAATGATGATGTAATAGAAATGCTGTTAGTCTTCCTGTGTGATATTTGACAATTATGGAAAGTTGCATTATTTGCTGCTGTTTTTTTTTTTTTTTTTTTTTTTTCTTTCGAATAATGTTGAACGTATTAATTAGTATATTAATTAGTGTATTAATAGATGATATGACAATTTTAGAGGTTTTGAATTTTTATAATTTGTACGATGGGTGAGGTCATAGTTTTAAAATGATAATGTCATAATTATATTGGTACACTAATTAATATATTAATTGGTGTATGTAACATCACCACCGTTTTCCTTCCGACTTAGAAGAGTTTTTTTTAGTTTGTGTTTGGATTGGTAACGATTTGGGGGGAATGAAAAAAAAAATAGTTTATTTCTTATTTACATTTTTTTTTCTTCTTTTGTTTTTTGGTTTAAATTTCTACTCAGATTGAGTTAATATATATGGGTAAATTACAATTATACCCCCTGAAATTTACTCCTTTATTTATATAGAAGGCAATAACTATTAATAGAAAAACAGAATAAATTACATTTAAAAATATAAAAAGTAAAGCAAAGGAAAGAGAAAAAAAACAGAGTAAGTAAAGCAAAACAAGAAAAGAGAGTGCATAAATTTAATATTTTTATTCTGCCTAAATAATTATAATGATAATGGTTAGTGTAATTTTTCAAACGTCAGAGGTGATATGTATTAAATTCAAATCTCATGGAGTGCAAGTGTAGTTTACCCTAATTAATATTAAGTTTGCATATTCTTAGGTCTTGTTTGGCAACTACATATTTTAGTTAAAAAGTTAAAAAGTCACTACAAGTTGTCACACTCTCTTTACTTTTCTATACATCTTTTTACAAAAAGTCAAAAAGTTGTTAAAATAGTTTGTTTCCAAATAAGGCCTTAGTGCGAAGGTCATAGCCTGGGAGATGATGAGTCACTATTTATGGCAAGAATCGAACTTCGAAAAAAAAAATCCTAATTTCATTTTCTTGTCAAAAGGATCAAAAAAAAAATTACTTTTAAAATTTTCGCATAATTATAAAGTCTTGTATAAAGAACAAAATTTGTTATTTGAATATTTTATTTGGTCATTATATCTTTTTTTTTCTTCTCTTTCTTTTACAATACTTTATTTTTTCACCAACTCGATGGTTTATCGCCTCTATCATCTTCATCATCTATCGGCGTCACTAATTCTCACTGTGTCACGATCCAAACCCGCCCCTATAGGTTTAGCATCGTAACCGGTCAGTAATCCTTGGACTACCGAAGGCCTCTGAACAGATTAACAAGATTAAGGGGCTAACGGAAGCAAATACATAAATATAATTGTCCAATGAGTTGTGCTAACTTATATGAAACGGAATATTTAAAAACTTTATATACAATAACTGGTAGTCAATCATACATTATACCCACACACATTACAGTATTTTAAGTACAGTCAACGACATCAAATCAAGTCTTAAATAAACAGAAACCACAGAACTTAAACACAGGACGCTTCAGGAACCTTTACGTGAGGCACAATGGTTGGCTGATCACAGAACACAAATCCAGACAAAAGCCTTCAGACTCGGGCTCCAGAATGCTCACCTATACATATATATACACACAATGAGCTAAAGCCCAATGAATAACATTAAGGTAAAGGGGTTAGTGAACGAAATCCGAATATATCATAAGCAGAAAACAGACCAGAGCATAATCATTCTCATATCAGAACATAATAAAGGTACATCCCATAAAACACATCACAGAACGTCTTCCGATTAGAGTAATCAGTTCCGGATACCGATTAAACACATATCGCCACAATGATATGGCTAACGAGATCTCATAATTACTTGTATGTCATGGACCCACATTTTCATGCCATCCCCCATGACTTGGGACTATCTATGGATGCCATAATAGATTTCAAACTTGGAATATTCGTTCACGAAAACAGATATCATTTCGGAAAGCAGAACTTATCATATTTCATTTGGAACGTAATTCATATGAACGTATCTTTATAATAACGTTACTCACAGTGATTCCAGCAAGCAGTCAGACAATCCTCGAGTCTAGACCTACAATCACAAAATACATAACACAAGCATGTCTCATCATTACACATTCAAGTGGCCATTAAGGCTTAGCTTTCATTACATTGGTTTCTTTCTTATCACAACGCTTAAAACACACACACTTGCAGTCTCGAAACTTGGTACATTCTTTTCTTAGTGTGTCTCTAATTCATAACCTCATTACTATAGCTTAATTAAGGCTTAGGAATGCCTAAGATGCAATGAGGATGCCAAAACATGCCTTGGAACACTTAGTCAAATTTTCTGAAAATAAGGTCCACGCTCGAGCGTATTTTTCCTCGCTTGAACGGACATGCAAAATGTGAATGGTCGCTCGAGCGCACACATTTCTCCGCTCGAGCGATCTGTAAAAGACATGAAACTTCTAGGAGCTTGCAATTCACGCTCGAGCTGACTTTTGGTCGCTCGAGCGGAGTGCACGCACTCAGATTGGTCGCTCGAGCGTGAACTCCCACCCTCGAGCGTAGATGCAAATTCTAGAATTTCCAGATTGCACTTTCAAGCTCAAAACTCGAATTCCAACCTTCAAAACACATCTCTTGGGCCCCAAAACTTGAGATAACATAGTAAACTTGTAAAATATGAAGAATTTAGGATCATTTCATAAAATCATGGCCCAAGGGTTTGTTAAAAACTCACAATTTCAACTTAAAATATGATGAATGTTTATGAACACAACATGCATAAATTTTTCTTATATCAAACTTCTCAAAACATGATCAAACACCACAAAACAACTTGAAACTTGATGATTTCCCCAAATGAAGATGAATTTCAAACATGCAAGAGAAGATTCATGGAAATCATGCTCAATTGTAAGAAAAATGTACATGCATGCATGAATTGCCACTCAAATCTTCCTTCTAAGCTCAATACACACCCTTAAACACATAATCTTGAAGAAATTTCATGTTAAATGACTTAGTTACACAATCTAGAGGTTGTAATCTTACCTAGAGTCTTCAATTAGCTAGGTACTTGCATAATTTTTTATCAATTCAAGCTATAGCCTTCAATTCCTCCTTAATATCTCTTATCTCTCTCTAGAATTGCACTTTCTCTCTCTCTAAAAGAAAACCTCAAATTTTTGCACTAAGGGGAGCAAAGAAAATGAGCTCAAAATGAGCTTATATCTCATATATATATGTTTATGGTGCAAAAACACATTAAACAAAACATAAGGCTTGCCAAACGCAACTTAACGAATCAGACTGAATCAATTTTTAATAAAAGTTTTCATATGGTTCTAAAAATTCCGAATAACATATTGACGTAATCAATTTCGGTTTCGGATGCCGATAAGGCTTCCAATTTACATATTAAAGTGGAAATTCCAAACAGATATTGCTATAAGTAACAGATAGAAGGCCAAATATCATGCAATTTATATATTAATCCCATAATTCATTTGATCCACTCAATTAGCATCTTTAATCATTGATTAGTAGCTAATTACGGGTCAGGGTTATTACACACCGTCAGCCCACGACCACCATTTTTACTATTAAACAACCACCATCTCAAATTTAATACCTACGAACTTATATTTGAGATCAATAACTTCGAGGGTTGCTATTATCACCTACCTTAATTCTTTGGATTCCCTTTTTTTTTTAAACCCCCACCCTAAACTCTAAATTTTAATAAGATTTATGTTAACACTCTACCTAATACCAAATTTATCCATGTTCATACTATCATTACACTCAAGTGCACACCCACCTAATTTTGCACACCATTTCTATCATGGTTGAAGACAATCCCTCCCCTTTCCTCTCCGGTTGAAGAATGACGACATTATCTATCTCTTGTTGAAAAACGACAATGACGATGGCCACTCTCTTTGATTTATTCGAAATCAATGAATGACGGTATCCATTTTATCAAAACCATTGCAATATTGCATCATTGTTGTAAAATTGAGCCAAAATCACACCACCGGTTGACCACCCGGTCATTTGGATGGTCATTCGATTGGTCGACTACCCAAGGGTTGGTTCAACATTATATTGCCAAACATAAACAATTTTGTCACTACTGCGTTGCTGAACAGAAATTATTTGTTCAACACTGTGTTGTTGAACACAAACAATTTTTTCAGCGTTGTGTAACTTAACCCTCAATTCACCATTTTCTGTTCGAATTCAATATAACAAATATCCATTCCAATTCAACCAATGATTTCTGGTTCAGGTTTTAGGATTGTGATAAAAAAGAATACGTTTAGGATTTAGAATGGTGATGAAAAGGAACGTTGGGTTTAAGGATGGTGATGAAGATGAACATTGATGAAGAGGAATACGTTGGGTTTAGGTGGGTGAGGAATACATTTAGGTGAAGGAGATGGGTGTGCAATATTGTAGAGTTGTCTTTATTTGGTGGGTAGGTGTTCCATTAAATATTATCTTTTAATGTAATTTTACTTCAGGATATAATTGTAATTAAAAAAATGTGAAAATTGAGGGGTTCAAAGAAATTAGATAGCTGCTAATAGCAGCCCTCATAACTTCATATCTAAGATAAATGAACTTAGATTTGATAGAAAAAAGAAAAACTGAGAGATTGCAATGAAAAATCTTTTTGTTCGTTTGTTCATAGCTTTAAAAGTAAAATTTTACTTTGGTTTGTTTATTTAGTATATAAAAGTAAAATTTTACTCTAGTTAATGGCATGCTGATTTGCTTAACGATAGTAAGATTTTATTTTGAATCATAATAAATTTCACTTTAAAACACGCTGCAATGATGGCTTTACAAGAGAGAAATGTGTCATGAACTAAAGTAAAATTTTACTATTTGAAGAACAGAGCATCATGAGAAGAATAGGGAGACAAAGTTCAAAAACAGAGCATCGTGAGAAAAAAAGAAGAAAAAAACAAAAAAGAAGAGGAGAGAGAGAGAGAGCATAAATGGTGAATGACATACACACACATAGAGAAAAGCACAAACCGTCAGAATCAAAGAGAGAGCTCAAATATAAGGTTTGCTGTCATTTTCCAGCAATGACGATTATGAATGATCTTAGATCTGAAGTCGTAGATGCAACGAACAACGAGCGACAATGATGATAAAGACGGTAGAGAAAGAGTTTCATGGTGAACGGCGGTGGCACCAGTGGAAAGCAACGGTGGCAAGAGAGCGAGGCAGAGAGAAGAGAGATTGCGATGAGATAGAGTATGTGATTACAGATCTGATACACACACACACATATATATGAGAGTAGTATAGTAAAATAAACAAATTTAAAAATATTCTTATCCTTTTAAAGGGTAAGTTAGACAGTAAAGGGTATATCACCAAATCTGCCAAAAAATTATTCTCCTTTAATTCCTCCTTTCTTTCTCCCCTCAAATTTAAGGATCTAAACACAAATAAGGTAAGAAAGCTACGAACTAAAGTAAAAAAAAATAAACATTTAAATATATATATTTAAAATCCGAAGACAATCTTAAGATAATTAAAAATTAACTGGAAATGAAAACTTAGAATGATTATACAATCGTGCCATGTCTTGCCACTGTCCTCTAGTGATAGAAAGCCATGCCATGCCACCATCCTCTAGTGATAGGAAACCAGTAACGACATTGGTTTTAAATTATTAATTATAATTATTTAATTTACCATTACTATCTTTTAAAATTAGACAATAAATAACCGTTTATTTATTTTAAAACAATCTACTTTTTTTCATTGACAATTTACAAACAAAATTTAAAAAAAAAAAAAACTACATGAATCAGATCATAAAAGTAAAAGTTGGGTTTTTGAAATCCTCCCACAGCCACTAATTCTGGTAATACCAAGGATTTGTTTGGTAAACTACAAATAAAATAAAAGCAAAATTTTTTTCTTCCCTTTATCCTTTTTTTTTTTTCCCCTCCAAAAACCAAGATTCAAATAACCTAAATATATCCAAGATGTACACAGCATTAAAGTGGATTTCCTAAGGTCACAAACAATATATAATCAGAAGGTAGCTTTTGAAAAATTGCAGAGCTATTAAACATCCAAAATTTTAGATTTTTGTATATAGTCATAATATCAATCAGCAGCTTCTGCTAGGGTTTTAATCTTCATCTCTGTGAAAACATATCAAAAACTTGCATTGCAGATTCGCAATGGCAGCAACCATCTCGAGTCTGGCAGTTCCCTCCTATCCACCCTCGAAGGCATTCTTCATTTTATCTCTCCTGTCCTGTGGGCACAAAAGTGGATTGAAGTTCCAACAAAATTGTTATCGATTTACAGCTATTGTGAATCAAATTCAAAGACCTAGGTTATGCTGATAAATGCTCACTTCTTTCAAAGTTTCATCTTCAACCCAAAAAAATAGATATATATTATCTATCTCACCAGAAATCTTTTTATGAAGAAAAAAAAAATTCAGTGTTTGGTTCAGATACCAAAGAAGTTTTTTTCGGAGAAGAATTTTGCTACAACACAGACGTAGAAGCAAAAGAACATACATTTAGTTCGAGGATGATGCATAGGTAAAGTTCAGTGAAAGAGTCGTGAACTATGCTGAGATTGAGGGGTCAAGTCAATCTCCTCTGGTCAGGCCCAGCTTCGTTCTATTCAAACTACAGAGAGAAACAAAATCAATCTCTCTCTCTCTCTCTCACACACACACACACACACACACAGTTTGGGTAAAATATTTTACCCCTAAGGGCTTTTGGCAGCCGAACTTGGGAAAATGCAGAAAAAAATCTGAAAAATGTTTTACACAAAAACTAATGGAACATTAGAAGAAAAAGAACTTTGAATGTTAACTCACCCAAGAGCAGAGTCAAAAAATTATTTCTTAATGTTTGAGCCAGTAGTTTCGTAGCTGCGCCATGTGCAATAGTATCTCATCTCGACCTTGATTGGTGACGCTGCTGGTCATGATCCAAGGTGGTACAGTTTGAAAGAAGTCTCGTATCAACTCCTGAAAATCTTGCACGTTTTCTTCGGGTCTTTTCCCCCCATTCTTCATCTTTTTTCGCTTGTCGCATTTTGTGAAGATCAATGTCATGGGAATCTGAAAGAAAAAACAATTAGCCTCTGAATCTTTAATTTCATAGCTTTATTCAATGCGAGGAAAAAATTGACAAAATAATGATTAAACATCAAGATGCTATCCAGGAACTGAATTCATAGGGTATTATTTGTTTGGCTGTTTCAAGAAAAACAAACTCAGCACAGGAATGAAATTCCATGCAATCTTCATCATTTTGACGTGAAAATTAGCATATAAATGTGTCCTATGGTAACGTTTATAGATTACTAATTTTTGTTTACAGAAAACAAAAAACATATTTGGTATACAAATGTTTCCAAAATTTGTTTTGAAAATAAGTGAGAGAGGGTTGGCCACTGGATGAATTGTTGGCCGACAGAGGTGGTAGCGGAAAGTAATTTCCGGAAGGAGATGGTGGCCAAAGGTAGTTGCCACTGATGGAAGGTGGTTGGCGGCAGCTGGGGGCAGCCACCGGCAACAGTGGGTAGAAGTGGTGGTGACCAATGATGGTGATGAGCGGTGAATGGTGGCTAGAGGGGTTGGGAAGAGGAAGTTTTTTTTTTTTTTTTAACAAGGATTTAGTAAATTTTGTTTATTGTTTACAATTTTTTTAAAACGAAAATAGACACCAAACGAGTAAACAGAAAATTGTAAACAAAAATGTCACGAAACGAACTCAAAGTGCTCATGAACAAATTTGTGGATTCAGACCATAAATATGCACAACTAACTTTTTTGTTGGTTTCCCAAACATCCCTTAATACAATCTGATAAAATCTGAACAGCATTTGAAACCATCCATATACAAGTAATAGAAGGAAACTCGCTGGATCTTTTGTGTTAGAACTTAGCAACGAAGAAAAGAAATCACCTGATTTTGACCCAACCAACTTGCATATTCAAGATCGATTTTCTTTACAGGAATGCTAGCATCTATGAGGAGGAATACAGAGACCAGAGTTGATCGGTTTAGAAAATAGTCTTTTGTGAACTTGTCCCAATCGGTTCGAAGTTCATGTGGTGCCGCTGCAAACCTGTTAGATACATGTTTTAGAGTCATAACCATTTGAAAACAACAAATACTATAAAAACCCAACTCACAAAAGCTGGTAGGGCGGAGAGAACTTGAACCAACAAAACTTCATTGCATAGTGCTAATTCGGCATTTCAAAGAAATAAAATAATATGATTGCAACACCAAAAATGAAAGAAAGAAACACGACATTAATTATTAACCAGATTTATAAATTAGGCATCAATTAGCTGGAAAAACGTGAAATTGACTATTAACCATATTTATAAATTACATCAGCCGGAATTCAAATCTCGCTCTCACTCTCTCACACACCAAAAGTACAAATATGGCTGGAGAATGCATCTCAAGTCATATCTTGGCATACGAAATACATGTCAACACAGAAGCACTGGCATAGGGGAAAAGTCAAACCCTATTGGAAAGTATATAGAATTCATATCCAGAAATTGGGAAAATTCAAGAACTTGATTTGGAATGAAAGATTTAAAATTCTTCAAACCTTATACCTCTGAATAGTAGTAAAAAATTTTGTAATTCACACCATAACTCAAAAATAGGGGAAAAGAGAAGAGATAAAGACATATTAAGATTTACTTCAGGCAAACTTAAATACTCAAAGACCTCTGAAAATACAAATTCCGTGATTAAAGAGAAGTTATCACTCCCCGAAGGTTTGAGAAAATTTGTAAAGACACCAGCACATGTTAATCACTAAATGCTAGTTAAATAAACGGGTAAATTACACTTACCTCCCTTGAGGTTTGAAGTAAATACCACAAACTCCAACGTTTTGGAATAATTACACTAACCTCCCTTTTAGCAAGGTTAAAGAAACTAAAACTAATGCAAATAGTGTCTAGATACAAAGATAAATAATGTAAAATAGTGTAAAAGAGACGACTAACATAATTTTTCTATCCATATGACTAACGAATTTCTAATGAAAAAGGAGTTAAGTGTCATGTGAAATTAAACATTAGGGGAGTTCAATGTAATTATGTTAAACATGTGGGGCTTATTGCATTTTTACCAAACCTCGGAGGATGTCGGTGTAATTTACCCTAAATAAAATGTAATTCTTTTCAGTAAGCATGTCTACCATATTCTATTCTATTATACAAAATGAGTAGATGTTTTAGTACATTTGGCCTGTATTTGCTATGTCTTTCGATATGTTGAAGCATGAGAGAGCTTTCTAACAAAAATAGGTAACTAACACAGAGTGGGAAATAACTGAATCAAGAGAAGAAAAATAACAAGATGGGATAAGGACCACATGCATTGCAAATGTCCCCATTTCAGTCTAAATGAACCGAGCAATTATAGAATTCATAGTCTCAGTCATACCCATATCCTGGCAAATCGACTAGGTACCAACTATCATTGATCCGAAAATGGTTGATGCATTGTGTCTTTCCTGCAAGTGAAAAAGAAATAAATACTGAGTTTTGCTTCATTCCACAGAATTATAAGAGCAGATAAAAAAGAAAACCAGTTAATTGAACGGAGTTATAAGCACACTTCCTTGGATCTTTTATTGTGACATCACTATGAAATAAATGAAATTCAATCCTTAACAAGTGACAATGTAAGGGGATTCACAGAAAAGTAACAATCTAGTCATCAAGCAAGACAACAAAAGTATTACGGCTACGAAATCTAACATTATGTTTTTGAACTTTTTGTTTCATGTAGAGGTTCTCTCATTAAAATTTTAGTGAATCTGCAAATGAGAAATGACGATTTGAAGGTTCAAAGTTTAAGCCCAACCGAACTAGAAGGTTCCATAAAAAAATCTCTTCATCAAGCTTGAATATATTGTTACAGGGACTCAATTTTAATTTGAGAGATTCTTGGACATCTTTGGACAAAGCAATTCGGTCAACAAGCAACAAAAAATGATGCAACAACTTTATCTCCTCAACAAATTACTTTTACGGTTTCCTCAACTCTCGTCTTGTTCTAAAACTTCTCTCATACATTATTTTATATTTCAAAAATTAGCATAACCTTGCTGATTTTTTATAAATATATATCTATATATATATATACGTAAGTGGCATCACTGTTGACAACACTGGACTAGTAGCAGAGGACAAAAGCCATGATACACAATGATGTATAAGCCTCTTTGAAAAGGGATCAAAGATTACATATCATTTTGCTTGTAAGAACCTCAAGGAAAAACATAATATAAATGTGTATTATTGATTTTACCACTACACCAAGATCGTTACTGCCATGTCTCCCAATACCATGATTCAGAACCATGTTGTTGCTTAAGCCTCCCGATACAAAGCAATATTATAAAAGAGTTGGGAATGTAAACTCAAATTTATCATCCCCAAACAAGAAGTAATACCAAAATTTTACCCTTATACCATCCCACCCTAAATCTAGCATTACCCATCAATGTATACTAGGAATGGAGGGGATCCAACCCCGATTTGAACAGTTTTTTCCCGAAAAATACCCCCGATGGGACGGGGATGATATTCAAAAATCAATCCCCAATCAGTTTTGGGCCGGGGACGGGGATAAGTGTCCAAGCCCCATCCACGGCCCGTCCCCGCCCCCGCCCCCGCCCCCGCCCCCGCCCCCGCCCTGGCCCTGGTTTGTCGCCGAAGTAAAATTACCATTTTACCCCTATATATATATAACAAACCCTAAAACATTACACAATCATTCAACAGAGACACCAGCCTCTCCATCTTCTCTCTCTCTCTCTCTCTCTCCATCACTACACTCTCTCTCTCTCAGATTAGAGTGAAGCAGCGGACGATCTAAGCGTTGGATCTTCACCGATCGAGTCGCGATTCAACAACAAACCTCTAAGAAATCTAAGCAACTCATCGATTTGGTCAAGAAGAAGCAGATCTATCATCCATATATATGTGTGTGTGTGTGTGTGTAATGAACAAATTTTTCTGGTCCTCTAGGTTTCAATTTTGCTGGTCCCTCTGTTTGTTTGGTTGCTAAGGAAATTTTAGGAAAAAAAAATTAGTGAAAAAGAAAAAGAATAGAGTATCAAATTTATCTTGATTTCTTTTACATTGTCCCCAGTTAGTTCATGGTAATAAATAAGAGAATCCTTTGGAGGAGAGTTTTGTTTCTTTTTCCCCGCCCCCTCTCAGATCTCTGTGATATGCAAAATTCTTTTTCAAGCATGAAAAAGTAAGATCATTTACTTGTTTAACAATTCAAAATTGTAGCTTGATCAAATGCATTTTCCAATCGGTTGTTCTTGGAGCATTTTGCTATGATCCCAAGTGGATGTTATGTGCTTCAGATGATATTTTTTCTCTTCTGCACCTTCCAGTATCAGATCTGGAAAAAAAAAAAATATAGTTTTGGGGATTTTTCGGGATCGGGAAAACCTGATCCCCATTAGGGGGCAGGGGCAGGGGCTGATGGGTTCCCCGTCGGGAATCGGGAATGGGGACGGGGAATTTTGTGCCTTCAGGGATCGGGGACGGGGAGTGTGATCCCCCGCCCCGCCCCGTTTCCATTCCTAATGTATACAAGCCTTTCTAATGCCCTTCCATACAGAATGGAAACCTACAAAGTTGTCCAATTCCCCCAAAGGCTCATATTTGGACAACACCTGCATCCTCCAATACAGATCCTACTCATAAGAATACCTCCACAGTCAATTGCCCAAAATAGCTTGATTGAAAATTTCCAACCCCAAAATTTCCAAACCCCCCAAAACCATATGCCAACCTACTAAATGGTATAAGAAATCTTCCCCCAACCCTCCCCATCAATAGTGGCTCTAGACTAAATATCAAAATGAGGTCTTATCTAACTAAGTGTCTGAAAATTTAGGGCTTTCAACAATAACAATTTTCCAAAATTTTATTAAGGCCAACAACCTAAGTACCCTAATGGTTGAGCCATCTCTGCTCCCCATAAAAAGTCCCTTAGCATCTTTTCAAGTCTCTTGGTCACCAATGAAGGAATGGTAAACAAGAACAAAATAAATAAGCGAGCTAGAAAACACACTTCTAATCAAAGTTAATCTTCCCCTTTGCACAAATATTTTTCTTTTCTATCCTAGATAATTTTATTAACAGCATCCACCCCACAATCTCTCACCAAACCTAAACATCATAATCGCCCTTGGATGTCTCTTGGTCATCAACCATAATATATTCAACCCCACCCAAACTAATCTTAAAACAATCCCAAATCAAAAATCATTTGAACATTTCAATAAATTCTTATAAACCCATCACCTATAGAAGCCAATGCAAATGACAAACTGAAACAAAAAGGGGATTGAACCGCATTGCTTACCGGGTTTTTTCGAAGTGAGGGCCAACTTCTTCCGCCTAACAAGCGAATTGAGAAGTGATGATTTCCCAACATTTGATCTCCCAACAAGTGCAAACTCCGGAATCCCATCAGAGGGACAATCCTCTGTCCTCACACTGCTCTTCACAAACTCTGCTTGCACCACCTGAGCATCTCTGGCATACTTGCTCAGCACTATATTCGAACCCTTCAAAATTCTAGTACTGAGTGGTGAGTTTTGGGACGAAATGTCAGTTTCTGGAGGAACAAATAGCTTTTCGATGGGGATTTCGAGGTGGGTTTCTTCTAGGGGTGAAAAAGTTTCAGGCTTTGTGGGTTTGGAAAGAGAGGGAAGGGTTGGGGTTGAAGAGAAGTGAGAGATTGGGTTGGTTTTGGGCGTGGAGAAGAGAGTGGCAGAGATGGGTAGTCTGGGTTTGGGGAAAAAGAGGAGTTGGGTGAAGAGACAAGGTTGGGAAGTCAAGATGGGGAAGAAGTAGGAGTGGAATCTTTGAAGATGAGTGATAAACATCTCTCTGTATCTCTCTTCTGCTAGAGTAGCACTTGTACAGGAAGGCCTATCTCTCTCTCTGACCTTGTGAAGACGGTATGCATTGTTTTTTTAAAAAATAAAAAAATACATATAAAACAAGACTAAAAAACAAAATAAAACAAAACAAAACAAAACAAAACAAAGATATATGCCTCTTGGTAGGGGTGTAATTTAGACGGGGCTCAACCTGAGTAATTTGTGCCTAACTTGAGTTTTTTTAAGACTTGGACAATAGTATTTTGTAATATGGATAGACTTGGATAAATTTTTGATGTTCAAATTATAATTAGGGCTGGGCCTGGATAAAAGTTGTGCGTAACTCAAGCAATTCGAACCCGAGTTACATTTTATATGCTATAAAAATTATATAATATATGTATAAGTATGGGCTTTGTGGAATATAAATGGAATTTTGCTTCAAAGGTTATAAATGGAATTTTATTGTGTGGAGTAGGCAACCACAAAGGAGAAAATTCTATTCTCACACACTTAAATAACTCAAAACAAATCTTTTCTCAATACACACACCTATTAATTTGATTATTAATTAATTTTCTCAATACACACCTTTAAAATTACAATTACATCATTCATTCATAACTATGTACACATACTTTACCCTCAAATCCACTTATTTCTCAAACACACGTCTCTCTGTAGTGTTCCTGTTTGTGTTGTTGAATTAGTGTGTTATCATAGGATAGTATTTGGCTCCTCCTAGCTTTATATAATACTCTTTATTACCAAAAAAAAAAAAAAAGAAGTAAATAAATACTGTAAAATAAATACAGAGTAGTAATGAAATGTGAGGAGGAGGTAGGGATGGCAATTTGAACCCGGCACGACGGGGACTCGATCCCCTGATCCCGAATTGAGCGGTTTTTCCCCGAAATATACTCCTGATAGGACGGGGATGGTATTCAAAAATAAATCCCCAATGATATTTGGGCTAGGGACGATGACACATTTTTCAGCCCAGCCTCAGCCCCGCGCTGACCCCCGTCCCGGCCCGGCCCAGCCCCAACCCCATTTACCCCCCTGATTTATATATATATATATATATATATATATAAATATGTGTTTATGGTTTGGTGACTCATTGTCACACACAAAACAAACAGCACGTTTATCCCTCAATTTATATATATATATATATATATATATCTATGTTTATGGTTTGGTAACTTACTGTCACATACAAAACAAACAGCCTCTCTTTTCTCTCTCTTTATCACATGTCTGTCTCTCTCTATCGCCTTCCTCTCTCAATTTCCTCTCTCTATCGCCTCCCTCTCTCTCTGCCTCACACACTACCACTGCTCTTCCCTCACTGTCGCTCCTCTCTCTCGACGTCGGCGGAGTCTCTCACACACAACCGCCGCTCCTCCCTCACCGCCGTTCCTCTCTCTCGCGTCGGCGTCGGCTCCTCCGTGTGTTTATCTTCAGATCTGAAAATGATAAAGATGAAGATAAAGATGAAGATATTGTTGTTGATGAAGATGATGATGTTTATGTTGTTGTTGATGAAGGTTTTTTGCTTTTGTTCTTGATTATTATTATGTTGTTGTTGTTGTTGATGATGTTGATGTTGTTGTTGATGATGTTGATGTTGTTGTTGATGATGATGAATGGTTGTATTTTCTGAAGTTATTTTATTTTATTTTTTTGGCCAGGGAATGTTCGGGGTCGGGGAAACCCGATCCCCGTTAAGGGGCGAGGGTGAGGGCGATTATAGGTTCCCTGTCAAGGATCGGAATCGGGAACGGGAGAAATTCGACCATCGAGGATCGGGAACGGAGAGTGTGATCCCTAGTCCTGCCTCGTCCCGCCTCGCCCCGCCCCATTACCATTTCTAGGCGGACGCTAGGGTTTCAAGAAGCCTTAGTCCTCTTCCGGAGAAAGAGAAGAAAGATGTAGGGGAGGCCTTTTACTGGCTGGATGCTTGTGAGGAGGATATGTCCTGCTATTTTATTAACGATTTTGTTGGTTTGGATCTTATCGCCATTTCGAAGGCTGGGCTGGATCCTTGTTTCTTCGGAGGAATCGATCAAATTCTTGACCACAGAAAGAATGGTAACGGTCAACCTGTTGAACCGGCCGAGATAGAACAAGTCCTTCAAAGATGTGTACAGAGAAAATTTCTATATAATATTATGAGTATTGTTGAATGTCTATTATGGTAATTTTTATTTATGATATAATTGTCATTAAATTAATATTTCATTAAGTGTGTATCCTAAGCTAATCAGGTGTGTGGAAATAGAATTTCCCCCACATGAGGCTGCCCCTTTTTGCATTCACTTTGTCTTCTTTTGGGCAGAGAGACCAGTCCCTCTTATTCATTGTTGTCATTTCCCTTTCTTTCTCTCTCTTTGACCACCATTGAAGTTCAAGCTTTGAGCTTCACCCACGTGATTCCTCATTTCTCTTGAGATTTACGAACAAGATCATGACGCATCTGATGTATCCTTTTGTATATTTAATTTGTATTTTTTTCCTCTTTTTTTTTTTTCTAAAAATAGAGTGTTGAGTTGGGTTCCATACTATATCCTTCAACTTCTCTCTCTAAAACTCTTGATAAAGTTGTCTTCTATGCTTGTTTTGTTGGATTTGCAACCAGAAACTATAAAAAAGATCATTTTTATAGAAGTAATAGTTTACTTGCAGATAGTTTAGGCAAATTTTAATGTAGGTATGATTTAATTTTTTAACGGATTGTTTAGAAATTTCCTTCTCTTATGATTTAGTTCAATTTGGGTGTGATGAAGATGAATTATTTTTATTTTTTATTTAGTACATGATTGTTATTGAATCACTTTTTATTTTTATTTATCTATTCAATTGGGAAATTCGGGCAATTTGGCTAACCTGAGTTCAGATTATGTAGCTCAGTTCGGACTTAGGCAGCCAAGCTTAGGTTGATGGTCGGGCTTGGGCAGGCTTAGCCCCTTTCAAACATAATTCGGGTTAGGCCTGGGCAACCCTCTAACCCAAGCCAACCCACCCGAGTTGCACCCTTACTCCTTGGAGTTTTTATTTTCATACACCATTTTTGTTATGTGCATACACTTAGGGATTGTTTGGAATGTACTAAATTAGTATACGTTTTGATTTTTTACAAAAATATATAAAAAAAATAGAGAGATAATGTAACTCAAAAAAGATAAAACACTAAAAAAACACATTTTTTTAGTGTTAGTCAAACAACCTCTTAATGGAATATATTTTTATTAAAATTTTCTCAATAAACACCTTCTGAAAAAGTAAAAATCTCATAACACATTCATTACAAAAAAAAAAAAAAAAAAGGCATTAGGCCTCGTTTGAGAATAGGCATTTTTAGTAACTTTTTAGCTTTTTAGCTAAAATGTAATGTAAAAAAAATAGTATGTTTGGGATGACTTTTTGACTTTTTATGAAAAGATGTGCAAAAAGTATAAAGAAAATTGAATCTTTGACTTTTTGGTACGAGTTGTTGGCTTTTTGATTTTTTTAGTAACTTTTTGGCTAAAAATGACAGTTGCCAAACGAGGCCTAAACCCTCCTTTTATATTCCTTTTTTTTTTTTCACTCACTCCATTATCACTTATGAAAATCCATGAAAATAGTAAACTACTTTCAATAAATATATATGAATTTGAATTAAAAAAGAACTTATCATTGGAGTATCCTCAGTGGAGGTTTTCTTCAATGGAGGTTCTTCAAAAGAGTAAAATCCAACATTGCTTCACTCCATACAATGCCCTAAAACAATGCTTCATTCCTTACCACCAAACAATGCTTCATCAATTTTGGGTTTAGTGCTATGTGGATTTGGATGTGTGTTGTGTGTTTGTTAGGTGCGTGTATAATTTTACATGTGGTGTGTACTTATGTGGGATATATTTGGAATAAGAAGTGCGTGGAGTATATAAATTTAAAATTATTATTTTCTTTTATATATATATATATGAATTGAGAGAGATGTGTACAAAGAGAAAATAATGTATAAAAATTGAAGCTCCCATTCCCCTCTTGTTTGAGCATGGTTTCATTTTCATTTTCATATTTTTAATTTGGGCAAATTATAGCAATCGTCCCTATAGTTTACATGTGGTTTCATTTTGGTCCCTATACTTCTAATTGCATCAATTTTGCCCACACAATTTGGTTTTTTGGTTCTATGTGGTCCAATAATTAACAGTCGTTGGCTTTTTGGACAAAAACCCATGCGTGCTTTGCGCGCACGGGATTAAACCAATCAATCCGTAAATGAAACCACCAGGGGAAGTTTTTTTTTTTCTTCTCTCTCTCTCTCTCTCTCTCTGTGTGAATCAAACCTCCAAAGCCATCAATGGCAGCAACAACCACAAATCTTAGCATTGTCGACTACCAGTTACCCAAAAACACTCACGACGTAACCTTCTTCACCGATCAAATCCACATTATTGTCACTCACTCTCCTTTCCTCGTTAACTCCTAGATCTCCGAAATCACAGCCATCTATCATCGTCGGCCTCGACATCAAGTGGCAACCCAACAATCGTTTCTACGATAACCCCACCGCCACTCTCCAACTCTACGGTCGGCCACCGATGCCTCATCTTCCAATTCATCTGCTCCTCTCAAATCCCCCAATCCCTCTTCGACTTCCTCAACAACCCTATCTACACTTTTGTGGGTGTGGGTATTCACACTGATGTCGACAAGTTGATTAAGGATTATGGGTTGTCTGTGGCCACCACTATTGATCTTCGCTCTTTCGCGGCTGACTGCAACATGATTGAGCTTCACAATGCGGGGTTGAAGAACTTGGCGAAAGAGGTGCTGGGGAAGGAGATTGAGGGTTTTAGATATCAGTGTTTTAGATATTAGGAGTAATATGGGTTTAAACTTGTAATTAGGATCTTTGTTTGATGGATTTGGATGGTGGGTTTTGTTTACCAGTTGGAGAAATTTATTATGATTTGCAATTGATTAGCATGTTCTTTACTTCTGTCTTGTTTGGAAAATATACAAATTTTCCTTTGTTTCAGTCATTCAACAACGATGTCCTCCTCATTTTCTCTCATTCTCTTATCCCTTCTCTCATTCTCTCATCCCTTTTCTCTCTTTCTCTCTCTCTTTTTAACTTTCCCTAGGAACAACTTGAAAAAAAACCCAGGACAAGGGAAATTTGAATTTTTTTTCCCCTTTCTTTTTCAATCTACACCATCTCTATATAAACCCCCTTCTTATTCATCATTAGCTCCAACACCATTTTCTTTCATTTTTTCTTTACAAATCCAAACCCAATTTGCATTGCTGTATAATCCTTGTATATAAAGATTTGAATTTGAAGTCATTGCAAGAACACCTTTTTTTTGATCTATTTACGGATTGATTGGTTTTTTTTTTTTTTTCTTCAAATTATGAAAAAAATTTGAAATGGTGAGATGTATCTATACATACACAAACACATAGTTAAGTAAAACACTGGAAATTCTTTGTTATTCAACTCAAGGTTTAATGGTTTGTGATGAATTGTGAGTATAAAATTATAGTTTTAATCTTCTGAATTTAATTTTTTTGCTGCCACTGACGGTTTTGGAGGAAGAAGGGTTTGATTTAGAGAGAGAGAGGGGGAGAAGGAAGAACTAAAAGAAAATAAATCAGAGAAAGGGATGAGAGAGAGACCTTCCCTTGGTGGTTTCATTTATGGATTGACTGGTTTTATCCCGTGTGTGCAAGGCATGCGTGGGTTTCCGTCCAAAAAGTCAATGATGGTTAATTATTAGACCACATAGGGCCAAAAACCAAATTGTAGGGGCAAAATTGATGCAATTAGAAGTATAGAGACCAATCTGATCAAAAAAAAAAAAAAAAGAAGTACAGAGACCAAAATGAAACCACAGGTAAACTATAGGGACCATTGCTATAATTTGCCCTTTTAATTTTATTAATTTAAATTTCATATCTTTAATTTGTTAGAAAATGATGTCGAACAAATCCATGAGCTTTGCTTTTTTAATATTTAAAATGGTTTAAACCTATTTTTCTCTCAATTTCTTTTTAAGTTTACAAGTCAAAATGGAGCCTATTATCGTTATCGACATTGTAATCCCTTATCCCTCTATTTCCATTTTAGCCCTTCACCATTTTCTCACTAATGGAGGCCCTCGCCTTCCTAACATAACTCTCCCCTTCCTTTTCACCCTTAACGGATGCAACAAATTATCAGAATGTAGAAGAAATGTAGAGAGGGATTCATAAATCTACAACATCCTCGCCTACTTCATACACCTCTTTCTTGAACACCATCGATAGATATAAAGAGTTATCAAGATCTATAAGCAATGTAGAGAGAGATTCATAATCATGCAACATCCTTGCTTGCTCCCTAACACCTCTTCCTTAAACACCCCCTGTACTATTACCACCATCAACGACAACTCCACTCATTCCCCCACCTTCACCTCTACTTCCTTCTCGAGAGGCCCCTCACATCTTTTGCCTTTAAAGCATTTGCAATCCTTAATATTTTTTATTTCATCAAATTTAAATTTAATGAAAAAGTGCTCAAAAAGTATATCAAATGTTTTCTTCAAATGTTTATCAAATTGAGGGATAAACATATTTGTCATCAAATTAATAATTCATCAAATCTTTCGTCAAAACTAAATTTCATAAAAATTTAATGATATAAAGTATTGGAGATAATTTTTTTATGAAAAATATAATTTTTAAAAAGATTTTTATAAAAATTTGATGAAAGAGTTTTTTCATATCACATCAAGCTTGTAAATTTTTTACTATAATCGAATAATTGCAATTTTATTTTTATTTTCTTTCCCTTTAACTTTCGTGTGAGCAAAATAATAATAATAAAAAAAGTAAGTCGGTCTAATCCAATTCAAATCACTTTGTTTGGTTTGGTTTTTCAATGCACGATTCGGTCTTGATTCTTAAAATAGACAAACCGTATTCCACCGTTTGGTCTATGATTTTATAGTTATGATTCCGGTTTGAAATCAACCCGAGCAGTTTAAATATCTATATACACATATATATAATTTGTTATTTGTTATTAACACTCGAGTATCTTATTAATATTCCATATATATTTATAAAATTTTAACCCTCTTCTATTGCGAATGTTATTCTATAATGACAAAATTAGCTTTAATAATTATTATTTATAAAATGATGACATATTTGTTTGATGTTTGAGCATATTATGATTATATTGTGCACGATAACAATATTTTATAAAAAATATAATTTTAAATTGAACTGAACTGCAATTTTATAATTTTATTTGATTTGACTATAAAATTTTCATAATTCAATTTTATTTTATTTTTCATAAAATTTCCTAATAATTTAATATTAACTTGTATCAAAATCAAACCAATTTGAACCATACACAATTCTCGTTTGACAAGTAAGTTGGATTTAAGTTAGAACTAAAAAAGTAAAAAAAGACAAAAACAAATTAAATAAATTAATAAGATAAAATATTACATTTAAATCATAATTATTTCACTTTTCTCTTACAAAAGAGTAAAAAAGTCAAAAAATCAAAAAATTCTTTTGAAACAAAAGGCCTATTTTGAAAGGTAGTTTAAAAATTGATTTTTTGGCCCTTTTTTTTTGACATTTTTTGAAAAATTATACAAAAAATGTAGAGAAATGATATGACTAAAAAAAGTCAAAAAATCAAAAAATTGACTTTTAACGTGTTACCAAAATAGACCTAATTTAACTAGATTAAATTAATTAAAAAATCAAAAAATCAAACTAAAAAAATTCTTCCAAAATCAACCCACAATCTTGTTAGGTTTGTACAACTTTTACTTCCTACCATTTTTTTCTCTCTCTTTCTGATAGACCTAATTTAATAACTATATTAATTACAAAACCAAAAAATGAGATTAAAAAATTTCTTCCCAAACCAACCCACAATCTTTGTTAAGTTGCTACAACTTTTACTTTTTACCAATTTTTTCTTTCTAAGATCATATTCAATCCAACATTTTTTTTTATCAAATTTAAATTTGAAGAAAAAAATATCTTTTTGTTGCTTTAATAGTTTTATCAAATCAATATTAAATTCAAGATATATTACAATTTTCATCAAATTAAAAATGGCGGTAGTTTTTCCCAATTTACTATTTATAGCCGTTAGAGTTATAGATAGTACAACATCACTATACAATCGGCCAAATTTTTGTTAAAAATTACCCATGACATATTTTAAATTTGTGTAAAAATTATACGTGGTCAACCAATAATTTGATAAAATTCCATCAAAACATGGGATATCAAATAAAACTTCTACTTAAATTTTTATTCAAATTTAATAAAACAAGTGAGTAAAGATTTGTAGATGCGCATTATTACCTCACCAGGCAGACATTAATCGAAAAGGGTTCGGATTGTCACCTGTTAGTTCAGTCTAGTTCAGTTTAGCGGGCTTATTTTTGGATTTCTTTTTTATAATTTAAATTGTTCACATTTTAAAATTTATTGAATACATTATTCTTATAAAAAAATCATTTTATTTAGATAACAAATATTATATATTCAAATTACTTTTATCTAAAAAAATGAGCAATCAAAAAATTAATTATCCATAAAAAAATATCTAAATATATAATATCGGATTAACATATTTTTTTACATATATAATATCCGATTAACATATTTTTTTACATATATAATATCCGATTAACAACTTTTACTTCCTACCATTTTTTTTCTCTCTCTTTCTGATAGACCTAATTTAATAACTATATTAATTACAAAACCAAAAAATCAGATTAAAAAATTTCTTCCCAAACCAACCCACAATCTTTGTTAAGTTGCTACAACTTTTACTTTTTACCAATTTTTTCTTTCTACGATCATCTTCAATCCAACATTTTTTTTTCTTTTATCAAATTTAAATTTGAAGAAAAAAATATATTTTTGTTGCTTCAATAGTTTTATCAAATCAATATCAAATTCAAAATATATTACAATTTTCATCAAATTAAAAATGTCTGTAGTTTTTCCCAATTTACTATTTATAGCCGTTAGAGTTATAGATAGTACAACATCACTATACAATTGGCCAAATTTTTGTAAAAAATTACCCATAACATATTTTAAATTTGTGTAAAAATTATACTATCTGGTCAACCAATAATTTGATAAAATTCCATCCAAACATGGGATATCAAATAAAACTTCTACTTAAATTTTTATTCAAATTTAATAAAACAAGTGAGTAAAGATTTGTAGATGCGCATTATTACCTCACCAGGCAGACATTAATCGAAAAGGGTTCGGATTGTCACCTGTTAGTTCGGTCTAGTTCAGTTTATCGCCTTATTTTTGGATTTCTTTTTTATAATTTAAATCGTTCATATTTTAAAATTTATTGAATACATTATTCTTATAAAAAAAATCATTTTATTTGGATAACAAATATTATATATTCAAATTACTTTTATCTAAAAAAATGAGCAATCAAAAAATTAATCGTCCATAAAAAAATATCTAAATATATAATATCGGATTAACATATTTTTTTACATATATAATATCCGATTAACATATTTTTTTATACAGATAATATACCAACAAGCCCTGGACAATCCAGTCCCCCAGCCAATCGAAAAATCTCCCAGTCAGATACCGGGTGAGATTATCAGCGCCAGACCATCTCTCAGATCAGATCCCTTGAGAGTCTTCTCTCTTTTTGTGTTCTGAAACTGTCGATTTCAACTCAATTCCTCGATCTCGCCGACAATGGCTCCTCCAGCTCAATCTCATCGCTCTCCTTCACCTTCTCAACCCTCCGGGTACTCTCTCTCTTCACGTCTCCTTCGACGGAGAATTCTAGACCTACTCTTTCTGACTCTTAATTTGTCCTCAATTGCCATCACTATTCACCACAATTTCACTTTTATAATTCTAATTTTGTTAAATTCAATATATAATTCTGTTTATATATATATGTATGTATGATCTGTGTAACAGATAGTTAAAATGGTGATGAGATTTCATCTTTCTATCTCTTCATCTACATCACAAGCACAAGCACATACTGCCTCTTCTTCTGTAGAATCATATGATGTTTTGCATAATTCTAATTGTAATAACCCTAATTCCACCAGAAAAGGGGAGGTTTCGGATCTCAAAATGCAGCTCCGGCAGCTCGCGGGCAGCCGGGCTCCCGGGACTGATGACTCCAAGAGAGAGCTTTTCAAGAAGGTGATCTCTTACATGACCATCGGGATCGACGTTTCGTCGCTTTTTAGTGAGATGGTCATGTGTTCGGCTACTTCGGACATTGTTCTTAAGAAAATGTGTTATTTGTATGTGGGGAATTATGCAAAGTGCAATCCCGATCTTTCGCTGCTTACCATTAATTTTCTTCAGAGGGATTGTAAGGATGAGGATCCGATGATCCGGGGCCTGGCTTTGAGGAGTTTGTGTTCGTTGCGAGTGGCCAATTTGGTGGAGTATTTGGTTGGGCCGTTGGGATTGGGGTTGAAAGATGGGAATAGTTATGTGAGGACTGTGGCGGCCATTGGGGTTTTGAAGTTGTATCATATATCAGCTGCGACTTGCATTGATGCGGATTTTCCGGCAATGCTTAAGCACTTGATGCTTAATGACCCCGATACCCAGGTGGGCTCATCTCAATTATACGTCTGTTTCATGTTATTTAATAATCCCTCTTTTCTGTGGATGTTTATGCATGTAAGTTTAGTTGCTGCTAAGTTTCAATGAATCAAAACGATAAATTTTTAGAGGTGTTTATGTGTATCAGTTAAGTTGCTGCAAACCTTCAATGAACCACTACCAAAAAAATATAAATAAATAAATAAAAAGAGAAAGAAATAATATGGTAAAAAGAGGAATTTAAGATTATGTGTGTATTTGTTGCTCATGTTTGCATGACTTCAAGTGGGCTGATGACATTGGGAATAAAGAAATCAAAGTAGTGAAATTTAGGTTCCTGCATTGATGTTACCACTTGGTTACATTTTTACAAAGTATATATATTGCATGATTGTCTCGACTGTTAGAGGTAATTATCTAACTAGAAACCAAAACTTGGGCAAACATCAGTTGCACAACGGTTGGTATCCAAAATTCTCAATGATTATTCTATTGTGATGCCTTATGTTTTTATTCGTTAACATCTTCCCCTTTCTTTTGCGCTTAGGCTTTTCCCCCTTAACAATGTAGACATGTTTTGGGTGTTAAGATACTCATTTGTGTTGATTCCTCTCGTAGATAAAGTGGGTTACATGGTTATTTTTCTTCTCCTTTTAATTTATTTAAATAACATAGTTATTTTTATTCTTGTACTTAATAAATAAGTTACTCTTCTTCCTTAAGTCTTAACTCTTATAGGTGTATGTGATGGGGAAATGATCATTTGTTTCGTAATTAATGCATTTCCATTTTGTTACTTCATCAGGTAGTTGCAAACAGTTTATCTGCTCTACAAGAAATCTGGAGTTTGGAAGCAAGTCAGTCTGAGGAAGCATCAAGGGAGAGAGAAGCATTACTTAGCAAGCCAATGGTATATTACTTTCTGAACAGGTATGTTTTTTCAGTTATTAGACTATAAATTATTAATTTTGTAAATAACTACTTATGTCATTTGACGTTATGTTGGACCTAATGATACTGTTACGCTTGTTATATTTGATGGCATAAAAACCATGCTTGCATTCTCTGGTAAGTTTTATAGATTTTGGTTATACTTGTGGCTTAAGGGGCCATTTGGATTTTGGACGATGACATTTATACGAATGATTATACAATGGAAGCACTTTCTCTGCCATTATATTTTTCTTTGTGGATAGCTTTTTATAAGTATTTTTCTTCGGGGATAGTTGGAAACATTGTTGTTGATGTGTATAGTTTGGTGAATTTAAAATCACTTTTATAGTTTTACATGTACGACATTTGAATTTACTTGCTTTCGGCTTTATGAACCATAACAGACCTATTAGCTGAATTCAATGTTTGTTAATGGCACTCTGTGACAGTATTTGGCATTTAAGATGTAAAGATTATGTTTTTTTCGGATGATATAATTTGGAGAACAACATTTGGTCAATTTCCATTAGCATGAATCAATTTATGTATCACTTAGTCACCTGGTGGGCCCTCTTTGTGGTAAACTGAGTCAAATATCATGATCGCGCTAAGGCTGAATGTGCAGCTAAGTTCTCTTCAACTCTAGGGAAACCTCATCCACTTGTCTAAAACAGCTTGTCTCAGCTTCTTTTACTTCACAATTTCACTCTTGTAGGATTTTGGAACTTGAAAGGCCATGGCCCATGGATAAATCAACTAAAATATACTAGACCAGTGCATAAACAGCCAAAGTCAGCCTCTTTTTTGATTCATACCTGCTCAAGATTAACCTTAGATCTGACATTCAATATCTTTTTGATTAAGTACTAGGTCAAATGTTTCAAATCTTCTTTCTCAGATCCATCTTCATGACTATTTGGACTTATCATTTTCTCATTTAAACTCTTTTCTTTGGATTTTCTTGTTTAATAACAATCAGAAATTGGTATCAGGTCAGACGAAAAGGCATTAGTGTGAATCTCTTGGACTTAGCTCCCTATGGACTCTTGGTGATCTAACCAATTTTTCAGAAATTCTGTTTCTGATAATTGAACGCCATTATAGGTGCATTTAACATGTATTTCTTTATTCCATTCATTTAAATCCCAAGATCACTCAGGAAATTGTAATAATAGCATACGGTAAATATTTTTAATTATTATCGATGACGGTAATATAATATGTTTTCTAAGAATTGATTGAGTTATTAACACGGAACCTCTTATTACTTGAGCAAATGGAGTGGTATTCCAAGCGCTGAACTGTAGTACATAATCATCCCCAAAGATCTCAGTTAGAGCTGGCATATGCAAACATGAATACCCCCTAAAGCCACAGACAGAACACCTGGTAGAGAGACCCAATCTTGAGTGAAATAAATATTGCGACTTCGGTCTTTTTCAACATAATCATCACGCAGTAAATCAACAAAGCCCAAAGTGATCTCTCTTTCCCGTCAAGTTTACCTACGTCAGTACTAGAGTGAATATGGTCTCCAGGATACATACTTAACGCTTTAACTAGTACACAAAAGTGTATACCATGATTCTTCATGAAAAAAATAGCGAAAAAAATTGTTCTAGAGTAGAGACTAAGAAGAATGTATAAACCAAAGCTTCCATAGATTAAATCGTGGTTTACAATTATAGCTTCCATACCTATTTTTTATTTTATTTTATTTTGGATCATATCTCGGATAAAGAAAGAATAAGGATCAAAGAAAAACAATGATTCAAATCAAGATTTTGCTGGTATTCTATGTCAAATCAAATCACAAAAAGAAAATAGAGGCGAAAGATAGCAAAGCAATGTTGTATCAGACTATTTGTCTTCTTGTAGTTGGATCCCCATCGGGGACGTCATAACATTGTAGGAGTGAAAATTCAACCAGCATCACTGGGGAGTTGAGCCATGTTTTTTAAGCCCTACAAAGTTTTTCTTAGGCATGAATCAGGTTTAATTGTTATACCCAATTATGTTACATGGACTCTTCAAAATTGTTATACACAATTTTGTAATAGTTTTTTGAGGAAGGAGTTCAAGCTCGCCCCAATCTCAATAAGTAGGAGAGGCAGGAAGAGCAGAAAGTATTACAAAAGGAGAAAGTCCTGAGTTTATACATCCCGAAAAATCAAATACCCATGTTGGACAACCGACAGTTGGACAAGGGTGTGTGATATGTGTCCGATATTTTTATTAGACACTTGTTATATATTTTTACGTCAGACTATCATTATATGTATTTATTATATAATTGCTATAAAATGAGTAAAATACCTTATTAACACTGTATGTTGTATATGATATCATTATATCTCACATAATACATTGAAAATATAAAAAAATATTGACCATTTTTTGCCGAGTCCACGTGCTCTAGAATTTGAGATTTGATGGGCTCGACCTCTAGATACGCACTCATACTTGAGTCTATTTAAAGACAATCTCAAGTTAGTAGGTTTGCTTAAACAAGAGAAGATTGAGGCTACATCTAACCAACTAACAGAAATAACAAAGGGTTAAGAGATCAGCTTTCTCAACCTTGTATCTCAACTAGTCATTGATTGCAACAAACTTAGCTCAATTTTAAAATATTGTATGAAATGAACTAGGTGGTGCCCACCAACAGCATGGCTGTTCCAAAATATATGGCCATCGAGAAAATGCTTGAGATTACCTTAGTAGCTCTAGATGCCTTCCCTTCCTTTCTCCCCATCTACACGGCTCTAATTATTTATTCTAGCTTGCTTTCTTAGATTTTGACTTCCCGTTTCAACTGGTCCTATTCTCTGGTCGGTCATATTCTTAACACATTTTTCTTAGGTTGTCCTTGGGCTCACTGCCCGATAACCCATGAGCGTCAGTAGTGCTCCAGCTATCCAGCTGTCATCTTAGTAGGGACACAGCAGCTCAGTCAGTGGCATGTGCCATGCATTCAAGAACAAAAAATTATGTGTAATAGATATGGTGTTCTAAATGCAAATTGTTTTTTGGATGAGGTATTTGATGGAGGATTTTTCAAGTTCAATGGAAGACCTTTTGATCTGATCAACGAAGATGAGGGTCTCAAAAAGGGTTTCGGGTTGGTAGAGAGAGAGAAGGGTGTGACAAGATTGGTAAAAAGTTGTTGGAGGGGGATTTGAGATGGCTATGCAAGATAATGAAGGGTTGATGCAGAATGATATTTATGGACCAGCGTCGGAGGCCTTATTTTCAATTTTATTAAATATTGTCCTTATTACTTAATATTTAATTCAGTATTCAGTTTTCTTTAATATTTAGTTTTCCTATTTTATTAAGGTTGCTAGTTTCCTTATTTAATTAAGGTTTGTTTAGCCTATAAATAAAGGCTTTGACAATGTATGGAGTATGATTAATGAATTGAGAGTTGTTAAGGTTGTGGACTGTGTTTAGGGCTATGGCTCTTATGTCCTTCTTTCCTCCCATCTTCCCCCCTTCCTGTTCTGCATCAATTATGGTATTAGAGCTTAGACTCCGATCACCATTATCTTCCTTCTCCCTAATTTCTGAACCAAGCTTAAAAAGAATAAAAAAAAAAAATCCATCCACTATCTTGCTCGCCATCAACATTACCACCGTCACCATAACTGTACGTTGTGGTGACGGAAAGTCGGAATTACCACTTTGGTTGCAATCAAATCAACCCTTGCTGTTGTCTGTCTCTCGTCAAGATCAACCAGCCACCCACACGTCCCATGTTCAAACCCTTTGCAGTGCCAGATGCCATCAACGACAACCGTCACTAGAGTTCGTTGTTTTCTTTCCGGCAAGGACTAAAAATGTGCTTGATTGATTCTCTAATTGCTTGATGTGGTATATGCAAATGTATAGAAAATTATGCTGTATTGGAAGTCTTTTTCTAATATGTTTCCTTCTGGATTTTAGCTGTGAAACTGAAGATTCTTTAACTTTATTACGTTATTATATCCAGAATCAAGGAGTTCACCGAATGGGCCCAATGTCTCGTCCTTGAATTGGTATCCAAATATGTACCTGCAGATACCAATGAGATATTTGACATGATGAATCTTCTCGAAGACAGACTTCAACATGCCAATGGTGCAGTTGTCTTAGCAACCATTAAGTTGTTTCTGCAGTTGACGTTGTCCATGACTGATGTTCATCAACAGGTGTCTCTTGATATTCCATTGTTTTGTTTATTGGTTCAAGTAATAATGATAAAGTTTGTTACTAAATGTTCTTGAGAGGATGCTCATTAATAACATTTCTTTGTTGATCATTTAATTCAAGCAATGTTGATATGCTGGTTCATATTAAAACATACCTTTACTGATCTATTAATTCAAGTATTATGGAGTAGTGTGTTATTAGTCTCTATTGTACAGGAGATCCATTGTATTTGTCAATCAGTGATGTTTTTTGATGTGTTGCTATTTGAGTTTTGATCATCCTTCCAGTTTTTGCTGCATTGGTTGTTGCCTGTTAATATCATTCATCTAAATGCCATGAGTTAATTTGGTATCTTCTGAATCCTTTGAGGCTTTCAAGTTGTAATACTTTGTGCTTCATGATTATAGTTTATAAATTATCTACATAATGAGACACTGTGACTTTTATTTTAAAATAGAAATTTGTAGTGGCTTGCAATTTTGACTTCTATAGTGCATAGGATTGTTGCACCTGTGTTCCATTCATGCTGAAATATAATCAAATTTTATATTTTTCAGTGAGTAATGAAGAAATATATATGAAAGACCAGAGAACTTGAACACTGTGCAGCCTTTAAGAGGAAAATTACCAGTAAAAGAAAGGATAAGTAGGAAAGGCCAATTGAAAAATATCATAAACAAAAATTGAAAAATATCATAAACAAAAATATGGCCTATTCTAAAATGTTTATTCTGGTCCAATTTACAGTGGCAATAGATGGCTTGGAGTCCCAGATGAACAAAGTACTTCTTGCACCTTGCAGTGGTGGGATCAACTCTGCATTGTGGTTTTTCTTTTTAATTTCTTCATGTCGAAAAATTAGCAAGTGAGTCTTTGACCTCTTTCAGCATGTCAGAAGAGTGCATGCCTCAGCATGATTGAACACGCACTGTGCAACCAGAAAATAGGACAAACTTTTCCCCTTAAATGCTGACCATGACACCAAATGGCAAATCCTTTAGGGGCCATGGTTTTTGAAGGTACAGCCATCAAATAAAAGCTCTATGAAGTCAATCGGGAGTGTAAAGAGACCCACAAAGCTCCATTAAGTTGACTGCCTAGCACTTATAGCACAAGGATGTGAAACTGATTTTCAGCTTAAAAAGTAATAAGAAGAAAGGACATACAGGCTAAAAACAGCATTTTCATGCTATTCTCATCCTTAGGGGTAGAAAGAATTCAAAAAAGCAAGTAATACAAAGATTTAGGGGAAGAAAGTTGACGGAAGAATGTCATGCAAGAAGTTCAACCCATCTGAGAACTGCAAACAGGAAGCAAACAGTCCATTCACAGTTGCGATGCCACTAAGCCCACCTCTCTAGTGCTTTCCTGCGACGTGTATACTATATTTTCAAAACAGCAGATGAAAGAAGCTATGATTGTTGTTTAGAAATTAAATAATTGGAAAACCCACCAAAATATGTTATGTATCGTCTCTCATTTGAATGGCCCCTCATTGCTTTGATGTGTACTTTCAAAACAGCAGATGAGAGAAGCTATGATTGTTGTTTAGAAATTAAATAATTGGAAAACCCACCAAAATATGTTATGTATCGTCTCTCATTTGAATGGCCCCTCATTGCTTTGATGTGTACTTTCAAAACAGCAGATGAGAGAAGCTATGATTGTTGTTTAGAAATTAAATAATTGGAAAACCCACCAAAATATGTTATATATCGTCTCTCATTTGAATGGCCCCTCATTGCTTTGATGTGGTTGTCTATCGGGTCAGAGAAAGTACATTTGATGGAGCGAAAGCCCCAGTCAGATTAAAAATTTTCAGTTTTTAATTGGCTGTGCTATTTTTCCATGTAGTTGGTTAACTACATAGCTAATTCAAAAAGTGGGGTAAGACCTAGAAGCTGCTGTAAGTGGAGCCTTGCACACTGGGTACACACATTGGGTAATAATAATTACCTAAATATTGAACAGAAATCTCAAAGTTCGGTCTATTGTTATAGTTGATACTGCTTAATTAATACAGCTAAGCTGCACCTAATCTTTCATGTGATGCATCCCGACTTCCCTAGATATTTCAACTTCAATTCCAGTAATATAAGCTGTTCTTGGGCTTGAGTCCATGAATAATTCCTTCACATAAAGTATAGAATTGGTAATGCACCCTCCCCCAGCTTATGTACGTATATATCATTGTGCTATATAGCCTATATTTTATCAATGTGTTATTGGTGTTAAATGCTGATGTGAGATGATGACCTTTTTCAGTTGTAGTTCATCTGTTTAAATCATTTGCTCTTATATTCTCCTTATGAAATCCATTGTTAATTTATAATCTTATTTCTATCTTTAAATTTTGAATATACATATTGTATGAAAGTAATAGTCTTCAATCCAGTTTTATTGGTTGCTTTTCATTACAATTAATTTTACAGTTTTCACAAGTGTTATATTAGGGTTGCTGGGCTCTGTCTTTGATCTCTTCCTTATATTTGAGAAGATTTGCACTTTCTTAATCAAAATGTTATTGTTCTTTAGGTTTATGAGCGTATCAAAGCACCTTTGCTTACCTTAGTGAGCTCAGGGAGTCCAGAGCAATCTTATGCAGTACTGGGCCACTTGCATCTTCTCGTGATGCGTGCACCTATGTTATTTTCTTCAGACTACAAACACTTCTATTGCCAATACAATGATCCATTTTATGTTAAGAAATTGAAGCTTGACATGTTGACTGCGGTGGCCAATGAGAGCAATACTTATGAAATTGGTAAGTGAAATACCATAGCAGTCACATAATGCTTCACAGAAATAGCTGGCATGGGCAAATCTTTTTGTCGTTGTTGGTGACCCATTTTTTGGTCGCAGGTGTTGTCTTTTCTTGTGAACTATTCAAGTATGACTGATGCATTGTAATCTTGTTGAGTCCATTTCAGTGACAGAATTATGTGAATATGCTGCAAATGTTGATATTCCCATTGCAAGAGAGTCAATTCGAGCTGTTGGGAAAATAGCTCTGCAGCAGTATGATGTGAATGCTATTGTAGACAGACTGCTTCAGTTTCTGGAGATGGAGAAGGACTATGTGACAGCTGAAACTCTGGTAAAATTTTTCTGTGCTTGCTGAACACTTGCAATGTTCAATTTGATAATATCCCCAATGCCAACAATGTGAAATTGTAAATGCGTGCAACTTAAACTTTCTTAGTATTGTTGTCCAGATTATTACAACTTTAGAGTTCTTTATGTAGGTGCTTGTAAAAGATCTTCTCAGGAAATATCCTCAATGGAGCCACGATTGTATTGCAGTTGTTGGGAATATCAGCAGCAAAAATGTTCAAGAACCAAAAGCTAAGGCAGCTCTTATTTGGATGTTGGGAGAGTATTGTCAAGACATGCAGGATGCTCCTTATGTCTTGGAAAGTCTAATTGACAGCTGGGATGATGAGCATTCTGCTGAGGTATCACAAGGGTGAATTTTATCTATGTTACTTAACGTGTTACACCTTCATTTGGGCTTTTCTCATAAGAGTCAGTATTGATTGGATTTTTTTTTATTTTTTACTTTTTACTTTTTAACTAATATGCTTGGCTGATTGAGTTGAGGAATCTTTTAGTTTGCCAAATGCAAAAGGTTGATTTGATGTCTTTGAAATCTAGACACAGATTCTCCTTATAACAGTCCTATGAACTGTTTTTGGGTTTTGCTTTTGGAGCCACCTAAAGGCAAGCAGATTTTTAAACAAGTTGGGACTTTGATTAAAAGTTGTGGAAGACCTGATTTTTTTTGGAAATAAATATCCAACACACACAAACTCACAAATTTCTATCTGGATAGCTGCCCGCCTTCTTAAACTTTATTTGATTGACAATGATATCAGTTCAACATGGGGCAGGTTCACTTCTGACTACCTAAAGGTGAAGTCATAAAAGGCTGAGAGAATACATACAAGTAAATTTAGGACAATTAGAAATAGTGCAGATTTGCTAAATTATTCATTTTTTCCCCCATGAACTTTGTGTGGTTCTTTTGCTTATTGACATAGGGATGGCCAGATTGGTATAACCAGATACTTTGCACGGTTTGGACAAAGTTAGTATGTGCATCATCCAGGTAAAGGCAGGGATGGAACTTTTCATACCAAACAGCGAGGGATTTTATGGGTTTTGGATCTTAGTTGCATGAAGCAGAGGCGGGGGCACTTAGAAGAGTCTAGTGTTGGGAGCATCTAGGAGAACATTTATGTATTTTATATATAAATATATTGTAAGATATATTTTTGTTCCTTGGTTGTAAGTTTTATGTTAAATTTCTACTTTGCGCCATAATGGCAAAGCCATGTGGCAATGCAAAAGTAGATGGTCAATAAATACTCTCTTCATGCTTCCTACATAAGATGCACCACTGTGGAAGTCAAAGATAATTACTTATGAATCATGTCATTGGTATTAAGCTTTCCATGAATCATGTCTCTGAACAGGCCAGGCTGTAGTTTCGAGTGGGATCACGGGGCCAAGGGAGGGCTGCTTGAATGCTTAACCCTCCCTATTGCCATCCCTATGACATGAGTTCCACCTGCCTTAGGTATTGTTTGGACAACGGACACTGTTATGGAGCGACACATCATGCCTTTTGTCCAATAACTTCACATTGAAGCTATAAAATATTTTATATTTTCACTCTTAATGTTTGTCACATGAATGCACAAACTCAAAACAAATTTATGTATTTTTTTTTTTAAAAATTAATACAGTACAGTTTTAAACATGTGGCCATGTCCTTGTTCCTGTCTGTAGAAGGTAGAGAATTGTTGTGCCTGGCATCCCATGTCTATTTCCACAATACTTCATTCCTCGTCACATGCAACACCTTTGCATCTTCTCTGATCATAAATTATTACCAAATCTCAACTTAAAGTGCTATATTTTGTCATTTGCTTAAAATCTGTTTGGCCATTCCGCTCTGTTTATAGCACAGATTGAGTGTCATGCCAATTTTCAATTCTCATTTCAAAACTAGGTTCTGTCACTTTGCCTAGCCAATTGTCTGTCTGCCATTTCACTACGCTTGGATCCATATCTGTGATGGCAATCTCAAGCTCAATTTTGGTCCTCATACGATTGTTTCGCTGCTTCTTCTGCTTTTTTTTTTTTTCGATTAGTTGGAACGCTGTTAAAATGTTCCATTGTTTACAAAACCTTCTGTCACTGACATATTTAGTGTGTCCGTATTTCTTCTTTAATATTTTGTGTGTGCATTAGACTCAACTTTCTTTAAAAAGGTCTTCTCCCACTTGAGATCACATTTAGATTTGCTTCAATACTGGCTAACGAAAGATTATTTTTTTACTTTTTTTTTGTTCTATAAAAGAAGTAAATTCCAGTTATCCAATTTTTATTTATTGATTTGTTTGATAAAGGGAACACTTTGATTGCATTTACTTCTCTTTTTTTTTTGTGTGTGTGTCTTTGGTGCGCTCTGTTGAAACTAATGTTTGAATACTAAACTGTGTATTCAAATGCTAATTTATTGCCTTTTGGATTCTATAAAATTAGATCATTAGTATTGTATTGTTAATTGCTGCATCATTTGAGTTTTCGATTCTATTATTTCGCAGGTTCGTTTGCATCTTCTTACAGCCGTAATGAAGTGTTTCTTGAGAAGGCCACCTGAGACTCAGAAAGCCTTGGGAGTTGCTTTGGCTGCTGGTCTTGCTGATTTTCATCAGGTTTGGGTTGATAATTGTGTTATTTACATAAGCTTAGAAATTTTGATTGAAGTTTGTCTGTGTTTTTGACTCTTGGTTGGCTGCAGGATGTTCATGATAGAGCCTTATTCTACTACAGACTTTTGCAATATAATGTTTCTGTAGCAGAAAATGTGGTGAATCCTCCGAAGCAAGCTGTTTCTGTCTTTGCAGATACTCAGAGTAGTGAAATCAAAGATCGGATATTTGATGAATTCAACAGTCTATCTGTTATATACCAGAAGGTAACTTGAAATCTTGAATCTCAACAAACCTTTGCAAGATCTGTAGACAAATATTATTTTTGTACCAGCGTTATGGTCTTTATAATGGTAGATATTGTGAAGAGGAGACTGAGATATTGGAAGAGGCTTTTGAACATAAGTTTTCATTTTAAATTTTCACGCATTGGGAATCACTTTGTAATTCACTTTGAAATAAGTGACAAATTTAACACTTGAAATTTACTCATACAATATGTATCTTTAGTTTATGAAAGAAAAAATTCATAGTCAAACCTGAAGGTCGTAATTAGACAGGAAGGATTCTATATCCCCTGGTCCATGGAAAGCTTATAGTGTTTGAGATATAATATACTGCTTTCAAACAATTTTCACCACAATGTTTATGCCTCACATATTTCACCTTCTATCTGGTAATTTTTTGAGGTGTTTGTACCGTAGGCAGAGTTTAAAGTGTGCGCCTTTGCTTGTATACCTTATTAAGCTGCTCACCTTGATAGAATTTGAGAAAAAAGACAAATAAGAAGAGAAAAAATATTGCTTGTTAACATGCAAGAGGACACTTCTTTGTTATGAACTTTGGGATCCGACATTTTAATTTTTGTTGTGTACCTGTGATGAAGGGATATTAGTCCAGCAGGTTAATTACCCTTTTTTCCTGGTATAATTCTGCTGGAAATTGACACTATAAATAGCTGAAACAATTTCTTATTGAGATTTATGTGCTTTGAACATGCGATAATCTGACACTTACCTTTGCGCATTGCCATGAGGGGTGTGTTTCCACGGGATGCTATCTGTATGTGATTTAGAAACTGAAAGCATGCAGGTACTTGATAAATGCCAATGTATTAGCATTGCCAAAATTAATCATGTTGCTTTTTTTGTAACATCGGTGAACATTAGAGCATTATTCTGATATATAGACGTTAATTGTAAGTCTGAATATTTTGCAGCCTTCCTACATGTTTACTGATAAGGAGCACCGAGGCCCATTTGCTTTTTCAGAAGAACTAGGAAATCTATCCATTGGAGTTGAATCTGTCAGTAATGTAGTGTCTGCCCAGATGGTCGAGGCAAATGACAACGATCTCCTTCTAAGTACTTCAGAGAAGGAAGAAAGTAGAGTTCCCAGTAGCAATGGTTCTGCATATAGTGCTCCTTCATATGATGCCTCTACAAATCAACCATTACCAGCACATTCTGAACAAGCCAGCTTGGCCATTGATGATCTCCTCGGTCTAGGATTGGCAATTGCACCTAATCCTGCTCCTTCACCACCACCTTTGAAGCTTAATGCAAGATCTGTTCTAGATCCAAGCACTTTTCAGCAGAAATGGCGTCAACTACCAATATCAGTATCACAGGTTTGCTTTGAACTTTGTATCACTAATTTGATTATTATCCATTTACATTGATTATTTACGTTACGTGGACTTGGGTACAAGTATCAGATACAATTATCGGATGCGGATGTGTATCCAAGTGTCAGACCTACATAAACTAAAATCTTAGGACCTTGGGTAACATATCCAAAATTGGATATGGGTATGGGAATGCATCATATACACATATATATTGCATATTGTATAATATTCTTAGATTAGATGTTGTAAATTATATAGAAATATACTAGAAATAAAATAGGATTCAAGAAAAACATAAAATTTCTCGCTCTAATTCATGTGAGAGGCTAAAAATATTGTTTCACTAGCAAATGCGAGTTTTTTCTTCTTCATATATTGTAACAAAATATAGATCTGAGTGTCTAAATTGGGTGCGGATGTAGACACATTGTTAAAACCTATCACCTACTTCACCCACTTAAACCTACTCCACTAAACCTAACCCACTACACCACTACCACCTCCACTTCACCTACTCCTTACCTACTACACACTCACCCTCTTCTATATATAGGAATCATGAATCATTGTAACAATTAACATACATCAATCAATAATACAATTCTCTATTTCTCTTTATACATTAAATTTCTACATGGTATCAGAGCTATAGGTTAAGCTCTTGGTGCTCTTCGCCTTCTGGCGGGCGGCAACTTTGCCTTAACCGCCCGCCAGACCTCAACCAATTGAAACCTCCAACACATACCTCTCTCTCACCACTATTGATAGATCTCATCTGAACCAGGGTTTCTCTCTCTGCTTCTTCCTCTCCCATGCCCAAATGTGACATCTGTCAGGAGACAGTTGGCTATTTCTTTTGTCTCGAGGATAGAGCTTTACTGTGTCGGAAATGTGATGTTGCCATACACACAGCAAATACCTTTGTGTCTGGTCATCGGAGATTTCTACTTACAGGAGTGAAAGTAGGGCTTGAACCCACTGAACCTGGTGTGTCTGCTTCCTCAGGGAAGGCACAATCTAGTGAGAAAATCTCAGAAACAGAATCTCGTTCTGTGTCTAGAAAGGGTACCCCAATGCTGTTGACTGGTCAGTATAACAAAGTATCACCTGTCCAAGTTGCTGGGGTTGGGGATTTTCAACCAAGTAAGTTGCCATTGGCTGGAGGATCCACAGCTGGAAGTATTCCACAGTGGCAGTTTGATGATTATCTTGGACTAGCTGACTTCAATCAGAACTATGGCCACCAATCTCTCTCTCTCTCTCTCTCTCTCTCTCTCTCTCTCTCTCTCTCTCTCTCTCTCTCTCATCTTTCCTCTTTTTTTCTACACAATATTTTTGTACCACCGCCCACTCCATAATACCAATATTATTATTATTATTATTATTATTATTATTATTATTATTATTATTATTTTCACAAAAAAAAAAAAAAAAAAAAATTCATTCCAGTTGATTTTTCTGCATTACCACACCTACCATTCGAGTTTGCCAAACACACTTGCTTTATTCATTTCAGGGATCAACCCCGATCACAATTTTACACCAAAAAAAAAAAAAAAAGAAAAAAAAGAAAAAAAAAACCACAAACAACACCCACAGATTTGTTTTCTTTTCTGCAGCCGGCCACCCACCACCCTCACTTCTTCACCTATGCCGCCGGTCTTTTCTTCTTGCCTCCATCCTGGGTGGTCCTTGCCGGTGTTGCCTCCGTGCTTCCTAGACCACCAAGCAAGTTGCCTCCTCCCTGCTCCTCCACTACAGCATACGGTGGACCTCCAAATCGGAACATCACGGTGGCCTTCCGCTTCAGCTCCTTATTTTCTGCCTTCAGCACACTTATCTCTGCTCGCGCATCCTTATACATGCGTTGGAGCAGAGCCAGCTGGGAGTTTAACTGTTGCACCTCATTTGTCCTGCTCTGCAGCCGGTTCGACAAGTTTGTGACCGCCGCCATGGTTTCCACACATGACTTCAATGTATACTGATTGGCCTCCACATCCGACTGCACTGTCATTCTTTGCTCCACCGACCGCATCGGAAAGTTCAACGGAGCAAAACCAGAGGTGTTTGGTTGAGGTTCACGGGCCTCCGCACCAGTTATCTCTCTTGTTGACTCGTTGAGGTCGGGAAAGAGAGTGAGTAGACCACGGGATGAAGAGGCCATATTCTGGGTAGCTGAACGGGAAGAAGAGGCCATGTTTTTTGGGTTGCTGAGTGTTTCAGCGAAATAGCAATTTCAGACTGATAATGTTCGGAAGGGGAGTGTTTCAAGATTTGCAGCTCTTAGAGGCAATCTCTCAGAAAAACGAATATCTCTCTCAGAAAATGAAGAGTTTTTTCAGAAGTTTTTTCCCAGGTTTTTTTGTCTTCGCTTCTGCCTCAAGCACAGCCTCCGCATTGGTTTATATCGACATTGAGGACGCGGTCGACACGCCACTCTGTCGCTCACGTGCCTCGCCGCGTCTCCGGCTCACCTTTTGATGGCTCGACGCTTTCTGTCGGGCACGACTTTTGATGAAGTGGGCGCGCCTTTTGAGGGCACAACTTTTGATGGCACGTCTTTTTATGGATTGGGCACGCATTTTGATGGCACGTCTTTTTATAGATTGGGCACGCATTTTGATGGCACGCCTTTTGAAAGATTGGGCACACCTTTTGAGGGTGCGACTTTTTAGGGGTCCGACAAGACTCTGTAAACTGTCCCGACATTGATTCCGGTTAGCTCCTTCATGGGTCCGACAAGACTCTGTAAACTGTCCCGACATTGATTCCGGTTAGCTCCTTTATGGGTCCGACAAGACTCTGTAAACTGTCCCGACGGACTCTGTAAACTGTCCCGACATTGATTCCGGTTAGCTCCTTTATGGGTCCGACAAGACTCTGTAAACTGTCCCGACATAGATTCCGGTTAGTTTCTACATGGGTCCGACAAGACTCTGTAAACTGTCCCGACATTGATTCAGGTTAGTTTCTACAAGGGTCCAGCAAGACTCCGTAAACTGTCACAACAACTGTCACAACATTGTCAGCTACAACGGTCCGACATGACCCCATAAACTGTCTTCTACATCGGTCTGACACCACCATCCAGTGTCCTCTACACCGTTATGACACCACCATACAGTGTCCTCTACAACGTTATGACACCCCCATACAGTGTCCTCTACAACGTTATGACACCACCATCCAGTGTCTTCACCAATGGTCTGACACGACCATACAGTGTCTTCTATCCTCTTTTATTTTTATGTATTTTCTTGTTTTGTTACTCTCTCCAAACTCAAGTTGGCTAGTTCCTATCCCCCTTGAGTTTGCGGGGGGCTGTTAAAACCTATCACCTACTTCACCCACTTAAACCTACTCCACTAAACCTAACCCACTACACCACTACCACCTCCACTTCACCTACTCCTTACCTACTACACACTCACCCTCTTCTATATATAGGAATCATGAATCATTGTAACAATTAACATACATCAATCAATAATACAATTCTCTATTTCTCTTTATACATTAAATTTCTACACACATATTCCACACTCTTACCCTTGTCAGATCCTGTGGACACGGGTACTTTGGGAGAAATAAAAGAGTCCATGTAACACAGTTGATTATATTCTCGTAGATGCTCTCTCTCTCTCTCTATATATATATATATGTGTGTGTGTGTGTGTGTGTGTATCTGTGTATGTAAATCAACAACTTTTTTTGAGTTCCATTTCAATTATTATTTATTTGCAGGAATACAATATAAATCCACAAGGAGTGGCAGCATTGACAACCCCTCAAGCCCTCCTCCAGCACATGCAAGGACAGTCCATCCACTGCATTGCCTCGGGTGGTCAAGCCCCAAATTTCAAATTCTTCTTCTTTGCACAAAAAGCAGAGGACTCGTCTACCTTTCTTGTAGAGTGCGTAATCAACTCGTCATCATGTAAAGCTCAACTAAAGATCAAAGCTGATGATCAGACTACGTCTCCGGCCTTCTCAGCTTTGTTCCAATCAGCTTTGTCCACATTTGGTATGCCCTAGTCTTTCGTCCGTGTCTTCATCACTACACAGATAAGTTTTGATTTAATTCCCGTTATCTAATGAAAAAATGAGAGTTTTTTCTACAGCATTAGATTAGTGTACATTATGAGAGAAGATCAAGGATTGTCGTTCTTGGCCTGTGGTTGGTTGATATCCGACCCTAACTAAAGTTACTGCTTGTTTGATTGCAGAAAACCATAGTTATTTTTTTTTCCAGTTAGGTTCTGCACCATGAAATTGTGTGAAAGTGATATAGTTAATTTTTTTTCAGTTAGGCACCTTGAACTTGTGTGAAAGTGATATGTGATTAGAATTCCCAACTGGGTTGTAACCAACTTTGTTTTTCTTAGAGAACTTTAGGTTGGTGTTTGGATTTTGGATTTGTGGAGAGTAAAGGAAAAGAAAAGGGAAAAGTGAATCAAATATTTGTTTTCTTTCATAAATTCCTTTTCTTTTATTTATCCCTCTACAAATTCCTTCGCAAATCTAAGATGCTAAAACAACAAAGTGATCTAATGTGAAGGATATTTTTATTTTGTTGAAAAATAGAAGTTATTATTTCATTAAGGTTGGAAACTTTAGCAACATCATTTTCATACATTGGCATGTTGTCACGGGTGATTATTCAGTATTTCCGGAGTATGGACACATAGTATTCTATAAGGTTTTGATTGGTAGAGAGGGATAGGGGCCCACGAGTTATGTTGAGGATGGAGGAACATTATGGGACTAAGTAATTGGTGATTAGCTTGGTGTATGATCACGTGGTGTTCCAGGATTATTGAATAATTTCCCCATTGTCACAGAGACAGATTTGAGGTGTTTTCCTTACTTTTTCTATTTGTGTTTCCTGTGATTCATTTGCATGTTTTCATACTTTATAATTGTATGAACCCTAATTTTCAAACACACTTGGCTACAAGGCTGTCCTATAGCTTGGCTTGTTTAGCAACCTTTTCCTTTTTGTTTTAGTTTAAAGGTTTTTTTGTTTTTATTTTTTTATTTTTTAAAATATGGGAACAAGCCATGCAAACACCCCACTGGCACAAACTCTTCAATTTTGGGGTATTGCTGGCAAGCTTGAAGAACCTGGTGAGATTTCAGAACTTGTTTTTCAAAACTTTTACTCTAAATAAAAATTAATTTGACAAAAATAAACACAATTTAAAAAATATATATATATATATATTTGCTCTGGAAAAGAGAAAATTGTATGAAAATAATGTGTGTGTGTTTTTTTTTTGTTTTTACTTCTGTTTTTTTCCTCTTACAAACACAAAATCTGAAAATTCAATCAAACAGAATCAAATAAGTCCACTGAAGTCCTGATCTTCTTGAGGTCCTTGGAGTCCATTTAGTTGTGGTTTCCACTTCCAAATTTGCTTTATTCAATCAAACTCAAAAGTTTTATTTTAGTTCTCTCTATTATGGGTCTGGCTTTTGTCCAGTCCACCATCGGACTGGATCGTGCTGTTGGGCTTGTGGGGGTTTATTACGGGTCCCGTTTTGAAAATCTGAACTGTTCAATGTGTAGAACTCTTCGAATGCTATATGCCTGTAAAAAATCACGTTGATCGGATATCGATAGCTATGTGATCAAATCAGTTTTTTGTTAACCGTTAATTTATTCACCGTCTATTTTTTTTTTATACAAAACTGATTTGATCACATAGTTATTGATATCCAATCAACGTGATTTTTTACAGGCATATAGTACTCGAAGAGTTCTACATATTGAGGATTCAGATTTTCAAAACGGGATCTATAATGGACCTCCACAGATCTAACAGCACGATCCCGTCTGATGATGGACTGGACCAAAGCGAGACGCATTATTTTAAGCCTTATTAGGAATACGAAGATAGCGGGGAGATATTCATGAAAAACGAGAAGTCATGTGGAGATTTATTTGATCTTTATCATTTGGCGCGAAGATTAATAGTCATGTGTTTTTGTTTTTTTAAGTAGAGATTAGTCATGTGTTAGAACACTATTACTCATGCGTCACTGTTTGTCTCCTACAAAATAATTGAGATATTTTAATTTAGATATAATATTTTATATAACGGGTATATGATGATAGTTAGACCAAGTTTGGCATCCTTCGAAAAATCTAAAAAGTTATTCAAAAAGTTAAAAAGTTATCACTATTCACCAAAAGTCAAAAATTACGACTGCATAACTCTCAATCTTAATTTTTTCTTACACACTAATTTATACAATTTTTTAATACACATTTTTTCATAAAAAGTCAAAGTTAATCTAAATATTTATATTTTTTTCTTCAATTTTTTAATTTAAAAAGACAGAAAGTACATTTATTTAAGACACCTTAAACAACCTTTCAGTATATTCTATCACTAACTACACCAATCAAAGCAAAGTAGGAATGTCTTGTGTCATTATTATTATTAGTTTGTTTGTTTTGTTGGAAGGCCTAGCCTCCCCAAGAAATTGCCTGCCTAAGTATGTTGAAGATTGGGGTTGCTTCCATCATCTGATGTGCCCACCCAACAAATGAGTCAAGACAAAACAATAATTTGTTGCTTTTTATGATTGTTGTGTTTGAATTATGAATTTAGGTAAAAATTTATAAAGAAAAAATGAAAATAAATGACAAATAAGAATGAAATATAAGTTAAATCCAAACGCAGTGTAAGGTTGTGTTTAGATATTGATTTGGATAGGAATTTATAAATAAAAACAAAAAATATAAGTTAAATTTTTTCTTCATTTTCTCATTATTTTTTTAAATCTTTATCTAAATCTATAACATAAGTACAATCTTAAAAAAAAATACTAAAACAGTCTTTAGGATTATTGTTAGTGTTGAAAAAATTGTAAAAAGTATATTGAAATATGTAAAAAAAAATATTGAATTATGTAAAAAAAAATTAAAAAATATAAAAAAATATACTGAGATTATAAATATTTTGAAATTTTATATTTATTTATTGATAGTTTTAAAATTGTTGATAGTAAGACCCTTCCTTAAAAATCCTAATGCAAAAACTTTCTAATCTTTTTTTTTAACCTCCGGACCACATGTAAATTGTCATATGTAATGTACTATCATGCGGGAGGATGCAGTCAAGCTTTCAATTTAGGATAAATTACAAATACATCTTAGGCTAAGTTTGTCATTCTTAAAATAATTCATCTTTTTATTTTTTTATCTTTTTTTCATCACATCACCTCTCTACTTTTCTGCACATCTTTTTGTAAAAAACAAAAAGTACATTTATTTAGATCATCCCAAACAACCCCTTAGGAATTTAATTAAAATACGAATCGCTCATGTGGTTCTAGAAATTACATTTCACCTCTTAAGATTTTTAATTTCATAATAAATTACCCCTTCTATTAATAAATCATCTAGTCAATTAACAATTTTTAATGATGTTAGACATATGTTTCAAGTAATAATTTAGGTAATTTTATTATTGTATAAGAGAGCAATTATGAATTTCATTTTTTTAGTTAATTCTATTAAATAAAAAATTCTAACAATGAGGTATTTGTAATTTTTCAAACCACAGGGATGAATCCATACTTTAAGCAAACCTCAATGAGTGTATTTGTAATTTATCCTTTAATTTATTAAAATGAATTTATATAATAAATGGTAAATTATACTAATAGTCTCTATAGTTTGGGACTCGCGTCAGTTTGATTTTTGATTTTTCAGTTATGACACATTTGATCCTAAATTTTGAATCTTGTTTCAAATAAGAACAATTGAAGATATCATTATTCAATTTCAATGGCAAAGTTGTCAATTTAATAAAATATAAATTAATTTGACAATAATAAATGTCAAAAAAATATTTTTAAAAATTATTTTTACCCACTAAAGATAAAATAATGTAAAATTAATAAATTTTTTACACTTACTAATTTTTTTACCAAATTAATTTTTATTATATATTTAGATGATGATCACGTAATGGGTGGTTATTAGGCTTTTAATGTGTAATCGATATATTTAATATATGAAATGTTTTTAGTTTTAGATTTTTGATTTAATGGATTGGTTTAATAATGATATCAAAATTGTCGTCATATTTGACTTTGGAAAAATATAAACTAATTTAATGAAAATAAAAACAACCACCCATTATATGATCATCATCCAAATACATAATAAAAATTAATTTTGTAAAAATAAACAAATACATAAATGTTTAAAAGATTTATCAATTTTACATAATTTTCATTTTTAGTGGATAGAAATAATTTTTTAAAATTCAAAAAATATTTTTTTGACATTTATTTTTCTCAAATTAGTTTATATTTTATCAAAATGACGACTTTACCCTTGAAATTTAGTAATGGTATTTTCAATTGTCCTTATTTGGAACAAAATTCAAAATACAGGATCAAATGTGTCACAATTAAAAAGTTAGAGACCAAAGTAACACAAGGCCCAAACTATAAGAATCGTTACAACAACTCTCTTAAAATACATAGCTTCTCTAACCCTTTTTCTTGCTTCTAGGGTTCTCGTTTTTTGCGCACCGTTGGGGTAGGGGGATGAGGGCTCAAGCCTCCAGTCGCCTGTCTCCTCCTTTCTACCCCTTTCTTTCTTCCGTTCCGTCTGCCATCTCTAGTCAATAAGCTTTGGAAGCTTTGCTTTTCATCTGCTCCCTCCTTGTGAGGTATTTTTCCCTTTATAGTAGATTTTCGTCTGTTTTTCTTCACTTCCACTTCTCCTCTACCTTACCCCAGTTGAAGCCTTCACCAGATCCGTCGTCCTCCTCCTCTTAGCTTCATACTAGCGCCGCCACCACCACATCGTCACCAAATCTTCCACCTCTCGCCGAATCTACAGCCTCCACCATCTAGTCTCCTAGGTTCTCCTCATCCAACTCGTTTGGTGTAGATCTAGGACAGATCTACTACCGATCTGATTTGCGGTTGAATTATGGTATTCATTTTGTTTATGTTTTATTTTGGTTTGATTTTGTTTCTGGAATCCATCTGTGCTTAGTGTTGCTTACCCACATTGTGGTTATAATCTATGATCTATCCTCGGCATGCTCTACGGCCGTTTGTTAGCCTCTGCTTGCAGTACGAGCACAAGCACTTGTTGTGCAGCTGGGTATTCTTCATAGGTTTACTCCTGTTTTTTCTTTGATTTTCATCTTTCTTTTGATGGTGTAAGATTATGTTGGATGGATTCATATCCTTGTAAGTGCCGTTTGGCTACTTTAATGGAAATTACTCTTCTGATAAAAAAAAAAAAAAACTATAAAAATCGTTAGTGTAATTCGCCCTGTAATAAAAGGAAAGTTTGGTCACCAAATTTATCCATTTAGAATCTTTTAGGTGGATGATTGTTTGGTGGAAATTAAATTTATATAGTGTGAGATCTGTGTGTAAAATAAATTTGAATAATTTTAGATAATTTCTGAACAGTTAAGTCTGAATTTATATTATTACTGATAATAAAATCTAAATTTGAAAAGAAAATATGAATTTCAAAATTAATTTCTATCGACATAAAAAAATCAAAATATATATGATTAAACAGATTTTTTTGTATTCAATTTGAGTTATAAAAATTTACAATTTTTTTTATACTAAAAGCATTTATGTAAAATAAGTAAAAGAACTTTACTAATTGCTCATTTACTTTGTCGTTTAAGTGAGATGGTATTGAGGATTTATTTATTTGTTTGTTTTTAATTCTAATGTTAGGTTCATTGGGTTGGACTACTTAATTTTTTTTAGTTAATTGATAACAGATTAATTATAAATATGATAGTAATTACATTAATCTGGACAATTAACAATCACCAGAAGAAATAACCTATGATGGAAGGTGATTAAGGCCGAAATGTACATCATTGAGGCCGTTAATTAGAATCTCTTAACTTCACTTGCTGGTCAAACTGTATATTTTATGTGTGTTGAGTGTCAATCAGGTTGTACATCGTCAGAGCATAAAATGAGCAAAAAGACAGAATTTGGGCAAAATTGACTTTCCCGCACGTGCGTTGACTTTTTCTGGGAAAGTCAAACCGACGTTTTAAACCTGTTTGGACGAGATTGGAAGTATAAAAAGGCAAGGAAAAGGCTGGATTAGGGTTCTGAAATTGTTTTGACCTAAAGAGGGAGGCTAGGGTTTGCAAAAAGAGTAAGAAACAAGAAGCTTAAAAGATGTCTCCCATGGTTGTTCCTTCTCCTTCTACCTCCTTCCACGCCTCCATGAGTGGCTAGTCTTCTTTTCTAGGGTTTTGATGAAACCCTAGCCATGTAATTATGTAGTTTTCTTTTTTGATTTTATATTATGAAAAGGTTTGAACCATTGTATGGTGCTTTAGAAATTCTTTATATATAATTTTCATTATCTTTTCAAATATTTGACTTTCTGTGATTGTTGAATATTATCCATACATGAGTTTTCTATTCCTTCACATTCAAGGTATGGGACGAACCATGCTACGAGGAACGAGTCGTATCACTACCCTAGTTTAGAGTGAACGATTCGTATTACTTGAGATGGTTTGTGCTCGTACATTGAATGTGATAATCTTCTTGTTAAATGCTTTGAGCTTGTAGTTGCGAAGCATTAATCCATTCAAACCGTAGCATAATTAATTTCAATTGGAAACCCTAATTATGTGGTTAGTGGTGAATTCTCTACCCTAGGATTTTTCCCCAATTCAGTAAACTCAATTTCATTTATTATTGATAATTTAATTCCTTAGTTTAATTTATTCGTTATTAAATTAGGTTATAAACAACCAACCTCTTTATCAAAATTAATTTAGGAATTTGACAATTAAATTAGTTTAATTTCACAATAGTCCCTGTGGATCGATACCTGGACTTGCCATTATTCTGATAGAATTTGGTATAGTTTAGTATTTAATTTTGGTGTGTTCAACGAGCCATCAAATTTTGGCGCCGTTGCCGGGGACTTCCGGCGAAATTAGTTGATTTAAAGTTACATTCTTATTTTAATTTTTTGTTTAGGATTTTATGCTTTTGGTGTTGCTAAGTGTGCAGAGCGTTTGAAATTGGAGCTATCACTGAAGTGCAAGCGGAGCGCAGCTGAGCTTTAAAAAAAAAAAAAAAAAAAAAAAAACCGCAGCGCTAAAGTGAGTAAACAGAAGCAAACACTCACAAGCAAAGCACCAAAGTGCTAAAACGAAAGTCAAAGCTCAAACAGAGGTTGGAGACAACGTCTACACGTCAAGCATCCGTAAGACGAGTAAAGCGTTTTCGTTAAACCGCTGTGAGTATTTCTTCCTTTAGTAATTTGCTTTCATACTTAGTGCACAGAGTCAGAACTTGTTGTGTGTGTTTGGGTAGTGTATGCACGGGCGTCGTTCTTGTCGCCCTGAATTGTGGAGTTTGGACCTTGAACTAGAAAAGACCCTTAGGAGACTTAGGACCTCTGCCCGTATTCCTAGGCTTGAATATTCATACATTGAGCCATTAGAGATGGCAGATCCTAATGTCCCGGATGTGCCCAACCGGACACTTAAGGATTATTTTACACCTACTGCATATACATCACCATCATGCATCCAATTGCCCAACACCACTGCTGCTCATTATGAGATTAAGTCCAGCACCATACAAATGCTCCCATCATTCCATGGACTAACTCATGATGACCCTTATATGCATTTGAATGAATTTCTGGAAATTTGCTCGACAGTAAGGATCCAGAATTTCACAAATGAGGCCTTAATGTTGCGATTGTTTCCATTCTCGTTAAAGGATAAAGCAAAACACTGGCTAAATTCTTTACTTGCTAATTCAATCACAACTTGGGACCAATTACAGCAACGGTTCTTGGAGAAGTATTTTCCCATAGGTAAAACCAACCAACTTAGGCGAGCCATCACAAACTTTGCTCAAATGGATGGCGAGCAATTCCATGAGACTTGGGAACGACTTTGAGACCTTCTCCAACAGTGTCCCCACCACCAAGTGCCTAATTGGCAACTTGTTCAAACATTTTATTATGGCTTAACTGAGCCACACCGCCAAATGGTGGATTCGTCCTGTAGTGGGACATTTATGTCTAAAAATGATGCCGTGGCATGGCAATTGTTTGAGAACCTAAGTGATAATTCCCTTCACCATGCCTCCGCAGCCCGGCAAGTCCGGCAACCCATAGTTGGAGCCTCGAAAAGAGGGGGCATTTATGAGGTCGGGCAAAACCTAGAGTTAGCCCAACAAGTAGAGGCATTGTCCCGCAAGATGGACCAATTATTAGCTACGGGACATGCTCCTACCCAACATGATCAACCTCAATTTCACGAGGCATGTGTTATTTGTGCGAGCCCTGCTCATGACTTGAGTGAGTGCCCTTCGGCATCACAATTTCCGGAATTAGTCCAAGAGCATGTGAATGCGGCTCAAGGATTCTCTAACCCGGGTAATGACCCATACTCCAACACATATAATCCGGGATGGAGAAATCACCCTAATTTCTCATGGAGGCCCCCTTCACAAGGCACTTCTTACAATCCTCCACCACCAAGGCAGAATTTCAATAATTTTGCCAACCAATCACCTTACCGACCACCGTAACCGTATAGACCCCCACAACCATACCGTCAACCACAACCCCCGCCTGTTCCTCAGGGCAACTCTGCCTTTGAGACTCAGGTGTTGGAAGTTCTTTCAGAACTTAAGGGGTTAGCACCGATAGTTCACTCCCACACTCACTCTATTGCCAAGATAGAGACCTAATTGGGTCAAATGGCTAACAACATGAATCGGAGAGATGAGGGAAAATTACCAAGTCAAACTGTGGCCAACCCTAAGGGACAATACGGGGCAGAGAGTTCGGGTGGGAATGGTAAGCAACATGAGCAAGTGCAGGCGGTGGTTGCTTTAAGAAGTGGTAGGGAGTTAGAGCCTCAGTCAGTTGCGTCTGATGCAACTAGAGTTAGGAAGGGTGACCACGGTGGTTCACCTAGAGAGAATAAGGGTGAGGGGGAAACACTTAAGAGGGATGACTTAGTCTCTAACACTTCATTTGAGCCCAAGGCACCATATGTGCCTAAGGCACCCTTTCCCCAGTGCCTTGATACACCGTCGCCTTTTAATAAGAAGGTGGCATGTATGGAGGCAATGATGGAGGTCTTTAAACAGGTAAAAATCAACCTCCCCCGTTGGAGGCGATTAAGCAAGTACCATCATATGCCAAATTTTTGAAGGACCTTTGTACGCAAAAGCGTAAATCTAGGACACATGTATCCCAAAAGGTCCTACTCACGGAGCAAGTAAGCTCCATCTTGTTGAATGACACACCTCCTAAGCTTAAGGACCCAGGTGCCCAACCATTGCATGCATTATAGGGGACCATTTCATTGATAGGGCCTTATTGGATTTAGGGGCTAGTGTTAATTTGTTGCCGTACTCTGTGTACGAGGAATTTGGGCTTGGCGAGTTAAAGCCCACTACTGTTACTCTTCAGTTGGCTGACCGGTCCCTCAAAGTGCCACGAGGCATGATTGAGGATGTGCTAGTTAAGGTTGATAGGTTCTACTTCCCTGTTGACTTTTTGGTTTTAGATATGGAACCGGTAGCCAGTTCGAGGAAACAAATCCCGGTGATTTTGGGTCGACCTTTCTTGGCTACGGCCAATGCATGCATTAATTGTCGGACCGGGGTTATGGAAGTTTCATTTGGTAACATGCAAGTGAAACTTAATGTTTTCCAAGCATCACAACAACCTCATGAGAGAGAGGAGTGCTTATTAGTGGATGTTGTGGATGAGATTGTTGAGGAGGCTTTGCCCTCCATTCTTGTAGAGGACCCTTTGGAGGCTTGTCTAGCTCATTTTGGGTTTGAAAATTTTGATATAGATGGGTCAGTTGATGAGGTGAATGTCTTACTCAATTCTTCTTCTACACCGAATTTTCCTCCATGGAAAGCCCGGTTTGAGTCACTTCCTCCTCTGTCGAGAGAGCCTGCCACACCATCTTTGGTCACACCACCTACACTTGAGTTGAAGCCACTTCCGGCCACACTCAAGTATGCATTTTTAGGGCCCCAAGATACTTTACCGGTCATCATTGCATCTAACTTGACTGCAGTGCAGGAGAGTCAGTTAATGAGTGTTCTCGTGGCACATCGGAGTGCTATAGGGTGGTCAGTGGCTGATTTGAAAGGGATAGATCCCTTCGTGTGCATGTATTATATACACCTAGAGGAGGACACCAAACCTTCTCGCGAAATGCAACGGAGACTGAATCCTAACATGAAAGAGGTGGTGAAGAAGGAGGTTTTGAAATTGTTAGATGCGGGTATCATATACCCCATCTCAGATAGCAAGTGGGTGAGTCCCACACAAGTAGTGCCCAAGAAATCGGCATCACTGTTGTTGAGAATGAAGGAGGAGAGTTAGTCCCCACACGAACCACTACTGGGTGGCGAGTGTGCATTGATTATAGGAGACTAAATTCCTCGACTAGGAAGGACCATTTTCCCTTACCTTTCATTGACCAAATCCTAGAGCGGTTAGCGGGGCAGGGTTTCTATTGTTTTCTTGATGGCTATTCGGGGTATAATCAAGTCCCAGTGTACCCCGCTAACTAGGAAAAGACCACATTCACATGCCCTTTTGGCACTTTTGCTTACAAGCGCATGCCCTTTGGGCTGTGTAATACACCGGCGACTTTTCAACGGTGTATGATGGCTATTTTCTCTGACATGGTGGAGAAATTCTTAGAGGTTTTTATGGATGACTTTTCGGTGTTTGGACCGTCTTTTGAGGAATGCCTTAGGAACTTGACTAGAGTGTTAGAACGATGTGCTGAGGCAAACCTAATCTTGAGTTGGGAAAAGAGCCATTTTATAGTTCGTGAGGGTATAGTGTTGGGACACATTGTGTCCTCTCGAGGTATAGAAGTTGACAAGGCTAAAGTTGACCTCATTGCAGGCCTTCCTCCACCCAATTTCGTGCGTCAAATTAGGTCTTTCCTAGGGCATGCAGGTTTTTACCGTAGGTTCATTAAAGACTTTAGTAAGATATCACGTCCTTTGTGTAGTTTACTAGTTAAGGACGCGCCTTTTGTCTTTGATGACACATGCTTAAAGGCATTCGAAACACTAAGAATGGCCTTGACCACCGCCCCAATCATGAAATCACCAGATTGGTCTCTTCTCTTTGAAATCATGTGTGATGCCTCTGATTATGCTGTCGGGGCTGTGTTGGGCCAAAGGGTCAATAAGGCCCCATTTGCTATATATTATGCTAGTCGCACTCTCTCGGATGCTCAATTGAACTACACTACTACCGAGAAAGAGTTGCTAGCTGTGGTCTTTGCCTTAGACAAATTCCGGTCTTATCTCCTAGGTTCCAAGGTCATAGTCTTCACTGATCATGCCGCTTTGCGGTATTTACTCTCTAAGAAAGAGACCAAACCTAGGTTGATTAGATGGATTTTGTTGCTTCAGGAATTTGATTTAGAGATCCGTGATAAGAAAGGATCTGAGAATGTGGTGGCGGATCATCTCTTCCGAATCCTCGTTGAGTATAATAGCGACCCTCTTATTTTGCATGATTCGTTTTCCGGACGAACAACTTTTTGAGCTGTCACAAGCTAGCCCCCCGTGGTTTGCACATATTGTGAATTACTTGGCCATTGGGCAAACTCCGCAGAATTGGTCTAAGCAAGACAAAGACCGATTCTTTTCACAGGTTAGGTATTACTTTTGGGAGGATCCGGAGTTGTTTAAATATTGCTCCGACCAAGTGATCCGACGGTGTGTGCCGGAGAGTGAGGTGCATAGCATTCTTACATTTTGTCATTCTTCTGCATGTGGCAGTCATTTTAGTGGGCATAAAACGACCGCCAAGATTTTACAAAGCGGATTTTATTGGCCCACAATTTTTAAAGATGCCCATCAATTTTGTAGAACTTGTTTGCGCTGTCAGCAAATGGGTTCGATGTCTCGGTGTGACATGATGCCAATGTCCCCTATTCTTGTGGTAGAAATATTTGATGTTTGGGGGATTGATTTTATGGGTCCTTTCCCGTCGTCGTTCAGGTTTGAGTACATTCTCTTGGCAGTAGATTATGTGTCTAAGTGGGTGGAGGCAATAGCTACCCGAACAAACGATCATAGAGTGGTAATCAAATTTTTGCATGAAAATATCTTTAGTCGTTTTGGGTTCCCTAGAGCCATAATAAGTGATCAGGGTACACATTTTTGTAACCGGTTCTTTGAGTCGGTAGTTAAGAAATACTCTATCACTCATAAAGTTGGCACTCCATACCACCCTCAAACTAGTGGCCAAGTAGAAGTCTCAAATAGGGAGGTAAAGCACATAATTGAGAAAACGGTGAGACCGGATAGGAAAGATTGGTCACAACGGTTAATTGATGCATTATGGGCTTACCGCACTGCTTATAAGACACCCATTGGGATGTCACCATATAGGGCGGTGTTTGGCAAAGCTTGTCATCTCCCGGTTGAACTTGAGCATCAAGCATTGTGGGCCATAAAGAAGTTTAACTTCGATATGGCCGCGGCTGGGCTCAACCGGAAATTGCAACTCAATGAGCTGGAGGAAATCCGGAATGATGCATATGAGAGTTCGAGAGTTTTTAAAGCTCGAACTAAGAAATTCCATGACAAGTACATTAATAGAAAATCCTTTGAACCCGACCAAAAAGTGTGGCTTTTTAATTCAAAATTGAGACTCTTTCCGGGTAAGCTAAGATCAAGATGGGATGGCCCCTTTGAGGTTGTTGAGGCATTTAGTCATGGCGTCGTTGAGGTGCGAGATCCAAAAACTGGCCACACTTTCAAAGTGAATGGCCAAAGATTGAAACCATGTATAGAGGGGATTGGGAATGGGGATATGATTGAGTCCATTGCTTTGATGGACCCATTTTACTATGATTGATAAATTGATTTCTTGTTCTCTTTTCTTTCCCTTCTATGCTATTTTGTTTTTCTTTGTTCTCGCTATGCTTTACTTGTGTCTAGGAGACTTTAAATCCTCTAAAGGTGTAATTCCTTTGGTGTTTGCCGTGCCCGAACGGCATTTGACGGTCTGGTATAGCCACCTAACCGTGTTTGTAGTGAGTTCCTAGGAGACCAACTGAGACGGTGGAAACTAGAGTTCGAATGGCAAAGCCTAGAATACAAAGGTTTGGGATTTCCGAGACTAAAGTCTGGTTTAAATACCCAGGGGTGTGGAGATTGCTTCAAAACTACCTCGGCTTGAACTTTGTATGGCAGCCCCATAGATTGAGGTAGCTTTATGCGCCTCGATTCTGGATACCAAATCAACCTAGTCTGTCACCCTGTTGGAGAATAGGGAAAGTTACAAATACAGTTAGGGAGAAAAGTAGTACCCGTAATTTTCGCGTGAAGATTATACTTTTAATGGGCATTCCGTATGTTCTTTTGTGCTATATTTATTCCGGATGTCAATTGAAGGTAGAAATATTTATTCTCTGTGTTTAAAAACATGCGTTCATGTTTATTTTTTGTGTTAAAAAAAAATGGTTATACTTTTTTTTTTAAAAAAAAAAACATCGCCGCACGTGTGGCCTGGGCCCCGCACGTGCGGGAAAATTCCTCAAAACCAACCTTGCACTCTGCTAAATAAGCAAGTGCGGAGGCCTGTGCGTTGACCAGCCGCACGTGCGGCTTGACTCCCTCACGTGCGGGACGCCGATCTTTTCAAAAAAAAAAAAAAAAAAAAAAAAATCTGAAATCGCTGCACGTGCGGCTTGGGCCCCGCACGTGCGGGAAAATTTGGCAAAAGTCACAGTTGCACTCTGCTAAATAAGCAGGTGCGGAGGGGTGTGCGTGGACCAGCCGCATGTACGGCTTGACTCCCGCATGTGCAGGACGAAGAAATTTTAAAAAAAAAAATAAAAAGAAACGCGGGGGATGGAATCGCCGCACGTGCGGCCTTGACTCCCGCACGTGCAGGGTGGAGAAATTTCAAAAAAAAAATATATATATATATATATAAAAATTTGTTTTGTTTTCTTATTATCATTATTTATTTTTATTTTCATTTACTAATTTTATTTTTATTTTTTTTAATTTTCGTATACAAAAAAAAAAAAAAACCCACTTTATCTACTCACTCTCTCCCAATCACTCTCACTCTCAGATTTCTCTCTATCTCTATCTTTCTCTCTCTCTCTCTCTCTCTTAACCCCACAAACCCTTCTTCTTCTTCTTCTTCCCTTTTCTTTTTCTCTCTTCTTCCTCACTACCATCGTCTCACCGCCGGCATCACTTCCCTCTCTGTCCGGCGAAACTCCGGCGACCACCATTTTTTCCGGTGAACCTCCATTCTTTTTCTCTCTTTCTCCACTTTTTCAAGGTAATTTTTTTTTCCTTTTCTTCTTTTCTTTCTTTTGTGTAGATTTGTGAAGGTAGGAATCAATTTGTAGAGTTTTTGGTTTTTATTTATTTATTTATTTTTCATCTTGATCTAGTGTTCAAAAAAAAAAAATTTAGCCATTTATTTCTTTTTAGTATTTTTAGTGGTCATTATGATTTATTATTATTATTTTTCAATTTTATTTGTTATAGAATGCATGTTTGTTAGTTTGTTCCAAAAAAAAAAAAAAAAAAAAAAAACAGAACCAAACTCGGCACATGAGCAAGATGAGCGCCGCACGTGCGGCCCTTTATGGCGTACGTGCGAAAAAAAAAAAAAAAAAAAAAACCTCATAAATATTGGTACTAACACTACTCCTAATTTAGTTTTTTATTTATTTATTATATTTGTTTAGTTTCATTGCTTCGTAGTGATTCTGGGTTAATTTAATCAGTTCGTGAAATTTGATTTTATTTTTATTTTTCTTATATTTTGTAGTTAATGATTTTATTTTTATCTTATTCTATGATGTCATTGTTCATATATTTACTAAGTAGTTTAATTTTTATTTTATTTTGTTTTCTGAAGTTTTATTTAATTTTCTTCTTTTCAATTAAAAAAATAAATAAATAAATACATAAATAAACATGTTTAGTTTTGGTTGTTTGATTCTATATTTTAGTCTATTTTGTAGTTTAATTATTTTATAGTCTAGTTTAGTTTAGTTTATTTTATAGTTTAGTTAATTTAATTTAATGACATTTTACTTCATTTATTTAATTAATTTCGTTTTTACACCAAAAAAAAAGGTGGGAATTGCATGTGGTACATTAATGGGCAAATTTGTTCTTTTATAATTTAGTTGTTTCTCATGCTGGTTTCACGGGTATCTGTATTTGTTGTTGGTGTGTGCAGGATATGAGTCGCTGTGTCTCTGTTCGGGCCTCCAAAAAGGCCAGGGGTGCCTCCTCTTCGGCGCCACCACCACCATCATCACCACCATCCTCGCCACCACCACCAGGCGACTTGCCCTGGCCGGAATGGGCTTCACGGCCTCTTCACAAGCTCACGCAGTTCAACCTGCCATTTTTTCAGCATGACGAGGACACTACTTGGGCGGTTGAGTAGCTCCGACTCCGGCAACAGTTGGGCATTTGCGCTGTGACAGCGCCCACTTATCCTCGTCTGGTGCGCCTATTCTACCAGAACCTGCATGAGACACCCACTGCGGTTGGACTGCTCTCTGACATTGATGGTCATGTTGTTCACATCACCTCGGCCATGATTGCCACAGTGTTAGAGTTTTTCGCCAAACCAGAATATCATCCTTTCCCGGAAGTTGAGGATCGCCAACCCATACATCGCCTCATCCAGTAATACTTCCCGGGAGCCCACGGTGACCCCAGTTTCACATGTTTGTGGCGGAGCAAGCTACCTAGCCGCTTGCTTTTTCTTGATTCTGTGGTCCATAAGAATGTCCTTCCACTTGGGCATCGAGTTGAGCGCCGTTTGGAGTTTGTGCGGGTTTTACACGGGTATCAGCTTGGCTATCAGGTCCCGCTTCAGGATTTCATTTTGCTGCATTTGCAAAAATTTCTACGTGAGGCAGTTCGGCTTACTCCTATGCAGAACCTGACTTGGCCCCTACCATTCGCCAATTTGTTGACACTTGTGTTTGAGCTGAACCACCTCCCCATTGCTGAGGATGAGGAGATTGATAGAGGGTATCCGACATTCGGCCAACGGGAATGGCAGCACAGCATATCTCGCATCCCGCAGCCGGTAGGTGCCCCGGTTGATAAGGCCCAGGACCCCGTCCATGACCACCCAGCTCATCCTGTTCCCCCCGTGTCTCCCCAAGGGGACCCACTCTACATGACTCGCGAGGAGTACTTATAGCTTCAGCACTCTGTCGATCAGGTCCACCGTACTCTTCGTGATCACCACCAGAGTCTCATGGAGTTGCGCACGGATTTTCAGGCTCATCGCGACTATTCTCAGGCACGCTTCGATCAGTTACACGCCGACAACCTCGCCATCCAGCAACAGGGTCAGGATAACGCCTTTGAGACGCGCGCTTTGATGCAAGCCTTGTTTGCCCAACATTTCCCACCACCACCACCACCGGCTTCTCCGTAGTCCCCGCCTGTATACCTCTTTGTCTCTTTTATTTTTCTTTTTATTTTCCTTTTTCTTTTTCTTTTTTTTTTTATATAAAAAAAAAAGAGTGAAGTATGTATATGTTACTCTCTGCCTGCCTGGATGTGCACCTACAATTCTGGTAATTTTCTCTCATTTCTCTTTACTTTTCCATTGAGGACAATGTCATATTCACGTTGGGGGATGAGGGTTATATTTTCTTTTGTGCATTCCTATTTGGCTCATAATTCATGCTTATACCTGTTTCATTTTATTGCATTACTTCACCTGATGTGACTTTTTACTAGTAGGGTGATGATATTTGCATATGTTATTTGGAGATCATAGTAGACTTGTATGAAAAGGGTTTATTGGGTAGATACTTGCATGTGATGTTTGCACGAGGAGAGTTGTCTGTGTTTGTGATTTTAGTACACTTGTCATGAATGTCTTAATTCACATGAACACACTATCATAGCGGTGATCTTTTTATTATAATTCCTAGTGTACATCATTGATAATCGCTATAGTTGCAGAAAAGAATAAATGAGGAGCCAAGATTCCTAAAAAAAAAAAAACACTTAACTGGTTTGGGTCCGTAGCCTTTTTAACTCAAGTTATTAAGCCCGTAGGGGTGTCTTTACACCTAATGCCCTAAAACCGTCTGGTTTGGGAGTCATTGGCCCAATGCTTGTTACATGGGTTAATTAGAAAGATTAAGGGACATGGACATTGCACAGTTAAGGAAAAATAAGAAGAATGACTTGTTCGGATTCGTAGCCTTTTCAACTCGAGTTATTAAGCCCGTAGGGGTGTCTTTACACCTAGTGCCCTAAAACCGTCTGGTTTGGGAGTCATTGGCCTAATGCTTGTTACATGGGTTGATTAGAAAGCTTAATGGATCAGGACATTGCACAGTCATTTAAAAAAAAAAAAAAAAAACTTTTGAAAATCTTGGCTGCAACAGGTTAGTTTTTCTGTATATGATGGGTGTTATTATGAATTACACTGGGCTATTATAGTGGATAGTTAACTAATATGGAGATTGCACTTTACACCGAGGGTACTCATGACTTGTCTACTAGCATGCACAAGTATAGGGAACTTTACTTTTGTATTAACTGAATTGTGGTTTTGACTCAATAGGTTCCTTCATGCTTGTCCACTGTGCCTTTAATGACTCATGATGTCTAAATATCACACTGTAGTGGCACATAAGTTGATTGTTAGGTGGAGTAGTGTGGTCATTTGTTGTTGGGTATATATGAATATGATAATGTTTGTGGGTATCATTTCTGGAAACCCTCACGAGACTTTACTCGTCCACTTGGGGTAACCTTGTGGTTTAAAGGCTTGTTGCATATGCTAAATGCAACCGTTTTCCCACGAAAGAGGAAACAGATAGATTTTGTTTAATTTTATTTTATTTTACTTGCTTGAGGACTAGGAAGTAGTAAGTTGGGGGATGTGATTAAGGCCGAAATGTACATCATTGAGGCCGTTAATTAGAATCTCTTAACTTCACTTGCTGGTCAAACTGTATATTTTATGTGTGTTGAGTGTCAATCAGGTTGTACATCGTCGGAGCATAAAATGAGCAAAAAGACAGAATTTGGGCAGAATTGACTTTCCCGCACGTGCGTTGACTTTTCCGCACGTGCGTTGACTTTTTCTAGGAAAGTCAAACTGACGTTTTAAACCTGTTTGGACGAGATTGGAAGTATAAAAAGGCAAGGAAAAGGCTGGATTAGGGTTCTGAAATTGTTTTGACCTAAAGAGGGAGGCTAGGGTTTGCAAAAAGAGGAAGAAACAAGAAGCTTAAAAGATGTCTCCCATGGTTGTTCCTTCTCCTTCTACCTCATTCCACGCCTCCATGAGTGGCTAGTCTTCTTTTCTAGGGTTTTGATGAAACCCTAGCCATGTAATTATGTAGTTTTCTTTTTTGATTTTATATTATGAACAGGTTTGAACCATTGTATGGTGCTTTAGAAATTCTTTATATATAATTTTCATTATCTTTTCAAATATTTGACTTTCTGTGATTGTTGAATATTATCCATACATGAGTTTTCTATTCCTTCACATTCAAAGTATGGGACAAACCATGCTACGAGGAACGAGTCGTATCACTACCCTAGTTTAGAGTGAACGATTCGTATTACTTGAGATGGTTCGTGCTCGTACATTGAATGTGATAATCTTCTTGTTAAATGCTTTGAGCTTGTAGTTGCAAAGCATTAATCCGTTCAAACCGTAGCATAATTAATTTCAATTGGAAACCCTAATTATGTGGTTAGTGGTGAATTCTCTACCCTAGGATTTTTCCCCAATTCAGTAAACTCAATTTCATTTATTATTGATAATTTAATTCCTTAGTTTAATTTATTCGTTATTAAATTAGGTTATAAACAACCAACCTCTTTATCAAAATTAATTTAGGAATTTGACAATTAAATTAGTTTAATTTCACAATAGTCCCTGTGGATCGATACCTGGACTTGCCATTATTCTGATAGAATTTGGTATAGTTTAGTATTTAATTTTGGTGTGTTCAACGAGCCATCAGAAGGGGGAAAAAAAAACTCAAGCTCAACAAATAATGGGAAGAAATAAACAGCATAATACAACCTCCATAATAGAGAGAAAAATAATAAATCTTTACCTTTAACAATGATTGAGCATATGAGTGTTCAACTGAGTTAGTTCATATTCTCCACTAATGTATATTGGGCCCAATTTGATATTATATTCAAAGTTTTCCAAATAAAAAATAAAATATAATTACAAACATATCTAATTATATATTGGTTAACAATTTTGGGTATACATTAATAGAGAGGTGCCAACTATTTAAAAAAATAATAATTTAAATCTAGAGGGGCAAGTTTATAAAGTTTGAAAACAGTTAATAATTAGTACTAGAATTTTTGAAATAAAAAAAAAATGATTGTGACCCCTACTTACACACCCTAGGTCCATTCTTAATAGTGCAAACCATGTACCCCTTACACAAAATGCCTCTCCAAATTACATGTGTACAATGCTTTGTAGTTTTCATCAATGCATAGCCCATGATGGTTTCAAATTGGTACACTTCACTCATTTGGTCTTCCAAAAATGATTGAGAGCTCTAATAAATGAGCTCTAATAGGAGTGGGTTCCACTATGATGTGATGCTTTAACCTTGTGTTTTTTATTTTTTATTTTTTTTATTTACTGCCACATCATTAAAGTTCAATTAGAGTTTCAAAATTAGAGGAATGTATCATTGTTCTTTTGTCTTCACAATGTCAAAACTATTAAAGTTCAAATTAGGCCATTATTTCATTTTCTTTCACTTTCCTTATTAAAATTATAGTAAGGTTTGTGGTCCATATGATAGAGTCATCACAAGAAAATTTCCAACGCAAGAGTGATCAAATACTTTTGATGATCACTTTACCCTTTTTGAATGCTGTTTTGTAACCTAATAAGTCTACAGACTACAGAACTGATTACATATTTAACGACATAAATAAAAGTGGCACAAATTAAATAAAACTGCATCTTTTATAATATGAATGATTAAAATTATTTTATATGGTTGATTTTATGTCCACAATATTGTTCTTTTGTAGCCACAACAATCATTTTCTTCAAACCCAAAGAGATCCAATATCTATTACATAAAACTACATACTCATAAAACTACATTTGATAAGAAAATACATAAAACCACATACTCAAAATTTGTACTAAAAAAATTTGACCATAAAAGTAATGTATTGTTCAGATTGACCTAAACCTAGAATGAATTGAATCACATTTTTTTTTTTTATGAATTTTTTTTTGAATATAAATTCTGAATGAATTTGTATTATTTGTTTATAAAAAATAAACAAATTAGAATTTTGAAAAACTATTTCTTATGAAATATTACACGTCTGAGAGTCAAAATTTTCTTCTTGTGCATTAGGCATGAGAGACTTGTGGATCCCACAATACTTGAGGATCCACAGACTTCTACTGCAATTGCAGAGAAATTCATCACTACACGCATGGTTTCTTGATGTGACATGTTATTTTATTTTTCATTTTAATACACTCAATGTTAGCTAGGAAGGGGACAATTTAAACTTCAACCGCGACTTTCTTTCTTTCTTTTGGTAACAATCTCACATCTTATAAAAATTCATAATCCAAATAATGAATTAAGTTTTCTTAATCTTATTTTGAGTCTTTAAGTGCGATGGGTTTAAGGATACAATAAAGGGAAACCATATGAAAAGCCCAAAAATAAGCTTTTAAACTGGTGCCAAATAGGGCTCTTTTTTTTAACAACAAACGTTTGGATTTTTTTATTTTTTTATTTTAAAATACAAATATGCACAATTAATGACCAAGATTGAAATATTAACAATTATCATTACAAGCTGAAGTATGTTTGAAACTAATATACAGATTCTTAATAATTGATTATGATAATTGAAAAAAAAAAAAAAAAAAGATGAAAACCACCTAATTGAGTACAAAGATTTTGCATTCGATCATATTTATTTATTAATTTCGGAGGGGCTAGATGAGCTTACAAATGAAGGCTTGTTTTGTAATTCTTTCAAGATAAGTTATGAATAATAGTTTAATTTCAATTTCGTCAAAGTTATATATATAAAAAAAATTAAAAAAATAAATAAATCAATGACTCATAATTAATAGGCGTGAGATCTACACTTCAATGACCACAGGTAAGACTTGAACCATAACTTTTTATCGACCAATCACTTGGGAGTTGGGAGTAGAGATGGGTATGGATTGAGCTGAGCTTAGGTTAGGAAATAAAATAAAATAAAATAAAATAAATTGTGTCCTAGATTAACCAAGCACCTTTCTCACTAACTTATTAAAATAATAAATTTCACTACTTTAAGTGAGCCCATTATACTATTGTAGCCAATTAAAAAGAACAATATTATTTACTTACCCATCAGATGAGTGAACAAAATAAATTTAGAAAGAGAGTAGTGGAAACCCACACTTATCTTCTCAAATCTATCTTTTTGGCTTTTTTTCCCTTCAATTGGCAACAAATCCAACTCATTCAGAAGTCCTCTACTAATTTATTGCTCATGATGATATCTAGTCATGAACCTCTAAAAGGTGGTGAGATGTTTTTTTTGTTTCTTCTCCTTTTTTTTTATTATTTTTTTTATTTTAGTGTGGTGGGAAAAGAAAGAAATGATTGTAATCTCTTATTTAAGTGAGAAAAAAGAAAATTTGTATTTTTTTTGTTGTTTTGTTTGGATGGATAAGAAAGTAAAGGGTAAATTACAAATATACCTTTTGAGGTTTACTTAAAATACGAATTACCCTTTGTGGTTTGAAAAATTATAAATACCTCCCTGCCAAAATTTTTTATTTATAGAATTAATTAAAAAAGTGAAATTTTCAACTGTTCACCTATATAATAATAAAATTATCCGAATTATTAATTGAAATAAAATTGTAACATTACTAAAAACTGTTAATTAACTTGATGATTTATTAATGAAAGGACCTATTTGTTATGAAATTAAAAATTTTAAGGGGCATAATGTAATTTATAAAACTACAAAGATAATTTGTAATTTAAATAAACTTCAAAAGGTGTGTTTGTAATTTACCTGAAAATAAAGCATGTAAGAGAGGGATATAAATGCAATTTCTTTTATTCTCTTTGTATTTTAAGGGGCAATGTTGGTATTATAAATATTTTATAACCAATTAACTTGTTTCTTATCAAATCTCACAATTTTTTTTTGAGAAATGAAATATACTTTAGTAAGAAAATTCCTTCTTTTATAATTTTTCATCATTTCTCACTCAACTTATAAACTAAACACAAAAAAAATAAAAATAAAAAGAAGTAATCCGTTTGGTAAGCCTTTCAAATTATAGTTCTACCCATTGATTTAAGTGTAGTGTTTGTTTTAAACTTTCAAATCATAATTCCACACATATTTCTCAAAACTCAATTCAAAACATAATCATTATTTTTCAAAATTCATAACCAAACACATAATTCAAAACTATTTTAAACTCAATTCAAATCAAATTTTAATTTTGTTAAGATTTTAAATATTTTAATATTTAAATATGTTACGATTTTTTTTTAGGAAAATTTACCCATAAGTCCTAGTTTCTAAAAAGTTGAACCATTTAGTCCTAAAAGTTTTCTTATGCTCCATTTAGTCTCATTTGCACATCAATCTAATGTTTGAAACATTAATCTGATGTTCGAAATCTAATGTTCGAAACATTAATCTGATGTTTGAAACATTGTAATGGGACCTTTCAGTCTATAAGAAAACTTTTAGGACTAAACAGTATATAAGTTATTAATTTGGGATTTATTGGTGCATCCCTCTTTTTTTAAATTTTTTGAATATTTTTAAATATTACGATTTTAATTTTTTAAATTTTAAAATATTTTATAAAAATAAATTCAAACTCTATTTTATAAAAATATTTTTAAATATTTTAATTTTTTTGTTATGTATTTGGTTACGATTTGAGTGTAGAGTTGTGAAAGTAGTATGAAATTTCGAGTTATGTATTTGGTTATGAGTTTTAAAAATAATTTCTTAATTGAGTTTTGTTTTATGTGTTTGGTTACGATTTGAGTGTAGAGTTGTTTTTAAATTTAAAATATTAAAATTTAAAATTATTTAAATTTTTTGAATATTTAAATTATTTAAATTTTTACGATTTAAATTTGTTGAATATTTATTTTAATATTTTAGTTATTAAATTTTTTAGATTATTTAAATATTTATGATTTAAATTTTTTGAATATTTATTTTGAAAAAAAATTATTTCCTTTGTAGTATTTTCAATTAAAAAATTGATTAATGTTATTTTCTGTTAATAATAGATTTTTTTAATTGAATTTTAAAAAGAGTTTGGTTATGAGTGTTGATTAGAATTTTCAATAGTGTGAAAATAGTGTGTTTTGTTTTGAGTTATAACAATTTAAATTAAGTTTTGAAAACTCTTTTCAAAACTCATAACTAAACAACTTTTCTGACTTCACATGTCAAATCAAACTTTCAAAACTCAATTCAACACTCTATTCAAAAATTATAACCAAACAAATTTTTTACACTCAAATCATAATTTCAAAACACATAAACTCAAAATAAAACTCATATTCTTAAATTATAATTAGAAAATCTTATCAAATTATAATTAGAAAATCTTATCAAAGGGAGTCATATTTCTCATCATTTCTTACTGATTCAATTCATCCAGCGGAGTAGAGTTTACTAACAAGTTCTCCGGGGCACAAGAGAGAAAAAAAAAATAATAATAATAATAATAAAAAAAAAAGAATTTAGATCCCATGACACTTCTTATTAATTTTATAACACCTTTTACATGTCTTTAAAAAAAAATTAATCTTTTCATCATTAATTTTTTTTTTTTTTAAATTAAAAAGATAACTTCACAACATTAAACAATATCCACGTGTCACTTGTTAGTATTTAACAAAAAAATAGTGTGTGCAATCCTTTAAGGTTGCACACCATATGCAACCAACACAAAAGGTGTAAGTGGAAGGTGTAAACATAAAACAGGACAGCAAACAGAAAGATATAAGTGTAAGGTGTAAGTTGCACGCTTAAGAAAAGTCTAAAAATAAGAACCATAAATCTTTAAACAAAAATGACGTGGATCAAAGATTTCAATGTGTTGTCGGGTGTCTAGTGGATAGCACGTGATTATTTGATTTTTTTTTGGCAGTGGTTTTGATCCAGTTTAAGATCGGACTGGACAGTGCTGTTGGGTCCGTGGAGGCCCATCACAGATCCCGTTTTGATAATCTGAACCGTTCAATGTGTAGAACTCGTCGAGTACTATATACCTGTAAAAAATCACGTTGATCGAATATCGATAGCTATGTGAACAAAATAGTTTTTATCAACCGTTAATTGTTTCACCATCTATTTTTTTTATACAAAACTGATTTGATCACATAGCTATTGATATCCGATCAATGTGATTTTTTTATAGGCATGTAATATTCGATAAATTCTACACATTGACGATTCGGATTATCAAAACGGGCCCAAAAAATGGGCTCCATGGGCCAAACTGGACATGTCCAGTCTTGATCTCAACTTGAGACAAGTTGGATCTTTTTTTTTTTTTTTTTCTTTTTCTCAAAAAAACTAATTGTACATATAAACACAACAGATTTTCCATATTAATTTATCAATGTGTTCAAGTGCCGAAGTTCAAGTTATATTTGTTGGGGTTGGATTCTTTTAAACTGGTCATCCAATTTGATGGAGTGTTTGGGCGTTGCAAATTTATTTTGGGTCAATTTAATGATCTAAATTGTTTATTTTTTAGGATTTATGAAATAGAATATTCATATAAAAAATTAAGATACTTAAGTATCGATAACTATATGTTTGAATCATATTTGTTAAAAAGAAAGAGAGAGAGAGAGAATCATAATTTTAATAGTAACTATTTATTTTTTGTAGTATAAATGTGATTCAAAAACATAATTATATCTGATCATCTTAATTTTTTATATAAATATTTTGTTAAATATGTACTAAAAAGTAAATAGTTCGGATCACATATATTTTGTGTTTGTGAAATGATTATTTGTTAATAATAATAATAAAAAAAAAATTATCCAAATAATAAATGACTAGGACATTCTGATTTTTGTTTGTGGATTTTGATTTATTTTTAATTTATTTATATTAATTTATATCGAAATATATTGTGAGAAGTGTCAACAGTTGAATTGCATATTTATAGTAATAAATTTAGGACTAAAAATTGGAATAAATAAATCTTATTTACAAGACTGGTCCATATCTGTACCTTAATCTAACCAATCAAAATTGAAAATAATATACTTCATTATTGTTTTATTTGAACGCGAAATGTTTATCATAGTAGGCTTAAAAAAAAGAAATTATTTGTACATTCTCATTTAAAAGCTTTATTTAGTCCTACAATCTTTTATGTAAATCTAAAAGTCCTTAGTGCGCTTTCGTTCTTCTCCTTTTCTCTTTGATATATATTCACTAACGACCAACGACCACAATTGATTGGGATTCACCGGTAACTACCAACCTCTAACTCTTTATTTCTCCCTCACCAACGTTGAAAGAAATGAGTTTTTGGTACAACAATGATAGAAATCACTAATTTTGGAGCTCTAAAAAGACGACTAATGACATGTCACTCAATAAAAAAAGAAAAAAAATACAACACCAAGGTCAAAACATCAAATCATTCCTGGTGGGGCCCACTGCCACATCATTAGTGATAGCACTAATTAGTGCTCTCACTCATTTTCCTTTTCGGTAATATTCTTGACATTTATCTACTTAGATTTAGCCAATATCACAAGACAACTTACTGGAATGTTCATATTTAGAGTAGATTTATATCAGACCAGGCCAAATCTAAACAAAATATAATAGTCGAAGTAGAATTCTCTCTACGTATGTCTCTCTTCTTCCCTATCTTAGTTTTTTTTTTTTTTTCCTCTGCTACACATTTCTTTTTTATTCTTTTAATCGAAAAAAATTCAAATTTTGAAAAAATATTTTTCAAGTTTTTGTTACCGGCGGTGAAAATTGTAAAATTTTACAGTTTTGAAGATACATTTATGCTTTTCTCTATGACTCTAGCCCTTTTTTTTTTCTCTTTATTAAAATAACAAAAAAATTAGCAAATATTGACAAACTGAAAAGTTATAAACCCTTAGAAACTACCACCATCACCATGATGTGAAATTGTGTTTGATAATTTACAAATGAGCAAACTGACAATTTTTACAGTTTTAAAATTGCAAACTAATAATTTTACAATTTTGAAATGCAAATTTATGCAGTTTGATGAGCAATAAATTCAAATTCTAAATTTTTACAATTTTGTGAACTGAAAATTATGTGCTTTGTATGATAAAGACTTTATTTTATTTTATTATATTTTTTCGTGTTTTGTGGTGTTGGAGAGGATATGGTTAAATTTTCCTATATTTTCGCTCTAATTTCTCCCTCATTTTTTCTTTCTTTCTTTCCGATGATGTTCTGGATATTCTGGTGAGTCTCTGACTATATTTTTGACGTTTAGTAATGTTCTGGACATTTCGGCGATTTCTAGTAATGTTTAACACTCTGACGAATTTTCGGCGATACTTCGGCCACTTTCCGATGCTGTTGAACATTCTAACGAGTTTTCGATGACTATTAGATGAAAGTTCGGCGATGGTGGGATATGACAGCATCTTTAAATTTTAAAAAAAAAAAATAGAAACAATTAAAAATATATAAGACTAATTATTACAAGTAATTTGTTTTTAAATTAGATGGGTTTTGAACTGTTGATATAGAATTTCCCGGCTAGTGCTTTTTCTTTTTGCAACATGTAAAAATTTAACATATATTGGGTATGTTTACTGTAACTTTTCTCAAGTTAGCAATTAAAAAAGTAGAAGCTAAATTCAGCCATATTTCAATTTTTATATAATTAATTTATTTCGATTTATTTAAGTTATTTTTACTAATTTTTTGGTCTAAATTTAGTTTAATTGACTACAATCATTAACTTCTTTTTTTTTTAATGCAAAATGAGCATAAATAGCACGTGAGGGCAAAATTATAAGCTTGTTAAGTGAGTCAATTTTAACAATTTTAGTGATTATTTTTCAGAAAATATCTTAACTAGCGTTGTTAATTAGATTAAATTAGTACAAAATTTAAAAGTAAGGGTCAAAATCAAGTCAATTGAAAGTGTGGAGATTAAAATGACAATTTACCCTTATTTTTATGATTGGCGGAGAAAAAAAATTAAAAATAGACAAATATTATATAAAAGCTCTTAAACCACAAGTGTTATTGCCCCCCAATATAATCATAAAATATTCAAAAATGCTATAAAGGGTTATTTTGAAAAAATTGTTAAAAATTGATTTTTTTTTAAAAAAAATGTGTAAAAAATGTGACATATGATGTGATTTAAAATGAGTTAAACGTTAAAAAATAACTTTTAATCATCTTCTTGAAATAGCTCAAAACCACATTTATCAATTCATAATTTATTTTAAATTTGTTTGTATTATAGAGATTAAATTAATAACATATGAGATTTATAAATAAAATAAATTTGAATCATTAATTTATTTTTCTGACTAAATTTTAAATTCATAAATCTCAATTTATAATATTACTATAAAATATTAATATAAAAAACACACAACAATCTTCGTATGGACTCGCTGGTCATGCTTGTTTGTATTGTACCGATGCCAAGAATTTTATTTTATATTTTTTTTAATTTAACCAGATCAGAATAGGTAGATTGGCATTTTTGATTTGGAAACATACCGAATAATTTCTCACGAAGATAAAGTTGAAAGGAGAATTAACTGCACAGTGGTGGAGTTCAATTGTTTTACAAAATCATAAAAAAAAAAACTAACTACCAATCAGTCCTATTAATTAGATTTATTTATTTACAGGTCTTAATTGATAAATTTATTATTATAAAAATAAGAAATTGATAAATTTATCACTATAAATTTATTCATAAAAATAAAAAAATTAATAAATTTATTAATAAGACTTAATAAGTAATAAGTTTAAAAAATAAGATCTATCGATAATTTCACCAAAAAAGAACTATGTACTGCTTTAATTATTGAAATACATAAACTTTTTTATTGAAATATATATATATATATATATATATGACTGCACCACTGGATTACTTTCCCAAGTTAAAAAGGGTGACGTGTGATCTGACGTGTCTCGACTTAAGATTTCGAAGTGGGTCCCTCAAAGTATACATAAACTTCGTCAGGTGGCCCTCTTTTAGCAAGTATAGTATAATACTATATAAATTAATAATTTTTATAATAATTTTTTTTTAAAATGTTTTAGCAAAGGCACTTGTTTTTTTTTTATCATGAAAAAAAAGGCTCTGTGGTGTCTCATAGCCTCTGTGGACCCTGACCCTGAATAACCGGTTGTCAGCCAGGAATTAACTCTCACTAAGTGAGAGACCCACCACTAAGACACCAGTGGAGGACAGACACAACAAAGACACTTGTTAACAATAATAAATTTGTTACTATAAAAGTTTATATTGTTTTGGTTTATATAATAACTTATCAGTGCTAGTTTTCAAAAATTATTATACTTTAATAAAAAAATTTATAATTTTAATTATTAATATTTATAATTAATTTTTCTAAAACCCACTGCACTCATTTTTTATTATCTAATTATTCAATTGTTTATAATTTTTGTGTCATTTTTAACCCTAAATAATTATAATCAATCATGTTGGACAAAGTAAAATCCTTAAATACCTTTCCATTCTTTTTGAGGGTTCAATTTTGCTAACTCATTTTATATGTAAATAAACAATATATTTTTCTCTAATTAATTAAAGTAGAAAAAAAATGATAAACAAATCACAAAATACCATTAATTAGACACACCATAGTATGGCTTCATTTGACAATATTTAAAAAGTTAGTTTATTAGTTTGTTAGTTTATTTGGATCATATCATCTCTCTACTAATTAATGAAAAATGAGATAGAATTTTACAAATCGATGAAACATTTTCGATGTAATTAAGTTTCAGTGATGCTATGAACCCATAAAATATATTCAGAATTGTTCAAAATTTTCAATATATAATTCAAATTCAATCTATACATAGATTACACAATACACTCATTCAATCTATACCACACTACAACATTTTCTTAGTTTAGTGACATTTGAAAGTGTCACAAAACTATTCTTCTAATGACATTTTTTGGTCTTATGGCATTTTGAACAAATGCCACTTTTATCGGTGCCACGGTAGATACGAGTGCCACGGTAGATACTTGCAAGTGCCACTGCACTATCATGGCTGAAAACTTTCAATGACATTTCAATGTCATGGTAGATATTATTTGTGGCACTATCAAGCGCCATTAAAAAAAGAGTTAGTGACACTTGTAAGTATCATTACACCATCAAGACTAAAACCTTTCAGTGACACTTTAATGTCATGGTAGGCACTATTCGTGACGCTATCAAGTGCCATTCATGACGATAATTCGTTGTAGAACAATTTGATCCGCTCTTGCGAAAACTCGAACCGCCAACTTTCCGCACCATAAACCTTATACACCACACTCTTCCCACTACACCTCTATAACACCACATGATTATATATGCAACATATATTATTTATATAGTACATACATCCATATTAATATAAAAGTATATGTATAAACATAATTATTTTATTGAACATAATTTATGTAAAATAAACTATTTACTACCAAAATAAAAAAAGACCACTTTTGGCAACTAAAAATATTTTTTAGTCGCCAATTCTATACTTTTAGCTACTAATTATTTTTTAGTTGCTAAAAACTTAACTTTTGTCGACCAAAATCGGATTTGGTCGCCGAAGATGCACTTTCAGCTACTAAAATTTTGGTCACCAAAAAATTTTATTCCCGCCTTAGGATTTTAGTTCTCCCGCGCTAAAAATGACCACTTTTGGCGACTAAACTTATTTTTTAGTCGCCAATTGTAGACTTTTGGCTACTAAAATTTTTTTTGGCACCAAAAAGCTTTACTTTTGGCTACTAAAATTTTTTTAGTCGGTAAAACCCATATAATCAACGACCAAACTTATTTTTAGTTGCCAATTGTAGACTTTTGGCTACTAAATTTTTTTAGTCGCCAAAAAGTTTTACTTTGGGCTTCTAAAAATTTTTTAGTCACTAAAACCCATATAATCAGCGACCAAATTTAGTTTTAGTCACCAATTGTAGACTTTTGGCTACTAAAATTGTTTAGTCGCCAAAAAATTTTACTTTTGACAACTAATGCTGTTTTGGTCGCTGAGAGCTATACTTTCAACGATCAAATTTTTTTGGTCAGGAAATTTAGTCGCCGAATATGCTTTTTTCTGTAGTGTATATTGAGTTTAATTCATTTATTTTTAATCATTTACTGCATTTTAAAAATTTAGAAAATATATTGGCATTTTTATTTTTTCAAAAATGTCATTATAAGCTTGGAAAGTTTTTGGCTTAGTGACATTTCTCAAAATACTATAAAATATTTGTTTATGACACTTTTCACCTAAGTGCCATAAAAAATAATTTGCACCTACTCATTTTTTTTTAAAAAACCATTGCAAATATTCATAAAAAGTTTTTGTAGTGGCATTTTTGTTGTAGTGAAGTGACACTTTTTTTAATTGAAATGCCACTAGAACCTTGTATGTTTGTGGCTCTATGACATTTTTCTAAAAAATGCCACCAAATATTCTTTTTGTGACATTTTTTAAGAACATGCCACTAGTATGGTGTCACTAAAATATATTTTTGTTATAGTGTTGTGACACTTGTTCATTGAAATGTTACTAGAGCCTTTTATGTTTGTCGTTTTGTGGCATTTTTCAAAAACTTGCCACTAAATATCATTTTCGTGGCATTTTCTAAAAATATGCCACTAGTGTAGTGCCACTAAAGTATGTTTTTGTTGTAGTTTTGTGACACTTGTTCATTGAAATGTCACTAGAGCCTTTTATGTTTGTCGTTTTGTGACATTTTTCAAAAACGTGCCACTAAATATCATTTTTTGTGGCATTTTCTAAAAATATGCCACTAGCGTAGTGCCACTAAAGTATATTTTTGTTGTAGTGCCACACACATGCATACTAAGCGAAAATCTAAATTTAATTTTCTCAATTTTCAAAGTAACTGATGAAGCTCTAGTGTATTTTACCAATGATTTATTGGTTTAGTGGTAAGGAGTTTATATATCTCGTTCAACGCCTAGGTTCAAGTTTTCCCCATAACAGATTATTGGGGTTACACCTACTTCTTATTACCTAGAATACATTGGAATCTTATAGTTTCAGTCCTAACGTAAGTGCGGTGTTGGTTTCGACAAATGTCTATAAATATTAAGGGGAAATGCTTGTTGATAAATATGTGAAATAGCCTATTTACATATCTATTTTTTAATAAAAAAAGAAAGAAAGAAGCTCTAGTGTATTTTTTAATCACTAAAAACTTCTACTTACCTTATTTGGAAGTAGTTTTTGATCAAATTGACTCAATTGTAGTTTTTGCTAATTTCCAAACAGACAGGGTAGCTATATATATATATTTATTGTCAATATAAAATAGGGATTGCTATTGGCACTCATTCTTTTATAATCACACACCAAATTTTGTCACTTAGTGTGCATTGAAGACTGTGTCATACGTAATTTTTTATGCTAAAACAAAATATAGAGTGTAATTATAAAAAAGAGGAGTGCAAATAGCAATCACCTATAAAATACAAAACTTACCCGTATTTCCGAACCACCTTTTATCATTTAGGCCAAGTTTGGGAAGACTAAATAAGTGCACTTTTTTTCTTTTTGGACTAAAAAATTGAGGTTGAAAATATGAATGTTTGGGTTAACTTTTTGACTTTTTATTGAAAAATGTGTAATAAAAAATTGTAAAAATTGATTTGTAGGAAAAAATTTGAATTGGAAGTTGTGCAGCCGTAATTGTTGACTTTTAGTGAATAATGTTAACTTTTTAACTTTTTGAGTAACTTTTTGACTTTTTGGCTTTTTTGAGAGTACCCAAACTTAGCCTTAGTCATTTATGATGAGTCATCTCGTGTAAAAGTGTCTCTAACGCTTACATTTTTTTCTCGTCAAACTTAAATTTGTTGAACTAGGTACAGTTTTGTTGCTTCAACTGTGAACTCAAACCAATATCAAATGAGAGAAAATTTAAAATTTTTATCAAATTGAGAGTCTTGAGCGTTTCATCAAATTGAAAAAGATAACCGTTATTGTTGCAAGTAGTTGTTAGAGCGTCACAGTACACTTGTTGTCCGGCCGATTGTCCTTGCAAAAATGGAGAGAAATTTACATAAATAGGTAGACCGATTGTTTGATGAAAATTAAAAATTTAGTATTGAAACGCTTGATATTAGATGAATTTTTTAACTCAAATCTTTACTCAAATTTGATGGAAAGAAAGAGAGAGTAAGTATTGGAGATACTCTAAAGTTGGGTCAGTCTTTATGCCTTTTTATGAGAATTTGTGTTGATTATTCATGTGTCTAGTCGATAAATAATAGAACTACTATTCAACACCAAAGCAAAAAAATCAATTAATTGGTGAAAAATTCATTTTTATGAGTTTATATGTTATTTAATCTAATATTTAATTTTTTTGTGATAAGAATAAGTGTGAAAAAATCATCAAAAAAATTAGTTGGAAAGTTGCCGACAATGGTGATTAGTGGCGGTGAGGTGAATAGATACGTAGTATTGAACATATCGGTAACACATGTAAATATTAGAATAGATAGTTGGACATTTGATAGATAGTTGAATAGATAAGTGACACGTATACATATTTGAACAAATAGGTGACACGTATACAAATATGTGACATTTAAATAGATAGACAGATTGGTAAACTTTTGAACATAATAGTTATCTTTTTGGATAGATAATGTTCTTTTGGCCAAAACAAATTTAAACTTGAACATATTGGAGTAACAGTTTCAAAAATAGGACTTGAGTGTCCTAAAAAATTTACAAAGAAGTGTGGAATGTGAAATTATTTCCACAGAAAAAAGCGAAATGATGCGTCAAATCCTTTACATTCTACGAAGAGCAATCAAACGTCAGTGATCACTTCCAATCAGGATTGGTTGGGAGGACCCTCTGACATCGAGTCAGCACAATAAAATATTTCTCGTATAGGATTTGATTGAGCTTTAGTTGAGTTAGATAGGACCCCTTTACTTGTCTCTTATGCCTTGTTGGCCTACCTTTTTATGGTTATTCTAACTCAAACCTCATCCATTGGATCTTGCTTTGATTAAAGGGTTCTGTCCAAACCTAACTTTAGTCCGGCAACTTGCCAAGTGTGCTTTGCCTCTGATCGTTGGATCATTAGTGTATAGATGATTTAGATGATATCAGATGTCAATGGCCAACTTATTGAGCGCCACGACCATAGAATTAAACTAATCGGACGATTTTGCTTGCCATTAGGTCTAGCCTACATCCTAGTCTCATCTGTTCTATGCTCCCCACCATCGAATGAAGGCTTGTCTGACGCCTCTTCTTTACTTAATAGATTTGGTCTTCTAAAAGGCTATCTTTCATAATTGCTTTATCCCCACACGCCTTAATTAGATGACAAGTTGTTGCTAGATGTCCTTTGTGAACTTCAAAGAATGTGTTTTACTCTTATTATTTTCGGCTTGGGCTAGTGTGCCTAGGCTTGAGTCTGGGCTCATATATCTTCCCTCCACAGTAAGGGTACAAGTTTTTAATTTATTAAAAAGTACAATAAAAATTTACACCGCAAAAATTCTAAATATTTTGTAAATATTTTTCTTATATCCATTGGCCTGTTATTCTTTCTAAAGCCCCGTTTGGGATGATTGTTTGGGCTAAAATAGTCATATAGAACAAAATATGTTATTTTAGTCAAATAAGATAAAAATTTCACGTTCAACTCATAATCATTTTATTTTTTCTCTCACAAAAGTTAAAAAAGTCAAAAAAATCTATCTTATACGAGAAAAATATCCAAAAAATCAACCTACATGCCAAACAAACACTAAATAGTATAAAAAACATGGCAGACCTTGTTATTGGTCAAAATATAATTGTATAAAATAATCACTTACTTTGTTTGGTATTCAAATGAAAATATAGTTTTAAAAAAATTTATCATTTTTTTTCATACTTTAGTTAATTTTTTAAATAATTTTCAGATACACCTAATCTAATTATATTTAAAACATAAAATATTTGTAAAGAAATTTTTTTAAAAAATAACAAATAAAATAATGACACATTTTTGTCATTTTTTTTAAAGATTTTTTTTAATTTTTTTTTAATAATACATCTATGCTTTGTGCATTAAAATATGAATTTTTTTTACTAAAAAAAAAAAAAATTCATTCTTTTGTATTGTTATTGTCGGTGGGGCGCACTTTGCTCAAGATAATTGTGGATTTATTAAAATTGATAATTTTAACTTGACAGTGAAATTAACTTATTACGAAATTAATTTGGATCAATTAATTTTTTGTATACACATTTATCTGAATTTATAATATAAGATAAACTGTTCATATAATTGATTAATCTCACAATGTGAATTTACATTTTAACAAAATTGAACTCGATAATTACACTATTTTAGAAAAAAAAATTTGTTAATCATACCAAAAAAAAGAAAAAGAAAAAGAAAGAAAGAAAGGCCCGGGTTCCCTCCTTAATTTTCTCTCCCATTTTCTTTCACGCTCGTTTCTCTCCTTGCTTCATAGAGAATTTCCCTCGTATCTTTTGCCGCATGCCTCTCATATTTTCCTGAGCTTTCTCGCCAACCAAACAGGCCTTTACTCTGGATCTCCTTGCATCATAGGTTCCCCTTGTTATTTCACTACTGCATTTCTTTCCCGCGAACTTCTCTGCAAATCACAGCTCGTCTTCTTGTACAATTCTCAGTTCCAGCTCTTCTAGACCGAGAAACAGAGCCATATATATATAGAGAGAGAAAGAGAGAGAGAGAGGGAGATAAAGAACAAGGAGTTTTTAGAGGGGAAAAAGAATTTTTTTTTTTAAAAAAAAAATTGAATTGTTGAAATTGAATGGCGGAAATTGGAGCGAAATGGAGGGTTTTGAGATCGATGTTGATGATATCTTCGAGTTTTGTATTGGCATCAATGATTGCTTCAGCTGAAAGAAGCTTGAAACAGAAATCATCAACCTATACCCCGACTGAAACATCAGAATCGGCTTATATTTCACAGTTTGTGAATTTCTTATGGCAATCCAATCGATCGGGTTACCAACATGTTTGGCCTGTAAGTCAAAATCATCAATGTTATTTTGCTGTGATGCTGTTTCATTACATTCTACTATTGTGTTTATTTATTTGCTATTGTTAATCTATTACTCATTTTGCTTAATTTTAATTAAGATGGCCTTTAATCAACTAATTTCATATTTATATAGATGAAGAGAAGAGTATGCAAAATTAATCAACTTGTTTGTATATACACAGTTCATTGTTTTGTCATCCCTTCTGGAATGATCCATTTGTGGATTACCCCTCCAATTTAGAAATAACCACATAGCCCTTTGTGGTTTGCACCCGTTAACAATTTAATTAAAAAAAGACTAAAATACCTCTTTATATAATACGGATATTTTCGTCCTTTGTTTAGGAGGCAAAATGCACTTTAGCCCCTTATGTTTTATTCCATTTTTGGTTTACCCTCTTGAAATTTGAAAAAGGAGGATATAATCCCCTTATTTCTGGCATGTGTTTCACACTTGTTAAGTTGAACCGCATGTTTTATGGTGCACTTCAGTTCATAAACCACAAGGGGGTTATCTGCAAATTCGAAGAACTGATTAGTGGAATTTTAAGTGGGCACAATTGTTGAATTTGATTTGCAGGAAATGAAATTTGATGTGAGGATTGTTTTGGGTACCATAATTGGATTCTGTGGAGCAGCATTTGGGAGTGTGGGTGGTGTTGGTGGTGGTGGAATATTTGTTCCTATGCTCAGTCTAATTATCGGGTTTGATCCAAAATCTGCGACTGCACTCTCAAAATGTAAGATACAGACATATATCCATTTCATAATATCTCCAGAGAAGACTTGCATATTTTTAATCAACATGAATGGATTGACCTGTTGCCATTGACTTTGTAGATTATGAAAAAATAGAAAAAAAGGGATAGGTCTGAATATCGTTTTGTTTGATATAAATAAAAAGGCAATAAGATAAAAGAAGCTGAATGAGTTGACTTAAGATATGGTTTTGGATTCATTCTTAACAACGGAAGAAGGGACTTCGCCTGTAAAACTTTTCGAGTTCTAAGCATAAACTATTTTTAGACTATCGATGGTTAATTTATTGCATTAACATGACATCAATTTTATTTGAGGTGAATTAAGTTGTTTTGGCGTTATTGACGAATTTAATAGACTTTGAATCTTTGGAGACAGTCAAGAGTCTCATTTTGGCAGCCGTCATTTACCTCACATGACTTAAACTTTCTAGAACTTTTTTCTCAAATTGGTTTAACACCCATGGAAATTAAAAAAAGTGGTTCTTGGGAAAGCTTACTTGTGTGCTCCATTAAACATCTCTGGTCGTGTAAATATGGTATTCATAGATTTTTGCATTATTTTTTGTTTAGGTATGATCATGGGTGCAGCAACTTCAACTGTTTACTACAATCTTAGGCTAAGGCATCCTACACTTGATATGCCCATCATTGACTATGACTTAGCGCTGCTTGTCCAACCAATGCTCATGCTGGGTATTAGTATTGGTGTTGCTTTCAACGTGGTTTTTGCCGACTGGATGGTCACAGTTCTACTAATTATTCTCTTTGTAGGTAATGATTGGTTGCATTTTGAATTCTTCTTGCTTGGGATTCTGCTCCACTAGTTATCTTGATTTTAAATGGTGGTTTGCAGTCACATCAACTAAGGCCTTTTTCAAGGGTGTTGATACATGGAAGAAAGAAACCATTATGAAAAAGGTATCATGCATTTTACAAGTAGAATTAGAAGGCATTTGGAACCCATACAGACAATTAGATCATGCCACCTAGTTTTCAGTTGTATCATGACGCTCAGTTTGAATCTTGGATTTGTTGAGGGATTTGGAGAGAGAAAGAAAAAGGGAAGGGAATTATGAATGAAACATAAGCTTCTTTATTTATTTTTTTCCCATATTTTCCTTCCCCTTTCTTTTTTCCTCTACAAATTCCTACTCAAATCCAAGATCCAAACACAACCTAAATGTTCTTTCGATCATGTATAGGAAGTAGTTTGATTTCAAAGATATTATGCAATTTCAATGGTTTTATCACCATTTTTTATAATTTTTTTTTATCTATGTTCACCAAAATTGAGGCAGTGTAATGTGGGATTTGGACTTCTGTTTTTGTGTTCAAATGGTGTCCCTGTTCCCCTTGAATGTACGTATTTATGCAAACAAATCTTAATTCTTCTATTCTGAATATCAATCTTTTCCTCTGATTTCAGGAGGCTGCTAAGCGTCTGGAGGCAAATGGTAAGTTGATCCACTATTCACTTTATTATACCAACACCATATAGAACCTTTTGCTCATAACTTTTTACGTGGGATACTCATACATCTAGAAGGAGCAGAATACAAGCTTCTTCCTGGCGGCCCAAACAATGGCAACCAAAATGTGACCAAGGGTTCTTTAGAGCCAGAGGTGTGTATCCTCTACAACCTGTTTTCAGTTCCATGCTGTCCTGAAATCTAATACATATAAGCATCCCAGGCCAGTGTAATTGAGAATGTTTGCTGGAAGGAACTTGGGCTTCTCATTTTTGTTTGGGTTACATTCCTTGCACTGCAGATCGCCAAGGTTCTATAATCTTTCCTCATTTTTTTCTTTCTCAAAAAGCTTATATTTCATTTCTCTTTTATGTACGAATTCATGAACTGATTGGTTTAATATTTTTGTCTAATGAAAAAAGACTCATACAGTCACTTGTTCAACAGCATATTGGATCTTGAACTTGTTACAGGTACCTTTTATTAGTTCATCTGAAGAAAGGGATTTACATTGTATTTTTATTATTTCATAGTTTTGAGGTTGACTGATGCAAACTGGGCTTTGAAGTATCTTTTTAAATTCATCTTTTTGAATGTCCTGCAGATCCCAGTTTCTGTTGGGGTAACTTTGTATGAGGCAATCAGCCTGTACAGGGGACACAAAGTGATTGCATCAAAAGGAGAGGATGGAACTAACTTCCATGTACACCAGCTGGCTTTGTACTGCTTCTGTGGTGTTGTAGCTGGTATGGTTGGTGGACTGCTTGGATTAGGTGGCGGATTTATTTTGGGTCCACTATTTTTGGAGCTGGGAGTTCCTCCTCAGGTAGTTTTGTGCTTTTTCATTATTACATTGAATTGAAGCCAAAAGAATAAAAAAATAAAAAATAATGGAAGACAAGATAGGGTGGTGATTTTATGTTTCATTATTCATGAGCTGAGCAGTACCGATGTCTTTAGGAAGGTGCCACACGTGTTGGACACTAATACTCACTGGACACTTAGACGTGTCCTATTTTTTCTTTTTGTTCTTTTCTCGAACTAGACACGCTTCAAACACTTGGGTGATACACGTGTCCATTACTTAGACACACATGAAACACTTTGCTGGTATAAATAAAGTAACTTAGGATTCAATGATAAAATAAAAACAATGTGGATCTACACCTATTAATCCCTCTTTTAATTTTGGGAATTTGAAAGTTAAAAGCTTCTATTTTGTTTATGAGAGTTTCCTAGAAAAGATATGTGTACCTTTTGAAGTGGCCCGTCCTACCACCAATAAGCTTTATTTGCATTTCTTTTTCAATATTTAAAATGTGCAAAATAAGTTCTTACTGTTTTGATATAATAAAATATAAATGTATTTGTAATGTAAAAAATAAAGAAATAGTTAATATTTTAATGTATAAATATAAAAATATATGTATTTATTTGTTGTCATGCCCGTGCCTTGTGGTGTTCTAATTTTTTGAAAATTGTTGTAACAGCCTGTGTCGTGTTGGTGTGTCTATATCATGTTGCTTCGTGTACCGTCTATATTCATGCTTCTTAGTTCATGATGGCTATACTTTTTAAGTACTGAATCCAAATTAAAAAATTACTATGGGTTAATTCATTGTTTTGTATAACTATTACTTGGTTATCTATACCTTTCCTACTTATATTGGACTTCAGTAAACCTGCTTGCTTTGTGGAAAATGAAATTTGTTCCAAGTAACTAACAGAATTAATGCTTCATTCACCTTACCATTGAAATACATCTCCACTATATGTAACATTAGCAACAACAAAAAAAAATAATTATCTTGCATTCCCAGAAATGATTTTGAGTGAGCTAGAATAGTATCAATTCAGCTGTTTTCATTATTTGGATAGTTGTTGAATAATTTGATAATTAATGTCTGGATGAGGAAATTGGGTGTGGCACATAACAGTTTCAGGTAGAAACTTTCTTAGAAACTCAGAAATTCTAGGTAAAAATCACATGACTTCCTCACATTAGACACTAATTGGAGTTTCTAAAATGTGATCTCAAAAAATCTGTCTACTCTGGTCAGTCTGGTCTGGTCCTAAATTCCTTGAGAATTTTTGTTCAGGTTTCAAGTGCCACGGCCACCTTCGCAATGACCTTCTCTTCATCAATGTCTGTCATAGAATATTACCTTCTAAAACGGTTTCCGATTCCCTATGGTAAGTTAATGTAATACTTCCAAAATACTTCATAGAAGCAATTCCTATTATTCTTTTAAGAAATCATCTGAAAACCCGAGTAGAAATGACACAGGAATTTTCTTCTGCAGATATTGTCTTATGTTCATCTGATTGTTTTAAATTTGATTATTGTCTACGTGTATATGACAGCTCTCTACTTCATGGCTGTGGCAACTATTGCTGCTTTAATTGGGCAACATGTTGTAAGAAGACTGATCATCATACTGGGAAGGGCATCTTTGATCATCTTCATTCTGGCTTTCACGATCTTTGTGAGCGCAATCTCACTAGGTGAGCTTGATCTTCCCCATCTTTGTTACCGCAAATCTCTGCTGCTTTACATTTTTAAATATTGTTGTTTTATTTTTTCAGTTTATTGACGATCTTTTTTTTTGGTCGGAAAGTGTTTTCAGCATTTTCTAATTTTTGGTACAACAAAAAACGAATTTCAACATGTTCAATAGAAAATGAAATTATTTGGGCAGAAATGTCCACTTTTAAAAGATGGAAAATATTTTCCGGACTAAAGTTTTATCAATACCACCATACTATCACAACCCACATCACCTATTCTTTTTCTAGTTTTCTGTACAACAAAAAACAAGTCAACAAAAAAACATTTTTCGTAGTTAACAGAAAATAAGCTTATTGGTCAGAAAATATTTTTTTACTTTTGAAAGGTGGAAGACGTTTTTCGGACTAAAGTCTTATCAATGTCACCACATTATCACAATCGCAATCACCTCTACATCCATCACCCCGCCACCACCGTACCATCACACTTCCATCACCATTACTGCCACCATCACCACTAATACAATCACTACTAGTACATTTCACAACCAACATAGGAAAACATTTTCTAAAACAGGTTTTTCGTAGAAAATGTTTTTCCTTTGAAAATGTTTTCTGCTGAATCAAACGGAGCATGAAGTCAGTCTTGATTTCTTATACATTTTTGCATTTGTTGGATAGGTGGCATTGGCATAGTGAACATGATTGGGAAGATTCAGCGCCAGGAATACATGGGTTTTGAGAACCTCTGCAAGTACGATGCTTAGTTTCTCATCTTACTTCCCCGCCTTGGAAACCAACATTTTTATAGGATTCCCTGTTGTTATAAATCAGCCTCCTTAGTACACAAATGTTGGCCTTATGCCATTCTTGCCCGTTGTAGGATGAACTGTAACTTGCATTGATTCTGTTACATAAAATATTCCAGTGCAGCTATAGGTAAAGCTATAAAAGGGTGTTTTAATCTCTTATTATGTTTATATTTTACTCTCTGAAAATTCAATTGCATAGTTTGGGTTGATGATGAACTGATTTAACTGGTCATCTAGATCACAACTTTGACTTCTATATTTCACAAGTTGGCAATGGCAGAAAAATTAAAAAGGATTTACTATTAGAATGAAAATACCAAGCTAATAATAAACTAAAAACAACAAATAAATATTATTAATAGAGAGAAAGTTTAGAGAAGCCCGAACAGTGGTCGAGGCACGCAGATTGCACTTTCCTTAGGAACGATACACCCTCTTCTGTACCTAGGAATGGCAATAGACCGGTCGAGGCACGCTGATTGCACTTTCCTTAGGAACGATACACCCTCTTCTGCACCTAGGAATGGCAACAGACCGGGGCGGGGCCTGGGCCTGGGATCACACTTCCCTTCCTCGATCTCCAATGGTAGAAATTTCTCCGTCCCCAGCCCCGATCACTGACGGGGAGCCTATTACCGCCCCCGCCTCCACCTCCACCTCCTAATAGGGATCGGGTTTTCCCGACCTCGAAAATTTCCCAGCCAAAATAAAAAAAAAAAAAAAAACAACATATATATTCAACAACAACAGATTGAAATGTTTATTCTTATGTTTGATTAAGCAAGAAAAAAAAATATATATATATGTATTGTAAATGATTTCTAGAACTAGATCAACTAAAAGAAGAAGCAAAGGCTATGGAAGCTCTGTCTTATTGAACACAAAACATCTAAAACTGCAATAGTTTGGCAAAGTGTAACATTATCTGCTTGAATCCTAGTTTTGTTATACTAAACACAATTTCAAGAAGGCATATAACTAAACAAATTGCAAGCATGGTATGCAATCGAAGGAAATCTGTGAGTTCAACAATGGAAAGACTTCATGATTGAAAGGTTCGGAAACAAGAGGATACATATGGTTGGAATAGCTTTTACCTAAAAAAAGTCTTACGAACAAAATCAAAAACATCAATGATTTCAGCAGCAAACATCAACAAAATAAATATTGCCCATTCAAAGTTAAGATTGCAATTTATCCAAAAGGGCAACAACATGCGAAGTGGAACTGAAACATGAGCCAAGAATACAAGCATGCCTTGAAGAGTTCTACACAGGTACCCAACAGAAGCTAGCATAGAAAACCCAACCCCTCCATCACTGCAGCGTCCATTGATCATCTTCATTGATCACAAAATCTTTGTGGTACCCTACCTTCACCATATTCCAAACCTCTAGCGATAGAAGGACGACGGCGATCTGCGATGATGAGAGAGAGAGAGAGAGAGAGAGAGATAGGGGGCTTTGGAGAAGAGAGATCGGAGGGAGGGTTTTAGAGAGAGAGATTGGAGGGAGGGAGATCAGAGAGAAGGAGCCTAAAATGAGTGAAAGAAGAGAGAAAACATATATTTGTATATATATAGAGAGGGGTACAGTGGTAATTTCATATCGGAGGTAAATGGGGATGGGGCCGAGGATGGGGTGGGTTTGGGGCTGGGGAAGGGATTTATTTTTGAATACCATCCCCGGCCCATTGGGGGTATTTTTTTGAAAAAAACTATTCCAATCGGGATCGGGATGTCGGGTCCCGTCAGATCAGTTTCAAATTGTCATCCCTATCTGCATCGAGTTGAATGGTGTTTCTCCCCCAAGATACAACGATTTTCAAAATCACTTGTGTGCAGCAAAAGTAAATTCATGAACCTTAAATTGCCCAACACTCACTTGTAAACTCAATACAGTAAACTCACAAAATATATAACAGAGTAGAAGAAGAGCAGAAGAAAGACTTCTTCTTCTTCTTCTTCTTCTTTTCTTTTCTTTTCTTTTTTTTTTTTTTTTTTGCCTATTTAGAGAACAACGTTGAAGTCTTATTATATATACAATTAAATAACCATAATTCAAATATTTAGGAGACATTGTAGGATAACCCAAAAGACTAGGAAACTAATTTAACGTTATAAACTTATTCCTAAAAAGATGCAAATATCAAATAAAATAAATTAACTTAAATACATTTTTAAAACTATAAAATAACAATCCTTCACATAATTTAAAATTGAAAAGAGTGTTTTTGCTGCACAGTGAGTGTTGGTGTCTTCCAGACTTGAACCTCCAGTTAGTGTTAATAAGTTTCTATTTGAAGAAACCATAGTAAACAAAGTTTTGAACAAGGTCCTTGTGATCAAACATAGGCTCACCACACGCACAGCATGAGCAATTATCATGGTTCTGGAACGGTTTTGCGCATTAAACGGTCATGCGCACATATCTTGTTTCTACAAGTGTCTTTAGGGAGCAACCCAATTTCCAACAACAGCAACCCCACTGCCACACTTATATAGGTGTATCCTCCAAGGGTGATTTGTGACCAACACCCTGTAGAAATCCTACCTTAGATACATTCAGAGCTAAGCCCTTCCTAAAACCCGTCACGATAGTGAGCACTATCACCATAGGAATAGGACCAAGGAATTTCCCTCTAATATTTTTAGTGCTCTTCCAAGTCACACATCAACTTCATTATTACCTATTGAACCTTATTCGTGGGATCTCCAATCACAAAGGTTAGGTATCCATTGAGATGACTAATTTATGGGTTTCAGTCCCATTCCCCTTGATGATTCAACGACTAGCCTGCGCACTAATCCTTTAGTAAAAGGGTTTGCTATATTATTTTCAGACCTCACAAAATCAAGTGCTACAACACCTTGAGATAATAAATGTTTAATAGAATTATGTCTTATTTTAATATGTCTCTTTTTCTCGTTTAAATTTGCATTTTTTGCTTTAGCAATTATAGCTTGATTATCACAATGAATAGAGATAGCAGGTATAAGACTATCAGATAATGATAAATCAGATAATAAATTCCTTAGTCATTCGGCCTCAGTACAAGTCAAATCTAAGGCAATGAGTTTTGCTTCCATGGTAGATCTGGATATAATAGTTTGTTTAGAAGATTTCCAAGCTATTGCACCACCACCTAAAGGAAACACATAACCACTAGTTACTTTAGTTTCATTAGATTCAGTTATCCAATTAGCATCACTAAATCCTTCTAGCACAACAGGAAATTCACAAAAATGAATTCCATAATTTATTGTACCTTTAAGGTATTTAAAAATTCTTTCAATTGTATTTCAATGCTCTAAACTAGGATTAATAGTGTAACGACTCAGTTTACAAACAACAAAAGAAATATCAGGTCTTGCACAATTAGAAAGATACATCAAAGATCCTATTATTTGAGCATATTTATGTTGAGATATACTTTCACCCATAATTTTTCTTTAAGCGAATATTAGGATCAAATGGAGTAGAGACAACTTCCGCATCACAATAATTAAATTTCTTTAGCAATTAGTCAACATAATGTTCTTGTGACAAAATAATTCCTTTATCACTTTTAATTTTTTTAATACCCAATATAACATTAACTGGGCCTAAATCCTTCATACCAAAATTGCTAGATAAGAAATTCTTAATATCATGGAGGATTCTATTTATTCCAAAAAAATCATTAAGTACTCTCTATTTCTAAGTATAACCTTTTCAATTATTTAAAATTTTGTATTACTTTGAATACACCCTATAATTTTTCCTAAGTTACCCTTAATAAACCCAAATAATAAATAATAATCAAATTTAAAAAAAAAAGTATTTGAAAAACATTTCAAACTGATACACAGGAGGCACCGGCGAAGGACTCCATAATCAGAGTTACCATTGACAAGCTTCATCTCCTTGCTTCTGTTTTTTTTGTATCTCTTTCTTCTCTTGCTATTTTGCTATAACAATTTGTTGATTACTATGTGTTTGACAAAATGCTTGAATGGGAAAACACTCTACTACCTTGCTTGGCTTACCTCTTTCATTGAATTTGTTTCTATATTTTTTTTCACAATTTAAGTGTATGTGCATAAAAAATACGTAAGAAGAAAATAATAGAAACAATAATTTTTTTTTTCCAGAACAAACATAAAGTTCAATAGAAAGAAAGAGTAAAAGGATAACAAAAAAAAAAAATTATTAAAAAGCACCACAGGATATAGCTCGTTTTTTGTGTGAAAGATACTAATATGATCATTGAGTTCAGAGATTATCTCAAAGAATTTTTCTATTAAAAGCTGTAATGCTATTTATATGATTCTGAAAATTGAAAGATTTAACATCCTAATGGGACATGTAACAAAATACAGAAATTAATAATTTTATTTTGATTTTTATATGAATGCTTACCTCCTCTTTGATAGGTTGCTTCAAAAAATTATCTTATCACTTTCATTTATTGTTTGATTGTTCAAATTTTCTTCTAGGGTTTAGGGTTTCAAAATAATAATAAAAAAATGATATTAATGATAATGGTGAGTTTTGATAGGGTGGATTGGAGTTTTGGAGTGAGAAAGAAGAAAAGGAAGAAGACGACAAAATAACTTTGATCTCTTGAGGAAGAAGATGTAGAGATTTAAATATGAATAATAGATTAGGGTGTACCATGAGAAAAAGAAAAAATTATTTTATGGTTTAATATGTGTTGCCCTTATTGGTAAATTCACATTAGGATATAATAGGAATTAAAATTTATAAATTTAAAGGGTGATCCTATTTACACCACTATTTAATCTCTTTACACCCTCCATCTCATTACACTACTAAAAAAAATGTAATTCTCATTACACCCCGAATATATTACCAAAACTAACCCTAAATTAACTATTTCATCTCTTTACACCACTAATTTTGGTAACATAGTGCTAAACAATCTACATTATTCCGATGTTATGCTGTCAGAAAGAATAGATCTCTGCAACATTTTGTTGCTATACATTTACAGAGTCACTTTCTTTCAAACAATGATTTTTTAATTTGTGGTGGGCTCGTTCGGTAATACAACCCTAATTAATTTGAATAACTCCAGTGCCATATTACCGGACAATATTTTTTTTCACAGCATTATGTTGCTGTCCAATTAGATGATAACAAGAAATTAATTTGGGCTACTTGTGAAGTGTCTGTTCAGTCATACATTGTTATACAAATGGGATTACTCTAGTGTCATGTTACCAAATTATAATAGAGTTATCTAGGCCCCCCGTCACTGTACATTGAAAGATTTATTTTTTCCTTGAAGCATCCATAAAAAAATTCATAAATCAAACATGCATCCATAAAATCATACATAAAAAGTATTCATAAAAATATCAAGTGTACAAATATTCATGAAGTATCCATAAAATCTGTCATTGTTTGCATCCATCAATCAAACATGTTATCACAATTCGTCTTGGCAATTTGTAAGTAATTTTTTCCCCATTAATAGAAATAGACATCGACACTTTTTAGAACATGTCAACCTCAATTGTTCCTCTTTGATCTTCCTATTGTCTCTATAATAACCACTTCTTTCACAAGCAAGTGTGAGTCTTGGTTTTCTGCCATTGCCTCCCACATCTGATATCTTTATAACAATGACAAATTCAGTCTTCTTCCCAACGTCAGAAGCTCATTTAATGCTTCACGGCTACTAAAAATCTAAAGATAATAAATACATTGATACATCAAATAATTAATAAAACTCAATACAAATTGAAAATAAATAAAAAAATCGTATTCATAAAAAAAATTTAACAAACCTCGTCTGTAATGAATTCATGACTAGAGTCTACTAATACTGTAGTACTTGCGTTGTTGCAATCAGTATAAATGTAATCCTTCCAGGCAAAAACATAAAAAATATAAAAAAAATGAAATTGAAAATACATGGTAATAAGAAGCCGAACAAATTAAAAAAATTCAGTTTGGAGTTATCGGAAATGCATCTTTTATTCGATAGTTGGTCACTAGACTTATATTTTTTGTTCGGCAATGTGATGTCGGACTATTTTATTATGTTCGATTTCGAACCACCGAACGAAAGTCGAACACCAGTCCAGAAAAACAAAACAAAAACCTACCAAATAAATAAAAAACTCACAATTTCACTTTTTGATGGTTCTTCACCACCGTTTCTTCATCCATTGCTTTATTTAATGATCAATATACTATGATTCTCACTTTTTGAAAAGAGATATGTAAGAGAAAAGAAAAATTAAGAAAGGAAAAAGAGGAATATGGATTAAAGACTAAAGGGTGTAAGGAGATAACAAAATATATTTAATTTTAGTGTTTTGTCCTTAAAGGTAATTTCACAAATGGATAAAATTGGGAAAGAAAAAAAAAACTCATATGAAGGGTGTAAAGAGGTAAAGTAGTGGTGTAAGTAGAATCACCCAAATTTAAATTGGACGTACTGAAATATTTTTTGGGTTCAAATAGAATGCCCCTAATATCATTAATAACAACTAGATTACTACCAAAAATAAGAATATCATCAACTTATAAACAAAGAATAACACAAGCAACATCAAATTTTTGATATACACACATTTATCAGAATCACTAATATTAAACCCATTAGAAAAAATTACTTTATCAAACTTTTTATGCCATTGTTTTGGAGCTTGTTTTAATCCATAAAGAGATTTTACAAGTTTACATACCTTTCTTTCTTGTCCAGGAGCTACAAACCCTTTAAGTTGATCCATATAAATTTCTTCATTTAATTATCCATTTAAAAATGCTATTTTGACATCCATTTGGTGTATATCTAATTTATAAATTGAGGCAATAGCTATTAAAACCCTTATAGTGGTTATACGAGTTACCAGAGAATATGTATCAAAAAAAATCTATTCCTTCTTTTTGTTTAAACCCCTTAGCTACAAGTCTAGCTTTAAATTTTTCTATAGTTCCATCCGTTCTCAATTTTTTCATGAATATCCATTTACAGCCTATTGTATTACAACCTAGTTGAAGATCAATTAAGTACCAAGTATTATTAGTCATAATAGAATCCATTTCACTATTTATAGCATCTTTCCAAAAAGTAGCATCTACCGATATCATAGCTTCATTATATGTTCTAGCATAATTTTCAACTAAATAAGTAAGAAAGTCATTATCAATATTCTTTTCTATTCTTCCTCTTTTACTTCTTCTTAGTTCAGTTCCTACTTGATTTTCTATACTACTATTAGACATAGAATTTTCACCAATTGATTTAGATAATTTATCTTTCATAGGAAATACATTTTCAAAAAATACAACTTCTCTTGATTTCATTATAGTATTATTAGAAATTTCAGAATTTTCAGAATTAATTACTAAGAATCTATAACCAACACTATCTAAGGCATACCCAATAAATACACAATCAACAGTTTTCGGTCCTAATTTTCTTTTTTTAGTAAATGGTATTAAAACTTTAGCCAAACACTCCCACACTTTGAAATATTTTAAACCAGGTTTTTGATTTTTTCCAAATTTCATAAGGTGTTTTTTCTGAATTTTTGTAAAGCACTTTATTTAATATATGACAAGCAGAATATAAAGCCTCACCCCCATGAATTATTAGGTAAACAGGAACTAGCTAACATATCATTTATCATATCTAGTAATGTTCGATTTTTACGTTTTGCTACTCCATTAGATTGTGGTGAATAAGGTGGAGACCGTTGGTGAATAATTACATGTTGTTCACAAAACTCTTTCATTTCTATCGGTGCATACTCGCCTCCTTTATCAGATCTTAAAATTTTAATTTTCTTTTCTAATTGAACAACATGTAAGTTACCGTTGGTGAATAATTACAAACTATCACGAAGATAACCTTTACCAATAAAGTTACCATTCTTAGTTATTACAACTTTATTTGATTCAACATGCACTAATTAAATTTTCCCTAATATCAGGAACATGCAAAACCCCATCTAAGGCGATTATATTGTCAGATGTCAATTTCAACCTAACTTGTCCTTCACCTAGTACCCTGGCCAAGCTCCCATTTCCCATGCTTACAGTTCTTGTGCCTGAATCCTAATAATAAGGTGAAAAAAATATTTTTATTAGTGCACACATGAACATTAGCACCCGAGTTAATCATTTGAGTTAAAAACAATATTTAACTCAGGATCACTAACAAAATACCTGCTAGCAGGGTTAAAGGAGCTGACCCCCATAGTCGTAACATTAGCTTGTGGTTTAGGAGTTAATGGAGGACCACGAGCTTTATGGGGTTGACTTTTCAGATGATAACAATCTCTAGCAGTGTGATTAGTCTTTCCACACACCCAACAAGGCACTATTTTTCTTGGAATAATATTTTTACCTTTTCATTTATTATTAAGTTTGTTATTCTCATTCTTGTGTGCGCCATTTTTCTTGAAATTAAAAGGTTTGGGTTTAAGATTTTATAGCGATCCCAGTTTTGACCCAACACTTGTGGTAGTCCGGACTCGGGTTTATGATTTTTTGAATGTTGGTCATTGTCATTTTCCCCTTAATCCCCTTTAAATTTGGTTATTGGATTGTAGTTGTGCGTTTGGAACAGGCTGGCTGCTTATTTTTCCAAACCTTTGTTGCCCAAATTTTTGCTCCTTTGCTCAAGCGACCATTCTTGCGCTCAAGCGGGCTTTGCAATTTTTGCTCCTCCGCTCGAGCAGGCTCTGCGAACTCTCAGTACTTTGCAGGTCTGCAAAACCACTGGGAGAGTGTTTTCTACGCTTGAGCGGTGTTTCCTACCACTCGAGCGAGTAGGTGCTCAAGCGGCCTTCCTTGCGCTTGAGCATTGGTCTATTGCCTAAAAAACTACTGGATGTGTGTTTTCTACGCTCGAGCACCACTACTTGCACTCGAGCGGTGAGGGTTTTGCTCATTGTGTCTTGGCGCTCGAGCGGCCTTTCTTGCGCTCAAACAGAATAACTTTTTGTGTTTGATACTCGAGCGTCAACTCTTGTGCTCGAGCGAACTGTGTGTATATCAGATCGCGAAAATGACTTTTTAAATCACTTTTTCACATCTTTTCTTTCTAAAACCAAAAGTTGAGACCCTCTCTCTCTCTAAAACACACACACACACACACACACACACACACACACACACACACACACACACACTCTCTCTCTCTCTCTATATATATATATATTTTCACCTAGTTCTAGTAATCTCTCAACCCATTCGCCTTTGTTAAAAAGAGTGAGCATCTCAAGATCTCCATTTTGATCCGAATAGATTTTGGTTTCGGCAACTTTGAAGTTTCATCTTTACTTGGCTCGTCTTCTTTCTTTGAGATAGGGACTCTCTACACCTTAATATGAGTTTTAACTTGATTGTAGGTTGTTGTGTGAAAATGGTGAGATTTAATGGCCTTTTGAGCAAACCTAGGGTTTGGGTTTAAGTTTGAAAAGAAGGGTTTCTATGTGGGTGCTATATAAATGATTATGGGGTTTGGATATGAGATCATCTTGTGCTAAAATAGTAAATTTTGGCCTTTAGGTTAATATTGGGAAAATGGGGAGTTTTGTCCTAAAATGTCTTGAATAATTATTTTGTATAAATAATGAAATTGGTATGGAAAATGTGAAATTAGGAGAATGTATACATGAATGGTGTTGTTGGATTTGTTTAATCACCCACCTATGGAAATTTGATGATCTATCTGTTATAGGGATTGTACATTTGTTTATAAATATTTGTTTTGGGCTATCGATGGAGGATAGTCATAATTGTTGTAGACATTGCATGTGGATTAGGTGAATTGAAACTAATCCCTTAACCATTATCATTGAATACGATTATGAATGATATACATTGTATACGTATGATATTTGGGAGGAGAAAGGGGATGTACTCTATGTTTTGAGGAGAAAAAAAGGGATGGACTCTGTTGAACTAAGTTGGCCTGTGTGTCCAGAGTGAAAGTCCTGAAAACCGTTCGTATACATGGGTGTCGATTCCCGCGAACGAAATTTTCGTAAAATAGCAAATAGAAGTGAATGTATTTATATGATGATTTTATCAGTTGGAAACTTGTGAGGTGTAACCTCTGTTGACGGATTAAATGCAGTGGATGTATCTATTGAACCAAAATGAATGAATTGAGATACAAGTTTGGCATAACATGGTTGTGGAAAGGGTTACATAGATTTTGTCATAGGACAATGAACACGTGCATCATACTTATATCTTGTTAATTCTCATATATTGTGTTAGTATGTTTCTACTAGGTTTGGCTCACCCTACTTGGGAATCATTTTCAGGTGTTGGAGACATGCCTCCGCCGATATAGTAGTTTGGGGAGACTTGGAGCAAAAGCTTCCTTTTGTTTTATTTATTTTGTATAGTTGTATTGAGTTAGACTATTCCTTTTGCTGTAACCAAACAATGTCTTGGAAAGGCATAAGCTCGTAGGGCGTTTATTTTGTTGATTATTAACTGGTAGTACATGCTATAGATTCAGAATGAACATTAATGAATGTATACTGCATGTGATAGCTTTTATAATACGAACTCTTATGAATAAAAGCATATTATTTCTATTAACATCCTGCTTTAAGGATTAGATTTATTGTAATAATTTGAGGGCGTTACAACTTGGTATCAGAGCGTACTGGGTTTGAATACTTGGGTACGTGGGAAGTGGCTAGTGCCACAATAGGTTTGTCTCACTTGTTAGAGACTTAAGTGCAAACGATATGTGTTTATATGCCAACATGCTTTTTGTGATTATATGGGTATGGGATTGAATTTCTAGGATGTTGATTGAGTCTACGGGTTTCTAGGAGTCCTATTAGAAACGCACTTGATCATTATTGTTTCTAATTGGAACTCTGGAAACGCCGTGGGGCAATCATTATCCGGGAATGAGATTCGTATGTGTTTATGTGATTATTTGCCTATGTGAAGTGAATTATTATTGTCCATTGTATTAGGACGTGAGTGAGTTAGCTTTAGCACATTTGTAAATGTTCTAATCTCTTTCATTACCTTTATTAGGATGTCAGAACGTGGACGCAGTGGTGGTAGGCGTGGTAGGCCTAGAAGGCATGAGATGCCTCTACCGGATGATATTTCGGCATAGGAAGAGGGGGTTGGTCAGGCTAATGTGGTTGAACCAGTTGGTTAACAGGCCATGGGCGCCTTTGCCCGCGAAATGGTCGAAGCATTGTGCAAATCCATGGACATTCTCAGGGCTGAGAATCAAGTCTAGGCCCAAGTGGTTGAAATAGGGCCGTCTTTTCTGAAGAGAGAGTTCTTCCAGTCGAATCCGGATGAGTTTTTGGGTGATCCCAAAGAGCCACTGTAGGCTGATGAGTGGCTAAAGTAGATGATTAAGACATTTAAGATGCTCGGCATCGAAGACGGGGGTTTGAGAGTGACCTTAGCGTCCTTCCAGTTGAAGGGAGACACGGGGCAATGGTGGAAGTATGCGTAAGGGCACATTGGAGGGACTTGGGAGGCTTTTGTCGACGCCTTCCAGGACCCAAGACAAGTTTTTGCCTCCCACAGTTAGAGAGAAGTTGAGAGATCAATTCTCTAAGTTAGTGCAGTTAAACATACTAGTGGCTGAGTTTGAGGCCACATTCACCAGTTTGTCGAGGTTTGCATTGGAACTACTAGCGACTAAGGAGCGCCGTTGTCTGGAGTTTGAGAAGAGATTGAGGACTGGGCTCATGTTTAAAGTGGTCGGATCGATGATTAAGGAGTATAGACACCTTATGGAGGCGGCGACTCGTTTGGAGACCATGATGCAGATGAAGGAAGAGAGGATGAGGGGCTCTAGGAGGAGTCAAAATGCACAGGGGGATAGTAAGAGGCAGAGGGGTTCTAACCCCCAGTCATCCCAGGGAGCTCAGTCTAGGTCCACCTTTCCATTGTCGAGTTCGGGTTTTAGAAGAGGTGGTCAGGGGGACTTCACTTGTTTTAAGTGTGGTCAGTTGGGCCACAAGTCTCCAGCTTACCCGCAAAGAAGAGGAGGGCAGCGAGCAACATCGTCTTCAGCTCGTTCTCAGGGCCAGAGTTAGGGGAGAGGCCAGCTGCTCACTTGTTATCAGTATGGGCAGATAGGGCACATAAAGAGGTTCTGTCCTTAGTTGAGTGGCAAGTCTGGTGCGTCTGGTTCAAGGCAGGCACAGAATCACCAATCTGCACAGTCATCACAGGCCTCGAAGGCCAATCAAGGAGCTTCTTCGGCTCAGTCAGTGCATCAGTCCTATGCTCCGAGGGGTGAGCAGGTAGATTAGAGGCCTATAGGGTGTGTATATGTTATTACCGTGCCAGATCTAGTACCACCGCCTTCTGTAGTGAGAGGTACCTTCTTGTTTTGCAATTCAGTTGCTAATGTGTTGATTGATATGGGTGCATCCCATTCTTTTATCTCGTCTGCATTTGCATCGGTTTTGGGGTTAGAGTTGGCTCAGTTAGCATCTCCTATCTGTGTAGAGTCACCTATCGGTGGTGAGGTTATTTTGAAATAGGGATGTCGGGGTTGTAACATAGAGGTTGCTAGTTATCGACTTTCATTTGCATTTGAATTGATTGACATGTCTAGTTTGATGTTATTTTGGGTATGTTATTGTCATACTGGGCCGTTATAGATTGCTACCGTCAGAGGGTTACTATATGTACCCTAAGCGGTGATTGCTTTTATTTCTTGGGAGACCGGGTGGATAGAGTTTTATCGCTGGTATATGATCCGCATGGGTGGAGTGAGCTTAGTTGCCTCCTTGCTAGCTTCTTGAGTGGTGAATGTGATGAAGTCCGGTTTAAGTTGCCAAGGGTGGTTTGTGATGTCTTTCCTAAGGATCTTATTAGTTTGTCACCTCACCGAGAGATCAAATTCTCTATTGATTTAGTGCCTGGCACGGCACTGATTTCTATGGCAGTGTATAGATTTGCACCTGCTGAATTGAGTGAGTTGAAGATTCAACTCCAAGAATTGTTAGATAAGGGTTTCATCCGCCTTAGTACTTCACCTTGGGGAGCACCGGCTTTCCTTTCCAAAAAGAAAGATGGAGCGTTGCGACCATGTATAGATTACCGGAAGTTGAATTGGGTAACTGTTAAGAACAAGTACCCAATGCCTCGTATAAATGATTTGTTTGATTAGTTGAAGGGGTCTTCTTACTTTTCTAAGATAGATCTGAGATCGGGTTATCATCAGTTGAGGGTAAAGGAGGAGGATATCTCGAAGACAGCATTCCGTATACGGTATGGCCATTATGAGTTTCTAGTGATGCCTTTTGGGCTCACCAATGCACCTGCTGTGTTTATGGACTTGATGAACCGAATCTTCCATGAGTTCTTAGATTATTTCGTGGATTTACTCACCCTTTGAGGAGGAGCATAAGGAACATTTGAGAGTAGTACTTGAATTACTTAGAGCCCACAAGTTGTATGCCAAGTTTGGGAAATGTGAGTTTTGGCTGAAAGAGGTTAAGTTCTTAGGCCATGTGGTATCCGGACAAGAGGTGACTGTAGATTCATCCAAGATAGAGGCAATGCAAGATTGGGAGCCACCTAAGAATGCTTTTGAGATCCGTAATTTCTTGGGGTTGGCTAGGTATTACTATAGATTTGTGAAGGATTTCTCTAGGTTAGTTTCACTATTGACTAGATTGACGAGGAAATGGATCAAATTTGTGTGGAGTGAGACTTATGAGAAGTCATTTCAAGAGCTTAAGGTTAGACTTACCACTACTTCAGTCTTGATTATTTCGGAGAGGAGTTTGGGCTATTCGGTATATTGTGATGCCTCATGGGAAGGTTTGGGTTGTCTTTTGATGCAAGAGGGAAAGATAGTGGCCTATGGCTCGCGACAGTTGAAAACACACGAGAGGAACTACCCTACTCATGATCTAGAGTTAGCTGTGGTGATATTCACCTTGAAAATTTGGAGGCATTATCTGTATGGTGAGAAATTTGAGGTGTTTTTCGATCACAAGAGTCTGAAGTATCTGTTTACACAGAAAAACTTGAATTTGAGGGAGATGGGGTAGATGGAGTTCATAGAGGACTATGATTTTGAGTTGCATTATCATCCAAGAAAGGCCATTATGACTGATATACATTATATATGTATGATATATGGGAGGAGAAAGAGGATGTACTTCATGTTTTGAGGAGAAGAAATGGGATTGACTCTATTGAACTAAGTTGGCCTGTGTGTTCAGGATGAAAATCTCGAAAATCATTCGTATACATAGGTGCCGATTCCCACAGACGAAATTTCCGTAAAATGACAAATAGAAGTGAATGTATTTAAATGATGATTTTATCTGTTGGAAACTTGTGAGGTGTAACCTCTGTTGACGGATTAAATACAGTGGATGTATTTATTGAACCAAAATAAATGAATTGAGGCCTCGTTTGGGAAGCGTCCGGTTTAGCCAAAAAGCCAAAAAGTTACTAAAAAAAACAAAAAACCTATAAATTTCACCCTAAAAACCTATGTACAGTATCTTCACGTGAAGTTTGCTAGATGCAGTGTAAAAAGACCGTTTTGCCCCTCCTTGATTTTCTTTATTTTGTTTTCACCCCCCGCTTTATGTCAAGCATTGATGGGAATATTTATAGAGCCATCACGGAGGGTGTAGTATCTAGAGTTATTCAACTACATCAAAGACTGAAGATGAAGAGGGCCCTTCGTTCAAGACCAGATCATAGTAAAAGCTCTGATCTGAACAGAAAGACGAACCAAGCGACGACGATAGTCCGCCAAGGCGAACGGAAAAACAGTTCCTCCTCCGATGATCCCTCAACTGTAGGTATGCTCTTCTTCGCTCTCTCTCTCTCTCTCTCTCTCTTCAGCTTCTCTTCTTTTTGTTTTGCTATGTAACCATGAGTCGTATGCTCTCTTTGTGATATATGTATGAACTCTCTCTCTTGCACGCTCTCTCTCTCTCTCTCTCTCTCTCTCTCCCTCTCTCTCTCTGTGTCTGTCGCTCTATCTGACCACTTTCCTATTTGAATTTGTCTTCAAAATTCAGACTTGGGTAATATTTTCAGAAGGTCCCCTACATACTGGCCCTGTTTGGTAGAGCTGTGGGAAAGTACTTATAGCTTATGCCTTAACAACTTATAGCTTATAACTATGAACATAAACTGATTTCTGACTTATAAATTAAGCATCTCCTGCCCCACTCAAAGAATAAACTGATTTCTAACTTACAAAAAGTTATAAGTTGCATTGTTAAGCGAAATCAAACACATCAAAATGGCTTAAATTAAGCTGAAAACTAAAATAAGCAGCTTTTAAGTTGCACCAAGTAGGCACAGTACCATGTTGGGGGTTTTAGGGCTTCCTATGACCTACCGAGAGCAGTTTAGCAATAAGCGGGTTGTTTGGTGGTGGGGGGGTGTGGATCTAATAACCATGACTTGTATGCTTTGTTTTTTGTATATGTATGAACTCTGTCTCTCTGTCTCTCTCTCTCTCTTTGTCTTTGTCTCTCTCTCTCCCTCTGTGTCTCACTACTTGCCAATTTCAATTTGTGTTGTAAAAATAAATTACTTTTTGTTTGGGTAATTAAAAAGAAAGTCCCCTAAATAGAAGAGCACATTTTGCACTAGAAATGAAGTTATTCATTTATAGAATTCATGAATGGTTGATCCTCACATATGTTTCAATACAAATCCTTCACATACAAAAAATACAGACCAAATGTTGCAGCACAAGGAAACCTTTCTATCTTCTGCTTGGGCTTGCCATAAAACTTTGCAATTAAGGGCGTACGAATAGGATTCTAAAATTGTGCACCAAGGAAAGGGGGGGAAAAAAAAAAGAAACAAAAAAAGGAAGGAGAAGGAAAATGAGTCTTTCAGTTTTACAATTAAACTACAGGTCGTGTACTAGAGCATCTCCAAATCCTTCTCACTAACAGTGAGCTGCTGCTTTAGCATATGATTTGGTCAGCCCTTTATCCAATATATATATATATATATATATTATATGGAGCATTTTCTTAAACAAATATACTTCTAAACTTTATGTCCAATATCTGTGCCATAGTTTATTTTCATGATTTACCAAAGCTATTAGATTTTTATTTGTTACTTATTTGGTCTTTGGTAAGTGTTGGGTCTTCTGCTTATGTTTCATGGCTTTACTTTTTCTGTTAGAGAAATAAACTCAAATGTAGAAACTCACTCATTTGGTCGTGGCCTGTCTTCTGTTAATGTAATCACCTTCACCTCTCGTTGTATTTGATGACCTTATATTTTGATTTGTATATATGCACATGGACATTTGGTGTGTATTTTGTTTTGACAATATCTTTTTCTAATTTTATACACTGTCAATCTTCAAGGAGCATACCAAATGGGTACCTTCTCTTCTTTTTTTTTTAATTAGTTAGTTGAAACTACGTGAATTAGTTAGTTGAACAATGTCACTATCTTTGAATTTTGTTGTGTTTCCTCACCTTTGCAATACCAGTTTATGACGTGTAAGATTTTTTTCATATAGCAGACGATTTCCTATAAGGTTATTTGTTTATGTTTGATTTTTTTCATCTTGTCAACATTTTTGATAAATAAAGGGTAACTTGTAAAATACTATTCATTTCATAACTTTCATTATATTACAAATAACTTTTAATATGTATGATTGACAAAAAAAAAAGACAGTAGCATTTGTTACGGTGAAATTATATTTTACAGAAATTGTGAAATTGGCATAATTTGGCTCAGTCCAAACAACAAATGTAAAGCCTACAAACTGTTGAAACATAAATCAGTATGAAATTATTATTTGTTATGGACATAAAAAATGACGTGCACTGACAAACTTGTTAACACAACAAACTTATCCTATAACATAAGTGTCACACCCATTTACCTGTTTTGTTGTGCTTGTCATGTCATCAACACAAGTCATCAAAGACTATATGATTTCATTTATGTCGACTACCACATCAACATAACCAGGCCCTATGTGTGCTTGTGGGTATGGGTATTGTGTGGTCAAGATTTCTCGGTCCGCCAAAAATCCAAGACGTGCGTACTACCAATGCCCTCGTGGAGTGGTGAGTACAAGCCCCTTCACCTTGTTTGGGATAATTCCCTTGTCAAACCGTCACTAAAACTTTTTTTAACCTCAGCCATATGTCAATTGGATTGGGTGGTGTGACGAATATGGCCGACAAACGCCTTCTGAGAATGACAGAAACAATGTTCGTCGTTTTGAGGTGCGTTTGATTGACATTGAACAGACTCTGTGTGTACTTAAAGTTGTCACATGTTTTTTGTCCATCATCATCGTTATTTTGTTGTTCCGTATGTAATATATGTATCCGTGTTTAGATGGTTACCATACAATGCTTTCTGTATGTAATATATTACTTATCATATGTGTTCCCTGTGTTTAGTGTTGTTTGAGAAGTTGTAGTTTCTAAATTCTATGTTCAAAAATGTGTGCACGACAATCTCCTTCCAAAACTGAACATTTGTACAACTTGCGAGCATCAACATCTTGGGTTTCTTTTGTGATTTTAATAATGCGATACGTAATATACAAACATAATAATATATGGTTCACATCTTTGCTATAACTAATGAACTACAATTTACGCAAATTATAACGTACTTATAGTCGCATGGCCTCAAATCGATCCAGCTCTCGTACCCCTTCTGGCAAAGGGAAGGGCCCAAAACCTAGTCACAAAGCAAATTGGGACTGGGAGAACACACGTATCTTCTTGGAACTTGTTCTTAAGGAACCAGACGCAGGTAACAGGCCGCACATGTCAATCACTTAGAATGGGTACCAGTCTTTGTGTAAGACTTATGAGGCAGCAACTGGATTGACATATACGATCAAACAACTTTAAAATAGGTACAATCAACTTAAGACGGAGTGGCGTGCATGGTCGAAGCTGATGGATAGCCACAAAGGCCCCACTAGAATTGGGTTCGACCAAGAGACTGGGTTGATCAATGCGTCGGATGAATGGTGGACTAGAATGGAGAAGGTAACGATTTTAACTTATGTTTACATAATTTTGTTATGCGTTGAACGATCCAACTATGCCATAAATAGATGTCAAACTCCATAAATATATTACAACATTTACTTATACTGTTCATGTTTACAACATTGAAATAAACAGGCAACATGCCATGACAATTTTTTTTTTTTGTTGTTATCAGCACTTATACTGTTCATGCTTATATTGTTCATTACTCTCGTGCAAACTCCATATACATAAGTTATTCATTTTCCTAATTGTTTACTCTCATTCTATCATATTATAGGTTGATAAAGAATGTTGCAAGTTCAGAACAAAGCGGTTGGATCATGAGGAGTTGATGCGTCGCGTATTCACTGGGGTTGAGGCAACAGGTAAAAATGCTTGGACCCCTGGTGAGACGTGGAACCAGTTGGAGGTGGAAGGGGAGTCCGACAGTGCTGACTTTTCTACGGACAACAAAGAATTGGGAGCGTCTAAAACGGCTAACTTGATGAAATCCGTAACCATTAACGTATCAGGTAGTGGCAGCAAAAGGAGGCACTCATCCGTCACAGCCGTGTAAAAAAAGCGAATGACCGGGGTAGAATCATTGGCAACAAGCATGGGTGATTTGGTCAATTCGGTGAAGACCCAAAGCAAAGAACTCACTGTAAACCATGTTGTCGGTGGCCATAGTGTCACTATGGCTGAAACAATTGGACGTCTTTATGAAATTCAGGGACTTGACCAAACTAATCCACTGCTCCATTTCAGAATTTCGCTTATGGAGGTGCCCAATAATAGGGAGATAGTGATGAGTATTCCTTCGGATGAAGGCATTATTGGCTGGCTCCAGGTGAAGTAATAGGACAAAGAGAGGACGACAACTGTTCCAACTCTTGCGAGCATATTGCGCAAAGAAGGACTTCGTATTTAAATCTGTTGTTTTTCTATTTCCTAAAGGCCTGCTTTTTTAACTATGCTTTGTTTGGACTTCGTTTTTAAATATGTTGTTTTTCTATTTCCTAAAGACTTGCTTTTTTAACTATGCTTTGTTTATACCTGTTTTTAAGGAGAATTGCTTGAATTGGTTATGCATCTACATGGTTTACCTGGTTTTTAATTTATGGATGTGCATTACTTAAGTTTGGCTATGGTTGGATTTGTAATTTTTAAATTTGAATAAACCATCAATTTGATCAAACTCTTCCAATTTGCAGCTTTAGTTATGTAAACAGTGGTTCTAAATCTTTTATACTCGACCAATTGAACAAAAAGGTTGCTATTTGTAGAGAGACAATTCAAGTTTATTGAAGGCTTCAGGTGAAAAGTGTAAGTTAGACCCTTTATAAGGTAGTAAAAAAAAAAAAAAAAGATTACTAATTCTTTCTGTATATTTTAGTTGTGTTAACGTACCAAGGAAAGTGCAATTTATATATTTAAGATTTGACCATTGATAATGGAATAATACTAGACAATAGAAGCTCTCAGAAGGATGTCAAAGGAACTGTAATTGATTATTTATACATAACATTTCTTTTCTTGAGAGCCTTTAGTTTTGACTGATGTTTAATTTTGCCATGTTTAATTTTGCCAGAGTAATATTCTGCCATGTTATGCTTCTCATTTTATTTGAAGTTACGTGAATTAGGCATGGAAAACGACGATGATAGCGATGCATGGATGCAGGAAATGTGTGATGATGTCGCTGTGCTCGCAATCGAGTGGCAGACTGAAATGAATAACAATTATGTTGAAGCGTATAGAATAGCCTCGAACTACTACAAGGCGTATGTGCTTAAAGTCCTATGTCGTACAACCATCTTGACGGGGAGGGCATGGATAGCGGAAATGTATAACGGGCACAGTGGCAGATTTTGCTATGAACTGTGCATGCCGAAACATGTTTTTACACGTTTATGTGCCACACTGGTGAACGACTTCGGGTTGCATGTACCTGAGCGGGACCACGACTTGCATGTTGAGGAGAGTGTTGCAATCTTCATTCATGTTCTCAAAAACTTGCCTAACAGAGAGCTCCAAGAAAGATTCCAACACTCTGGTGAAACAATATCACAGCATTTTCATAATATTTTGAAAGCAATGAAAAAGTTCACCGTCGCACATTGTCGGTCGCTCATAGATTTCCAAAACAGGAGGGATCCCCACTTGCAGTCCCAACCACAGTATTTGTCGTTCAAGGTGCGCAAAACTATGCTTCAAATCGATTTTCATTTTAAATTTTACAAAGATGTGAGTTAAAAAATGCAAGGCTATAATACATAACTTGATGTTACTATTCGGTTGGCTACTTGTTCAAATTGTGTAGGATTGTTTAGGTGCCTTGGATGGGACACTCGTGCCAGCGTGCATAAGGAAGTCTGAAACAGCCCCGTATTTTAGCCGAAAGGGTTACCACGCTCAAAATATTTTGGCAGTGTGCGATTTCAATATGTGTTTCGTCTTTGTGTCCTGCGGTTGGGAGGACAGCATGCATGACAGCCGAATTTTAAACGTTGTCACTGAAGATCCACAATTTAATTTTCCAACTCCATTGGATGGTACGTTCGGACAACAAAATTTTTCTATCCATAAATTGTTAGATCCTTATGCTTCTTTAATCTACTCTAATTGTTAGACCCTTATGTAAACATTACTAAAAATGTAACAAATGCAACATAAATAAATACCTCATTGATGACTTGCAAGACAATCTTGTTATTGTAAGGATATGTGTCATAATATGTTCAGTTTGTTTGCCTACACGTGAAAGAAATATGTATTAACATATTTACATTGACAGGTCGGTATTATCTGGTGGATAGTGGATACAGTAATAAGAAGGGATTTCTTGCACCACACAAGGGCAACCACTACTACTAACCACACTTTCAACGTCACAATCTGAGGAATCGTGATGAGTTGTTCAACCACGCCCACTCTTCTTTGTGGAGTGTGATTGAGCGAACATTTGGGGCTTGAAAGTCGCGGTGGAGATTCCTACACAACATGTCTCGGTTTGATTTTCGTAAGGTGCAGGTGCCGTTGGTGGCTGCATCTATGGCATTACACAATTTTATACGCAGAAACTACAAAGATGATGCGTTAGTTATTGCTGTAAGAAATGCGGCAGAGTACACATATGACGATATTCCCGATCGCGCATATTTGGCTGCCCTACACGATGCCATGATGCCTACGGATGAGGACGTTGACGTTGAAATGGCACAGGTGCGTCATCGGATAAGGGCGAAGTTATACCAAATTCGGCGAAATGCTCGGTAGTCGGACAAGGTTGGTCATAAATAATTTTTTGGAAATGTTTGATTTTAATTTGTTGTTTTGTAAAGATATATTGAACATGTTAGGAAATTGTTGACACTTTTGAAGATGATGTAAATAATTCACAAACGTGTTCATGCAATGGACATATTTTGCATTCTCGTATGGTTCATGCAAATTAAATATTTTACGAATTGTTGATGCAATGAATGTATTTTTATTGTCCCAAACTATATTTTGTTCCTCCAAAAATAACGGAAATATATTAATATATACACTTGTTATGTTGCCCTTCTTTTACATTACTAACAACTAAAATAAAATTATGACAACTGATATTCTATGAATAATTTACTATGAAAGAAAAATTTTGAACAAATTTGTTTTCAAGTGCTACTATTATACTATAAAAAAAGTGATTTATTTATTACAAAATATTATTCTAGGACAAAGGGAGTATATATTGTTATATATGTTCTGTACTCAAACTCCATTTCTATTCAAATTAAAAAATATACTCTCAAAAAAAAAAAAAAAAAAGCCCAAAAGAAAGTAAAAAAGGTGAATTCATTACAAAAATATTTTTTGCACATGCTATGGACACAAAATAAATTACTAATTTTTTTATCAAACCTTTCATATGAATGTGAGACCCTTACAAATCACATATATGTGAATCCTATGCCCATGTAAAAAAATTTATAAAAAATTTAATAATTTATTTAGGGTGCCTATCAGTACATATTGGTACATATATTTTACAGTGAAACTCCAACAAGTTTCCAGAAAAAAATAAAATAAAATATTTTCAAAACAAAAAAATGGTCGGAACACATTTTGCTACCACGTTTGCTACTAGATACTATACTATACATGCCTTTCCTTTCACATTGGTTAAAGTACATTACTTTCAAAAAAAAAAAGAAAAAAATATTTATACTATTCGTGAAGTGACGTTAATACATCGCATCTCTGCACTTGTGGAACAATACATCGCATCCCACGAAGGACAAAATTGTAAAGTTTGTAACTTTTATATTCTAATATTATTTATTTACACATTTTTTCGTAAAAAGGTAAAAAGTTCATCCCAAACATATTAGTTTTTTCAGCTCATATTTTAACCAAATAGCCTAAAAGTTACTAAATTAGCCTATAGTTGTGGAAAGAGTTATACAGATTTTGTCATAGGACAATGAATATGTGCATCATACTTATATCTTGTTAATTCTCATATATTGTGTTAGTATGTTTCTACTGGGCTTTGGCTCACCTACTTGGGAACTATTTTCAGGTGTTGGAGACATGCCTCTGCCGAGACAGTAGTTTGGGGAGACTTAGAGCAAGAGCTTCCTTTTGTTTTATTTATTTTGTATAACCAAGGGCTAAGTTGTATTGAGTTAGACTCTTCATTTTGCTGTAACCAAGCAATTTCTTGGAAAGGTGTAAACCCGTAGGGCATTTATTTTGTTGATTATTAACTGGTAATATATGTTATAGATTCAGAATGAACATTAATGAATGTCTACTGCATGTGATATCTTTTATAATACGAACTCTTATGAATGAAAGCATATTATTTCTATTAACATTCTATTTGAAGGATTGGATTAATTGTAATAATTTGGGGGCGTTACAGATTTTCTAAAAAATGTGCCTTGGCTCGAAAATCAGAATTTAAAAACTCAGCTTATTTTTCGCGATGCTTTTAATCAATATTTTGGGATACTAGCAATTCATCAAAGGTATAATTATCATGTTTTTGTTTTAACATTCTACCTAATTTTGACCAAGATGGAGGTAATTTTTTAATCAGTGAAGCAACCAAAAAAAATCAGATAAATCCATTCCTTTTCTTTTCAGATCATACAAAATATTTTAAAATTTATGCACTTGTTCCATAACCGATTTACCATCAATCTATGAAAGTCTAAAAAATTTTCAACATAATAATGTTTAAGACCAAGATCTTTAGACCCATATTTAAAATCAAGTGCTTCCCACAATTCAATAGGAGTTTTTGTATTGCAAAGAATATTATAGATAGAAGGAGATAAATCACTTAAAATCCTGCCATGACAAAGATAATATTTTTCATCAAAATCATCATTATTAGATTTTTTGGACGAAGTTGAATTCATACTTGTTTGAACAATTTCTATAGCCTTAGAAGTTTCACTTTTTTCAGAATCATTTTCTTTTCCAAAAACCTTTTCTTTTTCTTTTGAAACAGTAGCGTTATGAATCACTGAATAAAGACCTAAAGTGGTTAACCAAAATTTCAATTGTTGTTGTCAACATCTAAAATTTCGACCATTAAACTTCTTAGGCTTACAGGAATTGGTTTCATCAAATCCCATATTTTTTCAAAATAAAATTATAATCAACGCAATAACTTCTAACAGAAAATCCTAATTATCGTTCCTAAGATTGTTAGAAAAATTAAACAGGAATTACCATTAGAATAAAAATACCAAACTAATAATAAAACAAAAACAACAAATAAATATTACTATTAGAGGGAAAGTTTAGAATAGCCTAAATGATAAGTTTAGAGAAGCCTGAATGGTGGTCGAGGCATGCAGATTACGCTTTCTTAGGAACGATACACCATCTTCTACATCGAGTTGAATAGTGTTCCTCTCTTAAGTCAAGATATAACAACCTTCGAAATCACTTGAATGTAGCAATAGTGAATTCATAGATCTTAAATTGCCCAACACTCACTTGTAAACTCAATACAATAAACTCACAAAATATATAACAGAGCAGAAGAAGAGGAGAAGAAAGACTTTTTTTTTTTTGGTCTGTTTAGAAAACAACGTTGAAGTCTTATTATATACACAATTAAATAACCATAATTTAGATATTTAGGAAATATTGTAGGCTAACCCAAAAGACTAAGAAACTAATATAACGTTAGAAACTTATTCCTAAAAAGACGTAAATATCAAATAAAATAAAATAAATTAAATACAATTTTAAAATTATAAAATAACACATTGTAACCTTTGGGTTATGCATTTTATAGTTGTTAAGAAAAAAGAAATGGGTTAAATACAATTACCAGCCCTGTACTTTCATCATAATTTCACTTTGGTCTCTTTGAAAGAGAGGTTGCTGCTGTGCCCTTGGCACAGTAGTAATTGTTGTGCCTGAATTCGAGGTTTATTATAGGCTTATTTTTATGATTCAAATTGTTCATTTTTAGGGCTCTTCGAGTACTTCAAGTATGTCAAAAATCATATTAATCGAATATCGGCAATCATGTGATCGAATAACATTTATCATAAAAAATAAACAATCTTTTTTTCTTTTGAGAAATAGTATAAAAAAAATATGCAATCTAATCACATAGTTACCGATATCAGATCAATATAATTTTGGTATGCATGAAATATTCGACGAATTTTATAAAATGAATGGTTTGAATTATAAAAATAAGCTCATAATAAATCTCAAGTTGAGGCACAACAGTTACTGTTATACCCTTGGCATAGCAACAATCCCATACTCTAGTCTCTTCACTTTCAGGCCTCGTTTGGGAACATGCTTTTTCAATAATTTTTTGATTTTTGAGCTAAAATACGATATAAAAAAAACTAGTATGTTTGAGATGAATTTTTAATTTTTTACGAAAAAGGGTATAAAAAATAGAGAGAAAAATTAATCTTTAACTTTTTAGTATACGTTGTTCACTTTTTAATTTTTTTAGTAACTTTTTAACTTTTTAACTAAAGAAGTTACTTACCAAATAAGGCCTTAATTGTGATTGTCAATGATACTTTAAGTCAAATTACAATGCCATTCTTCTATCTATTCACTATTAATGAGGTTGGGAAAAATTAAAAGTGAAGGAATCCAGGAGAAATTTTTGTGAAAGCGCAAGGACCACATCTATTTACAATTAATGAGGTTGGGGAAAAAAAGTAAAGGAATACAGAAGAGATTTTTGTGAAAATTCAAGGACCACATCTATTTACCATTAATGAGATTGGGGGAAAAAAGGAATCCGGGAGAGATTTTTGTGAAAATTCAAGGATGACATCTATTTAATATGAGGGTAAATTATACTAATAATTTTTATAATTTGAGACTCATATTATTTTAATTTTTGATTTTTTAATTATAATATATTTGACCTTAAATTTTAAATTTTATTTCAAATAAGAACAATTGAAGATACTATTACTTAATTTCAAGGGTAAAGTTATCAATTTAATAAAATATAAATTAATTTGACAAAAATAAATGCCAAAAAAATATTTTTGAATTTTTTAAAATTATTTCTACCCATCAAAGATAAAATTTTGTAAAATTGATAAATCTTTTATTTATTTATTTTATCAAATTAATTTTTATTATATGTTTGGATTATGACCATGTAATAGGTGGTTATTAAGTTTTTAATGTGTAATCGATACATTTAATATATGAAATATTTTTAGTTTTAGATTTTTTTATTTAATGGATTGATTTTGTAATGATATCAAAATTATCGTCTTATTTAACTTTTGAAAAAATAGAAACTAATTTAATAAAAATAAAAACAACTATTACATGATCATCATCTAAATATATAATAAAAATTAATTTGGTAAATAAATAAATAAATGTGTAAAAGATTTATCAAATTTACATTATTTTATCTTTAGTGAGTAAAAATAATTTAAAAATATTTAAAAATATTTTTTTGACATTTATTTTTATTAAATTAGTTTATATTTTATCAAATTGACGATTTTACCCTTGAAATTGAGCAATGGTATCTTCAATTGTCCTTATTTGAAACAAGATTCAAAATTTTAGATCAAATGTGTCACAATTAAAAAGTCAAAAAACAAAATGATACAAACCCCAAACTATAGGAACTATTAGTATAATTCACCCTTAATATTAATGAGTTTGGGAAAATCTCTCTTCAAGAGAGAAATTTTTGTAAAAGTGCAAGGACCACAGAAATTATAGTGAAAGTGTAGGAGTGATAATGACAAAAAAAAAAAAAAAAATGTCATGTTTAGCTCACATGATAAATTTAATCAATTTTATTAATGATAAAAAGACAGAAGAGTAACATTATAATTTGATTTATAATATTAAAAAATAACTTTGTTTTCTAATATCAGTCTTATTTATAAATATTTTTTAAAATTACACTGAAATAGCATTCTCCATTAGTTTCATGTCATGATATTAGAAAACAAAGTCACGTGTTAATCCGTTCAAAAAAAAAAAAAAAAAAGGTCACGTGTTAATTGTTGAGTGGTACGAAATATTATTTTTGGAGCATTAAATAATTTTCCTCAAGGAGAGAGGGCACACATCTTGCATAAATATTTAAAATAAAAATAAAAAAGAGCTCAATTTAGGGGCACATTGATTGTCCCCTCTTTAGATTCGTTAGTCAAAAAATCAATAACTTATATTAAAAAGTCAAAAATTCTCTTTTCTCTCTATTTTTTGCACATATTTTTATAAAAAGTCAAAAAGTCATCCCAAACATACTAATTTTTTTAGCTCATATTTTAGCCAAATAGCCAAAAAGTTACTAAATTAGCCTGTTCCCAAACGAGGCCTAAGTTATATTGGCGTGAGTTTTTTTTTTTTTGTTATTTTAATTATAAAAACATAAACTAAGTTAAAAAGTTAATAAAATAAAATATCACATTCATACCATAATAATTTCATTTTTTTCTCTTACAAAAATTTTAAAAGTCAAAAAATTTATCCCAAATAAAATTTTTTAATCCTAAATTAAAATAGTTGAAAAATTAAAACCTAAAAAGTTAACCTACATCCAAAACGAAGACTTAAGTTGGTTAATAAAAAATGTTTAGATTCGTCAATGCTTTGTTTGGATGTGGATTGATTTTTTAATTTTTTAGTTATTTCAGCCTGGGGCTAAAAAGTTTCGTTTGTGATTGATTTTTTGATTTTTTTTTAATTTTTGTGAGAAAAAATAAAATAATTATGATTTGAATGAATGTATTGATCTTATTGAATTAAATTTTTATTTTATTTTGATTAGAATAATTAAAAAGCTAAAAAAATGCATGACAAATGAGGGCTAGAGTGGCATGTTGTCCCTCTTTAGATTCATTAATGACAAAAAATAAAAACATCAACTTTGATAGAGACCCCTACTCGTTCTCCACCCCCACTACCACCACCACCACCCCCCCCCACACACACGTGGGGATTGGTCATTGAAGGGGAAAAAAAAAAAAGGAAAATGGGCCAATCAGCTCCCACTGGGGGTCTGGGGGGTCTTCCCCAGTGGGGGTCCAAACTATTTTCCTAAAAACATCCCTCAATTCGGCAAGCCCATGAATTGACCATTCCTTTTGTCCTTCCTTCTCTGTTAAAACTTTGAAGGTGTGTTAGGTTTAGTTTTCAGAGATAGATTTTCAAAAAAAAATTTGGAGAAAGAGTTTATTAGGCTCTATTTGGAATGATTTTGGAAATAATTTTTTATCCATACATTCTAACTTCACGTTTATTTACGGTTTTCAAAACACATTTCCACACCTGCGTTTGAAAAATCTTGTACCCGGATGTTCCCCGGACGTCCGACCGGCTGACTGGAACAGTGTTCTTGATTTTTTTTTTTTTTTTTTGCACTTGTTATTTTTATATGTTAAATAAAAAATATTTTCAATTTTTTTAAAATTTTTTATGAGTTTTGAATAGAATTTTGGGTTGTGTTTGGTTATGAGTTGTAAGTTTTTGTATAAAAATTATGTCACATCACTCAATTCAAAAACTCTTTTCAAAATTTTTTTCAAAACTCATTCACGAAACAAATTTTCTACACTCAAATCATAATTCCAAAACTTACAAACTCAAAATACAACTCATATTCTCAAATCATATTTACAAAACTCTACCAAACGCAAAAAAATTTTTGGCTTGTTCGGCTGTATATTTTAGAAATAGTTTTAGAGTATGAAAGTTTGGGATAATTTGATATTTTGTTGTAGTTGAGTAGATGTGTGTGAGAGAAAAAGTGATTGAGAAGGAGAGAGAAAAGAAAAAAAAAAGTGTTTGATTGATATGTAAGAAAGAGAAAGTGATTTTGGAAATTTTTAATTTCCAACCAAACAAAATTTTAGAAATTTTTTTCAAAAATTGTGTTTTGAGAGTTAAACCAAACAAGGCCAAGTAATAAAGAAAATTCTTATATGCATATTCTTAAAAATTATGTATTATATACAGTTTTAGTTATGTTAAATTTTTTTAGTTATGGTATTATTTTGATTATGACTTATGAGATCTATAGTTATACCTCATGTGGGGACATATTTTGTGAATGACAACACGTGGCCAAGGTGGCACCGGAGTGTCAGCCGAGGTGCCACGTGCCTTGGTCATGTTGCCAAGTTGATCTCGGCTAAAGCCGAGGTTATCTACGGATATACCAGAATCCGAGATGAGCGGATAAGGGACAAGAGTCTTGAAATCGAGGAAGACCTCAGTCTGGATAAAGATAAAGCTCTTATGGAATTTATCTCTATCTGGCTGGGAGTCTAAAATGAGCATTAAGCCAAAGTCCATCAAAGTTAGGCTTCTACATAGATTAGGTTAGTGCTGGCTATAAAAGTAAGGCACCCTCGTGGGTCTAAGGTACGCTTTTTGTATTCTGGCTTGTGAGTTAAGCACTTTCTGCTATCTTTAAGAGATAACTAAGTACTAACTTGATCGTCGGAGCGCCCCTGGGTGGACGAACCATCGCAGGAGTCTTATCTTTCTGTGACAAGTTGTTCGGTCGTAATCTATTCTATATGTGCTCTCCAGTTGAGTTCCTGTTTGGTAGTGTGGTTGGAAATCAGCACCCACAATTTGGCGCCGTCTGTGGGAAGCATAAAGAGAATAGATGGCCAACGACGGGCAGAAAGAGAAGATCGATGACGATATCTCTAGTGGGAGCGGCAAACACGCCGATCCTAACGTAAGAGAGGATAACTGTAATCAAAAGCCCCGAGAGCAGAATCCTGGGGAAAAGGACGTTAGCTAAGGGGGAGACGTGCCAAAGAAGGCAGGCTGAGGCGAGTATTACAACGAAAGTGACCTCTAGGTATGGAAAAATAGATGTCTGAGGAGGGACAGCGAAATGAAGGAAATGGAAAATAATGTAATGCCCTCAAAATAATACATATAAACCCAACATTCACGACATCCATAGACATAAGAGAATAAAGCATATTTCTATTTATCAGAGTATTCATTACCAAAGTATTACATGTTGACAACAAAAGTAAATGCCCTACGGGCTTACAACTTTAGAAGTCAACACTTGGGTTCAACAAAAGAAGAGTTCTAACTTTTTATATAAAATAAGCCCTTGGCTTAATTTACATGTAATACACAAAAAAAATAACAACAAAAAGATCCTTCAGCCTCTAAGCCTCCCAAGCTACGTCCTTGGAGGTGACATACCATCTATACCTGAAAATGATGTCCCATAAAGGGTGAGCCAAAACTCAGTAGAGATATACTAAACCAAGTATGAGAAATGACTAAAACATTAGCATTCGATAAATGGTTAACACTCGTAAATCAACTTACAACATCTTCCAGTTTCATGACAAATACATCCGTGTTTCATTCCACTTTTCCTTTACTTATCCAGTTCAAATTCATAAACATGGCTCGCTATCTAGCCCAACAATTAAATGAGACTACTACTCACATTAAAACACTTCCATTATCCGCAATTCAAATGAGACTACAACTCATATTAAAACACTTCCATTATCCGCAATTCAAATGAGACTATAACTCATATTAAAACACTTCCATTACTTCAATTATCTACATTGTGCAAACGTAATCAAGATTTTAAAACTTTCACCCTGGACATTCTGGCCAACTTAATTATCAATGGAATCCATCCCCTATCTCCTCCCAAACAGGTTTAAGAATACATCCTCTATCTCCTCTAAAACCTTGGAGTACATCCCCTATCTCCTCCCAAACAACATACATATGCAATGTATTTAAACACTTATCATATACAATGATCAAGCAAAGCACATATTCAACGTGTTATTTCATCCGTCATATTCAATGACATACTCAATCGATTAGTTTTAATTCACCTAATCATCATGCAGTGTTTACAACAATCAAGACTATCCTTCACCGATAGCCCAAAGCAGTTATTTCTAAATAGATAATAAATTGTCAAACAGATAAATTATCTACAATTTCAAAGGTGAGTGATTAATCAATCCAACTCCACCATTCAATCCCATAATCTTCAAATTTCATGGTTTTCAACTCAATTTCATATTTCCATAGTTCCCAGATTAATTATACAAATTAATCATTTACATTAAATTAGGGCTTTCTCCCCATTTTCTCAAATATTGCTCCCTAGGCCAAATTTCATAAATCAAACACCATAACTTCATTTTAGGGACCACTCATACAATTGGAATCCCAAAAATAGAAAACCCCTCTTTCATAATTTCAATTTCAAACCCTAACTTCACCCAAAAACCCCAAAACAACACCATCTATACAAAATAGATAACATCTATGTCAAAACTCATAGAAATGAGTAGGTTATCCCTACCTCAAGTGAAGAGACCCAAAGGAGATGATGAAGAAACTCAAAGTGCTCCAAACTCACAACTTTTTGGATCAAAAGGGAGGTCTTGGAGAGCTTTACCACTTTAATGAAGACATAAGGGTTGGATCTCACTAAACCAAGATCAAAATGTAGAGAGAGTGGATATTCTAGAGGGAGGGGCTCTCAAACTAGGGTTTTGGAAAGTTAGAGAGAGAGAGAGAGAGAATCGAAAAAGTGATTCAAAAATGGATTCTCTCGGACTAATATACATCACAGTCTGCTCGAGCGTGGAACGCCCCGCTTGAGCGTCAGACACAGACTCCTGCTCGAGCATAAAAAGCGCCGCTCGAGCTTGAAATGCACACTTCTAGAAGTTCTGCAGACGAAGGTCCCCGCTCGAGCGTGAAAGTGGACGCTCGAGCGTCCGATGTCCTGTAGAGAAAATAATGAAGACTGAATAATCCCGCTCGAGCGTCAAACTGCCCGCTCGAGCGTAGAAGCAAAAGCCAAAGGGCCTGCTCGAGCGTGAAAAGTCCCGCTCGAGCATGAAGGCCAAAATCTGGGCATCAACTCTTTGTTTCTAAACACGACCAACCTGTTTCAAACCTGCCCAACACATCCTAAACTCAAATACAAAGAATTAAAGGACGGAAAAATAATATAGACAACAGCAATCATCCACGGAACCGAGTCTGGAATACAATAAACAATGAAGGAAAAACCAGGATCGCTATAAATAAGTTGGCAGACCTACAATTGGTTGTCAACTTCATGATGCAGAACAACGTCATGCAGCCACCGTTTCTATTGGAGGACATGCCGATTCTAGTGGCCAAGAACGATGCCTAGAAAGGAGGGCAGAAAGAAATCCCTACAGTTCCTCAGCATGACAAGATAAAGGAGCATTCACATTGGCCTTCAAGGGAGGTCGGGCGAGGAGAATCGATAAGAGAAAAGTCTCAGAAGACATACCGTGCCAAGGAGACCTACGTCAAGGAACATCGACATGTTCAAGGGAGGGAGCTTTGTTTTGACACAGTGAATGAAAGGAGGTCCAAGAGGACTCATCACAACACTGGGAGCAGCGCACCAAAAAGGTTGAAATCCATTAACAGCCATGCTCCTGGACGGACTAAGGAGGATTTGAGAGATTATCTCCAGATGAAGCGATAAGATGCCAAGGTCACATCCCCAGTCAAGCCGAGAATGCCATTCTCAGTAGAGTTGGATGAGTTTGAGGCCCCGAAAAGGTTTCATATGCTGAGATTCCAGATATATGACGGTAAGTCCGATTCGAACTTTCACGTCAGCTTATACTTGAACTCAATGGCACTGCATACCAGGAACAAACCGTTGCTCTGCAAGGTGTTCCCCTCAACCTTTGGAGAAATCGCATCAGATTGGTTTCACAAGTTGCCAAAAGAAACTGCGAAAAGTTGGGAAAGCTTGGCCGAAATGTTTGTGGCCAAGGTTGTTACAAACAAACTGTAGCCATTGAGGGTAGACTTCCTGATGGCTCTCAGAATTGGCGAGGATGAAAGCCTCAGGGCTTATACCAAAAGGTATTATGAGGTTTTTAACCGAATACCAGGATGCAACTTAGAGTTGGTAGTCGTATCTTTTAAGAATGGCCTGAACGATGACTGCTTGCTTCGAAAGTCACTGGCAAAGACGCTACCAAAAAGTATGGAGAAACTCATGGCCAGGATCGAGAAATATGCGAGAACTGAAGAAGACATGCTGGGAACAAAGGTGACAAAGCAAGAGAAAAGGAACGACTCACCAAAATGAGGTCGAGGTAATACAAACTTTAATAGACAAGAAACAGGACTGAGGTCCACACAGACGGTCACCACAGTGTTCCGGATCTCGATTTACAAAGTCCTGGAAAGGATTAGGAACCAGCCTTACTATAGAGCATTAGAGAATATTCTTGACAATTTCATAAGAAGAAGCCTTGGGAAGCACTATGCTTACCACAATGAGGATGTACATCTGACTCAGGGGTGTAGAGCCCTAACAACACATCTGGAAGATCTGGTAAGATAAGGTTATTTGAGGGACCTAGTAGATAAGGCCAGAACAAGAGAAGAGCAAGCAAGGCTGCCCCAGGCACCAGCAGCACCACCTCCACCAACACCACAACAGCAAGCAGACGAATCTCGAGTGATCAATGTAATTCACTCGAAGGTCAATGAGAACGAGGTACGTGGGGAGACTTAGAGGGTGAAACACTTACAGCATGTGTATCAGGTCCAGCAAAAGAGGCCTAAAGCAGGCGAGTACCAGGGACCAATGGTGTCATTTACTGAAGCTGACCTAGACATGGTGCAACATCCACACAATGATGCTCTGATATCCCGCAAGATTAGAGAATGCCAAGTAAGGCACATTCTGATTGACCAAGGCAGCTCTTGTGACATCATGTATGTCAAATGTTACAAGGAGCTCAGCCTTCACCAAGATGATCTAGAGCAGTCCAATAGTCTAATGGTCGAGTTCAATGGAACGCTGACATGGCCCCTGGGAGCAGTAAGTTTGAAGGTGCAGGCAGGCACCAAGAAGGTAAGTACAGAGTTCACAGTAATTGACACCCCTTTCCCTTACAATGTTATCCTAGGTTGGCCATGGTTACATGCAGTGAGGGTTGTTCCCTCAACGTTGCACCAGCTGTTACGATTCCCAACAGAGCATGGAATCTAGGAGGTCAGAGGGGATTAGATGCAAGCAAAGAATTGCTCTATGGCAGCAATGAAATCCACCTGCAACGTGCGAGAGGTAGAAACAATAAAGATTGAGGACGAAGATAGGGAGGTCCTAGATGACATCGGCAAAGAGCCGGCTGATAAAAACGAAAAAGCCTTGAAGAAAGTTCTGATCTAACAATATGATGAAGAACGCTTCTTCCTTTTCAGCTCAGGATTGGTCGAGGAGGAAGAAAGAAAGTTGGAAGCATTCTTGTGAGCGAACATAGAGGTATTTGCATGGACGCCTTACGAGATGTCTGGCATTGATCTTGAGGTCACATGCCATATGCCCCACGTAGATAGGACGGCTAAACTAGTCATACAACGAGCAAGGAGACTGACGTTAGTGCATCTCGAGGCAATTGAAGAGGAAGTGGATAGATTGTTGGAGGCTAGAGCCATTCGGGAGGTAAACTACCCAACTTGGTTTTCAAACACAGTTGTTGTGAAAAAGAAGAATAGGAAGTGAAAGGTTGTGTGAACTTTATCAGTCTAAATAAGGCTTGTCCCAAAGATAGCTTCCCACTCCCCAAGATCGATCAATTAGTGGATGCCATTTTAAAGCACGGAAGGATGAACTTCCTGGACGCTTACAGGGGGTACCATCAGATAGCCATGTACCCCTTTTGATGAGGAGAAGACTGTATTTATCACCCCAAAAGGATTGTATTGCTACAGAGTGATGCCTTTTGGATTGAAAAATGTAGGAGCAAGTTACCAGAGATTGGTGACTAAGATGTTCAGACATCTAATTGGTAAAACAGTAGAAGTATACATCGATGACATAGTTGTGAAGACCAAAGAATCCGAGGATCATCTGGCTGACTTGAAAACAGTTTTCGACATCCTTAGAACATATCGGCTCCGACTCAATGCTTCGAAATGTGCATTTGAAGTTGGGTCTGGTAAGTTCTTGGGATACTTGGTTACCAGAAGCGGCATTGAGGCAAGCCCAGATCAAATCAAGGCCATTCTGGATTTGAAAAGGCCAACGTCGGTAAAACAAGTGTAGATGTTGACTGGAAGGGCCGAAGCTCTGAACAAGTTTATAAGCAGAAGTTCAGACAAGTGTAGACCATTTTTTAGTCTGTTGAAAAAGGCCACAAATTTCTTGTGGACAGAGTAATGTGATGTCGCCTTGGCCGACTTGAAAACATACCTGACCACAGCTCCAGTTCTCTCAAATCCAATACCTGGAGATGAGCTATTCTTGTACTTGGCAGTTTCAGAGCATGCAATAAGTGCACTGATAATGAGAGAAAAAAAGGGAGAACAAAAAGCAGTATACTATGTAAGTAAAACCTTAGCAGGTGCAGAGACCAGGTATTTACCTCTAGAGAAATTAACACTGGCCTTAATGATGTCCTCCAAGAAGTTGAACCATTATTTCCAAGCCCACAAGATTATGGTATTGATTGAGCACCCCTTGAAGTCCCTATTACAACAAGGAAATCTAACAGGCAAGGTAGCTAGATGGGCAGTGGTATTGGGCCAATATGATTTAGAGTTCAAACCTAGAACAGCAATCAAAAGCCAGGTTTTGGCCGACTTCGTGGCTGAGTTCACACCAGGTGGCATCCCACGTCGGGCTCCGGTGGGCCGTGGCTTAGGATGTCCAGGGGAATAAGAAGAGACCCAACTAGGAACGAAAAACCCCACATCAAATCAGAAGAAAGAAAAAAAACTCAAGCCTTGTGATATCTACATCGACGACTCTTTCCGCATGTTTGTTGATGAGAGTTCAAACCGTCAGGGAGCAGGGGTAGGAGTGGTGTTGGTATCACCAGATGGACGAATGTTAGAGCAGTTTATTCATTTGGGGTTTAAAGCCTCAAACAATGAAGCAGAATATAAAGCACTGATCGCAGGATTGAAATTGGCAGCAGCAATGGAAGCTGACGAGGTGGTGGTCTTCTGTGACTCCCAACTTATTGTGAACTAGGCAACATGCAAGTATGCAACCTGAGATGAAAGAATGATAGCCTATGTCAAGTAGGTTGTTAGACTGCTAGCCTTGTTTCAGGACTGCCGACTATAGCAGGTTAGCCGAGATGACAATAGTCATGCCGATGCCTTGGCTAACCTGGCTAGTGCAATGAAATCAGGGAAGGCAAGGACAATAATGGTTGATTATTTGTCAGGCCCAAGTGTGGAACCACTGATCACAGAGTACGGAACAATGTGTGTGGAGATGGGCCCAAGTTGGATGGATACAATAGTAATGTTCCTTAGAGATGGGAAGCTGCCAGATGATCGCAAAGAAGCACATAAGACCAGACTGAAATCAGCCAGGTTTAGCCTAACAGCAGAAGGACATCTCTATAAAAAGTCTTTTACTGGTCCCCTTTTGAGATGTGTGCATCCCTCACAAGATATAGACTTCTTGTATGAAATACATGAAGGAGTATGTAGAAGCCATGCTGGGGACAAATCATTTGCTCATAGGGCCATTACTTAGGGGTACTTGTGGCCCTACATGCAGAAGGATGCTGAAGCCTATGTCAAAAAGTGTGAGAAGTGTCAAAGGTTCGCGCCTTTGATACATCAACCAACAGCAGATTTGAACCCAGCGTCCAGCCCTTGGCCATTTGCACAATGGGGCATGGATCTTGTTGGACAATTACCCCAAGCAACTGGACAAAGGAAGTTCCTGCTAGTAGCAACTGACTATTTCACAAAGTGGGTAGAAGCTAAACCCCTTGCGAAGATTCAGGACACTGATGTGAAGAACTTCATATGGAAGAACATCATCATCAGGTTTGGGATCTCAAGGGCAATAATAGCAGACAATGGTACACAATTTGACAGTAAGCTAATCAAAAGCGTCTATGCAAAGTACAAAATCAAGAACTATTACTCCACTTTAAGTTTCCCTCAGAGTAATGATCAAGAAGAGACTGGAAGCAGCAAAGGGAAAATGAGTGGAAGAGTTACCCAATGTACTTTAGGCATATTGGACTACGCCGAAAAGATGAACTGGGGAATCCCCATTTGCCATGGCTTATGACACAGAAGCAGTTATCCCACTGGAAGTCGGCCTCCCAAGGATCAGAACCCAAGGATTAAAGAATGGAACTAACGAGGCATTCCTGACCCGAGATCTAGACCTACTTGAGAAGAAAAGGGAGAGAGCAACAATTCGACTATGGGCATACCAGCAACAACTTGCTAGGGCTTATAATAAAAAGGTCAACCTAAGAGAGTTCAAAGTTGGGGACCTGGTGCTAAGGAAAGTGGTTGGCAACAAGAAAGATCCTAGGGAAAGAAAGCTGGGCCCAAATTGGATGGGCCTTATAAAATCATCTCGGTCACCGGCAATGGGGCATATCGGCTTGAGGACAGTGATGGCAAAGAGTTGCCCCGACCATGGAACACTTGCAACTTAAAACTTTTCTATCATTAGATTTTTTGTTTTTTTAAATTTATGTCATTAGCCGAAGTAATAATACAAAAATTTAGCTTGATTTTTGAAATTTGTGTAATAGGACTAACCAATCCTTTGGCGATGTTTCCAGTTGAAACATGACGAATAACTTAGACTTATTATATGGCAGAGTTGAATTATACTTGCATATAATAGAGTTGAACTAAGTTGAGTGATGTTTCTGATTAAAACATGACGAATAACTTAGACTTATTATCTGGCAAAGTTGAATTATACTTGCATATAATAGAGTTGAACTAAGTTGGCGATGTTTCTAATTGAAGAATAACTTAGACTCATTATATGGCAGAGTTGAGTTATATTTGCATATAATAGAGTTGAACTAAGTTGAATTGAAATTAGACTTACTATGTCGGCAGAATTAAACTTGAGATAGAACTAAGTGCATTAACAGAGAAACCAAGGTTTAAAACCTTAGCTAGTCTCTGTTTGAATCCGACTTCGGCAAAAAACTATATGTGTTTAATGTGAACATAAGTGAAACTTAGGTTCACATTAGGGGACAAAGAGCTGGAGAATGATGAATGAGCTTAAAACCTTGAAGTGCTTTGGACTTGTTGAAATTTAACACTTGTTGAAATTTCAGAAAAATTTACAAGATGAAATTAGCCGAGGTTATATTGGAAAAGGTACCCGACATACGTACTTGCCGAGATGACCAGGTTGCCAAAACTTGGGAAGGATAGAAGACAGAAGTCTTGATATAAGATAGTAAGTGAGAGTGAAGTGGCAAGTTTAAAGAAACAACACTTGTAAAAATATTTCAAAATATGAGTGTTAAGCTAAGGCCAAGACAAACAATCAGAAGATATATCTGAGGTACCTTACTCCGAGGAGATTATACAGTTAAAGGTATACTTTGAAGACATGCAAAATTATTCTAAGTTTGAAAGTGGTAAACATACATAAGAGAAAAGAAGGCATTTAAACACTTAGAAGAAAGGAGGAAACTTGCATTCAAAAAAAGATTACTTGTCCAAATTACAAAAGCGGCACATCGGCCAAATATGAAGCTAAACATTGTTCAAACAAAACAAAATACAAACAAAGGTAGAAAAAGAATACAGAGAAAAGATGAAATATCCTAAGGACTAGGATTGGCTTGTGATTTCTCAAAGTCGGCTGGTGGTGTTGCATTCTTGTCGACCTCTATTTCGGCCTCTATTTCTTGCAAAGTTTGATCTAGACTCTTTTCGGCGCATTGAACCTCAGCCTCAGAAGTGGTTTGTTTAGGAGAGACGCCCTTGGAAACTAGGTCATCCTCCTCATCTTGAGTTAAGTCGATTTGCTCATTGAGAGTAGGACACTTGGGATCAGTGGCAGCCTTTTCCTCCATTCCTTCAGCTTCACCATCCTCGGCATCATCTTCGTCGGCTTCATCGCTAGAGTCCTTGGGCTTTGGAGGGAAAGGCACTTGAAGTTGACTGATGTCTCGGAGGTTAGAGTCCATTGGAACAAGTAATTTGTTGAGCACCGCCGTCCAACTGAGGTAATAACCTCGGTTGCAAGCCAGGTTGACTTGCAGTCTGTATTGATCTCGGATGGCAGCTTGACCTTCCTCAAAAGTTTTTTCGTCAACAGCCTTGACTTCGACCTCCTTTGAGTCAAGGGCTTCTTGAAGTTGGCCTCTAAATCAACTGCCTTAGCCTTAGCAGCTTCAAGATCGGCTCTGGCAGCCTTGGCTTCGTCATTGGCCATTTTGGCTTTATCATCGGCTAGATTCTGAGCAGCTTTGGCGGCCTTAGCCTGATCTAGTAAGGATCGATTATTGGCCTCGGCGTGGTTGAGTGAGGATAAGAGTTTGGAAGCTTCTTTGGTGTTCCTTGCCAACTCATTTCTTATAATCTCGGTTTTGACAACGTAGGAGTGAACATGCTGGATGGCCTGCAAGGAGTAAAATAGGTCAGTAAAAATTCGTTAAGCATGAAAACTAGAGTTAAAGTTAGATTAAAAATTACAAGTGTAAAGACTTACTAAGACCGAGTGTTGCATCATGAGGGTGAATTTTTTGTATTCGTGCAACTCAGCCATACGGTTCATGTCTTCTGGCAGAAGAATAGCTGTTGACAAGGCTGCGCTAACTTCGAGATTCATTACGTTGTCGCTGGCTGTCAAGGGTCTGTCATCTACCATGACTTCGGGGGCCCAGGTCATATTACGATGGAAGCTTTGGCTGTCCTTAGGCTGCTCAGACCTTGACTTTTTGGATGGTTGGGAGTCGGGTGCGTCGCCATCGACTGGCCTTTTCTCGACAGCCGTTTGACTTTTTTCTACCTCGGTCAATTTGGATATTGGCACAGTGTCCTCAGAATCAATCTGAGTCACTGTGACCTTAGCCTTGGCCTTCTTCACTCTTTTTGGCTTTGGCTTTGGCTTTGGTTGGGATGGGGAGAACGAGGATTGGATCGTCACTACCCCAGGGATGTCGGCAAGGAGGTCCTCGACAATGGCTGGTTTTCGGCCCATCTCTTTAGCGGTAGCGACTATAGTTACTTTAGTGCCAAAGCGGATAGCTGGAAGTGCAGTAGGTGGGTTTGCTGGGTCGTAGGCCAATGAATCAAAAAGTTAGCGTTTGCGGCTACGGGTTTTGCCAGCAGGGGTAGAAATTGGAACTCGGCGACAGCGTTGGCGCTGGGCAGGAGGAATTAGTTGGGAAGCAGATGTTGATGGCTGCTCTGCTAGATTAGAAGTTGAGGCTTGGTCAGGCCGTGGTGATGATGTGGCAAGGGGAGTTATTGCTGAAGGTGGAGACTTACTCTTCTTGGGGACGTCGGGTAGGGCAGATTTGTAGGTTGGAATGTAGTTTAGCAGCAGAGGGGCTTTACGCTGGTCAACTGGCAAGCCCAACAGCCTCTTATAGTCTTTGCTGGGGAGGAAGGTTTTGCAAAAATCTTTTGATGGTTGAGGGAAAGTTGCAAGTACAAAATTCAGACATTACAACATATAAGGGGAATAAAGTGATAAGACTTAAAAGTAGAAAAGTTGACACTTGGTTCTTACAATCACCCTCTTTAAATACTGTTTGGCTCAAAGGATAGAGATGGAAGTCGTCATCATGTGAGAACTCTTAGTTGCCCGGGACAATGAAATAATCATCTCTAGCACCTTTGTTGGAGTCTGGGAGGTCAGCTATGAGTTTGGAGGCTGTGGATCTCGACTTGAGGTAATAGATGTAGCCTTTTTCAGATTTCAAGTCACACATGGTATAACAATATTGGATATTGGCTAGTGTTATCCTAGCATTTTCTCGACTAGCTAAAGTAATTATACCATTAATGACTCTATAGGAGTTAATGGCCAGTTGTATCGGATTGAGCTTGTAATAATAAAGGATTTGTCAGAAAAATGGTGTCTAAAGAGAATCGGAGTCCACACTCTATAAAGGCCACTACTGAGAAGGGCATGGAATCCCCATCATGCATGATGGAGTCCTCCTCCCTAGCCAACCTAAGATGGACGTCGGCTGGGATGGAGAACTCTCTCCTAAAGTACTCAAGTTTCTCTAGGGTATCTACTTTCCACCTGAACATACCCATGATGTCGGCTAAATGGGAAAAATGGGTAATATTTCAAAAGAAAGTGGTTGGTGTGGGTCTGAAGGACCTCGGCTAAACCCTAAACAAGAGCTGGGTCTAGGGTTTTTCAAGATCTAGGGGAATTTGTTTCAATTTCCTAGAGATAGTGATTTCTATAAAAACCCAAGCCTAAATCTATATGGAAACAGAGAATCAATGGTAAGAATCTGGAAATAAACAAGAAAAACAAAAAAAGAGCAATGATTCAGACTCGAGAAAACAAGTAAAAAATTCAACAACATTGTGTAAGTGTGTGCAGACATGCAAAAACCAAAGAACAGTGGCAAAATTTCTAATACATCACGTGAACAGTTCATGTGTGTGTACATAGACCCAGAGACAGATTGAATAACACAGAATCGCAAGCAAGCATGTTTTACACCCAAGTGATTCAATAGCAAAAAATGGACAGATGATAAAGGGGCAAGCGTATTCAAAATCATGGAAGATTGAAATTGAAAATTGAAAAAGAACAAAGAACTCACCAGTTAGGTCTGAGGTTGAGGTTCGCCAGAGTTAGACGGCAGAAATAAGTGGAGCAGAACGGAGAAAGCCTTGCCGGAGGAGATGAACGGAGTACGATTGCAGAAAACTTGAAGAAACAGTAATGGAGGTTGGGGATTGGTTAGAGAGAGAAAAACTGAATGTAGAGGGAAAACGAAGAATGTAAAAGTAAAGAGACGGAGAGATGATGGAATGTTTTGTTAAAATGCGGCAAAGCTTAAATGATATGCCTTGGATGACATGTCTGTTGGGTGAAGTGCGCAGAAGCGACGCGACTTGATAACGTGTGTCAGGTACGAATCAATGAAAAAAAGACGCGTGGATAAAACGGTTGAGAAAACCGTGAGTGACAAGTCATGCACAGATAGAACTGTTGGAGTTCTTGATTTAATAAAGCAAGAACCTCGACTAGAGGAACGGTCTTAGTTAAGGAACTTGGAGAGCTTGGTTCTTAGTTCTTGATCATTGATCAAGTGGACTGCAGAGTCTTGGTCATATACAGCCGACGAGTGATGATCTCGGTCGTAAAGGATAGAGTAAGTCTTAGCCGACGTGCTATGTGAATAAACGATATAAGGTTTATCACCTCAGGTTGCCGAGGTAATAGAACTTAGGAGGCAGTTGTGAGGACATATTTTGTGAATGACAACACGTGGCCAATGTAGCACCGGAGTGTTAGCCGAGGTGCCACGTGTCTTGGTTATGTTGCCAAGGTGATCTCGGCTAAAGCCGAGGTTATCTGCGGAGATATCGAAAACCGAGATGAGCGGATAAGGGACAAGAGTCCTAAAATTGGGAAGGACCTCAATCTGGATAAAGATAAAGCTCTTAGGAGTTTATCTCTACCTGGCTTGGAGTCCAAGATGAGCATTGAGCCAGAATCCCTTAAAGCTACGTTTATGTAGGGATTAGGTTAGTGCTGGCTATAAAAAGGCACCCTCGTGGGTCTATGGTACGCTTTTTGTATTCTGGCTTGTGAGTTAAGTACTTTTTGCTATCTTTGAGAGATAATTGAGTACTGACTTGATTGTCGGAGTGCCCCCGGGTGGAAAAATGCCCAAGTCAATTATAGGTCCATAAACAGATGTCAAACTCCATAAACATATTACAACATTTACTTATACTGTTCATGCTTACAACATTGAAATAAACAGGCAACATGCCATGACAATTTTTTTTTTTTTTTTTTTTTGTTGTTATCAGAACTTATACTGTTCATGCTTATATTGTTCATTACTCTCGTGCAAACTCCATATACATAAGTTATTCATTTTCCTAATTGTCTACTCCCATTCTATCATATTATAGGTTGATAAAGAATGTTACAAGTTCAGAACGAAGCGGTTTGATCATGAGGAGTTGATGCATCGCGTATTCACTGGGGCTGCAGCAACGGGTAAAAATGCTTGGACGCCTGGCTGAGAGAAAAACTCGAACACACGAAGAATGTAGAAGTGAAGAGACGGAGAGAGAATGGAATGTTTTGTTAAAACGCAAAAAGGCGGCAAAGCTTAAATGATATGCCTTGGACGACATGTCTGTTATGCGAAGTGCGCAGAAGCGACGCGACTTGATGGCGTGTGTCAGGTACAAATCAATGAAAAAAGGACGCGTGGATAAAACGGTTGAGAAAACTGTGCATGACAACTCATGCGCAGATAGAACTCTTGGAGTTCTTGATTTAATAAAGCAAGAACCTCGGCTAGAGGAACAGTCTTGGTTAAGGAACTTGGAAAGCTTGGTTCTTAGTTCTTGACCGTTGATCAAGTGGACCGCAGAGTCTTGGTCATATACAACCGATGAGTGATGATCTCGGTCGTAAAGGATAGAGTAAGTCTTAGCCGACCTGCTCTGTGAATAAACGATATAGGGTCTATCACCTCAGGTTGCCGAGGTAATAGAACCTAGGGGGCAGTTGTGAGGACATATTTTGTGAATGACAACATGTGGCCAAGGTGGCACCGGAGTGTCAACCAAGGTGCCACGTGTCTTGGTCATGTTGCCGAGGTGATCTCGACTAAAGCCGAGGTTATCTGCAGAGATACCAGAATCCGAGATGAGTAGATAAGGGACAAGAGTCCTAAATTAGGGAGGACCTCAATCTGGATAAAGATAAAGCTCTTAGGGAGTTTATCTCTATCTGGCTGGGAGTCCAAGATGAGCATTAAGCCAGAGTCCATTAAAGCTAGATTTATATATGGATTAGGTTAGTGCTGGCTATAAAAGTAAGGCACCCTCGTGGGTCTAAGGTACGCTTTTTGTATTCTGGCTTGTGAGTTAAGCACTTTTTGCTATCTTTGAGAGATAATTAAGTACTGACTTGATCGTCGGAGTGCCCCCGAGTGGACGAACCACCGCCGGAGTTTTATCTTTTTGTGACAGGTTGTTTGGCCGTAATTTATTCTGTCTGTGCTCTCCAGCTGAGTTCCTGTTTGACAGTGTGGTCGGAAATCAGTATCCACAGCTCATATTGTGTTTAGTTATAACAAAAAAAAAAAAAAAAATCAGTTATGATTCAAAAAATATAAGATTATATTATTTTATTATTTAGTTATAAGATACATATAATATATACCTTTTAAGAAATATATATCATAATGTTTCCTGAAGTGATTAAAAAAAAAATCAAAATATATGTTAAAAGTTTATTAATTTAGAAAATATATGATGATATAATGAATGTGTTAAGATTTATATTAAATATATATATATATATATATAATAATAATAGATAAAATAAATAAATAATATAAAAAGTGTAGTGTTACCACCCTACTATACTGTCTGTCAATGTGTTCCTTGATTCCCCTCTTTCTCTCTCTTTCTCTCCATCTCTCCTATGTTAGGCTTCTTTTGGGGGAGACCTGGGTGGTTGTGTTTTTTATGAAGGTGTTTTTTTTTCAATATCTTACGATCATTTGAATTATTTATATGGTAGAGTTTGTTAATAATAATCAGCTTGTTTGATTTCAGTTTTCAAAAAATAGTTTTTAAAAAATTTCACTTTTTTATTTTTCGTATTTGTAAAGGGGTTCAAGGTCAGAGAGGTGATTAGAGAGGCAAAACTATGCTAATGATCCACTAATGGAGGAAGTGGCTTGAGAATGAACAGCAACAATTATTTGGGAGTTGAAGAATGTGTAGCTGGGTGAGGGTGAAGCAAGTGGCTCAAGAAGAAGTATATGGCAGTACCAAATTGGGCAGCATCTCCCCCAAATCCCCAAAATTCCTCATCTTAAACCTTGGAAAATGGGTCCTATTTATAGGCTTTTCCTTGGTGCCAAGAGAACACCAAGTGGCCAGATAGAGAGAAGACATGTGTTCCAGAGGATCACATGGAATATTCTGCCTTAAGCCACCAGGTTGAAGGAGCCACGTGTCCCTCTACATGTACTATGTACTATCTGTTTGCCTTCGTAACTACCTTTTTTGAGCCTCAGCAAGTGTAGTTGTAACGTGAGTGTTTGGCATTGCAACTCCCTTTTGAGCCTCAGCAAATGCAGTTACAACGGGAGTACTTGCCTCTGCTCTTGTCTTCTCAACTCTAACCTCGGCAAGTGCACTTACAGCAGTGAACCTTGCCGCTGCACCTGCCTTCTCAGTTCTATTTGACCAGTACATACATTCTCAGGACTCCGTTAGTCTACTATCGACTACATTCGTGTCCACTTCAGCGAAGCCTCCACCCTTAACCATCTAACCACAAACTTCCCAGCTTCCCAGGGCAAAGGCCATAGCTAAGCCTGCTATCAACCATACTGTGCCTTAGTACCAAGCCCAAGAGGGCTTCCTTAGTCTTGCATGTGCGACCAAGGCAGGTCCATGACCTGGGTAATGGAAAGAGAGCCCTTTATGCTCGGGCTACCCTGCTCCTATCTTCGCGGGATCACCACGATAAACTGGTACCTCTAGGCCTGCTATCAGCTCCAACCAGCAAGTCTCGAGGCCTGCTATCAGCGCCAAGTTAAATGAACTGTGGGGCCTGCTATCAGTCCTAGTCTAATAAATCCTTGGGGCCTGCCATCGGCGCCAAGCATTAGCCTTTACTTGCAAAGGGAAGCCTCTCTAAAAGACTGCTATCACCTTGGTAGGATATTCCCTCTGCAACTTAGTTGTTGCAGTAGTAGTTACTGCGGTAGTCATTTCTTGTGGCAAGTTCAGATGGCATGACCGAAGATATTAGAGATAGCGGCGCCGACAGAATGCCTCTACAACTTGGGCATTGCAAGTATTGCCTCAGCAACATAGTTGCCTCGGTCTTCTCTTTCCCTCGGCAACTCCAGATGATCGTGACACCGACATTACTTGGAATGGCAGCAGCACCGAAGATACTTAGAATGACGGCGCTGAGACCAAGTGCCTCAGCAACTCTATCGCTGCACATGTTCCCTCGACAACTTCACCACTGCAGATGTTGCCTCTGCAACTTGACTTGGGCATTTTTCCTCGCTGAGTCCATCTGGAGCCTTGGTGGGTCGGACCTGTCTCGGCCCACTTCCCTTGGGCTTTGGCCCACGCTACTCTCTTATCCCTGGTCGCCTTCTCAGGGCGATCTTAGTGTTTGAGTCTATACTTAGGCCTCGTTTGGGAATTTTCCCTTTTAGCCAAAAAGCCAAAAAAATTCTGACCCTCTACATTATTTTAATGTTTTTAATGATTTTTTAAAATATTTTAAGCAATTTTTTTTTTAAACACACCTAATATAAACACACTTAAAAAGTATAATATTTGTGAAAAAATCTTTAAAAAATACACTAAGTGAATGTTTGGGTAGATTTAAAAAAAATAATAAGTCAAAAAGTCATTATAAAAATCAAAAAATTTATACTATTCACATTTTTTTTTTTACGGAAACAGCAACACTGTTCAGACGCCAAAAAAAAACCGAAATGCCCCTGTTTTTTGTCCACAAATTGAAGTCAAGTGTGGACAAGCAACCTGTACAAAAAAAAATAAAAATAAAAAAAAAAATAAAAACTTTGTACAGACCATCTGTGGAGCCGCCACCACACATTGCATGCACAAGCCGTACTCACTTGCCACGTGACGCACAATCCAGTACCAATAGGGGAGTAGGGGCAAACAGGTCATTTGCATATTTATTGCAATATTATAATTTTTTTTTTTTTTTTTTTTTTTTGTAAAATGTCAAAAGTTATTCTAAACACTTATTTTTTTCCCTAACTTTTTTAGTTAAAAAGTACACTTATATAGATCATCTCAAACAATCGAATACAAAAAAAAAAAAACAAAAATTTAGTACATTTTTATATTTTTGTGTATTTATTAATTTCTAAAAATATTTTTTCACAAATATTTTACTATTTAGATACATCTATGTAAAATTCATCTAAAAAAGTAAAAAAAAAATACTTAAAATTTAAAAAATATTCATTAAAAACAAAAAAACATAAAAAACAAAAAACTCAATTTTCAAAAAACTGAATTTAAAAAACTAAAACCAAACACACTGGTTATTTATATAAAAAATTAAGTTATTTGGATATTTATAACTCTATAATTAGGTTATAATTATTTTTTAAAAAATAAGTTAATTGTTAATTTTTTTTTAAAAAAAATGTGCTCTTATTATAGGGCTATAAATATCCAATCAATTTAATTTTTTATATAAATAATTTACTCAATGAATCATATAATATAAACTATTCAAATTATTAAAAAAAACTCTAGACAAACCTTCACAAGGGATAGCAGCCTTTTCAAATACCTTTTGGGGACCTCCAAATAAGTTATTCATTGGTTTTATTAACTTATTTCTATCACATCACTCTTTTATTTTTTTACATTTTTATGTAATAAATAAAAAAATTCAAAAAATAAGTCATCACCAAAACAACTCTTAATGGCCTCGCCACAGTTAACAAATCTTGTAATATCTAATACCAAAATTTGTTCCTAACATTATCACTAACATTCCATCTATAGAAAAAAAATATATAAATATTTATAAAAGAAATATAATTTTAATTATTAATATTTATAATATTTATCACTTTTTTATAAACATTTTTTAATTCTCACTGATGTGTAATTTAATATAATAAGTTTCACGAGGCATAGTTACAATTGGATCTCTTAAGATTTTGATTTATAGAACACATAATTTTCTTTTCATTAAAAATTTGTTAGTTGTATACATTAAAATATTATATATTTTTATTTTACCTTGTGCATCTTTATATATTCATAAAATCTATATTAGTTTCTAATGAGGTGGCAAACAATCACTACCAATCAACTCTTTTCAAAATGTAGCACTACTTTCATATAGGAAAATGTCTCGTAGCTCAAATTTTGTGGCTCAACAGTAGCTCAAATAGCCAAAACGACATCGTTTTGGCCATTTGAGCCACTTTTGAGCTGCGTAGCATTGTCGTTTCATATAAGAATGAGCCACATCATTAAAAATTAAATTAGAGGTACAAAATTCTCCTGGCAACCCATCAACTCTTTTCAAAATATACGACTACTTTCATATAAGAGTGAGCTACGCCATTAAAAATAGAATTAGATGTACAAAACACCACCTCCCCCCAACATAAACGGGCTGATATTCATTTGTTTTCGATATTCATTGTTTTGATTATAATGAAAACACACAAATAAATAAATAAATAACGGCTTTAAATGAAAACATCATAAATGAATAAAATGAAAACATCATAAATATCATAAATAACTGATAGGGACAATTTAATAATAATAATAATAAAAAATAGGGTTTGAACATTTTAACAAAATAATAAATTCTGAATTTTTTATTTTGTCAATTTAATCTTTAATTTTTTGATTTTTTTTAATTTAAATTTTTTGCCTATATTTGTTAAGTAAAACCAAAGGAAAACGAGTAATCAATATAAATTTATATAAAATGTCTAAAATATTATTTTATATTGAGGTTAATAACTAAATACTTTTTTTTTTTATCGATTTGACTTAACATAAATAAGAAAATGGTTTACATTGAAAATAAATCAAAAGTTTAGGATTTAAATTGATAAAATTAAAATTTTATTTGTTATAAAAGTCAAATCTTAAATTTTTTTATATAATTTTCCCAAAATGGTATTTGCCAAACTAATTAGGTTAACTGCAAACAACTTACTTTTTCAAAAAATATTAAAAAATTGTTATTGACTTTTTTTTTTCTTCTTATTATAAAGAAAATCAACAATGATTTAGACCACTAAAAACTACACCACTAATAGCACTAATACATTGGAAATGACAAAAAATAAAATAAAAAAATAAAAACAAGGCATAGAAAGTAGCCGGGGCCCACTGCCATATCATTAGTGCTCTCTTTAGTGATCCCTTTTTAGTGCTCTCAAGCATTTTTCAAAGAAAATATTTATTATCTGAAAACAATGTTACGCCAAGTAATAGTTGGATTGAGTCGCGTTGTTTTGGCCCTTAAGGTTCATTTCAGGTATCGTTTCTATTATTGAAATTGTTCATTTTTTAAGTCATATTGGGTCGGTCATCATTCAAAAAAAAAAATCATGTAGATCCAAGGGTAAATTACACATATCCCCTCGAGATTTACCTAAATTATAAATACCTCCTAAGGTTTCGAAAATTACATCTTACCCCTAAGGTTTATATTCGCGTAACAGATAGACTCCTACCGTGAACTACACCATTACAAAAGTGTACTGACATCACCAAAATGTATATAGATGTGATGAACCATATTACCCCTGGGACGTCAGGAAAGCATCTGTAATTTAGCTAAATTTCAAGGGGTATATGTAATTTGCCCCCTTTTTTCTTTCTTTTTTTTTTTTTTTTGAACACAACCAAACAACCTGATTTAACCTAAAATCCCCTTGGTTTGTTGTTTAAAAAAAAAATATCAAACTTTTTTTAAAAAGAAAAAAACTAATTTAATAAAAATAAATATGAAGAAATATATTTAATTTGTAAAAAATTATTTCTAACCACTCGAAAGATAAAGTTATATAAAAATGACAATTATTTTTTATTTTTTATTTTTTAACCAAACTAATTTTTTATTTAAAAAAAATTTTAAAAATCAAACCATGCATAACCTAAAGGGTAAATTACAAATACATCCCTTGAGATTTGATTAAAATACAAATCATCTCCTGTAGTTCTGAAAATTACATTCCAGCATATGAGGTTTCTAATTTCATAACAAATCGTCAATTTTATTAATAAATCATCAAATCAATTAACAGTTTTTAATGATGTTAGAAATATATTTAAATTAATAATTTAGGTAATTTTATTATTGTATAGAAGAACAATTATGAATTTTATTTTTTTAGTTAATTCTGTTAAATAAATTTTTTTAACAATGGGGTGTTTGTAATTTTTCAAACCACAAGGGGGTTATCTGTATTTTAAGAAAATTTCAGGGATATATTTGCAATTTAACCTAGCCTAAAAATCAAACCAGTCAAAGGGCATTTTAGTCAATTTACTATCTTGGTTAACGGAGTTAATTGTCAGGGGGCGAGATGTAATTTTCGAAACCTCAAAAGTATCTGTAATTTAGTTAAATCTCAAGAGGTATATGTAATTTTCCCTAGATCCAATATACGTAGATATAAAATTTTATAATATTTTTCTAAAAAAATAAATAAATGACATAAATAATTTTAAAAATAAATCACATATTTTTAGAGACAAATATAATAAAATTATGTAACTATGTGTATATCTAATCGATTTAATTTTTTTATATAAATAATTTATACAAAATAATTTTAAAAATAAACGATTGAAATATATCAAATAAGATCTGTTATAAACCTACATGACCAAACAATACGACCCAATTCAATAACTAAGCTTTCATTGGGGATGTGGGTCGATTTTTTAATTTTTTAATTTTTTGACTATTTTAATCTAAAGCTAAAAAGCCTTGTTTATGATGGACTTTTTGACCTTTATAACTTTGTAAGAAAAAAATAAAATAATTATGATTTAAATATGACATTTTTAACTTATTTTATTTTTTTTATAACTAAAATAACTAAAAAAAAATATATGCTATGTGCCACACATAACCCAAAGAAAAATACTTGGGAGCATTAGAAAGAGCACTAATGATGTGGTAGTAGGCACCACCCACTTTTTATGCTTTTTTTCTTTTTTTAACCATTCTCAATATATTAATACTATTAATAATATATTTTTCACTTTTTATGCTTTTTTTCTTTTTTTAACCATTTTTAATATATTAATACTATTAATAATATATTTTTTAATGGAATAAATCACCGTCGTAGCCCAAATTAGGGACCAACCGGTCGTAAATGAAAACCCATGAGAGATGGGTTCACAATTGGCTTTAAATCCAAGCCTCGCGACACACGATGCATAAAAAATAATTGAATGGATACCTACTTTATTGAGAGAATGTTTTAGCAATAGATTTTTAGAATACTAGAAGAACTAGAAAAATAATAAAATAATAATAACTAGTTGAATTTTTTTTTGTCTTCAATAAATTTTAATTGTTTTTTTATAGATTTTCTAAAAAGTTATTCTCGAACCTATTAATTTTTTTACATTATATTTTAGTCAAAACATAAAAACGTTATTAAAAAAGTCTGTTTCCAAACAAAACTTAAATGAATCAAAAAAATTAAAAGAAAAATTACTCATTTTTTTAAAAAGTGGTAAAGATAAAAAAATAATGTCACACAACACAAGACAATTGAGAAATATTTTGAGAAGATGGTTAAAGTTATGTTTGGTTTTAGCTTTTTAGCTAAAAAAAATAAAAAAGATAAAATTGGCTACATAAGTCAATAACACAAAATGTCACATCTAAACCATAATCATTACACTCTTTCTCTTATAAAAGTCAAAAAAGTCAAAAATAAAACCAAACTAGGCTAAAAAACCCAGGCTAAAAATGCCAAAAAGCTAAATTATTTTAGTTCTTCCCAAACGATGACTAAAAGTTGACTTTTTGATTTTTTTTTTTTTAAGTTTTTAATTTTTTTTAAGAGATGAATTAGTTTAAAACAAGGGGTTTTTTTTTTCAATTATATTAAAATAATGTTTGTATATATGCAAATAACATTAATATAAAAATTAAGAACAAATTGTGGGATGTGTCTTTAAATATTGTGATTATGTTATAATTAATATTATATAAATTATACAAATTGTGGGATTTATTTTTTATTATTTTTTGTTTTTAGTTAATATTTTTTTAAAAAAAATCAAAAAACTCTACATTTTTAGGTTATTAACGGCTGCTATGTGTTATTTTAAAAAATTGTATAACATAAGAATAATGATAAAAAAAAAAAAACAAAATATAATATTTGTTGTTAAGTGGTTAGGACTTACCAACTCATCATCTTAGTTCTAGGCCTTTCCCCTTTTTTTTTTTTTTTTTTTTTTTACATAACTATAGGATATTTTGGAAAAATTTAAAGCTTTTACTTTATATATTAGAATAGAAAATAGATACTTGACTAGACAAATCAAAAAAAATAAAAAATAAAAAATAGAAAAAAAGTTCTCTGAGACTTTACTTTTATTTGTTGATGGGTTACATCAATGTTTCACCTGAGTTAAATCAATGTTTCTCCTGTAAGTTCCACGTGAATCGTGATCCCCACGCAGAAAAACTGAACAGAGTATCCAGATCCTGCTATGGCATTGTTTGTTATAATTTAAAAAAATTAAAAAATTAAAAAATTATTATTTTATTTAAATCATATCAATTTATTTAAATCACATCACTTTTTTATCACATTATTTCAAATTTAATTCATACCTTATCTATATTTTATAAAAAGTAAAAAAATATATTTATTTATATTATTTCAAACCACCTCTAAATTAGGAGAAGATGACAAGGGTACGATACATAACTCTAAATGAAACTCTAGTGAGGTGAAAGAAAAAGAGTAGAGAGAGATAGAAAGAAGAGTGTGGGTTCCATCTTCATGATATTCTCTGCATCATCAGAGTGAGTTTGGGGTTGCTGCTGCGCAACTGTTGCACTTCTCTTGGGCCCATTTCAGGGTCTAATTCGATAATATGAATCGTACACATTTTAGAAGGTATCGAGTAGAATATATCTGTAAAAAATTACGTCAATCGGATATCGTTTTCTCTTTCATTAAATCACAATTGCATTGAATTTTATATTTCAAATTACATTTATCTTTTTTAAAAAAAAATACAAATGTGATTTGATAAAAAGGAAAACGATATCAGATTGAGGTGATTTTTTATAAATATATTCTACACAATATCTTCTAAAATGTGAACGGTTCAGATTATCGAATAAGACCTTGAAATGAGCCCAATAAGAAGCGCAACAGTTGCTGCTACACAGGGTGTGCAGCAGCAACCCCAAACTGCATTAGAGTTCCCAAACTGCATTAGAGTTGCATTAAAATTCTTAAATTAGAGTTCTAAAATATTATTACAAATATACCATTACTCATCATTTTGTTATCAATACTGTTACGAATTCAAACATAAAAATTTCAAAAATTATTCAAAATTTTATATTAATAATTTAAATTTATGTCATATGTAAATTTTATATTTTATCAATCTTATTTTCACTACATATTCCTATTTTTAAATAAATTATGAGCTCAAATTTTGGGACCTACCTTCTTTTCGTTTTTTTCGTTATTGATCATCGACGAGCCTCGTGCTGCGGTGTCCCATGAAATAATTTCTTTTTGAGATAGACTTTTGGGGATTAGGTGGATTTTTTAGTTTTTTTAACCATTTTAATTTAAAGTTAAAAAGTTTTGTTTAAAAATGATTTTTGATTTTTTTAATTTTTTTTGTGGGAGAAAAAATATAATGATTATGCATTAGATATGATATTTTGTCTTATTAAACTAAAAAATTTATTTTATTTTTTGTGACTATTTTAACCAAAAAAGTTCAAAACTAAACTTCCCAAACGAGCTGTCTATTCTATTGGACTAATGATATATGTACAAATTAGTGTACTAACTAATGTATCAATTGATGATGTGACATAATTTAAGATATTTTTTATACTTGTAATTTATATAATGAGTGGGGTCAATAATAATGTCATAACTAGTGTTGATACACTAATTAGTATACTAATTGGTGTATCTAACACCACTCATTTTATTGTGGGTCTTTTTATTTTACTTCAACAATTTAAATTATTTATTTTATTATATATTATTTATATAAAATATTAAATTAATCCAATAATCATAATTCATTAGTTCATCAGATTTGTCAGCAAATAAAATTTAAAATAAACAATTTATTTTTCAAATTATTTTTGTTATCTATTTTTTTAAAAAAGAAATATCAATTAAAATATATAAACACATTTATTAGATCAATTTAATTTTTATAATAAACAATCTACACATATAGCCAAAATTTTAAATGGTCAAATTTTTGAATTGCATGTTTTTAAAAATTATTTTTTAGAATTTTTAATTTATATTTTTTAGTTTTTAGTAGATTTTTTAATATTTTAATTAAAATTTTACCTTTTGAATTCACATAAAGCAATGCTCATCACATTTTTTACTTTTTACTAATTAAAATATAAAAAATATATGCTCTTTATTTTGTCAATTTTTTTATTTATATATTTCAATATTACTCGTTATTTTATCTATTTGTAGACAAATTATTTAAAGAGCATTTCAAGACTTTTCAAATATAATTAATAGTGAAGAATTTTATTAAAATAATTACTCCATATGTCCCAAAATAATGATTCATTTTGGAGAACCTAACTTTTTTTTATAGTACAATTATTATATTTTAAAAATATTAATTTCTCAAAAGGGGTTGGCTTCCATATACTGGAGGGTGCTGTTAGTCTCGTGGGGGCCCACCACAAGTCCTATTTTGATAATTTGAACCGTTTGATGTGTAAAACTCGTCAAGTACTATATACTTATAAAAAGTCACGTTGATTGAATATCAATAACTACGTGATCAAATCAGTATTGTACTAAAAAAGAACGATGAAAAACTAAATTGTTGACAAAAATCTGATTCGATAAAATAACTATCGATATCCGATGAGACAGGTGGTGGACCCCACGGGTCCAACAATACTCTCCAATCCGTTTTGACTGGAGGAAAGCCCAGCTCTTTTCAAAATTATCTTTTGATAGTACATTTTTTGAGAATATCAATTGTCATAATTGTACTTTTTGTGTTATTAATGAATTTAAAATAAGGGCAAAATAGTAAATTTATATTATTTTATTCATTAATATTTGAAAAAAAACAATATTTTAGAATAATAAAAAATAAAGTAAGAGACCAATATTTTAAGATGGAGGGAGTATTGTAATAGTTAGCCATTAAAGTGACTAAAATATGATGATTTTAGTTATAATAACTAATATGTCTCAGGTAAAGAGCCTCTTGGAGATGTTCTTAATCTATGATGATTATTCGGTAGTCTGAGAGTATAGTCACATAGTGCTCCATGGTAGTATAATTTGTGGACAATGTGGGGTATTAATTATTTGTATTAGGTGATTGAGGAATGTAAAAAGACATAATGAATGGTGATTGTAAGAGAATATGACCATGTGATACTCCAATATTATTGTATAATTTTTCCTTAATCTATATATATTTAAAAAGTAAAATATTTAGGAGTATAAAAAATTATAAGAACGTATTAAATTTTTATATTTTTTTATTAAAATAAATTCACAAATTTTATTATTTTTAAAGTATAATTGTAAATGTAAAAAGTACAAAAAAAAAAAAAAAATTAAAACATTAATTAAAAAGTATAAGTTAAAAACTTAAAAATATTGTTTTGAGTGTTTAAGCTTTAAGTAATACTACGTACTAACCAACCAACCAATCAACCAACTAAATTAAGTATTAAATCTCATTAAATGAGATCGGTTACATGAATTTTAATGAGATCGGTTACATGAATTCTTCTTTTCCATGTGGCTCTATCAAAGGTCATTTCGTTAAGTAGATCCATATCTCTATTTACAATACTAGCCAACGTTAATCTAAGCCTACCTAACCCCTTAACACTTCCATTTACCATCACTGCATCGCATCTCTTTACTACTGTCTCTGCTGGTCTCTATTGAATATGACCAAACCATCTCAATCGATTATCTCTCAACTTATCTTCTATCGGTGCTACTCCTATCTATTCCTAAATACACTCATTCCTAATTCTATCTTGTCTAGTTTTGCTACACATCCACCTTAGCATCCTCATCTCAGCCATATTCTTCTTATCTACATGTTGTTTATTGGTTGTCCAACACTCCGTCCCATACAACATCATTGATCTAATAGCCGCTCTATAGACCTTACCTTTTAGTCTAGTGGGTATTCGTTTATCGCACAGTACCCCAAACGCACTGCTCTACTTATTCCATTCCGCCTTAATCCTATGGGTCATATCCGCATCAATCTCCCTCGCCGTTGTGATAATCAACCATAAATAACAAAAATGTTCACTCTTAGGCAGTTCTTGGTTCTCAATCTTTACTTCTCCTCTGCTTTCATTGTTACTGTTACTAAATTTACATTCTATGTACTTTGTCTTAATTTGTTCTGCTTATCCGGAATGCTTTAGATTTAAGTGTTTTTCTCTAAATCTCCAACTTTGTGTTAACTCATTCTCGAGTGTCATCCACTAGCACGATATCGTCTACAAAATGTATACACCATGACACGTCATCCTGAATATTTCTTATCAACTCATCCATAACTAAAGTAAAAAGATAAGGACTTAAGGTAGATCCTTGGTGTAACCCTACAGTGATAAGAAATTCATTTGTCTCTTCAGTAGGCGATCTAACAGTGGTCACCACCCCTTCATATATGTCCCTAATCACATCAATGTAACATTTTGTTACCCATTTATTCTCTAACACCCACCATATTATATCTGAGGCACTCTATCATATGCTTTCTCAAAGTTGATAAACACTATATGAATGTCTCTTTTCTTTTTTTTATACTTTTTTATTACTCTCCTCAAAAGATAGATCGCTTCCATCGTTGACCTGTCAGGCATAAACCTAAATTGATTTTTTGACACCTCTATTATATCTCGCAATCGACGTTCCATTATCCTCTTCTACACTTTCATTATACGACACATTAGTTTGATTTATCTATAGTTGTTGCAATTTTGGACATCTCCTATATTTTTATAGGTTGACACTAAAATACTCTTCTTCTACTCATTTGGTTTGTTCCTAGTCAACAAAATTTTACTAAACAACCCAGTCAACCAAACAACTCCCTTTTTACCCAAACACTTCCAAGCATCAATAGGGATATCGTAGGGTCTTAAAGTTTTGTTTGATTTCATCTTCTAAGGTGCAATCTTCACTTCAAAGTTCCTAGTCCTGCAATAAAACCGATAGTCTTAGTTTATCATATTATTGGCTATTTCTTCTTCTATTGACGTACCTTCATGTTCCTCATTTAATAACTTTTCAAAATAGTTCTTCCATCACTCCTTAATCTCTTCATCCTTCACCAATACCTTAGAATCTTCACTCTTGATGCACTTAACTTGATTAAAATCTCTTATTTTCCTCTCTCCTATCTTAGCAAGTTTGTATACCATCTTCTCTCCCTTCTTACTATCTAGTCTAGTGTATAGGTCATCATAAGCTTTCAACTTAGCCTCTCTCATTACTTTTTTAACCTCCTTATTAGCCAATCAATAGCTCTTAAGGTTTTCCTCAATTCTATCATTCTGCTACTTTTTAAAGCACTTTTTTTTTTTTTGGTCTTAACTACCGCTTGAACCTCTTCTTTCCACCACCAAGTTTCCTTAGAGTTGAGTCCCGTTCCTTTCGACTCTCCAAACACTTCCCTTGAGATTCTCCTCATACAATTGGCGATTGAGTTCCACGTAGTGTTAACATCATCTTTCAAAACCCAAGTACCTTTCTTATCCGTTTTATTCTTAAAATATTTTTAGTTTATTTCCTTTTAGATCCTACCATCTTGTCCTACGATGCCTACCATCCTTCCTAGCTTGGTATTTCCCTTTAAACATAAATCTAATACCAAAATTCTATATTGAGAGGTCAGGCTCCCTCTAGGAATCACCTTACAATCATTGCATTTTAGGCTCTTAAAGGTTATTAAATGCTCCTCCCTCTTATACATAGTATTGGCCGCCACCAGATCAGAAGTCAACGCAAAATTTAAGATACTCTCTCCAGCCTCATTTCTATCACCAAAACCGTATCCACCATACACTCTTTCATAACCTAGTTTATCCATGCCTATATGGCCATTGAAATCTCCACCTATAACTAGATTCTCTCATATAGGTATTTGCTGTAAGATCTCATCCATTTGCTTCAAAAAATCCCTTTTAGCCTGACCATTTAATCCTACTTGAGGGGTGTATGCATTAATAACGTTCACTATATTCCCTCCAATAACTAGTTTAACTAACATAATCCTATCCCCTTTCCTAATGACCGCCACTACATTTTCCACAAGACTCTTGGTAACTATGATTTCTACCCTATTCCTATGTCTATTCTTACCACTATAATATAGTTTAAAATCAGTATCCTCAATTTTTCTAACTTTCTCACTTGGCCACTTAGTTTCTTGTACACATGCTATACTAACTCTCCTCCTAATCATAACATCTACCAATTCCATCGTCTTATCAGTTAAGATTTCTATATTCCAAGTGGCTACTCTAAACCTATAGTCTTGGACAAGTTTCTTTACCAGCGCTCGTCCAGAAAAACGCAGAAACTTTTGCCAATTTTTCATCGCACCCAGGCGTTGATGCGGCACCTCTTGCTCACTTTTTGAAACATTTGGAAGCATGCGCAACGCGTCGCTTGAGGGGAACGACATAGCACTTAAACGATTCAAAATAGGATTCATTGTTATAAGGGATCCGAGCGGCCTTTTTACGTGTTGGCTGTTTTACGTACTCAGACTAAATTATTCAAAAATTATCCATAATTAACATATTTTGGTTTAGTTTTGGAATCGTGATTTCGATCCAAAAATTTTGAAACTCTTTTTATAACTCATAATCAAAACTTAAAAATTATTTTCAAAACTCATAACAAAAACACAATTCAAAATCAATTCAAAAACTCTTTTCAAAATTCTATTTAAAAAAAATCAAATTTTTTTATTTTGTTCTTTAAAATTATTTTTTATTTTTTTAAAAAAATATTTTGTTATTTTTTTAAGTATTGGTCAAATAATTTGTCATGATTTAGATATATATGGGCAATTAAAAAATTTTTAAAATAAAAAAATATTTAAAATAAAAATTATATTTTTAAAGTAAAAAAATACAACTCATTTTATATTTATAAATGTTTAAAATATTTTTAAAAAATACAAGACATGCATGTAATAAATACAATGCACATTAAAAAAAATTATAATAAAAAATATTTAGCCAAAAAATAAAATTAAGAGTTTTTTTAAATATATAAAAAAATAAATACAAATTTTTTTAAATTAAAACTCAAAACTTAAAATGTAAATAGAAACTCTTTTCAAAATTCAAACTGTTTTTAAAATTTATAATTTAAGGGTGGTTTGGCATATCTTAAATAATTCATATTTTTATTTTTTTTCATCATATCACCTCTCTACTTTTTTACACATTTTTTTATAAAAAAATTAAAAATATACTTATTTAGATCATCCCAAACAAATTAAAATTTTTTTTTCAACCTTCGCCTCAAAACTCATAATCTAAAATATAATTTCACACTTAGCTTATGATTTTAAAATTAAACTAAACAGATATTTTGAACGCACAACCATGCACCCGAAATAGTTCTTCAAAAAGAAACGAGTTTTGTTTGCCTCCGTTTGGGAAGTGGGTTGGCTTTTTGGCTTTTTGGCTATTTTAACCTGGTTTGGGAAGGGCTTTTTGACTTTTTGACTTTTTGACTTTTTTGACTTTTTTTGTGAGAGAGGATTGTAATGATTATGAGTTGAATTTGATGTTTTGTTTTTTGTGGCTAAAATAGCCTATTTTGTTTTTTGTGGCTATTTTAGCCAAAAAAGCCTGGCCTTTTTCTTGCCAAACGGAGGCTTTGTCCGAATCGCTTGTTGTGATATTTTCTCGTGCATAGTAAGGTTTGAATAATTCTATATGTATTAATTAATTTATCTATTAATGATGTGATATAATTTTAAAATAATTTAAAATTTATAATATAATTAATGAATGCGATTAATAATAATTTTATAATTAGTGTTAATATTAGTATATTAATTGGTATAGGTAGAATTACTTTCGATATAAAAATTTGAAAAGCCTCCTGATTACCAAATAGGCATAAAAAGAGGTCCTTCAGTAGTCCCTCATTTGTCAGGTTGAAGTTAGGAGATCAGAGAGAGAGAGAGAGAGAGAGAGAGAGCTTGAAGGCGTCGAAAATGGAAGCGAGGAGTAGTAGTGGTTCAGTCGCAATATGGATCTGGATGGGGTTGATTGTTGGAGTATTAGGGTTATGGAAAGTGTTGAATTGGTTATGGTTGAAGCCGAAGAAACTTGAGAGGTTGCTGAGAAAGCAAGGTCTCCATGGAAATCCATATAGGCTCTTCTATGGAGATATCAAAGATATGATGAGCATTACCAGGCAAGCTTGCTCCAAACCTCTCCATCTTCACGATAACAATGTCCTCCCACGAGTCCTCCCCTTTCACCATCACATCGCCAACAAGTATGGTGAGTCACTTTTTTTTTGTCTTTTCAACAATGATAGAGAACACTAATTTTGAAGTTTTAAAAAGATCACTAATGACATAACACTCAATAAAAAAAAGAAAAAAAATATAACATCAAAGTCAAAACATCAAATCATTCATGGTGAAATTCACCGTCACATCATTAGTAGTAGCATTAATTAGTGTTCTTACTCGTTTTCCTTTTCTTTCTCCTGTTTCACTCTGTTTGGATAACTTGATTTTGATGAGAAATGGGGAGGAGAAAACAAAAAAAAAAGTCTTACGGTGCTTTTGTTTTTTGTTTTTTGTTTTTTTTTTTTTTTGAAATTGTTTGATATTTCTGTTTACACAACTTATTGGGTACAAATACTTCAAGACAAATTATAAAAAAAATTATCAGAATTTGAGTCAGGTTACAAAGTAAATTATAAATTTTGAATTTTTTCATTTGAAGTCTTGTACTTTGGATTTGGATTTGTTTTCAATTTACATGATTTGCCTATTTTTTTAAAGTAAAATCGGTTAAAAAAAATATTTTAGTTATCAAACTCATAAAAAAATATTAATTTAGACATTTTATATATATTTACATTGAATTTAATTATTAATTTTTTTGTCAGATTTATCTAATAAAAATAGATGTATGATTTATATTTAAAATAAATAAAAATATTATAGAATTTAATTTAACAAAATTAAAAATTAATTATTTAAAAACCTTATTTACAAATATTAAGTTGGTTCAGATCCTATTTAAAATGGGAATGACTTATGTCCAATCTTTAATCGGATTGAACCTTGTTGTTGGGCCCGTGGAGGCCCACTACGGGTTCCGTTTTGATAATCTGAATCGCTCAATGTATAGAACTCGTCGTGTACTAAGTGTCTGTAAAAAATTACGTTGATCGGATATCGATAGCTATGTGACCAAAATAGATTTTTGTCAATCGTTAATTTATTCACCGTCTATTTTTTTTATACAAAACTGATTTGATCACATAGTTATCGATATTCGATTAATGTGATTTTTTATAATCAAATAATACTCGACGAGTTTTATACATTAAACGATACAAATTATTAAAACAGAATTCGTGATAAGCTCTTACCGATCTAATAATATAATCCAATTCGATTAAAGACTGGACGGAATCCATGGCGGTTTAAAATTTCTAAAAATCTACCTCGTGTATCTATTTTCCTTCTCTGCACACTTTTTTGGCCACGCAATCATTTCTTATTATTTATTTATTTTTTCTGATTTTGTTTACCCACCTGGACACACTTCCTAACTTACGAATATAATCAAGATCTCGGACTCAAAATTTAAGGGATTGTTTGGGATGAAGGTCATGTTTGTGAAGATTAAATAAGTGTATTTTTTGATTTTTTTGTATTATGTGTAAAAAAAGTAGAAAGAAGATGTTGATTGATGTGATTCAAAAAAAATAAAAAGATGAAATAAGTGCAATTTTTTTTGTTAGCCAAACTTGGAATGTATTTTTTATCTTTTTATGAAAAGATATACAGAAAAATAGAGAAGTGATGTGATAAAAAAAAGATAAAAAAATAAATTATTTTTAACTTCTCAAACTTGGCCTAAATATTATAAGTACATCGTCACTATTTTTTTACATATTAGAATTTTTTTATATAAATTATAAATAAACTCCTACGAATTATTTTTTGTGATTTAAAAAATTATTAATATTTTTTCATATTTTTTTATTTAATAAAATTAATTTAAAAAATAAAAGTTTAACGATTTTTTATACGACAATAAAATTAGTTGAATTATTAATTAATATATATTTTTGATATCATTAAAAATTATTAATTAATTTAATAATTTATTGATAAAATGAACTATTTATTATGAAATTAAAAAACTTTAAGGGGTGATAATTTATAATTTTTGTTCCTTTTAGATTATGACAAGGATATGGGTTTATTCTGGGATACAAAATTCCTTCGTTAATGAGCGATGAAGATTCTACCCAGAGATGAATGTTGGTAAATTATTTAATTTCAAATTTGGGTTTTTTTTTCCCTCCTGTCTTCATCAGTGAGATTGCGCCAAAAAATTAGACAATTTAACAGAGGACAGAAACTATCCTCTTGTCAAAGCTTAGACATGGTGGTGTTTGACAAGTTGGTTTGTGGTTAAAATAGTCACAAAAAGACAAAATAGATTATTTTAACCACAATAAATAAAATATTACATTAAATCCATAATCATTATACTCTTTTCTCACAAAAAAAATCAAAAAAATTAAAAAATCCTTCCTAAACTAAATATTTTAGCCTAAGCTAAAATAACTAAAAAAGTTAAAAAACTAAAAAACCAACTCACTTTCCAAACGAAGACTATGTTTGTTATGGTTGTTTGTTACTATCCTCTTGTCAAAGCTAGTTTAGGCCAAGTTTGGGAAGACTAAAAAAGTGCATTTTTTGTTTTTTTGAACTAAAAAATTGAGGTTGAAAATATGGATGTTTGGGTTAACTTTTTGACTTTTTATTGAAAAATGTGTAATAAAAAATTGTAAAAATTGATTTGTAGGGAAAAATTTGAATTGGGAGTTGTGCAGCCGTAATTGTTGACTTTTGGTGAATAGCGTTAACTTTTTAACTTTTTGAGTAATTTTTTGATTTTTTTGGAAGTACCCAAACTTGACCTTATTGTCTCTTTTTTTTTTTTTTTTAAGTGCAAAAAGTAGAGATTTCAGACTTTCCTTTATTTTGTTGTTAAAAAAAAAAAGGACTTTCCATTATTTTTGTTCATAAAAAAAAAGAAAAAAAAAAAAAAGAGGAAGGATTTTTTTTTTTTTGAAGTAGATTCCAAACAACCCCTGCTAATCTAGACTATGATGATGGTCCATAATGTGCAGGTAAGAAGTGTGTGATATGGACAGGGACGTGTCCCACAGTGATGATAATGGAGCCTCAACTAATCGAAGAAATTTTGCTGAAGAACAATAATTTCAAAAAGCAAACACCAAGTCCTACCCTTAGCTTGCTACTTTCTGGTCTTGCTGGCTATGAGGGTGAGAAATGGGCTAAGCATAGAAGGATTATGAACCCTGCTTTCTACCTTGAGAAATTGAAGGTACTTTTTCTCTTTTTTTCATTTGTCGTTTTGCATCCAGCTAGAAACGGTTTTTTATTTATTTATTAATTTATAACAGTTTTGCCTATTCTCACGTGTTGTATCTTATATTTTTTAAAAATTATCGTGTTAGAACATCATATGGTATTCATGGCGCGATGTTTGCCAAATTGCCAAATATAGGGCTAGTTTGGGAAGGGTGGGTTTGGGTATTTTTGGTTAAAATAGTTACAAAAAAATAAAATAAATTTTTTAGTCTAATAAGACAAAACATCATATTTAATTCATAATCATTACATTATTTTTTTCATAAAAAAACTAAAAATCCTTCTCAAATGAAATTTTTTAATTCCAAACTAAAATAGTCAAAAAAGAATCAAAAAATTAAAAATTCAACCCACTCTCTAAACGAACCCTTTAGTGTTCAAACACGTCCTAAGCACTCCGTGTAAACAAAAGGGGGACACCTGTAGAGCGCTAATTTGAGTTCGTCAATTTTAGGGATGATATGAGGTTGTTGGTCTTATTCATTGTGTTTGGCTTTAATTTTTTTGATTTAGTTTTTTAAAAATTAAATTTTTTATTTTTTATTTTAAGTGAATATTTTTTAAATTTTAAATAGTTTGTTTACTTTTTTAGATACAGCTTACTTAGATGAATCTAAATTATAAAATATTTGTGAGAAATATTTTAAAAAATTAATAAATATACAAAAATATGAAAAATGTATTGAATTTTTATATTTTTGGTATTTAATGAATTTTTTTAAAAAAAATTCCATAAATATACTTTTTAAGTGTATTTATGTTAAAGTGTGTCTACAAATTTAAAAAAAAAAGTTTAAAATATTAAAAAAATTCAGTGAAAACAAAAAACTATAGAAAACGAAAAGGTAAAATTTTTTGAAAAGTGAATTCTGAAAACTGAATTCAAACATACATATTAGTTTTTTGTGACCAAGATTATCAGTGAATTCTATCAAATTTAACAATTAAGTCTTATTTTTCGTAACTTATTCCCAAGAAGTTCAATTTTTCCTAATGGTATGCTTTATTATGATTACTAACTGTTTAAACAATTTTAATTTACTTCAATACTATGTTTTTAAATTGTCAAAATTAAACAAATTACATCAAGCAAAATTATGAACAATTTGATCAAAAGAACTATGCCATAAATCATTTTCTATTATCTCACATGATCAAAAATAAATTGGTAAACAAATTCAAAGTGTCTAATTTTATTAATATTCCATTAAAAAATTGTGGAAAATAATTTTGTTGAAAATTCATATTTTTTTCATATTGTGAGATAAAATAATGAATTTTATAAGCTTTTGTTTTATAAAATTTGATTATTCTTAAAATTTAAAAATATTTTTAAATAAATTATTATTTTTATAAAATTGTTATTCATATATATTTTACCGTGTAGGGTAAACTTGGAATAAAATATATCATAAGAGAATTGAATTTTTTGGGAACAAGTTATCAAATATATAGGACTTAAAGGCCCCGTTTGTTTGGCGTTATATGAAGGGGATTGAGACTACTAATACCTTGGTATTACTAATACCTTGTTTGTTTTGAGAGATGGCTTTGGGACTACTAATACCTTGGTATTACTAATACCCTTGGAAGGGGGATTCATAGTGAGGAGGTAGAGATGGTATTAGAAAAATAGTGAGGGGATTAGAATTTTTTTATTTTTTTTATTTTTTATATATTGGGAATTTTTTTAAAAATATTAATATTTAATTTTTATATTTTTTTATTTGTTTTATTATTTTATATAAAAATAATTTAACAATTTTTCACTATTAATTCCCTCACTATCAATTCTCTCCATTCTATCTCTGAAAATAAACGGGGCCAAAGTGTATCACTTGTATAATTTTTACTATTATGCGTTACTCTCTTTTTCCAACAAAAATAGTATTTTCTTTTGTAAAGTTAGGTTCGTTGCACTACAAGAAATGTCATTTTTGGCTATTAAAATATTGGTCGGCAAAAGGCATAAATTTGGTCGCTGAAACGATTTACCAACCAAATATTTCTGTCGCCAAGTTCGTCGCCCATACCTTGTCGGTGATAGTATTGGCGACTAAACTTCATTTGGTCGCCAAAAAATAAAACTTTTCCCTACTAAATTTCTTTTAGTAGCCAAATGGTATCTTTTCGCCACTAAAACCGTTGGTCACCGAAAGTAAACATTTAGCTACTAATCCTTCGTTAGTCGGCAAACGTGACCTTTCTGCGACTAAATTTTTAGTCACTAAAAGTTCTACCTTAGGCGTGGTGACTTTTGCTGACTAAAACTTTTCGTAGCCAAAAACCTATTAAGATTCATTTCTTTACTTAGTCGCCAAATGATACCCTTTTTTCCGTGACTAAAAAATTTAGTGGCCAATAGTTTATTTCTCTCATTCTCAAATTTTTTAGCTTCTAATTTTTTTGGTGGCAAAAACGTTTTGGGTTATGTTTTTGCTACTAAATTATTAGTAGCCAAAACTTTTGATTACCTATTTGGCTACCAAACATTTGGTGGCCAAATAATTTTATGTTTTTTTTAAAAAAAAAAAAAAAAAATTGTAAACAACCTGTATTCATTTATATTACAACTTTCATTTGTTTGTAAACAACTTTCATTTGTTTGTCTAACGTACAATGTGAGAGATCAAACAAGTTCCTTGAACATTCAAATCTACAAGTTTCATTCAATCTCAGGTAGATATAGCTATGCAAATTGGGAGCTCAAATCTCAAGAAAAAAAAATTACACATTAAGCACAATTTCTAAGTTATAACTCAAAAATTAAAGTAAAATCCAATATAATGGCCAAAGGGACCATTTAGAAAATACATGTACATTAAAGTGACAAAAATTGGACCATCCACTTAAATAGCAACGTGTCTAAGTAATAAAAGACATGCTACACAGCCATTACTACACACATTTGTTAACAGTTAACTACAAAACCAAAAGAAAGAATTGTGCTCATTTTGAGAATTGTGCTTTGTTCCCAGCAGAAGGAAAGGTGGAATTGGCATGAAAGATAGATTCCATTGGGCATTTTGTTAAAGACCATATAATGTCAAAAGGGTTAGAATTTCAATACACAATTCATATATTTCTATACACATTCTACATATTCGAATCTACTTTTTACACATATACCCCATTAGATGGGGTGGTTAGCATTTCCTTTTTTGGGAATTACTTTTCCTAAAAGAAGATACCCTCAAAAGCTCGACCAAATGCCATTGCTTCTGCCTTCTGCACTGGATCTCCAAAAATTGCATCGTTTACAGGAGCAGTACCTGTTGACTCCTTATATATCTTATCAAAAACACAAAACAAAAGTGAAGAGCAATCAAGGTCAGTTCCCTCACACACACATATATTTTCCTATTGAGATTCATAAAAATTAAAAAAAGAAAAAAAAGAAAAGAAAGGAAAAGAAACAGGAAGGAGTGAGAGAGAGAATTGGCACATATTAAAAAAAAATAGTAATAATGTTGAACAATCTTATCCATGCAAAAGAATTAAACAAATTTATATTACCACGTTATATATATAATAGTTTTTATATAAAGATGTGGTTACAATATCTAAAAGCCACCAACCATAAATTATTTAAAACCCATTACATTCTTTCTTGACATTAGAAAAATGGACACAACAACCCTAAATAGGGTAATATAATAAATAAATAAATGAAAATCTATCAAAAAGTTCCTAGAACACATGTATTTTACACAAATCTGTCAGACAGTTCATAAAGCACAGGTGCATCTTACATAAAGATGCATTTCAGTTCCTTGAGCCCTTGACCTAAGATGAGTTTTTTAACTGATTATATATGCCCCTTCATGTTTCTCTCCTCTCATTCCTTCTGTCCACTGAGAACAGGCACAAACTGTTAATAAAGGATAGACGGATAGAAAGACAAGGATTCCGAAAACAGCCCACTTAAAGCCCATCATTAGCCAATAAAGGAGCTCTTGCATAGAAAGTCATGTTTGTTAGAAATTTTAATTTTTAGGAGTTTATACTTTGGTTAGAATTTCCCTAAATTTTAAGTAAAGCTAGGAGTCCTTTCCAGGGCTACTGTTTAGCCTGTTATTAGTTTATAAAATTTATATTGCAAGAAATGCTATTGGTTAAATGTATAAGAGAGAGTTTGATAAAAGTAGGATATGTCTATACTTTTGACAATCATGTTAAACCAATCAATCAATTTCAATCTCCCCTTCAACTATATGCAAGACTTTGTAATGAATGAGATAAAAATCAATAAAAAGGGACTACTTACTGAGTATAGAAGTAAAATATTCAAGTTGTACAGAAACTTGGGCAGTCCACAAGATAACCCCATAAGGCAAACAAGATGTAATGGTAGCTTAAGGTGCTTCCAAATCATGAGATGTAGCGATAGACCTAATACCTTCGCTCTGTTGAAGCAAGGACTAGCCCATGCACCTAGTCAATAAGAAGAACATACCAAGAAGATAACACAGAAATTACACAACAATCCTTGGTCTTCTCCTCCACCACCTCCAGCAATCCTTAGCCATTGAAGTGTTTGCTATCTTCCCAAAGGTCCACAACCGACCACCACATATACCTAATACCTACACTAATGTATTAAGCAAAATATATATAGTTAATAGTCAACCTATTCCTAATTGTGCTTGTTCAACATATTGAAGAGTTTAGAAAGCAACAGGAACAAAAATACAACCTGTTCTGGATAAATTAAGACATGCACACTACAGGCTTTTAATATAAGTTAGTATTATACAAACACTGAAATTATACTTTCAGGCCCACAAACAAGGTCTATAATATAACTCACCACTCCCATTTCCCAACCACCTTTACAAAGTACCTCATTTGAAGTTAAAACAATAACACATGTTCACAACTCATTGTAAACTCATATCTCAACACAGTCTTTATGTTCCCCAAATCAATTTGCCGGTAATAAACTTTAGGTAGAAGCAACAAGGCTATAAGCAAATAAATAAATAAATAAGTTAATTAAGTTGGAGTTCAATTAGATTTTAATCAGGAGCATGTAATTGGTTGTTAATGATCATCAAAAAATTGAGATTTTCGAGGCCATGATTTCAGCAATCCGAACATGTTCCCGTGGAAGATGAATTGGTGAATTACAAATTTGAGACCTAAAAGGGACAAAACAAAAACTTTTCACATCTCTCAATTTTCCACATACCAAAAACTAAAATTAGTAAGTAAATTTTGACAAACATTGGAGAGAGTAAACAAACCTGAGCTAGAGAAACTGCGTCCTTGGTACCTCGGATCACTTCCTGTATTTGCAAAACACTGAACACCATCACACATTTCTCAGGAAACAAACACAACCAAATGAGGGGGAAAAAAAGAGTAGATGAAAATAAAAATGGATGAAAACTTAATGGATGAAAATGAAAACTTACCATCATATACATATACACATCAGTTATGATAATTTCAGAGTAAAACCAAATGTTAATGACTGAGGAACAACCAACAAGGATCAGAACACATTAATAATTAAGAGGAAGCCACAAGGGCATATGCGCTTCTGTGTTTTGTTGAACTTACCTATGATTAATAAACCTTGCAACATTTCCATAATGTGTTGCATCTAAACAAAGAGCCTCTTCATCCTTTAAGACTCCTTATGAACCCCAATCAGCATCAAGCAGCACAGGATATGCATGCTCTTCACTGCTGGGGCATTTCGAGACTCGCTCAAACAGCTCTGCATTGGTTAATATTTCCCCAACATATTCACATACAAATGCACCTTTTGGGAGGTCCTCTAGGGTACGAAGACCCCATCCTTTTCCTCCAGGAGTCATAAACACCTGAAACATGGGGATAGGGGGAGCAAAACAGAACGAACTAGTCATAGAATTGCATGTAAACTAACATAAAGATCTAATTAAAGCAAGTTTATTTACAGAATATGTAGACATTGCTGAGCCTCACTTTTTAAGAGACCCTTTTCTAAAGAACATAAAAAAATTGAAATCTTGGATTTTTTGCTTCAAGAGCTTGCCTTGGGAGAGTCACATAGTGTGCATTTATAGCCTGTTTGATTATTTTAGAAATTTGATTTATGCTTTATCGACTAATTTCATATCACGGTTCAAGTGTTAAAAATTGGCAAGGTTTACTACTCTTTTTCAAAATTCAAAGTTCCCAAAAAACTCTAATTTAAAATAATAATAATAATAATAATAATTAATAAATACATAAACCTGAGATTTTTGGTTCAAATTCTCACCTGCAAATTGCAACTTATACCACGCTGTACCAGTTTCAAAGTATGGGAAAGATAAGAACACTGCTACTGAGCGATGAAGACAATTTCAAAGCCCATCTACAAAGAGCCATAAATACAAACAGTGACCACTGGTAACACCGAATGGTATATACATATAGATATATATATACTTATATATATAGAGAGAGAGAGAAAGAGAGAGAGAGAGAGAGAGAGAGAGAGAGAGAGCATACGCGAGACGGAGCATCAATGGAGCAGAGTTATTCTCAGCGATGAAGCCTCTGGATCTCGCGGCGGTAGCGGTGGATCTGTGAAGATCGGAGGAGGAAGAGGAGGCGGCGGCGTGAAAAGAGGGCATCGACGGAGGTGGTAGCGGAGGCAGTGGTGGTCGCAGCAGTCACGATGGCGATGGCGGAGGAGGAGGAGAAGGAGGTGCTCCGGTTGCCGGCGAACGCAAGGAGGAGCGGCGGCGGGACGGCGACGCTCCTCAACCCTTCATCTTCTGAAACGAAGAGATGACCTTAATATTTCATTGGAGAGGTATTGATCTCACCCGTTGGTTGTTCAACTGATCTTAGCCATCCAATTAATTTGTAAAACCCTCCAAAATTTCAAAAATCCCTCCAAATATTTAGCCATCCAATTTATTTGTTCAACTGATCTTAGCCATCCAATTTGTTTTCCATCGGTGACTAAAGCTTTTGGTAGCCAAATCTCTACCTACGGCGACTGAAATTGTTTTTTGTCGCTAAAAATAAACTATTGGCAACTAAAATTTAGTCGCCAAAGATAAAAAATAATTTTTTATTTTACAATCGGTGACTAAATCTTTTGGTAGCCAAATCTCTACATACGACGACTAAAATTGATTTTCGTCGCTGAAAATAAACTATTGGCGACTAAACTTTCCAATCGTCGTTGAAAATAAACTATTAGCGACCAAAATTTTGGTCGCCAAAGATAAAAAATAAATTTTTAAAATTCATTCGGCTACTAAACAATTTAGTAGCTAAAAGTAGCTCTACGGCTACTAAAATTTATTTTAGTCGCCAATTGTGATATGTTTAGCTACTAAAAATTTTTTTAGTCGCCAATTGTAATATTTTTAGCTACTAAATTTTTTTTAATCGCTAATAATCAACATTTCCCTACTAAAAAAAATTAGTAGCTAAAAAGTTGACTTTTGCCGACTAATGTTATTTTTGGTAGCCAATTCCGTAACTTTTGGCGACCAAATTTTTTTTGATAGCCAAAAATGGTCGCCAAAAATGTATTTTCTTGTAGTGTTGGCTATTTTTTTTTAATGCTTAATATAATTTTAAAATCAACTTTTTATTTTTAATTTTAATTACTCGTTAATGCCTACTCTAACCTAGATCTTAGGGGAAAGGAAACAGAACCATCCCCCCATGCCCCCCAAGGGACGTGAACTAGCAACCTACATTATGGTGGTTAGACAGCATAAAACTATCGCACAAGGGTATGCTTAGTTTGTAAGTTATTTAATATAATGATATTTAATTTTAATTTTTATCATATTTTTGGCATTAAAAATATGAATTGTAGGTTGGATCTTAACGAACAAATTTAGGTTTCGTTTGGGATGTGAGTTGGCTTTTAGTTTTTTGACTTTTTGACTATTTTTAGCCTGGAGCTAAAAATTCTAGTTTGGGATAGTTTTTTTTTGGCTTTTTTGACTTTTGTAAAAGAAAAAATGAAATGATTATAGTTTCAATGTGACATTTTATTTTATTGGGTTAAAAAATTTATTTTATGTTTTTATGATTATTTTAGCAAAAAAGTCCAAAGACCTTTTATTTCAAACAAAGGCTTATTTAAATAATCTATATAATATTTCAAATTAAAAATAAATATATATATTTTTTTATAAACGTGCCCAGTTTCCTTATTTAATTTTTTTTTTTTACTATATTGATGTACTAGTACCAATATCAGCATCCGCACACATGCGTCATAGCAAATTTCTGATGCATTTTAACTATGTGTCGTTTGATCTTGTCGGGCTATGTTCTTGACAGTTTCTTGGCATTATTTTCCCTGTGTTTTATACAGCACATGCTACCAGCGATGCATGTGTGTTGTACAGAGATGATGAGCAAATGGGAGGAGTTGGTCTCAGAAAAAGGGGGTTCATGTGAGTTGGATGTGTCACCTCATCTCCAAAATTTAGCTGCCAATGTGATTGCTCGAACAGCATTTGGGAGTAGCTATGAAGAAGGCAGAAGGATATTCGAACTCCAAATGCAACTAGCCAGTCTTGTGTTTCGACTTTCACAGTCAATGAGCTTTCCAGGACGGAGGTATATCTGAAATATGTGATAATTGAAATAATTTATATTTTCATTACACTGAATGGTTCTTGATTGATGTTGAATAACTTGTTTCCTTGTTCAAATGCTAGAATATCACTACTTGAGAATAGTTGCAACTAGTATTCAGATGTTGAGTATCTCTGTTCACTACTAATAAAAAAAATTGCCCCTAAAATAGCACTCATAGATAGGAGATTATTGTAAATTGTTATACTTAAAGGTTCTGGTTAATGCCACCTTGAGATGAATATAGCATATTTCGTTTCCCTTATTTACTCCCGGAAAACTTGTTTGTTTTTTTGTTTTTTAATAATGTAAAATTTTTACTAAATTCTAGCAATATAAGAAAAAGCTACTTTCATCTGTTTTTGAACAAGTTTTCATTCCTTCCTCCCTTTCCCACCTTCTCCAGCCACCTACCGCTTATCACCACAGCTAGCCACCCCCACCTCTAGTCACAACCTCCGACCCCTCTAGCCACCCCCTTGTTTTTAAATTAAGTTTTTGAAACCATGTGTGTAAAGCACACATGTTTTTTATTTTTGTTTTTAGCAAAATAAACATAAACATGTCTAATGTTTTTGTAAACAAAAAACAGTGGAATCTAAACATTATTTCGGTTGTTTTCTTACCAATCAAAGTACTGTTTCTTTCATAACATATTGATGTTGTTATTATCAATGCCTTTTCGATGCTATAAATTTTCATTTGTAGGTTTCTACCAACAAAGATAAACAAGAGAATCAAAGCAATCAACAATGAAGTGCAAATTCTTGTGAGGGGAGTCATCGATGAAAGGGAGAAAGCCATGAAGTTGGGAGGAGCTGGTGATGAGGACTTGTTGAGTGTACTATTGAAAGCCAACTTGAGAGAAATCAACGAGCATGCAAACAAGAATGCAGGAATGAGTATTGATGATGTGATTAAGGAGTGCAAGCTAATGTACTTTGTCGGCCAAGAGACTACTGCACAGTTGCTTGTTTGGGCAATGATTATGTTAAGTTTACATCCAAACTGGCAAACGCGTGCAAGAGAAGAGGTTCGACAAGTGTTTGGGAACAATAAACCAGAGTACAATGGGATAAACCACCTTAAGATAGTAAGTATATATATGCGTTATACTTTTTTGTTATTTCTGGAGTAGGCATGAGATGGATTTATATCTATCTTTTTAAATTAGTTAGTTTTGTTAAGTAAATAATCAATATTAAAATTTTGAAATCACTGCATATAAACTGTCTTCAAAGGATTAACATCAACACCTTTAGAGAAGGTACAATTAGTTATCCACCTTGTACCTTTGCACCTTACCTTTCTTGTTCCTTCTTCAGCAATAAGATGAGGAAATTAATTCACTTCCCTGACAAATGAAGCATAAAATGAAGAAATTGAGAGAGAATAGTAGGGTTTATTTGTACATACATATTCATATATACATCAATGATTTTGCTTCTTTTTTTTTATAAGAAAAAAAAAACACTTTTTCAATGACATTCCTAGTAGCACTATCACCCACCTAAATTTTAATATGATTATAATTTCTAAAATCGGTTATCTACAGGTAACAATGATATTGAACGAGATTCTTAGGTTATATCCACCAGCAATAATGATGTACCGTGTTAATCATAAAGAGACAATGTTGGGAGACATGGTGATACCTTGTGGAACAAACATCATGGTACCTATACTCTTCGTCCATCATGATCGTGACCTTTGGGGAGAAGATTCAGAAGAGTTCAACCCAGAGAGATTTTCTGAAGGAGTTGCTAAGGCAACGAACAAACAAGCATCCTTTCTGCCATTCGGTTGGGGTCCTCGAATTTGCATTGGGAACAATTTTGCGATGTTGGAAGCAAAAATGGCTTTAGTAATGATTCTTCAACACTTCTCATTTGAGCTTTCTCCATCCTATATTCACACACCTTCCTTCCGTGTTACCCTTCAACCTCAAAATGGCTCACACATTATTTTACATAAAATATAGTGTTGAAATCTTGGCTAGCTAATAATATTTACCATAAGCTGAGAAGTTATATAATATGTTGGGCATGTTTGGTGTAATTTATTTTAAGTTAAAAGCTAAAAATCAAAAAATCAAAATAAAAAACATATCCTTTGTAGCTTTTAAATAATTAGCTTTTTGAGGAAGATGCCTAAAACAGCCCAGTTGTGATAGTAACTAGCTCCATTGTGAGATACATGTGCTTGTGTTGTAATTTTCTACTTCTGTTGTGATTTTTTTTTTTATTTGTTTCAGTACTCCATGGGAATATCAATTTACTATTCTGTTAAAATATTTGTCCAATTCTCTCTCTGTCTCTCTCTCTCTATATATTGATGGTGTTTGGGAAGTGAGTTTTTATGTAGATTTTATTAGATGTAGGTTTTTATGAGATAAAAAATTTTTAGTGTTTGGGAAGATAGTTGGGTTTTTATGTGGTTGGATGTGATGTTTGTGAGAGAAAAAGTGAAATGATTATGGGGTTGGATGTGATATTTTGTTTGGATGTGCTTTTTTTGGTTTTGCAAAACTTTTGTCTTTTAGTGGAAAAAATGAGAAAAAAATTTGGGAACTTGCTTCCCAAACACCACCATTGTCATTTCTTTTCTTATTTTGCCTTTGTATTTTGCATAATTTATTAATAGTGACCTATATGTTGAGTGAGAGTTTTTTCGTAATTACGCAAATATTTTTTGTTAATTATACAACATATTTTTTTTGTAATTACGCTAACATTCTTGGTCAATTATGAATAGGTTTTTTCATAATTACGCAAATATTCTCGATCAATTATAAAACATAAATCTTTTATTTTTAAACAAATTACAAATACATCCATAAAGTTTGTTTAAAATGTATCAGTTTTATAATAATAGGAATTATAACTATCGTTTGTTATAAATTTTAATTGAACACAATATTCAAGGAAAAAAAAACTATGTAATAATAAATTATCAAAATTATTTATTGACAAATATTTCTCATATTATTAAAAATTGTTAATTGATTTATTCATTAACAAAATAGTTATATGAAAAATATTTTTCATATCATTAAAAGTTGTTCATTTACTTAACGATTCACTTATTAATAAAATTAATCATTTGTTATGTGAGCATGATTTATGTATTAATAAAATTAGTCATTTGTATATATATATATATATATATATATATATTTTACTTCTTTATTAGTTTAGTGACTTATCGTAGTAGTGTTTTTTAGATGGAAGAATTATCTTAGTATTTGTTTTATATTTATCTATTGAAAAAAAGTTACACACCATAATTTATTTATTTATATATATTTTTTTTATAAATTCAGAATAAAAGTTAAAAACTCATAAATTCACCCAAAATTATATAGTAATAGAATTAGAATCGACATCATTGGATGTATAACAAATTAAAAAATAATGCACATAATACCATATAATTCTATTATATATCTAATGATTTATTCTATTTAATTTCATAAAATAATATATTAATTTTTAAAAAATTATTAAAAAATATATATATATATATATATTTTTTTTTGTGAAATAGAGATATCATAAATTAAGAAAGAGTAACAGAAACAGTCCTGAGGTATGAAGCCCTTACACCATCCTCAAGTAACTGTTTAGAGAGACAAGCAGTGGAATTAAAAACAACAAAACTATCAATGGCAACACTGCTTTGATTTGTTAAAATGTCCGCACACTTGTTGGCTTCCTGAAAGATATTCTCAACCGTGGTGATTCTCAGCTGCCTCGTGAGATACCTACAATTACAAAGGAGATTACTATAATAGTGTTGACTAGATGGTTCATGTAGTAGTAACTTGATCATTTCTTTTGCATCTGATTCCACATGAATTTCCAATAAGTGTAAGTCTGCCGCTAACATCAAACCATCTCGAAGAGTCCATAATTCAGCCTCTAAAGCCGACTTGATGAGCGTAGCTTGACCCGCAAAGGATAACATTTTGCTTTTCCATCCGGCGAGCTTGCTTTGAACCTTGTCAATCACAAATTGGAAGGACTGTCTATCAGGCCGGGAGTGGTGGATCGAACAACCCAAATACTTACCAAGGTTACGAGTAGTAGGAACACCAAGTGTATGAGAAAGGTGATGTTGCAAGTCTTCATGTACATTGGCCGAAAAGAAAACTTTGGACTTGTTAAAACTGATGTTTTGGCCAGATAAGGAACAAAAGTCTTGCAAAATGGAAGAGATGATAAGACAACTGGGTTCCGAAGCTTCTCCAAGTAAGATGAGATCATCAGCAAAAAATAGATGTGATAAAAAGGAACCCGCCCTAGACACACGGATAGGAGACCACTCATGATTTTGGTAGGCTTCGGTGATACGAGCTGAGAGATATTCCAGGCAAAGGATAAAGAGATATGGAGAGATGGGATCACCTTGCCGTATGCCTCGAGATGGAAAAAATTCTTCGATTTTTTCACCATTAAACAACACTGAAAGTGAACTCGAGGAAACACAGGACATAACAAGTTCTATCTAACTCGAAGGAAAATTGGAGGATCGCATGATGGTATGGATAAAACTCCACTCTAAATGGTCATAAGCTTTGTCCAAATCAAGTTTAATCAACATGCTGCCTTTCCTGCCTTTTTTCTCCTTCAAGCTATGAACAATTTCTTGCACGATGATAACATTATTAGTACCTCTTCTAGCTGGGATGAAACTTGATTGAAGAGGACTGACAAGAGACTCTAATAGAGGTCGAATACGAGCTACAAGGAGCTTAGTGATGAGTTTGTAAATGGTGTTACAAAGCCCTATGGGACGGAATTGCGTTATGGATTCTGGACTAGGGACTTTAGGGATGAGGCAAATTAAGGTTTTATTGATCTCCGGATTGATATAGCCAGTCACAAACGCACAGGAGATTACTTCACAGATCGATGGGGCAAGTAGATACCAAAACTTTTTAAGAAAGATAGGGTGGAGTCCATCAGGCCCAGGGGCCTTCCAGGGTTTGAACGTCCACAAAACTCGCCTAATCTCTTCCAATGAAGGAGGGGCTGAGAGGGAGGGATGAAGAGACGAATCAATGGTGGGTAAGAAAGAGTAGGTGGGTTCGTCACGAAGGGGCACACTAAGTGAACAGGTAAACAACCTTCTAAAGTGATCCACAACATTGGATTTGATGGTATCAATTTCATAAACCCAGGTATTGTCCGAATTTTTAAGAGCGAAAATTTTATTATGTTTACGATGAGAAATGGTCATTTGGTGGAAAAAATGAGCGTTTCTATCCCCATCTAAAATACAGTTCACTCGGCTTTTAAGACTCCAGAACTCTTCCTCCAGACTAAGAACATGGTTATAGTCAACAATAAGGGACTGTTCTAGTTGTAGAAGAAAAGGCGATGGTGTTTGATGATACAATTACGATACAATGGGTTCCAGAGGGAATGGATCGGACTGGTCCATGCTTCTCCAACCGATATCTGAATGGCCAAGCCCACCTGAGAACCTGCACAGGAGTTCAACGGGGAACGGGGAGTCCCCCAGCAAACCCTCCGACGAGCAAGTTAGGGAGAGAGAAGTGGAAGGTAGAGATATGGATTAGAGAGGTAGAAAAACTTAACCTTCTTCTTGTCTTCAACGTCTATTTATATCCTTTGGTAATCATTTTGTTGTCCCGTCCGACCTGTCACCTTGGCTAAAAGTCTATGCTGTAGCTTACCTTGTTCAGGGTGAGGGCGTGTTGTCCTGACGGAGAGGTGTTGTCGTAATAAATGCTGTGAGGGGCTGCATTAATGGTGATGTGCAGTGGCAATAACTTTGCAGATCTTTGTCTGCTGAGGTGGCTTGCCCTTTACCTGCCACGTGTCTGAATATCATTGGTCCTTCATGTCATATTGACTTCTAGCTGTGCTGGGCCTTATCAGTTGGGTTATGTATTGGGCCCTAAGTGGTAGGCTTGGGTTGTTCATAGTGGGTTATGGCCTTTATGGCCCTACCCACGTCAGTAGTCCCCCATTTCCAAGTGCAGCTTTAGCCCAACGAAGGGAATAATGAGGAAGATGGGGGTTGAAGGACGAGTGGAAGGAACGACCGATCAGAAGTGGCCGAGTGGAGGGACCGACCATGAGGAGGGCTGACCGTGAAGGGTAGTCGAGTGGAGGGACTGACCACGAGGAGGGCCGATCGCGAAGGGTAGTCGAGTGGAGGGCCCGACCATGAGGAGGGCCGACCGCGAAGGGTGGGGTGGCGGGGTGCGGGGCTCGAGAGGCGGCGGGTCACGTGATGACTTGAAGTAGAAAAGACAGGGTAGGGGAAGGGGGCAGTGAATCGTGGCCGTACACGTGGCAGCATCTCGTGGTGGAGGGAGGTTAGGCATTGGGCCAGAAGTGAAATGATAGGTCATAATGGGTGTTGAAAAGACAGTTTTGGTGGAAGGTTGAAAATTTTTCAAACTGGCAAAAATTAATTGCGACCCTTGGAATACAGGGAAATCTTGGGCTTTTGGGATTATACGTTTTACCTACCTTTTTTCAAAAAATCAAAACATTCCAAGTGTAGACTCCTTTGTTGTAAGTGATACACCCTTGCGACATTTTTGAATTTCCTTGCACCTACGTCCGAAGCGATTCATAGACACACCACAGAAATGGCCCAAGAAGAAGCTGGAACCGCTAGGGTTGATCCACTTGGGGATGACGACGCGGTGCAGTTGACGGAGCAGTACAGGACGGAGAGGCAAGTGGAGAGGGTGAGGGAGCCGACGGCACGATCTCATTCTTCCACCATGATGGCGGCTCTGAAGCCAATCAGTCAGGCAGAACCAGATCACTGGCACACGAAGGCTGACAAATCGACGGTGACTGCGGTGGAATTGGATGGTATGTGTGAAAATTACTAGGTTCCTGTCGAAATAGAGATACTATTGCCGACGTCAACGGAGAGGCCATCCGACACCCGGCCGGGGGAGTTTGCCCTTTACGAGGAATCATTGAAGGGAGGACTGAGGCTGCCGCTTCCGCAAGTGGTGGTAGATGTCTTGAACCGGTTGGAGGCGGCGTCGGACCAACTAATGCCCAACGCGTGGAAGATTATACTGGCCTGTGCAAGCGCATGGCCGAAGGCGAACGAAGGGGCGGCGATGACGGTGGATGAGTTTTTTACGTGTTATAAGGCCTCGGGACAGCAAGAGACGTGGGTGACGTTGCAGGCGGCGGCAGGGAGGGGTCTGGTGACTGGTTTGCCGTCATCAATTAAGGGGTAGAGGCCGCGGTGGTTCTACGTTTTCGCGAATGGAGGGTTGGGGTGCGCACAGTGTGGAGAGTGCCCACTAAATTTGTGGAGCCAAAATTGCGGGCAGCAGCAGAGGAGAGAATAAAGAAGGTGAAGGGATGGAGGGAGAAGGAGGGAGTTAGGTGGGACGAACTCGTTCAACCTTCGGCCTTGTTTGCTGCGGGTTGGGCCCTCAGCCGACCGGTGGGGACTTGGAACCGGCGGAATTAGAGGCGAGAAGGAAGGCGCAAGGGGTGAAGGATAGGTCCATTCTCGCCAAGGCCAATAAATTCAAGGAGTCACAAGCAGACCGGCCGCTGAAGTCGATCACGCGGGAGAGGATCCGACCGTGCCCCAAATCGCTGGGGGAAAAAGACTTGGGTGAATCTGAGCCACGACCGCCCCCAATTGATCCTTTGAAGCAGAGGGCCAACAAGGAGATGGAGATGGAGGGTGTGGGGAAGAAGAAAAAGAGAAAGGTAAGGAGGGGTGAGGAGGAGCCTGCCTTGAAGAGGAAGAGGGAGGTGACGATAGAGGAGAAGGGAGTGGGGCATACCCCAGAAAGGGTGGTTGCCCCAGAAAAGGTGGCGGTCGCCTCGGAGGTCATGGAGGTCATCCCAGTAGTGGTGGAGATCGCCTCGGAGGTCGCAGAGGTCGCCCTCGAAATTCAAGTAGAAGTTGGGGCAACTGGCCCTGAGGCAAGGGAGAGGAAAGCCTAGGGGGGTCCTGCGC